>NC_072380.2:102080000-103280000 GCF_028885625.2 Pongo pygmaeus
AGTCTCCATAACCTGACTTCTATCCGATGAGTGGACCTTCCCCAACAATCTTCCCACCCCTTATGAGTAATGAGTCCAATTGGTTGTTCAAATACCCTGTAGATGACATAACTTTTTTGATTAAATTTTTGAGTTAATTTTGGTGATGTGACTATAGAAGCTGTACTTTACACCTTTATTTTCAAAATGTAAAAATCAATTTTTAAAACCTTTTGGCTTTAAAAAAAAATTTCCCACTCTTCAAGAACTTTCCTACTATATTCTTTGATCCAGCAATAGGGTAGAAAGAATGCAAGCTTTAATGTCCCATGATTGCAATTCAAATCTGACTCCAACTCTGCCACTTATTAGTGTGACCATTAGAAAAGTATTAATTTTTCTGAGCCTCAGTGCCCTCATTTATAAAGTGGAGATAATGAAACTATGTTTAGAGGATGATCTTAGGATGCTGGTGCATATAAAGTGACTGACGTGTAATAGGGTCACAGTGGAAAGAAGAATGCCTCTTAATGGGAGGAGGAAAGAGTGTGTGAAGTGTCACTGAGACTTCTGCAGCATGCACTTTCTGTTGTTCTTAGTATTCAGGAATCTACAGGGCCATCCTCTGTTGTTGGCCTAAATCTCTTGGGGCAGATACAGAACTATTTCCATCTAGGGAATAAACGTTTAATTAAAATGGGTCTCACAAACTGATATTGGTTTCCTAGCAGTTGGAGTATTAAGTGATTGAAGGACAGAGAATGAGAGAAGCTTTTCACTTTATGCCTTCTTGTTACTCTTGAATTTTAAGACATATAAATATATGACCTATTCAAAAAATAAATGACGAAGATTCTTTTGCTTTGTTTTTTTGTTTGTTTTTAAAAGTAGTCCTCTTAGTCTGGTCTAGAATGTCTGTTGCTATTCATATTTCAACAGCCATTCATTCAGAGCTTGGGAGGTATAAGAACTAACTTATCATCATTACTTACCTAACAGGCTTCTCCTGGAAACATTTCTATTTCTGTCATTGCTGCAACCAACATCCAGTCACTCAGGGTAAAAAAAATAATGACATCTCCAATTCCTTTTCATTTTTTTTTTAACCCCCTACAGTCAGTCACTACAACCCGGGCATTCTATTCACTTAGTGTTTTTCTTTCCATTTCCACTGCTACCTTTGTAGTTTTAGGTTCATGTCTTAACTGGTATTAAAATCTCCTAACACCTGACTTTCAAACTCTACCACTTTCTACTAATCCTACATCTTGTTGCCAAATTAATCATCTTAAAATTTTATTCTACTGTCATTCCCCGACTCAAAAACTTTCAGTCACACCAGGTACATTGGCACACCCCTGTAGTCCCAGCTACTCGAGAGGCAGAGTAGGGAGGGCCAGTCTGGGCAACATAGCAAGATCTGGTCTGTTAAAAAAAAAAAAAAAGTTTCCAGTGTGTATTCTGTACGTAAAAAAAAAGCAAACAAACCATCAATCACAATTTAGTGACTGCTAAGTGAAGTTTCACCACCCTAACCAGGCTTTAAGACTGAGATATGGCCCTAACCTGTCTTATTCACCTTCACTCCTTTTATATTACATATCCTGAACTGCATTAAACAATTCACAATTTCCCAAATTTAGCCTTCCCTTTAACTTCCTTGAAATCATTTGATACCTACCTATTGGACATCTGATACATTGAGCCCAGGAGTTTGAGGCAAGCCTGAATAACATAGTGAGACCTTGTCTCTCCAAAAAAAAAAAAAAAAAAAAAAATAGGCACGGTTGCATGCCTGTGGAGCTAGCTGGCTGCTGGGGAGGTTAAGGTGGGAGGATAGCTTGAATCCAGGAGTTTGAGGCTATAGTGAGCTGTGATCACACCACTGCACTCTAGCCTGGGTGACAAAGAAAAATAGAAAAAAAAAATAGTTAAATATGTATTTGTTTTACATATGAATAAACAAATGAACCTGGGAGCTAGTTACCCCAGCAATCTATTAATATTATTGAGCATTTACCTGTTCTCAGTGTTCTTTTCCTGAGTTCTGGTATATAATTTATAAATATTGTTGACTTTTATGCAGCTATTAAGTCTATAACATTTAAAGATTTTAATATTCAGGATATTTGGAAAATGTTTATATGGTATGCAACCATAAAATTTAACATAATATTCTAATAAAACATGCTCATTTGAATACAATGTAAACTTAATCATGTAATTAGTTCAAGCACCAATTATTCTAACATAGATAGACTTTATAAATTTAATAATATGTTATTTCCCTTTCCTAGGATAAGTACAATAATAATAAACCTGTGTTTAGCACTTTTACCTGTCAGTGGCTTATAGAAGTTATTTTGGTCTCTAAACAGACCTGTGGAATATATAGGGTAGGTATTATTTCTGTTTTAAATATGATGAAACTAAGGTGCAGAGAAGTTGCATAATTTACATGAGGTCACATAGCTAATTAATGAAAAAAATCCAGGCTTAGTCTTATAGGCATGATAATTGTATATTTTTTATTACTTGAAGTAATTATGCATTTTTTTTTTCTTAGTGAAAGAAAGGATGTCTTAAGAGAAGCTGAAATTTTACACAAAGCTAGATTTAGTTACATTCTTCCAATTTTGGGAATTTGCAATGAGCCTGAATTTTTGGGAATAGTTACTGAATACATGCCAAATGGATCATTAAATGAACTCCTACATAGGGTAAGTATTACACATTTTTAGTGGCCATAATTGCCACTTTTACTATTCAAACTATATTTTACTTTGATTTTATATTTGATCAGATTATTTAGGGGTATATGGATGAATCAAAGAATAATGAAAAACTATCACAGGGATAAAATTTTAACTTTTGTGACATTTTTGTGTTGATTAAAACACTGTGGATTCAGGCCCTGTACTCTAGATTATTTTGCCTGGGTTACCATTCCTAACATTTATACCAAATTATAGTATTTATATGCATATTACATGGGTAGAAATGGAAGAGATAAACTCTGCACACTGTAAAATCCACTGTTAAGTGATATTTTATTTTATATTAATAGCAATTTCAAATTCAAATTTAATGTTACTAATACCAGTTCATAAAGTTCTGAATTAGCAGGCCAAATATTAATAAATTATCTCTGAATACCAGATACATTAGCTTTTCTAATAATAGACAGTGGTATGAGCCATTTACCTTTTTTCCCAAGGTACCAATCACTCTCTCTTTGATTATGAATCCCATGAGTAAACAAATTCAGGGGTCCTCATTCTCAAAATATATGTATTCATTATTAATATTATCATGAGTCTATAGATAGTTTCAATGGATCTTTTTAAGCCACTTGGTCCATTTTGTGAGGGTTGGCTTAATTAAAACTGTAATAATCTACAAAATCCAATCAATAGATATGCATAAATGATAGTGTAACACAATGCCCTGTAAGTGGCCAAGGGAAAGTGGGTGCCACTGTCAGTCAGTCATAGAGTAACTTCCTCTCTGTTTCAGAATACATCACATTCTATTCATGACTTGTGACCATTTGAAACAAGGATGGAATAAGTAACTGGTGTCAGTCTGTAAGATTTGTATAACTACCACAGAGCCAAGATACAAATATTAATAAATCACAATTTCTCTTTTATTTTTGTTGAGAAATGAGTGTAAGTAGAAATCTAACATTTTCTTCCCACACCCCAGCAGATACTCTGGCACCCAAATTTGCAGCTCACTGGAAATTCATTCTACAGCCTCCTCCAGGGGGATTGCTAACTCCTGGAAAAAAATCATAAAATATAGAGTGAGCACTTCTCTCCCTTGTCTCCGTGATCACAAGCCTCCGTATTACATTATGCTGCAGAGAGGCCTGGTAACTGCTTTAAACTGCATAATTTTCAGAAAAAGTTACCTTTTTTACAGATTAAAAGATTAAGTTTCTCTAGAGGACAGGCCTCTGTGTATGCCAGAGAAAGTAATGTTCCACATTAGCCTTTTGTGTTTCTTTTGGTTTCCTGTATTGCATTATTTAGGGTGGGATTTATCTTGAAGTGCCCTCCCCCAACCTCACAAAATTCACTGAGAAAACTCAAGATGTATCATAAACAGTCTAAAATATTTTGAACCACTCCCCCTACCAGATTGATCACTGAACTATAAGCTGACGCATTTGGCAGAAAAACTTCTCAAGAGCAGTTTTGTACTTTCAGTAGAAGCAGTCTTTTTCATAGCATTTAGAAAAATGTGGTATGGTGCCTGGTGATTCATTGTGGATCTTCCCAAATTGCCTGATCTTCCAAAGTATGTTCATTCTCCTGGGAAGCCACATTAACTTTTATGTTCAGAAAACATTTATTTTAAAAAAACTCAGATGGATATTATTTGAGTACTATGAAAAATAAAACGTTATGTTTTAAATTATGTGTCTGTTCTGTATAGTTTTAGAAACAAAAAGGACTGTCCCTTCCACAAAAACAAAACAAAAGGCTAATTTTATAAGCTGGAATGCAGATAAATTAATTATATGATTAAATGTATGATAAATTAATGCTTAGTCAATAAATACAATATGATCATAATTTGTAACTGATGCAGTGATTATAATAAAGTACGATTTTATATTAATAGAAAAATTAAAATACAAATTTTGAATGAATGGCTTGGTATTTACTAGAAACAAACTGTGTGTAATTTTGTGTGTATTTGTGTGTACTCAAATTACCTGATTAAGACATAGAATGGGGAGGTGGATGTGGGTGTAAGTATATGACTCTGGCTATATACAGACACAAAATAATTGAGATCTGTGTCAGTTGAAGAAAGACCCAAAACCATGTAGTTGCATGACCAATATAAACTAAAAGGAAGTATTGGTGCTGTAAAATTACCATAATTTTCTCTATAAAGTGAGGAAAGTAAGACACAAAAATGTCAAACCCTATCAAATTGGTGCTATTTTATAAAAATGAGCATATGTTTTAACCTTAGTTTATACTGTATTTCCTCATGGAATATTTAACTTTCTAAGTGTGAAACAGTGAAATTTGGACTAATTTCATTTTCTTTCTTTTCACATATATATGAAGAAAACTGAATATCCTGATGTTGCTTGGCCATTGAGATTTCGCATCCTGCATGAAATTGCCCTTGGTGTAAATTACCTGCACAATATGACTCCTCCTTTACTTCATCATGACTTGAAGACTCAGAATATCTTATTGGACAATGAGTTTCATGTTAAGGTAATTACTTTTTTAAAAAGTTTATCTGTTTCCTTGTCCTTGTAGTTTTAAAAATACTTTTTAGTTATTTCTTCGACCTAGCCAATTTCATGTCTCTCCTTAGAGATAGGGACTAATGAATAGTAATTTCCATAGCCCCTAATTTGTATCTTCTATTCTCCTTCTTCCTACTGCAGTTAGGAAGTTATTCCTAGACAGAGATAGAATTATGGTACAAAATACAAAGCCATTATGTTTCTTAATTGAATTGTCAAGATCACCTTTTTTTTTTTTACTTTTTATTTTAAAATTATTATGTTTATAGGAAGTTGCAAAGGTAATAAAGAGGTTTCATGTATCCTTCACCTGGTTTCCCACATTGTTATATCACACATAATTATAGTATAATTTCAAGACCAGGAATTTGACATTAGTACAATGTGTGTTCATAGTACTATTACTTTATCACATGTATAGATTTGTGTAACCACAACAATCAAGGTACAGCACTACTCATAACATCACCACAAAGATACCACTCATCCTACCTCACCCACTTCCTCCCTACCACAATCTGTACCCCTAACAACCACTAATCTGCTTTCCATCTCTTTAATTTTGTCATTTTGAAAATGCTATATAAGTGGAATCATATAGTATGTGATATTTTGAGATTGGCTTTGTTCACGTCACATAATGCTTTTGCGATCCATCTAAGTTGTGCTTGTAACAATAGTTGTTTTTTATTGATAAATAGTATTCCACAGTATAAATGTACCAAAGTTAGCCATTCAGGAACATTTTGGTTCTTTCCATTTTGGGGTAATTATTTACAAAGCTGCTGTGAACAAAGCTGTACAGGTTTATGAGTGAACATAAGTCTTCATTACTCTGTGATAAATGCCCAAGAATGCAAATGCTGGGTCATATGGTAAGGGTGTGTTTAGTTTTTAAAGAAAGTATCCAACTATTTTCCAGAGTGGCTGTACCATTTTACATTCCA
This sequence comes from Pongo pygmaeus, assembly GCF_028885625.2. Classification (NCBI taxonomy): domain Eukaryota; kingdom Metazoa; phylum Chordata; class Mammalia; order Primates; family Hominidae; genus Pongo; species Pongo pygmaeus. The sequence continues at coordinate 102,086,208 of NC_072380.2, forward strand.
CCAGCAATGTGTGAGAGATCCAGCTATTCTGCATCATTTTCTAAAGGGATTCCTTGGTTTTCTTACTGTTGAGTTTTGAGAGTTCTGTGTATGTTACATTAGTAGTTCTTCATCAGATATGTAGTTTGCAAATATTTCCTCCCAGTTATAGTTTATCTTTTCATCCTTTTAACAGGGACTTTCACAAAGCAAAATGATAATACCAAATGCCCACCAGCATTTGGTATTATCACTGTTTTCTGTTTAGCTGTTCTAATAGATGCGTAGTGATATCTCATCTAGGTGTTAATTTGCATTTTCCTAACTGCTAATGATATTGAACCCCTTTTTATATGCTAATTTGCCACCCATACGCGGTTTTCAGTGAAATGTCTCTTCATGTCTTAAGCTCATTTTCTAAAGGGATTCCTTGGTTTTCTTACTGTTGAGTTTTGAGAGTTCTGTATATGTTACAGTAGCAGTTCTTCATCAGATATATAGTTTGCAAATATTTCCTCCCAGTTATAGTTTGTCTTTTCATCCTTTTAACAGGGACTTTCACAAAGCAAAAATTTTAATTTTGATGAAGTCCATTTTTTTTCTTTTATGGATCATGCTTTTGCTGTCATCTCTAAGCACTTTTCACCAAGTTCTACTTACTGAAGATTTCCTTTTTTGTTATCTTCTATAAGTTTTATAGTTTTATGTTACATATGTAATCTGTGATCCACCTTGAATTCATTTTTTTATAAGATGCAGGACTTAAGTGCTGAAGACACTGGCTATTGTGATTTCACAGCTATTCTATATCTAACTGAGTATAAATAAAAAGTAGTTTTTGAGTAATTAATACTAAATGTAACTCACCATATTTTTATGTATCATTTTGCTATACTTCTTTTAATAACATATGTAATCAGAAAATTATTATAAATATAAAAAAAGTTCAAAGAAATCAGTAATAGAGAAGTTGAAACCACAGGGAAATTAAAACAAGAAATGTGAGAAAAAATGTGGGAAAAATGTTTATTGAAGACACTCCTCTCCCTAGAATAAAGTGGTAGGGGGAGGGAGAGAGAAGCAAGCTGCTGCCTCAGTATTGCTAAGTAAAAAAGAGACTAATCTATTCCATCAATTATAGAACCATCAAGTAGAAGTACCTTAATGGTCACCTAGTTCTCTGAGCCTTCACTGCAACAATCCCTGTCTCCCAAAGCAGTTATCCTGTAACAGGGAGTCTTAACATCCTTAATTGAATAATTGTGACATTTTCTTAAATGATCAACCAAAATTCCTTCCTGGTTGCTTCCACCCATTGATCCTACTTCAACTTTTTGTGATAAACAGAATAAATCCAATTTAGTTACTTTAGGAAGACAGCCCTTTCAATATTTGAAGATAGCTATGAGCTGTCTCCCAACCCCTCACATACAAGTGCATTTTATCCATCTCCCTGATAAATACCCTTTAGTTCCTTCAACTCGTTTTCTTATTACATGGATTTTAATCCTTGGTGCTATGTAGATGCATCTGTTTGTTTAAATCTCACTTAAATGTTGATCATCAGAACTGAACACAATACTATTTTTGGTGTGGTTTGAAGAATGCAGACTTTAGTGAAAGTGTCATTTCCTTGGCCTTAAATACTTAATAGTTCCTTAATAATTCATCAGCTTTCCAGGGGTAGTCATATCACATGGTTCAAATTGGGCTTAGTGTCAACAAAAAACCCTTGGAGGTTCTTTTTGCCGCATATTGTTGCTTAAGCCACCTCTTCTTAAGGAACAAAGTACACAAAATAATGTACTTTGCAGAATACTTTCTAGATATGATCAAATTTTATCTTGTTAGATTGGAGCAATTGCTTCAGTCTCTTAAGACTGTTTTGAATGTTATTTCTATAATCCGAAGGTTTTAAGTTTCTCTCCAAGTTTTGTGTGATGCTCAAATTTAATTAGCTAGTTTTTTATATCTTTAAGTCATGATTAAATATGAACCAGTACAGAGCTTGAATCAGAGCTGTATCACATGGCCTTAAGAACCTTCATCTGGGTCAATATCAGTCCTTTTGTTAATCTGCGCTTTTGGAGAATACTCATTCAGTTTGTGTGGAATACTAAAAATGCTATTATACAGCCCATATTTCTTCGTTCTGTCCTTAAAAATTTTATGAAAGTCTTTGCTTAACTGCTTTTCTCAGCTGTTCTCATGACTTAGTCATCTTGGTCCTTTTCTGTGAATTCAGTTTTAAAATTCTTGATTATTTTTATTTTTTTTCTTAAATTTACTCTTTTATTGTAACAAATGAATGAAAAATCCATTTATTCCACCCCTCCTTTTTGGGAATGGAGGCCATAATTTTTTTATCTCAAATTCATCTAAATGCTAATAAAAATTATGCATTTTGTTAAAATTGGTAAAAAATATAGGAGGTAAACAATGGAAACAAATGATGTGCTGCATGGAGCTCATTTCACTCTGCTGAATTCTAAAGTATGCAGGTAAAATGTTTTAAGTAATTTCAACGTCTTTTAGGATTTCCCATACTCCCTTGTCAATTAAATATTATTTCTGTTCTTATATTTAGTCTTACATTTTTAAAAAATAAAGTAAAAAATAAGGAAGCTTTTAAATATTTAGTTATAAGATACTGTATAATATGTGCATAAGATTTACAATTGAAGCAAAACTGTACAGGACATATCAAAGGCACAATATTGTCACTGATAATTCTTTAGGCACCCATTGTATTGGACATAAATATGTTTTCTATGCAATTATACTGTTTCCATGAAATACTTCTTTTAGTGATCAGCATAAAATTGTTTAATAATTATCTTTACAATTTTGAGATTTAGCATATTTCTTAATTTAAGGATGCTACCTTTAGGGCATTATTAATACAACTATATAGACCAGAATTGTAAACAATGACCAGTGACAATTGCATGAGATGTGAGTAGACTTGGCAGCTCTGTGAGATGTAGAAAGCACATGGTATCAAGCTATATGTCATGAAAAGTAAGGTGTGCAAGGTACACACTCATTGAGAATATCAGACAAAAAATGCCTCTGTTTAATTTTCAAAAATTAGTCTCTCTTTTGAAATTTGTAATGTTATATTAAACTTTAACTCAGTACGTATTGCTCTTAGAGTTATTTGGCTCAGCAGTATGGAATTTAATTTTGTAAGAAGTTGGAGGAATATATAGAAATAAAATATTAAAATATATTACATTTTCTCTGGTTTGATATCTAAATACAGTGAATATACACAAAGATAGTTGACTTTTGGACTTTTTAAAGAGGAAATTTCTTAATTCAATTATTTGCTCTTTTCCTTTACAGATTGCAGATTTTGGTTTATCAAAATGGCGCATGATGTCCCTCTCACAATCACGAAGTAGCAAATCTGCACCAGAAGGAGGGACAATTATCTATATGCCACCTGAAAACTATGAACCTGGACAAAAATCAAGGGCCAGTATCAAGCACGATATATATAGGTAGAGTAAAGTTGCTTCTGCTCAGAGTTAACCTTGTCTCAGACACAAAATTAGTCAACCAGAATTTTGAAGCTACATTTTAAACTGTGATTTTTATTCTTCTGTCATAATTGTGGTGAAAATAAACTTGAGGCCCCACGGTGATTAATATTTTTCAAATTAAGGAAATTTAATGATTTGCTTTAAGAAATTTTTACATCCTTTAAGAAATGTTAAAGCATCTCTTCTTATCCTATCAATTTATAATATAATAGTTAAGGATTTTTATCATATGTGACTTGGAAATGCAGAGGGAAACAGTGGTTCCTAACATTTTAGCTTTAAGATTCTCAACCTGTTCAACCTTTCAGCTTTTGATATCTATATATCTTTTTAGATAAATAGACAAACTCTTAATCATACTGGGGATATTTCTATTTAAAGAATCCCTAATATTTGTATATGTGTGAATTTTTTATACAACAAATCAATGGGTTTGATAAGATCATATTTTCATATTTCAGATGCATATTACTTATAATCTCATAATGCAGTAATAAGCATAACACATTGTTATTGACACTGGTTATTTAACCAGAATAAAAGGAAGATGATTATTTACACAGGTTTAGGAGATGGGGACATTCACCTCATGTATAAGTTACTCTTATCTCTTTTAATATACTAATGAATGCAAAAGCAGACTCTCTAAATTTGCTCTGAACACATTTTATAGTCCTTTAAATGGCTTTTTGCCATCTTTAGTAAATAACCTGTTAATGAATCATTTTAGGAATGAATGCTATATCTCTACCAGAAAATTATATATTTAATTAAATTGCATATTCCTTTTCTTCAAAAGCATTTTAATTTTTGTTATTTCTCATTAAAACCAAAGCCAGCCAATCCGTTTTAGTGGCTGCACTAAAACAATTCATATAGTGTCTTTTACATTCACATTGTATGAATATAAAAAACTGTCCTTTTATATTTTGTTTTCTGATATTTTTAATTCATTCTGAATGATGTACTGAGGGGAGGGAAAATGTATTTATAGCTTTCTAAGGTAGAGATCATGTTCTACCCAACAATTCTTGAAAGCTGGTTTGATTCTATAAAAATGGGCCAATAAATCTGCCAGTCATTCACTTTGTGAATTTTCCCTTTATGTTCAATTTCAATATTCTCTGTCAGGGAAAAATGAGGAAATATTATTCCTTTATTTGGGTAGGAATTCTCTCTGTACTCCTCGCTCTCCCTGTAACACAAGGTGTTGGTAGTAATAAATTATATGTGTCCATTTTGAATGCATGGTTAATGTTGGGGTGTGGCAAAATTCTTACATCCTATTTAACCATTTATTCTAATTATAAACTCTATGCAGCTTAACCCTGTAATTGACATCTGAAGTTAACCCTGTATTGACATCTGAAATATCTGTAGGCAAGATATTTCCACTACCAAAGAAGATAGTGCTGAGAGCAGAAAAAAAAGCAGTAGAATAGAGCTCCATGAGACAATTTTTTCTTGTTCTTTGTTCTTTGTGAAAAATAATATCATTTAATTAAAGCGCATAGCTTATCTGGGTGTTCAAGAATTAATCCTAGTATTAAATCATCCACAAAAAGTTAATCTTGCATGTAACGTTAAGCTTTTATTACAGTAATTTCCTAATTTTTTAACTTAAAGTTGATTTTGTTTCCAAACTACATGAGCATTTATCATCTTCATTGTATACAGTAATTCTTCGCTGCCTTATCACTTTCAAAAATGGTATCTTCAGTCAGCTTTTAAAAATAGTGCTATTTTAGTTTATTATGCAGAGTTCATTTAACATATGTAACATGTATGTTCTTATGTTAAACAGCTATGCAGTTATCACATGGGAAGTGTTATCCAGAAAACAGCCTTTTGAAGGTAAGTATGTTTTGACTTTTTTATGCTCAATAACATCATGTTAGTAGGTCACTCTCAGAACTATCTAAAAATCATGTTGTTTTAAATCTGCTTATTCATTTTGTGGAAAACACACTAAAACAACAATTTATCAGTTGTGAATGCATTAAATACTGCAAAATATACTGGGTTAAGGATCCAGTTGTGAGTCTACTATATACTGGAAAATGTACTGGATTAAGGATCAGAAAAACCCAGATTTTAATTATTGTTCTGACAGTAATTAGCTCTGTGATCAAGTCACAAAATCTCTTGAGTCCTCATTTTTGTCACCTGCATAATAAGAATTTTAAATTACTATTTCCAAGTTCTAGTCTAGCTGTAAAATTATTTATATGATAATTTAATTACTACCCCCTCTATAAAGACTAGCAACTATTGAAGACTAATCTGTCCTTTTTATTCCCTGAAAATATTGTTTATTTCTTTATTTTGAGGTTTGTGTAGGTCAGCTTGTTGTGTAACAAAAAACAACCTCAGAATATCCATAGCTTATGAAATAAACATTTATTTCTCATTCACATTAAATATTAGTTGCTGTAGCCCTTCTTAGTTCTGCTAGGTTTCACTCAGCTCTGCTTTACAAATACTCTGTTGACCAAATCCAATCACATGGTCAAGCCCAAAATTAATGAGGTAAGGATATAAACTCCTTCCACAGGAATCAGACAAGTCTGGCAATGGTTTGGGGTATATATATTCCTTTTACAGAAAGGGGGGTAAGGCATCATTCCTAAAATTTTAATATTCACTTATTTTTTTTTAGTTAGTTTTAGATGTAAGTAATATGCTGAATCATAATATATTTCTAATGAATGCAATCTATTTGTTTTGACAGATGTCACCAATCCTTTGCAGATAATGTATAGTGTGTCACAAGGACATCGACCTGTTATTAATGAAGAAAGTTTGCCATATGATATACCTCACCGAGCACGTATGATCTCTCTAATAGAAAGTGGATGGGCACAAAATCCAGACGAAAGACCATCTTTCTTAAGTGAGTATATAGTTTTAACCTGGACTCTTTGAATTACAGAATTAGTTAATATACTGTGAATAAAACATTCCTTGAAAAATTGTGCAAATTAGATGACTAGCTAGAAGTTGTTTAAATTATTTTCTGTCTTATCATAGCATTTATATATGAGTAACTCCTTCTAGAGCAGAATTGAGAATTCCTAACAAAAAAGAGAAATCGTGTGATAGGAGTAACAATTTCCTTCATATATTTAACAAATATGTCTTGAACCCCTACCATGTGCTATGTACATACTGGAGTGAGCCCTGGGAACAGAGTAGTAAACAAGACAAACTTTCTGTAGCTAGTTCACATTCTAGTTGAGAAGGCAGAGTGAAAACAAATAAATAAGCAAGATACAGATTGTGACAGTCTTATAAGGAAATAAGCAAGGTAACAGACTAATTAAGGGAGGGAAACAAAGGCCTTTTTTTAGGGGCAAACATTTGAGCTGAGATTTGAAGCTTGAAAAAGAGCCAGTCATTCAAATGCTGAAGAAAGAGTATTCAGTCAAACAAAACAGCAGGCATAAAGGCTCTGAGCCTAGAAGAGGAAAAAGTTTTATATTCTCAAGAAACAATGAGAAGGCCTGTGTGGCTGGAATATAGTGAGCAAGGAAAGGAATTAGATGATATTGGAGAGGTAAGAGAGAGGCTATTGGCCATCATAAAAAGGTTAGATTTTTATTCCAAGTGCAATGGAAAGCCATTAAAGTATCTTTTGCAGGGAAGTGACATGATCTGATAGAAGTTTAGGTGAAATTCTTACTGCTGTGTGGAAAGTTGATTGGAGAAAGGCAAAAGTGGAAGCAAAGAGGCTAGAAAAGAAACTTTCAGGAATATTCTAATTAAGGTGGAAATTCTGAAGACAGAAGAGTTACAGAATTAAGATAGTATTTCAGAGGTAGAATGGATCAGATATCCAAATGTAAATGTAGGAGAAAATCTTCATGACCTAGGGTTAGGCAGAATCTTTAAATATGACATCAAAAATAAATAGGATTCATTAAAAAATTTATAATCAGACTCTGCAAACACTGGAAACTTTTCCACTTCGAAAGGTACTATTGAGAAAAGAGAAGGCCAGGCATTTAGTGTCCACGACTTTAGTCCCAGGTACTTAGGAGGCTGAGGCAGGAGGATCACTTGAGCCCAGGAGTTTGAGGATGTGTAATAGTGCACTGTGATCGTGCCTGTGAAAAGCTACTGCACTCCAACCTGGGCAACATAGCAAGACCTCATTTCCAAAAAAGAAAAAAAAAGCAGAGCCACAGACTGGGAGAACATATTTGCATAACATGTATCTGCTAAAGGGCTTGATTCTGGAATATATAAAAAACCCTGACAAGTCAATAATAGGACATATAGCCCTATTTTTAAATGAGTAAAAGATTTGAATTTCACCAAGAGAGATATACAAATAGCTAAAAAGCACATAAAATGATGCTTAATATTATTAGTCATTTGGAAATGCAAATTAAAACTGCAATGAGTTACCACTTCACACCCACAAAAATAGCTATAATTAAAGACAGAAAATAACAAGTGTTGACAGTGATGTGGCAAAACCAAAATCCGTATACATTGTTGGTGGGAATATAAAATGACGCTGCAGCTTTGGAAAACGGTTTGGCAGTTTCTTAAAAATGAAAGATGAATTTACCATACAACCAAGCAATCCACTAACGGGTAACCCAAGAGAAATGAAAACATATGTTCACAGAGTTGTATGTGATTAGTGATAGCAGCATTGTTTATACTAGCCAGCAAGTAGAAACAGTCATAATTACTGCTGCTATTACTACAACAATACACGAATCTGTTGTTCCAGGAAGAGTCCAGGATCCTAATATAAAATTGAACATCACTAACATATTGATAGTCTGGACTGGTTCATCTAAGAAGGGAATATACATAGCAAAGAGAGGACCCATAGTAGAGCTCTGAGGCATTCCAGTACTTAGAAATTGAGAAGAGGAAGAAGAAAAAGAGATTGAGGAAGAGAAGACAGTAGAGAGTGTAGTCTTTGTGTCTTGGAAGTCAAGGAGGGGTATAGTCAGACATGTCTAATCTGCCAGGAGGCCAGATGAGATAAGCAGGATTTTCCAACATTGTCATCACCGGTAATCCAAACAAATGGAGTTTTAATAGAGATATGTAAACAGAAGACTGATGTACATTTAAAAAAATAGAAAGAAGTGAAGGCAAATATGGACAATTCCAGCAAGATGCTTGGCTCTGAACAGAAGCAGAAAAAAATGAGGTGATAGCTAAAGGATGATATGGGGTCAAAATTTTTTCCTATGGCCAGGCACAGTGGCCCATGCCTGTAATCCCAGCACTTTGGGAGACCAAGGCAGAGGGATTACTTGAGTTCTGGAGTTCCAGACCAGCCTAGGCAACACAGCAAGACCTTGTCTCAACAAAAACAAAACAAAACAAAACAAAAAATTAAAAAATTAGCCAGACATGGTGCGTTGCCTGTAATCCCAGCTGCTTGGGAGGCTGAGGCAGGAGGATTGCTTGAGCCCAAAATGTTGAGGCTGCAGTGAGCTATGATTGTGCCACCGCACTTGCACTCCAGCCTAGCTGACAAAGCAAAATGCTGTTTCTTAAAAAAAAAAAAAAAAATCCTGGAGAAAGATAAGATTGCTAGTCAAATGATCCAGTAGAGAGTCAGAGATTGTCAGTGCAAGAACTGAGAGAGAGTATCAGAAACAGAATGCTGGAGAGGTGGAGGAAATGGTATTCAGAATGCAAGTGATACTGTTTACATTTGTATGAGTATACAAACACTTTTTTCTACTCTAAGAGAAATGAGGTTGGAGAGATGGATACAAGTACAAGAAGTTTGTAGATCTGGTTGTAGAACCCTGAAGGAATTCCCTCTCATGGCTTCTATTTTCTCAGTGTAGTATGAGAGCAGATGATCAGGTAGCTCAAAGGAAACATGGAGGATGGGATGTAAGAGGTTGAAAAAGGGAAGATAAAGTACAATGCCTATTACCCCTGCCTTCCTTTTCTAAGTTCAGAATATATTAAGAAAAAGCCGAGGAAGAAAGATAGTGGTGATCAGAATATCAGTTTCATTACTGATAAAGCTAATTGGAGAATGTACCTTTAGATCTGCAGCCAAATGGGCTTGGTAGCATTTTACCCCTACAGTTGATAGCTTTACCAGCCCACCAGAGGCCTCACCCTGCTTCTACATAGGGAAGCAGAAAATGTATGCATTCTTTAGGCAAGCTGACTTTTAAAAGAAGGAGAAAACTGCAAAGGGACCAAATAAGCATGCTCAGTTTTTCTCCAAGATTAACAAATGGAGTAAGTCTGAGGGGCAGAAAGGAGCTGCAAGAATTCCTCCTATACTTCTCCTTCCTGAGGATTGAACTGGAAATGTCATCTTCCTGTTGGAAACATGAAGAAAAGGACTTAACAGTACAAGATAATTATGTAAGACAGCAATTCTCAAACTTTTAGATCTCAAGACTCTTCAAAATTACTGAGGACTTCAAAGAGTTTTTGTATGTGTGGGTAATATCTATTAGCATTTACTGTATTAGAAATTAAAACCAAGGAATTTTAAAATGTAGGAATATACAAGAACACATTCCATTATCTGTTGAAGCAGTGATCTTATCACACCTTATTTATGGGCCTCTGGATAAATCCACTATATACTTGTTTGGGGATGACAGTGAACAGGGAAAATAATGTCTTAGTACTTGTTATTTGGAATATAGTTTTGACTTCGCGAACCCTCAGGAACCACCCCTGCCAGGGGTCCCTGGACCACACTTTAAGAACCACTTATCTATGAGAACAGAATAGTAGATGTATTTAGGAAGCAAAATAGGATTGCTGAGAAGCGGTATTTAGTGTCTAGTTTGGGCCGTTAATTTAGAGAAACCAGCGACCCCACTTCTGGTCAAGATGGAGTAACAGGGGCCAATTTACCCTCCTGCCTGAAACAACCAAAAAACCTAGACAAAATATGTGAAACAATGGTTTTTAAGACACTAAATATCAGGAAACAAAGAGCAGCAATCTCTGATGGATGGGAAACAAATGAAGTGAGCCTTCCAATTGCCCAGCTTCCTGCCTTGAGAGTTTCTAGATGCAGCATGGGGAGAGGAGACAGGTGGAACCCAGTGGACACTCAGGGTCAAGGAGACAGGGATGACAGTGTGGGTAGACCAAGGCAGATAGACTTCATAGGACATTGCACCAGAAGGGAAAAGGTACACAGAGGGAGAACCCCAGAGATTTGCAGAGGGTTCCTCTCAAGTATTCTGTGGAGCACTGATCAGTACAGGGTGAAGTCAGTAAGTCAAAAGCCAAAATCTTCAGTGAGCATAGGAGAAAAGCAGAAGTTTGCAGAGAAGTAAGTATTGCCTAATGGCATGAACTTTAGAGGATCTAGAATTTTCACAGAAAGAAGAAATTACGATTTGGAAATGGCAAAGAGAGGATAACAGAGATATGTACCCTTCCTCATGGCTCTGGAAAGAAAGAAATAAAATGTGAACCCATTACCTTAGCAACTTTTGATTTGTAAATATAATGCTGATGAACAATGGATATAAGTATTGAATGAAAAATACAATGCATTTTTTTTAATAACAAGAACTCAGTTTATTTTTAAACTGTCTTAACTGAAATGGCCTATAAACATATCCAGCTTTATGTCTAATAGTACAGTGTGAGTGTGTGTGTGTGTGTGTGTGTGTGTGTGTGTGTGTGTTTAATTTATCACATTTCTTACAAAGTACTGTTGTCTGCCTTAGACATTTTTCATTTATAGCCGTTGGGATGCTACTGGTTTTGTTGTTATTGTTAGGTTTTGAACTTTGTTTTTAAATGGAAGTACAACTTTTTTTTCCTAGGATGACTGTTTCCCATTTTCAGTGGGAAGGTACCATCATTGATTTATAAACACACTACTGCCTATACAGCCTGTCAGTTTTATTTTAAGGCTCTGGTGTATATTGGAATGTTGAAAAGCAGGTTCTGGGAACCCAAAAGGGAAAGGAAGAATAAAAAATCAATAATAGGGAAAGTTGAAGTGTATTCAATAAACAAATTCTGTCAATATGACCAAATGGAAGAACATGAAATTACAAAGGGATCTCTAGATACCAGAGTAAGCACAAGATGCCTACTTTTGGTTAAACCTACTGAAAAGAAATGAAAAGTTCACAATGAAAGAAATTTTAATAAAAAAATAAAGGAAGCTTGAAAAACTAAAAGCAAGCAATATTTTTCCTTTTAAAAAAAAATAGGTTAACTGAATTAAGGAAAAGGAAGATCAGTAAACCTTTGTTGAAAAAGTGACTAGAGAGTATACATTCTGAAAATGGATTTAACTGTTCAATTAATGTACATATTAAATGGCAAAGTAACACAGTAGCAGAGAGGACTCATATAATAAAGATTCTTTTTTTCAAAAGCCTATCAAAGTATAATTTACTTACCATAAAATTTATTTATACATTCATTGGCTTTTTAGTATTAATAATTTTACAGTTTGCAACCATTACTATAATCCAGTTTTAAAGTATTTCCATCACCCCCTACAAAATCCCTCCTAACTATTTGCAGTCACTGCCTGTTCTCACCGCTAACCCTAGGTAACCAGTAATCTATTCTCTGTCTTTCTAGATTTGCCTTTTCTGGATATTTCATATAAATGGAATGATAACAATGTATGGTCCTTTTGCATCTGGCTCTTTTCACACTTAGCATAATGTTTTTCAGGTTCATCCAGGTTTCGGCATGAATCATAGTTCAGTAATTTATTGTTGAATAATACTTCATCATATGGATGTATCCAATTTTGTTGATCCATTGGCCAGTTGATGAACATTTTGATTGTTTCTACTTGTTGCCTATATGCATAATGCTGCTATGACTGTTCACATACAAGTCTGTGAACATATGTTTTCATTTCTTTTGGTTAATTATCTGTGAGTAGAATTGCTGGGTTATATGATAAATTTATCTTTAATTTTTAAGAAACTGCCAAACTGTTTTCCAAAGTAGCTGCATTATCTTATTCCCACCAGCAATGTATGAGGGTTTCATTTTCTCCACGTCACTGTCAACACTTCTTATTTTCCTTTTAATTATATTTTAGTGAGTATGGAGTGATATCTCATTGCAGTTTTAAAGTGCCTTTTCTTATGATGCTAAGCATCTTTTCATGTGCTTCTTGAAGACATTTGTATATCTCCTTTAGTGAAATTCAAATCTTTTCTTGTTTTTTAATTTTGCTATTTTTCCTATTATTGAGTGTCATGGGTCTGTATATATTGTAGATACAAACCCTTTAGCAGATACATGATGTGGAAATATAGTGGCAAGGCTGCAGCTTATCTTTTTATTTTTTCTTAATACTGTCTTGAAGTGCAAAAGTGTTCAAATTTTTTGAAGTCCAATTTTTAGGGGTTTTTTTTTTTATTTATTTTTTTTTTTTTGAGATGGAGTCTTGCTCTGTTGCCCAGGCTGGAGTGCAGTGGCACAATCTCGGCTCACTGCAAGCTCCACCTCCTGGGTTCACACCATTCTTCTGCCTCAGCCTCCCGAGTAGCTGGGACTGCAGGTGCCCACCACCACGCCTAGCTAATTTTTTTTTTGTATTTTTAGTAGAGACGGGGTTTCACTGTGTTAGCCAGGATGGTCTCAATCTCCTGACCTTGTGATCTGCCCGCCTCGGCCTCCCAAAGTGCTGGGATAACAGGCGTGAGCCACCATGCCCGGCCCAATTTTCAAGTTTTTTAATGGATTTCATTTTTGATATCATATCTAAAAACTCTGCCTAACCCAAGATCATGAGGATTTTCTCCTATGTTTATATTTAGGTGTATGGTCCATTTCAAGTTAGTTTTTATGTGTAGTGTGATATAAGTATCTAAATTTATCTGTTTCCAGGTGTATATCCAACTGTTTTAGCATCATTTATTGAAAAGGCTATCCTATCCTTTCCCCATTTAATTGGCTTAGCACGTTTGTCCAAAAACAGGTGTTTTTAGATTCTCAACCCTATTCCATTGTTGCTTATGTCTATCTTTATGTCAGTAATAAAAGCTCGTAAAACAGCTGAATGTCATCACTTTGGGGAAAAACTGACTTGAGGCCTTGTACATTAAATGTTAGCATTTCACTTTAATAATTAGAAGCAATCTGAACTCAACCTGTATTTTTTTTCTCTTATGTAGAATGTTTAATAGAACTTGAACCAGTTTTGAGAACATTTGAAGAGATAACTCTTCTTGAAGCTGTTATTCAGCTAAAGAAAACAAAGGTAAGTTGCTAAATGAAATGCTGGAAATTAGAAATTTAAACAACTATATAATATTCATGGAGATTTTTAGTTAAGTGTAGTTTTTAATATATATACTTTACACAGATATAAGCTACAGTTTTGGAGTGAGAAAATTTACCAGTGACTATGAATACTACTTTTCCTTTGTCACCAAAAGCTTTTCTATTTCATTCAAATGGCCACCTTCAGATTTTAAAGACATTTCCAGGACTGGGCGTGGTAACTCACACCTGTAATCCCAGCACTTTGAAGGCCAAGGCAAGTGAATCACTTGAGCCCAGGAGTTCGAGACCAGCTGGGCCACATAGCAGGACCCCACCTTTATTTAAAATGTTAAAAAAAAAAAAAAAAGACATTTCCAGAACCCTTATATATCAGACGTAAATTTAAAAATGTATAATCACAGCCAGTTGTGTGCAATGAATGCACTGAGCCATTAGAGGCGTTTGTTTGTTTTTTAATGTACATTTATTTTCCTAAAGTTGTAATGCCTAGAGAATAATAGCTGTCTGGGTTCTCACACTTCTCTTTTTATTTAATGTACATTTTTTTCTGAGATTCATTGCCAAGTTTAGCTGTAGAATTTTTATTATATTTGAGACCAAAGTGTGTTTGTGGTTTATTTTTTCATTTTTCCTCTCAAACACTTCATGTTTTATAGACCAAGGTAGCAGTAACAGTTGATATGAATTACCTAGGACAGTTGTATTAAATATTCAGTCTGATTCTTGTGGGTAGGAACAATTGAAGGGACCTATTACTACAGGGTTTGTTTTTTTTTAATATTACTCAAAATTGTTTAAAAAGCAACCACAGCTCATTAGGGCAAGTGCTAAACTATGCTTACTTTGCCCTAATGAACTGTGGTTTGTTAGGGGATATAGGTTTCATTAAATTGTACTTAATATACGATATAAAAACCAGCAGTTAGCCAAACTCTTGGGGTGTGAACAAGTAACATCTACAATTTTTATCACCAATGACATTGCTTGCCTGCCCCTTGTGGGTTGCTGGATCTAGTGACATAACCCTTGGTTTCAAAGGGAAATGCATAAAGGAAGGAACTAAAGAGGAACTGTGTTTTCATTCTTTTAATAACTTTTCACTGGCTCCACCACTTCTGAGTAGGTAGTGTTTTCCAGAGAATACCAATCTCTCTCTTCCTTAATAGATTCAATTTTTTGTTTTTTTTGTTTGTTTGTTTGTTTTTAGTTTTTGAAGACAGGTCTCCCTCTGTCACCTAGGCTGGAGTGCCATGACAGGATCATAGCTCACTGCAACCTCGAAGTGCTGGGCTCAAGCAGTCCTCCCACCTCAGCGTCTCCAATAGCTTGAAACTACAGGCGTGGGCTACCACACTCAGCTACTTTTTAAGTTGCCATATTTTTTCCACTTAGGATTGTTCTTTTTTTAAAAAAAATCTTGTATCAATTCTGTGATACTTATAGGGCAAGAATATCATCTGATTTTTGTAGATAAGATAACTAAGGTACAGTAGTCTCCCCTTATCCATGGGAGATACATTCCGAGACCCTGGTAAATGCCTGAAACCATGGGTAGCACTGAACCCTATGTACATATATACCTATCATACATACATACATACTTTTCCCGTGCATATATACCTATGATAAGGTTTAATTTATAAGATAGGCACAGTAATACATTAACAATAACCGATAATAAAGTAGAACAATTCTAACAATATTCTGGCATCACTATTCTTGCACTTTGGGCCATTAGTAGTAAGAGTTGACTTAATTAGTAATAAGAGTTATTTGACCAGCCTAGGCAACATGGCAAAAAAACATAACAAAACAAAACAAAAAATATAGCTGGGTGTGGTGGCACATGCCTGTAGTCGTAGCTACTGAGGGCTGAGATAGGAGGATCACTTGAACCCAGGAGGTAGAGGCTATAGTGAGCTGCCACTCCAGCCAGGGTGACAGAGTAAGACCCTGTCTCAAAAAAAAAAGTTACTTGAGTACAAGCACTGTGATCCTGACAGTTGTTCTGATACTAACAGAGTGGTAGCTTATACAGCATGGATATGCTGGACAAAGGGATGATTCACATCCTGGGTGGAATGGAGCTGTAGGTTCATCATACTACTTAGAACTGCATGTGATTTAAAACTTATGAATTATTTCCAGAATTTTACATTTAATATTTTCAAACCACAGTTGAGCAAGGGTAATGGAAACTGCGGAAAGTGAAACCAAGATAAGAGGGGGACTACCGTATAGGGAAGTTAGTCACTTATGTACACCTCACACAGTAAGCTAATGTCAGGGACAACAGTAGAACATGAATTAAATAAGATTCTTCATAAAGAAATTTCTGAGCTAGGTGTGATGGTACATGCCTATAGTCCCAGTTACTCTGAAAGCTGAAGCAGGAGGATCTCTTGAGCCCAGGAGTTCCAGTCCAACCTGGGCAACATACCAAGACCCTGTCTCTTAAGAAAAAAAAAAAAAAAAAAAAATTCTGAAAGCCAAAATTAGTAGGGAAATTTGTTTTGAGTTTCCTACATTTTTTCAACTCTTGGAATCAGCTCCTGTAATTTATGTTTTCCTAGGTAATTGGCTTCTAAATCTTGAATAATAAACACTGAATAAACATAGTTTTTCTTCAATTGTTCATTTCTTCTTCAGGACTGATTCACTAGTTCACAAGTAATTTGAATTATCATAACTGATCAGTTATGAAAAACTGTTACTAATTCAAGGATATTGCATTATCAGAAATGTTTTGGCAAATTTTACAAGCAGAGGAAAACCTCACATAACAGAGATAAAACCAAAAACTCATTTTAAAGGGTCATATAACAATATATTTATAGATGTTTATTGAACTGCTGTGTATAAAGCCCTGTGCTAGGTACATTATATACACAGATGAATACGAGTAATTTCCTCCTGAAGTTCCTTAGCCATGTAAATGGAGTATGCAGTCATAAATGTGCATAATGGATGGCTGGGTGTGAATTCACCAGTTTCCAAATTCTGAAGAGTAGTTGACATTATGATGGTCTGGGGAAGAAAATGATTGATAGGTTTGTTTTTAAATCACTGAGTAGTGATGGAAACTAATCCAAGCCTAGCTTATATAGACAGGAATAAATCACTTAATTTTAACATAAAAGAATAGTATTTAAGTAAATCATCTACTCAGCAGCTACCATTTATTGAATGCTTACAATAATGTTTGGGCCTTTTTGCATATATTACTTTTCATTTTCCTCACAGTAGTCCTTCAAAACAGGAATTTTTCTCTCCAGTGTACAGATAAGTAAACTGAGATTAAATCTAATGTCTCACATCAAACAGATGTGGGACTCTAAATCACATCTGATTGGCTCCATGGCCCCGCCATTCCATTATTGACACTCTACCTCCTTTACTTAGTCCAAGCCTCAATCTCTTAACTATAAAATGAAAATAATAATAGTACTTACAGGCACAGTGCCTAAAATGTGGTAAATACTTAATTATAGATAGACATACAATCACGCTCCCAAAAATTCCCAAAAATTTATTAAGTACCTAGTTTATACCAGATATTTCATATTTGTAAGCTCAATCTCTAGAACCATCCTGCATGTAGGTATTATTAGATTTCGAGGATGAAGTTCTGAGACACTGAGAGAAGGTAACCAATTAATATGAGCCAGGATTCAAAGTCTGTGTTTCTAAAGTTATTTCCGCTGTTCTACACTGTCTTTTCCTTCAGTTATATGTTATATTCTCAACTCTTTATAT
Organism: Pongo pygmaeus; assembly: GCF_028885625.2. Classification (NCBI taxonomy): domain Eukaryota; kingdom Metazoa; phylum Chordata; class Mammalia; order Primates; family Hominidae; genus Pongo; species Pongo pygmaeus. Next base: position 102,103,733 of record NC_072380.2, read on the forward strand.
TTTCTTTCCATGTATTTTGTACAAACATATAAAATGTGTTAGATTGTATTTTACTTCTATAATTTCCTAATCATCTCCAGTTAAAGTGTATATATATTTATGTATTCATTACAGTTACAGAGTGTTTCAAGTGCCATTCACCTATGTGACAAGAAGAAAAAGGAATTATCTCTGAACATACCTGTAAATCATGGTCCACAAGAGGTAAAAAAAAAAAAAGAAGGTTATATTAAACTCAAAATGTGAGAAGAATTTGAAAAAATCATTTGGTCTAAGTCCTTCTTTTATAGAAGGAATACTAAAGCCCAGGGAACTTTTAGGGTTTGTTTGGTAGCTCATGTCAATCTCCAACTTGAAACCCAGCTCTACTGATTCTCAATTCATTGTTCATCCCATCAAATTACAATTATTGCTTCTTTGTTTGGCATTGAGTTCTGTCCCTGTCATTGTTTTATACAGTAAATGATATCCCAGGGTAGTATGTAGGCAAATCATTGATTACAGTTTTAACACTGTATTTATGCTACCTTGTTCTTACCTCTTATAATAATTAATGAGAGGAAAACATTGCTGCACAGGAAGAAAGATCTCTTTAGTAGCATTCAATCAGACTTATATTAGTCTGAATTAGTAATTTCTTTTAAGAATGTATATGTATGTTCATTTTACAGAATTAGAAAAGTAACATAGATTGAGCATCCCTAATCCAAAAATCCAAAGCACTCCACAGTCCAAAACTTTGAACACCAACATGATGCCACAAGTGGAAAATTCCACACCTGTATTGGTCTGTTTAGTGTTGCTATAACGAAATACCTGAGGCTAGGTAATTTATAAAGAAAAGAGGTTTATTTGGCTCACAATTCTGGTAGCCAGAAAGTCCAGGATTGGGCAGCTGCATCTGATGAGGACCTTAGGCCGCTTGCACTCATGTTGGAAAGTGAAAGGGGAGCGAGCTATGCAGAGAAATCACATGGTGAGACAGGATGCAGGAGAGTGAAAATGAGGAAGTCAGGTTCTTTAACAGCTTGCTCTCTCAGGAATCCATTCACCACTTCCAGAATGGCACCAAGCTATTCATGAGGGATCTTCCCCCATGACCCCAACACCTCCCATTAAGCCCCACCTCCCAGCACCACTACATTGGGGATCAAATTTCAACGTGAGATTTAGTGGGGACAAACAAACCATATCAAACCATAGCAACATCTGACCTCATATGATGGGCCACAGTCAAAACATAGTTTCACGGGTGGACACGATGGCTCAAGTCTGTAATCCCAGAACTTTGGGAGGCCAAGGTGGGTGGATCACTTGAGGTCAGGAGTTCGAGACCAGCCTGGCCAACATGGCAAAACCCCATCTCTACTAAACATATAAAAATTAGCTGGGCATGGTGGCGTATGCCTGTAATCCCAGCTACTCGGGGGGTTGAGGCAGGAGAATTGCTTGAACGAGCCAAGATCGCACCACTGTAGTCCACCCTGGGAGACTCCACCTCAAAAAAAAAACTTTGTTTCAGGCACAAAATTATTTTAAAATATAGAATTAAGTTACCTTCAGGCTGTGTGTATAAGGTGTATATGAAACATAAATGAATTTTATATTTAGACTTGGGTCCCAACCCCAAGATATCTCATTATATATATACAAATATTCCAAAATCTGAAAAAAATCCAAAATTCCAAACACATCTGGTTCCAAGCATTTCAGATAAGGGATACTCAACCCTTATCTGAACCTTAAAGCATAGTATATCACATTTTTAATCACTTGATGTACAGTATTTCATTTGATCCTTGAGCCCATTCATGCATATTTTTAGATAGACAGTGCAGATAATAGAGCCAAAAACCCGAGAGCCAGAGAGGTTAAATACCTTATTGAAAGTTAGCTAGTGATTCCATGACAGAGCTAGGAGTAAAATTCTCCATTACTTTTTCCATGTTTTCCTGTGCCTCCATGTGGAAGGAACCTGAGGTGCTGAGAACAGGCATTTCTAAATCTGTAGGAGACCAGACTTGCAGATACCAAATTTCTCATTCACTATTCTAGCTACTGGCTGCAGCATCTGAGATCATGTAGAAAATACTGAAAAAATAATTATTTCTAATGTTTCATTATTCCCCTATTTCCCCCATTTGCATTAATTAAGAAAATAAGTTTATCTCTGTTGGTTATTTATAGATGTATGTGTTTCTTTAATTTTGTAAAGTATAATTTTTAGTAGTTTTGTAGGTTGACCACAATGGCTCACACCTATAATTCCAGCACTTTGTGTGGCCAAGGCTGGTGCATCACTTGATCACAGGAGTTTGAGACCAGCCTGGGCAACGTAGCGAAACCCCATTTCTACGAAAGATACAAAATTTAGCATGGTGTGGTGGTGTGCACCTATAATCCCAGCTATTCAGGAGGCTGAGATGAGATGGGAGGTTCACCTGAGTTCAGGAGGGCGGGGCTGCAGTGAGCCTAGGTTGTGCCACTGCACTCCAGACTGGGCAACAGAGTGAGACCCTGTCTGGAAAAAAAAAAAAAAATAGTAGTTTTTATCTTCATTTGTGATAAGCCACAAACAAGAACTATTTAGAAATTAAAGCGCTATAATTTTTATTAACCTAAACCCTTTATTTTTTATTTACTTTAGGAATCATGTGGATCCTCTCAGCTCCATGAAAATAGTGGTTCTCCTGAAACTTCAAGGTCCCTGCCAGCTCCTCAAGACAATGAGTTTTTATCTAGTATGTAGATTTTCCAATCATTATTTACTTGCAAGTTTTCCATATTCTTTCAAAATCATATTTCTGGCAAGCAGTCATGATTTCTATGGAACTTTAATTTGCATATATAACTCATTTTTTAAAGTGACAGAGTCTAAAGATATGAAAATAGTAGTGTCATATTCAACAAATACATTTAAGTTTTAAGGCATTATGTTTGGCCAGGCGCAGTGGTTCACACCTATAATCCCAGCATGTTGGATGGCCAAGGTGGGCAGATCACCTGAGGTCAGGAGTTTGAGACCAGCCTGGCCAACATGGTGAAACCCCATCTCTATTAAAAATACAAAAATTAGCCGGGCATGGTGGTCGGCACCTGTAGTCTCAGCTACTTCAGAGGCTGAGGCAGAAAGATCGCTTGAACCTGGGAGGGAGTTTGCAGTGAGCCGAGATTGCACCACCACACTCCATCCTGGGCGACAGAGTGAGACTCTGTGTCAAAAAATAAATTTTAAAAAACAGGCATTATGTTAGACACTGCCAGAAAATGTCTGCAAAAAAATCTCTTACAAGAAAAAGGAGAAATGTTTCTAAATAACTATTATATGAGATAGTGATATAAGAGAGACGTGGATCTAGAGCTATGGTAGTACAGTGGAAGAGTAACACTGTACAAAGGACTTTCACAACAACCTTGTGAGAGAAATGTCCTCATTTTACATATTTAAGGACTCTGGATCACATAGCTAGTAGCTGGCACATCTAAGACTTTTGATAAATATTATCATGTCACTCTACTCTACCATGTTGTCATCATGAAATTATTTCTGGCTGAAGGCTGGATCTGTAATTACAAAGGATAGGCATTCCAGGCAAAAGGAACAACATACAGGTACAGAAGCAAGAAAATACAGAGAACAGTGAGTAATTTGGTTTAGCTAGTAAAGAAGGTGAATGAAAGAAGATAAGAGCTAAGTAGATTGGAGTCATATCATCAGGAATTCTAACTTTTAGCTAAACTATTTGGACTTTTTTACTTGGGTAGGAAGCAACTATTGCAATTTTTTGAGCAAGGGAGTGACATAAAATTTTTTACTTTGAGAAGATTCATTCTGGCTGGAATGTGTAGGATATTTTGAAAGGAAAAGGAAACTTGAGATGGGGAGATCAGTTAGGAGACTATTACTGTAGTACCCGTGAGAGATTATTAAGAACCGATACAGAGTGAAAGAAAGGAGGGGTGGTATGTGAGATGTTATAGACAACTAGATGATAGGACTTTGTAACTTTTCACTTAGAGGAGCGATGAGAGAAAAAAGAGGTAAAGCCAAATGAATTGTTAAGCCTGGGGACTGGGAGAACATTGGTGCCATTAAAAGAAATAGAAGTTAAAACAGGCTGCATGTGGTGGCTCACACTTGTAATCCCAGCATTTTGCGAGGCCAAGGTGGGCAAATCACTTGAGGCCAGGAGTTCAAGACCAGCCTGGCCAACATGCCAGAACCCCATCTCTACTAAAAATACAAAAAAATTAGCGGGTATGGTGGTGCACACCTGTAATCCCAGCTCCTCGGGAGGCTGAGGCACAAGAATCGCTTGAACCCGGAAGGCAGGGCTTGCAGTGAGCTGAGATTGCGCCACTGCACTCCATCCTGAGTGACAGAGCAAGATTCTATCTCAATTAAAAAAAAAAAAAGTTAAAACAAGTTTTAGAGTTAAGACGAATAATTATACTTTTAATTTTTTTTTTTTTTTTTTAATTTGAGGTACTAGGAGCACACAAAGGGTTGATGGCCAGAGGGCTTTTGAAAATATAACACTAAGGTTCCTGGCTGGGTGTGGTGGCTCACACCTGTAATCCTAGAACTTTGGGAGGCTGAGACAGGTGAATCACCTGAGGTCACGAGTTCAAGACCAGCCTGGCCAACATGGTGAAATCCCATCTCTACTAAAAATACAGAAATTAGCCAGCTGTGGTAGCATGCAACTGTAATCCCAGCTACTTAAGAGGCTGAGGCAGGAGAATTGCTTGAACCTGAGAGGTGGAGGTTGCAGTGAGCTGAGATCACAACCATTGCACTCCAGCCTGGGTGACAAAAGCAAAACTCCATCTAAGAAAGAGAGAGAGACAGAGAGAGAGAGAGAGGGAGGGAGGGAGGAAGGAAGGAAGGAAAGAAGGAAGGAAGGAAATATAAGACAAAAGTTCAGTGAAGACAGAAAATGTAATTATGTGGATTTGGGAATAGAGGGGATGATTAAGTCCCTGAGGCTGAGTGGGATTGCCAGAAGAGAAACTAGAAAGACAGACATCATATATAGATTTAGAGAACATACTTAAACTTCAGAAGGAGTAAGAAGACACACAGGAAAAATATGGGACTATGTGAAGAAGTAAAATTCTATGATTTATAATTTACATAGGACAGACAATTGCTGACAGAAATTGTAGTGAAAGCATTTCATATAAACCCTTTTTTGTTTTAAGAAATATCTACTTGAAGAATTAGGTTTCTGAACCAGCCTTAATATTAGTGGAAACTAAAGACATTGGAGCCTACCTTCTGTCTGCTCAGATGTTGACATGTTAACCAATAGGAATTTCTAAGGAGTATTCTAACTTGAAGATGTTGTATTTTGTAGGAAAAGCTCAGGACTGTTCTTTTATGAAGCTGCATCACTGTCCTGGAAATCACAGTTGGGATAGCACCATTTCTGCATCTCAAAGGGCTGCATTCTGTGATCACAAGACCACTCCATGCTCTTCAGCAATAATAAATCCACTCTCAACTGCAGGAAACTCAGGTAAATATTTACTGTGAAACACCTTGTAAGTGATGCCATTTACCTTACGTATCTGTTTTCAGTGGATTTACCATACAATGAGGTTTATTTGTCTTTATTTCCTCAACATGATAAATACATACCTTCTTAAGTAGGAAAACAAATCCCAGGAGATGGGAATGATGACATGGCCCAAATGGTATTCTATGAACATCTAAATAGGGAGGCAGTGCTAAGAGGAAGTATTAACATATTACTAATGGTAAAGTTATTTTTGTTTATTTAACAGATTTGCAGGTATCTTTTATATTTGAAATAAAATGGACATCAAACAAAACTGAACAAATCCCAGAAGATAGGAATGATGACATAAAGTGGTTTTTGCCCCGTGATTTATACCATAGGAAAAGGCAGTGCCTTTTCTGGGGAGTGAGGGAGAGATGACCCAAATCTCTGAATGTTTCCTGAAAAATGACAGCATTCCCCAAAGTATTGGTGTTCCATATTGGCACAATCATAGGAAAATTAGGTTTTATGCTTTATTTATTTTTCATGGAATTTTACTTATTGCTATGTATCTGTCCTCACCTTTTAAGTTATTCATTCCTTGTTCTTTTTCAGAACGTCTGCAGCCTGGTATAGCCCAGCAGTGGATCCAGAGCAAAAGGGAAGACATTGTGAACCAAATGACAGAAGCCTGCCTTAACCAGTCGCTAGATGCCCTTCTGTCCAGGGACTTGATCATGAAAGAGGACTATGAACTTGTTAGTACCAAGCCTACAAGGACCTCAAAAGTCAGACAATTACTAGACACTACTGACATCCAAGGAGAAGAATTTGCCAAAGTTATAGTACAAAAGTTGAAAGATAACAAACAAATGGGTCTTCAGCCTTACCCGGAAATACTTGTGGTTTCTAGATCACCATCTTTAAATTTACTTCAAAATAAAAGCATGTAAGTGACTGTTTTTCAAGAAGAAAAGTGTTTTATAAAAGGATATTTATATCTCTGTTGCTTTGACTTTTTTTATATAAAATCCGTGAGTATTAAAGCTTTACTGAAGGTTCTTCGGGTAAATATTAGTCTCCCTCCATGACACTGCAGTATTTTTTTAAATTAATACCAGTAAAAAGTTTGAATTTTGCTACATAGTTCAATTTTTATGTCTCTTTTGTTAACAGAAACCACTTTTAAAGGATAGTAATTATTCTTCTTGTTCATAACAGTGCCTTAAAGTATGATGTATTTCTGATGGAAGCCATTTTCACATTCATGTTCCTCATGGATTATTTGTTACTTGTCTAAGATGCAATTTGATTTTATGAAATATATACCCTTTACCCACCAGAAACAGTACAGAATCCCTGCCCTAAAATCCCAGGCTTAATTGCCCTACAAAGGGTTATTAATTTAAAACTCCATTATTAGGATTACATTTTAAAGTTTTATTTATGAATTCCCTTTAAAAAAGATATTTCAAAGGTAAAACAATACAATATAAAGAAAAAAATAAATATATTAATACCGGCTGTCTGTCCCCATTTTTAACCTCAGCCTTCCCTACTGTCATCAACAACCAAGCTAAATAAAGTCAACAGCCTGATGTGTATCCTTCTGTCCCTTTCTTCCTGCTTATATTTAGAACATATGCTCATTTGGGAAAGGATCTTTCTGCATATTATTATTATAATAATACATCATATGGCAACCTGCTTTTTGCATTTAATAGTACAGCCTTCCAGATCAGATATGGCTCTAACTTACTCTTTTTACTTGCTGCCTAATACCCACAGTTTTTATTTTCTTAATTTGTCCATATCAAATTTAGCCCAAACAATAAAAGTACGGTGTGAGCACTTTTTTGGTTAATGGGTTATATTACTATAGGAGAACTTACAAGGAATAATAGCCCTTCTCTGAAACTGCATAGCAAAGTCAGCAGAAAGTGAGATACAGAATAAATTTGAAAAGATGAACTTTCAAGAAGCAACAGACCCACAACCTGAAAAGTTTGAATAAAAGAAATTAGATGCCATTGAGGCAATTAAATATTAATTAGAAATATAAGTATTTTAATCTCCATTTTAGAGCTTGACATTAACTTGTAGTACCTCTTACTGTGCCTTTCAGAAATATGGAAATTAATAGGGAAAAATGAAAACTAAACATGAGTTATCTATTAAATTTTAAAAAGCATTAAGATGCAAATTTTATTTGTGAAGTAATAAATAGAGAAAAAAATTAGTTTGGAAGCTTTCCCTTTTCTCTATACATACTCTAAAAAGAAATTATTTTGAATATTGATGGCCTCAAATTGACTTTTATACTGATTTCATGAGGTATATCTGGATTGATAAAATGAACTTTGCCCTGTTTTTTATTCTCTGCAAAGATCTAAAAATTCATAGTTTGTGTGCTTTATGGCTATGTGCTTACAGTCACTTTCTCCCACAATTTTCTGTATGGAAGACACGTGTAGTCATCCATCATCACAGCTCTGCAAACTTTTTCTGCATAAATAATAACATGTTGATAAGTAAGAAGATGTTGTCAGGGATTAAGATGAATCTGCAATGAGCTCTCATCATCTCTTCATGGGATTGTTACAATCTCAGCAGTTGGTTTTTATTATAACCCCTATTTAGTAACAGCTACTTAGGGGAAGATGAGACAGATTATGCTGAGTATGACTAGTTAGTGTAGAACAGGGTCTGGCATAGAGTAGGCACTTTCTGAATAACTCTTTAATGAATAGTGTAATGGAATGAAAAAATAGAGAAGGGGAGATGTTTCCTTTAAATCTTATTTCCCAAAATGTAGTGCAAGCACAGCTAGTAGTAAGTGGGATTATTTTAGGTCATATATAGGCTCACCACTAAATGGCATTTGAGTCACTTAGTAAAGGACATTCTTTTCCGTTCTTTTTTGAGCCTTATAATTAAATACAGAAGAATATCTCAAATTTTTGCTAACATCTTTTATACCCCTTGTTAACAAAATGAGAATAGGCTTTAGGCTCAGAACTTCAGAGACGATTTAACAAGAATTTTATGGGTTTTTTTGTTGCATTCTATTTGAAATTTATACTTCTACATATGACAAGTTTTCTGTTTATACTAAAGTTTTATTTCATAATATTTAAATAAAGACAATTTAAGTACTATTAAGTAAATTATAATATAGATAGGACATGAATGTGCCAGCAATCATAGAAGTAGTAAGAAAATGACAGATTAAAATTCAGTCACTCCAGGAAGGGACCTAGTAATTTATTTTTTAACTAGCTAGTACTAGATAATGCTAGAGATGTCATTCCTTGCAGTGCATTTTAAGACAGTGCTCCCCAGAAGTACAGTGCACAGACTGGCTACATTTAGCATCACCTATAGCATGTTAGAAATGAAACTTCATGGCTCCTATCTCAGACCGACTGATTCAGTCTCTGGGGGTGAGGTCTAGGAATCTGTTTTAACAAACTCTCCAAGCGATTTTTACTCATGGTAAAGTTCAAGACCCTTTATTTTAAGAAACGCTATAGATCTGTGCATAAAATAATTTCTCTCTAGGTTCACAGATGTGTTTTCATGAAATCTGATTGCCATGTGCCTTCAGAATGTACACTATCTGAGCTGACGTTTGATTACAAAATTTTACTTTTGTTTTGCATCCAATTTGAATTCTCAAAACAATTTTAATCATGCTTTGAATTTTGGAAAGATAGCTTCATTTAAACATGAAAATCAGATCACTATATTAGAATCTACAACTCAGTTCTTTAGGGAAGAACTTCAGAAGGGGCAAACACTTGAATTATGACAGCAGTAGAGCTGAGCCAATATAAGAGGATTAATACAAGAAGCAAGACTAAATTGTGCTGAAAGTTATACTAAAGAAATTTGCATAACTGTGAAAGATTTGGGTGTTGGAGGAATTGTGTCAAGCAGTGGGGCTGTTTTTTATTTCTCTCTACCATTAAGCTGCCTACCCTCAGCCCCTTCAAATACTTAATTTATGAAGAAAAAAACATGGCCAACTGGGAGAGAAGGAAAATCAATAAACGTTCATATTTAGCCATTCTCACAAACATAAGTTTCGGCCGGGTGCGGCAGCTCACGCCTGTAATCCGAGCACTTTAGGAGGCCGAGGCAGGTGGATCACCTGAGGTCAGGAGTTTGAGACCAGCCTAGCCAACATGGCGAAACTCCTTCTCTACTAAAAATACAGAAATTAGCTGGGCATGGTGGCAGGCGCCTGTAATCTCAGCTACTCGGGAGGCTGAGGCAGGACAATCACTTGAACCTGGGAGGCAGAGGTTGCAGTGAGCCGTGATCGCACCACTGCACTCTAGCCTGGGAGACAAGAGCGAAATTCCATCTCAACAACAACAAAAAAAAGTTAGTAATGTGTTTCTTCAAAATTATACCTCCTTTCTCCCACACAGCCTAGTTCCCAAACTACCTGTTGCTTTTTCTCTCTCTCCACTGGATCATTTCTTTTCAAACACCTTTAAAAATAAAATTTCTTTACTTAACCTATCTATCCTTTTTCATCCTTTTCAAGGAGTTTATTCTACAGGACCTCTATTTTGTTATCTATTTCTTTGTTTAAAATTTGACGTCATGTAATTAATGAATGGGTTGAAAGGAACAAGTGTGCATCTGATGCTTCAAAATCCTCTACTGGAAAGATGTTAATAGACGTTTATCTCATGAGTAAACACTTCCATAGATAAAGGGGGAGCTTATTACCTTGTCAGGCAATTTATTTCATCTCCAGACAGTACTATCCATACTTTCATACACTAATTTAAAAATTGATTTCTGGCCACGCACGGTGGCTCACACCTGTAATCCCAGCACTTTGGGAGGCCGAGGCAGGCAGATCACAAGGTCAGGAGATCGAGACCATCCTGGCCAACATGGTGAAACCCCGTCTCTACTAAAAATACAAAAATTAGCCGGGCGTGGTGGCGTGCGTCTGTAGTCCCAGCTACTCGGGAGGCTGAGGCAGGAGAATCGCTTGAACCCGGAAGGCAGACATTGCAGTGAGCCGAGATCGCGCCACTGCAATCCAGCCTGGGCGACAGAGCAAGACTCCATCTAAAAAAAAAAATAAAACAATAAAAAATAAAAATAAAAATCGATTTCCTTGTAGTATATATCAACTCATCCTGATTCCAAACCTTGGAATATTTTATAGGGTAAATCTAATCCCTCTTCTATGACAGCATCTTATATATTTCCAAGGAGCTCTTCTATTTCTGGTGATTTTTTTTTTCTGCTTCAGAATAATTCCTACTTTCTTCAGTGGTTATTTAAGTGGCATGGTCTATATTCCTCTCAAAGTATGGTAGCCACAACTAAACATGGTGCTCCTACTCAGGTCTTGCCATCACAGTTGGGATATCTGCTCCCTTATCCTTAAATAAAATGCTAAAGCACTGTTTTATAGTAGTCACATGTCATTGTCAAATTAATATTTAACTACCAGCTAACAAATTCTTCATCTGTACACCTGTGTTGTTTTGCCTTATTTCTCCACTTTTCAAATAGGTAAATTGGATTGTTAGGCCCATATATAACAATTTGCCTTTATCTCTTTTTTCTTTTTTTTTGAGACGGAGTCTCGCTGTCGCCAGGCTGGAGTGCAGTGGCACGATCTCGGCTCACTGCAACTTCGGCCTCCTGGGTTCAAGCGATTCTCCTGCCTCAGCCTCCCGAGTAGCTGGGATTACAGACACGCGCCAACATGCCGAGCTAATTTTTGTATTTTTAGTAGAGACGGGGTTTCACCATGTTGGCCAGGATGGTCTCGATCTCTTGACCTCATGATCCTCCCTCCTCGACCTCCCAAAGTGCAAAGTGCTGGGATTACAGGCGTGAGCCACTGCACTGGCCTATCTCTATTTTTTTTTTAATTTATCCCTAGTTCCAGTCATTCAATACATTTTTTATCCCTAAATCTGGAATCTTCCAGCTTGTCATCCACAAATTTGACAAACTTGCTTTTTATACTTTCATCCAAGTTACTAATTAAAATGTCGATTGTGCTGAGCCATTCAAGCATGAAGTTTGCAAATTACCACAAGCCTTCTTCCCTTCAATTTGACAAAGCTCATCACTATTTAAGTACAATCATTCATCTAATCACTAATGAATATAATTGGAATATTTTAAAGAGTTTCCTTTTTTAACATAAAAAATATGGAATCTACAAATTTAGCCTACATGGTCTCTATATCTGGGCAGTTTTTTAAAGAATTGGCTTGGTGTTTTCATCGAAAATGTGTGTTTCAATATAAATCCACTTTTTTTGCTACAAGTACATTCAGTTATTAAAATGGGGCATGCCTCTTCTCTTAAAATATTAAATGGATATTGCTCAGGCTCTGCTTATAAAATCTGGTGCAAGACACTCTCTGTCCACCAAAATCCCATGATTTAAGGATGCCAGCCACATAAAGACACTCCAAATTCCACATCTGAAAAAAAAAATACTAAGAAAATTAAAGACTAGACAGAAGATAATTTTAAAATACTTATATAATACCCTTAGAGAGACTTGAGAAAGTTATCTTCAAAACTAGAAGAAATTGTTAAAAAATAGAAACAACTAATGTTCTAGAAATATTTAAACTATGATTCTCATAATAATAACCCAGAACCCATCCATTCTTGAAAACTGTCCTTTTTCTCACCAGCACTCCTAACTTAGGAGTTTGTTAGGGTAGATAACCAGTCCAAGCCTCTAGCTTCCATATCTTTGGTTGATTCCTTTTTGGATGTATTTAGCAACCCTGAGCAAACAGGGAAGCTACCAACAAAATAACTGCAAGTACTTTTCATTGCTAGTTTGAAGTCTCCTGCCCTCACTAAACACATGTTGCTGAGCTTTTGCCTTCTCACTTCTTCCTTCCCACTGTGACTGATGCACTCCTCATCATACTAAGAGATGCTTAGGACTGGCAGGGTGCCCATCACCTTTGTTTCCACCAGTGCCCCTTAGTGGAACGGTACAAAATCTAAAGGGGCAAGAAAAAAATTTTTTGAAAAATTAACTCTTTAGTGTTTTGGGCACAGCCTGATCACAAACACATGATATATATTTTGCATAGGCCTCCCGACAAAGTTAAAGGGACTCAAAATTCTGAATTAATTTCGACCCCAGAAGAGAGTTAATAGTTTTAGAATTTTAAGCTCATTAATCTAACTGAATTCATTCTAAGGAATATGAAAGCTAGTACTGGGAGCCTGGTCCCAAGAAAATGTTTTAATTTTAATTGTTTTTAAATTAGAAGAAAAAAATGAATATATAACAATGAGCAGTTTAGATTACATATATCTTTATAATAATGCAATTGTAAAAAATAATTTTAATATCTTTTATAGAGGACAGAGCCACAAAAGCATAAGTGCCTATGTCAGAGGTGTTTGAACCAGAGCAACTCCATTTTGAATAGGGGCTGAGTAAAATAAGGCTGAACACTACTGGGCTACATTCCCAGGAGGTTAGGCAGACTTAGTCAGGATGAGACAGGAGGTTGGCACAAGACACAGGTCATAAAAACCCTACTGATAAAACAGGATGCGGTAAGGAAGCCAGCCAAAACCAAGATGGTGACAAAAGTGACCTCTGTTCATCTTCACTGCTCATTATATGCTAATTATAATATAATTATAATGCATTAGATTGCTAAGAGATACCCCCACCAGGGCCATGACAGTTTACAAATGCCATGGCAACCTAGGGAAGTTACCTTATATGGTCTAAAAGGGAGAGGAATCCTCAGTTCTGGGAATTGCCCACCCCTTTCCTGGAAAACTCATGAATAATCCACTTCTTATTTAGCATATAATCAAGAAATAACTATAAGTATACTCAGTTGAGCAGCCCATGCCACTGCTCTGTAAATACAGTAGCCATTTTTTATTCCTTTGCCTTCTTAATAAACTTGCTTTCACTTTATGGACTCATCCTGAATTTTTTTCTTGCACAAAGTTCAAGAACCTCTCTTGGGGTCTGGATAAGGACACCTTTCCAGTAACACCTAGGGCCCACGAATGTCCTATTGCAGCTCTGATTGTGAAATGACTTACTTGATGGTAGTCTGAAAAGTTTGCTTGAGACTGTAGCCACAGCAAAAGTTGACCTTACAAACTGGGTCATTCTTGTCACACCCAACTAAAACAGAGCAGTCAGGCCACATACCATTGCTCCAAGAATGTAATTCTCTGCAAGCTTGGCTGCTGAGACTGCCTGCTATAATCTGAAACCAGTTTTATCTAAAGGCTACTGAAACAATCTACTGCACCTCTAAGACTAGTTTTACCCACCACCATCACTCACCAAGGAGCTTGCTAGCTCCCCAAAACCTTACTTGAGCCAATGAACTTTCTAGAGTAGTGGTATGTAATATTTCTCCTTTTTATAAAAGCTCTAACCCTCTCTTTGTTCTTTAGATATACCAAAGACCACCCGGTCTGTGTGGATGCCCCTAATTGCAATTCTTTCTTGCCAAATAAAATATTTTAATTTCAGAGATTCATCTTTATATTTTATGTGACATTGACAGCACTAATCAGACACAGTACTCCAGAAGTGCTAGGATAGGGGGCAAAGGGCAGGGAAACTGAATAGTGGCAGATTGGGCTTGTCCATGTCAGGAAGGACCAGTGGCCCACAACACTAGCATGTAGAGGAAAAAGCAAGTAGAAACACAATGAATACTGCAGGTTAAAGGCATGGCCCTCAGAACTTGAGCATTCTCACCTTTCCACTTGCAAAAAAGGATCCACCTGAAAAAAGGCTGAGATTCAGACTTCCCACCAACCCTTTCAGGTTAGAGCCTGGGCCACATTCAATTTAACTTAGAAACATAAATATATCTGTCTTGTTTCTCAGTGTTATAGGCAAAATCATGCCTGATATATTGACTGGTATGGTCTTTTTTATTACTATTATTGCTTTAGGTTGTGTATTGACTGGTTGCCCCCAAAATGATCTGAAGTCCTAATCCCCAGAACCTGTGAGTGTGACTTATTTGGAAAGTGGGTTTTTACAAATGTCATTAAATTAAAGATCTCAAGATGACACCATCCTGGATTAACTGGGTATGCCGTAAATCCAGTGACAAGTGTCCTTATAAGAAGAGGGCAGGGCATGGTGGCTCACGCCCGTAATCCCAGCACTTTGGGACGCCAATGCAGCCAGGTCACTTGAGGCCAGGAGTTTGAGACCAACCTGGCCAACACGGAGAAATCCCATCTCTACTAAAAATACAAAAATTAGCCGGGCATGGCGGCGGGCACCTGTAGTCTCAGCTACTCAGGAGGCTGAGGGAGGAGAATTGCTTGAACCCAAGAGGCAGAGGCTGCAGTGAGCTAAGATCACGCCACTGCACTCCAGTCTGGGCAACAGAGTGAGACACTGTCTCAAAAAAAAGAAAAAGAAAAAAAAGAGAGAAGACACAGACAAAAGAAAAGGCCATGGAAGGCAGAGGCAGAGATAGGAATGGCACAGCCACATGCCAAAGAATGCCTGGAATCACCAAAAGCTGGAAAAGGCAAAGGCAAAGGACTTTTACCCCTCTAGCCTTCAGAGGGAGTGTGGCCCTGCCAACACCTTGATTTTGGACTACAGACCTCCTGAACTGTGAGAGAATAAATTCCTATTATTTTAGGCCACCAAGTTTATGGTAATATGTTAATGATAGTTCCAGGACACTAAAATACTTCATTTTTAAAAATATACTTTATTTTTTAGAATAGTTCATGATTTCTTGAAAGATTGAAAAGCTAGTGTAGAAAGTTCCCATATACCATGCACCCAGTTTCCCCTACTATTAACATCTTCCATGAGTATAGTGTATTTGTTAAAATTAATGAACTAATATCAATAATATAAAAGAAAAATAAAATCTCAGAACCGTCTAAATTTATCATGCCAAGGGGGAAATTAAGCTCTGGAGACTGAGTCATGAAGCATGTTTGCAATTAGATTATAGATTAACTCTCTTCCCCATTGTTCTTGTTCTATAAATGACTAGAAGAGACTAGAGACCAGACCTTTCTCCACTTACAATTACTGATCTTTGTTATAGATTAACTGCCTCCTTTATTGTTCAATACCTAACTCAGACCAGGTGGTGCAAAAGACCCCATAACTATTAGGTTCTCAGTGTGAAATGTTAAATATACCTCTGAAAATAGGTGATTGTAAATCCAAGCTGTTGGAACTCTAAATTACTTTGAACCTTAAAGAAATGTGAGGTTATGGGGCCTGAGTCATGTGACAGGCAGCTGTAACCTTTTTTGCTCTGATTGTAGATTAGTCTTCCTCACCTACATTGTTTTCTAAAATGTTATATATTACTAAAGGGCACCAGGGAAGACCCCTTCCCTCTTCCCTGTTTATCGGGGGACCTGCCCCGATAATCACGTAGGTTCTTTTCTATTTTCCTAAGTGTCGGCTGGCTTGAGAAATAAAAGGACAGAATACAAAAGAGAGAAATTTTAAAGCTGGGCGTCCGGGGGAGACATCACACATTGGTAGGATCCGTGATGCCCCACAAGCCACAAAAACCAGCAAGTTTTTATTAGGGATTTTCAAAAGGGGAGGGAGTGTGCGAATAGGTGTGGGTGACAGACATCAAGTACTTAGGGTAATAGAATATCACACGGCAAGTGGAGGCAGGGCGAGATCACAGGACCACAGGACCGAGGCGAAATTAAAATTGCTAATGAAGTTTCGGGCACCATTGTCATTGATAACATCTTATCAGGAGACAGGGTTTTGAGATCAACCGGTCTGACCAAAATTTATTAGGCGGGAATTTCCTCTTCCTAATAAGCCTGGGAGCGCTATGGGAGACTGGAGTTTATTTCCCCTCTGCAATCTCGACCATAAGAGACAGGTACGCCCCGGGGGGGCCAGTTCAGAGACGTACCCCTAGGTGCGCATTCTCTTTCTCAGGGACGTTCCATGCTGAGAAAAAGAATTCAGCGATATTTCTCCCATTTGCTTTTGAAAGAAGAGAAATGTGGCTCTGTTCTGCCTGGCTCACCGGCGGTCAGAGTTTAAGGTTCTCTCTCTTATTCCCTGAACAATTGCTGTTATCCTGTTCTTTTTTCAGGGTGCCCACATTTCATATTGCTCAAACACACATGCTGTACAATTTGTGTACTTGATGCAATTATTACAGGGTCCTGAGACGATATACATCCTTCTCGGCTGACAGGATTAAAAGATTAAAGTAAAGACAGGCATAGGAAATCACAAGGGTATTGATTGGGGAAATGATAAGTGTCCATGAAATCTTTACAATTTATGTTTAGAGATTGCAGTAAAGACAGGCATAAGAAATTACAAAAGTATTAATTTGGGGAACTAATAAATGTCCATAAAATCTTCACAATCCACGTTCTTCTGCCATGGCTTCAGCCGGTCCCTCCGTTTGGGGTCCCTGACTTCCTGCAACACCTGTTGATCTTTATTATAGATTAACTTCCTCTTATCTTTCTCACAAAAAGGCTTTATGGTTATCACATTGTCTTCAGATGGAATATTAAAAATACTCTTTTAAATTGGAAAGGGCATGAAAACAAGCTGTATGGAAAACAAAATGAACTATAATTAAATGTTTATAACTCAAAAACAAGCCTTGTATAGAAAATGTTATATATAATCCTACTCTATTTTCTGCCTATATAAGAACCTTAAACTTCAGAGCCCTGACCCCATTTATCTGGAGTCTGTGTCTTTTAAATAGCCCTTCCAAGCTTTTCACTTTAATAAACTCTTTATAACTGGATTCTGATCCATTCGATTGTTTCAGCTTGACATGCCTTTCCTGAAAGAAAAATACCACCTCAACAAATCAGATCATTGTAACTATACATTAAGCCTAACATAGAAAGATGTTGATATTCTGCTAAACTTCCCTAAACTTTGTGAATATAAGTAAAAACTTCTATACTTTGGAACACTGACTTCCATTCTTTAGAATCTGTGCTTCCAAAGAAGCCTGGCTTCAAACTTTGCACTTGAATCAACTCTGTTTAAACTAGATTCTGAGTCAGGCATGGTGGCTCACGCCTGTAGTCCCAACACTTTGGGAGGCTGTGGCAGGCTAATCACTTGAGGTCAGGAGTTTGAGACCAGCCTGGCCAACATGGTAAACCCCATCTCTACTAAAAATACAAAAAAAAAAAAAAAAAAAAAAAAAAAAAGGTAATTAGGCAATCCCAGCTACTTGGGTGGCTGAGGCAAGAGAATTGTTTGAACTCGGGAGGCAGAGATTTTAGTGAGCCAAGATCACACCATTGCACTCCAGCCTGGGCAACAGAGCGAGACTCACCTAATGTCTTTTTTATGCTCCAAGATCCCATCCAGGATGCTGCTGAAGTGTGGAAAATGATTCCCCAGCCTATGGGACTTGGGCATGCTAAGTGCTTTTGAAAATTGAAAGGCCTCAGAAACAAGGTCCTGTCTAACCTTGTGTTGTTTCCCCAGCCCACTTCACCTCCCAGGACAGGAAGGGACTCTCTCTGGAGTTTCCTCATCTGTTCAAAAAAGTGTCTTACAAAAAAAAAAAAAATTGCCTTCTATCTGCTTCCTAAAATCTCATTATCTATTGCAGAAAAAAGACAAGAATGCAACCACACCTGGACAGACTTGTTTTTAAGAAGATAATTCCTGCCACTGGAGCTCAGAGAAAATTCCAAAGAAAATCCTTTACAAATTAATTACTCTTCCCCTGGTCCGTCCATTCTTCCTAATAGTCATTTACTACCCCTCAAAGAATTGTCTATATCCCCCAGTGCTTCCCTCCCCTATGAAAAAGGGTATATAAGCTGTACCCCATTGGAAGATTGGGGGTAATCCCTTTGTGATTCCACCACATTAATATATTTATATGCCTTTTCTCCTATTAATCTGCCTTTCATCAATTGATTTTCAGCAAACCTTCAGAGGGCAAAGGGCAAGTTTTCCCCTGGACTCTATAATACCACATTACATTTGGTTGCCCTGTCTCCTCAAACCTTTGCACTTTTTGACCCATCAATGAAAACACCTTTGCAAATATTATGACAGTGAGAGAACACTAGCATGACTCATGCCCTCTTGCTTCTAGTCTCACAGGCTGGCTGTCTTCACTCATTCCTGGGCATAGACCAAGCTAATCATGGGAAAATCTTAGTATATAGTTAAATTTTGAAACAAGGATCATAATAGCCCTTCCCTAAAACTGATCCCTGCCTTGCTCAGAGACCAAAGCTGCCTTTGTAAAGCTAATGAAAGTTTATGACATTAGGATTGTGGGATGGATCTGAATTCTGCTAAAATGTAGGCATAGTTTCTATGTTCCCTTACTGCTCAGGAGTGGAGTCATGTGGCCAGAAGTCACAAGATTTGTGACTTCCCCACTTGCTTCTAAAGATAGTGTCACTGTTGTAGAACCTGAGATTGGTCTTTTGAGATGTTTTTCAGATTTTTGCATTCTGGCAACTGACTGATCCCACCCAGACCCGTGACTCATGACTCAACCGGTTCTACTGCTCTCACTCAGAGGCAGACACAGCACACAAGCACCGTTTTCCACACCCCTATGATTTCATTCTCACCCAATCAGCAGCACCCATTCCCTATCCCCCTGCCCACCAAACTATCCATAAAAACCCTAGCCTCTGAGTTCTTCGTGAGACTGATATGAGTAATAACTACAGCCCTTCCATTTGGCTAGCTCCACGTTAATTAAATTTTTTCTCTACTGCAATACTGCAGTCTCAGTGAAATGGTTTTGTCTGTGCAACTGGCAGGAAGAACCCATCAGGGGGTCACACGAATTCAATATCCAAGAATTTATTCTAAGGAAATAATCATAGGTGTGTGTAAAGATTAAGCCATGATGATGGTCACTGAGGCATTGCTTAAAAACGATTGAGAAACCAAAAGAGAGATTTTGCTTTTGGGGGTTATATCAATCCTTATTTGCCACTAGAAATTAAAACTGAGAAGTCAAGAATATACTAATTCATTTTTCATCCAAAGTGAAAAACAGTTGATGAGAAGATCCATGTTATTTTACATTTTTGCATATCTCTTTGAATGTTTAAAAAAGTAAGTAAATAGAAGAGAACTGGGTTTTCATATCTGCATTCAATCTGTTGCAAAATCACATGTCATGTAGCCTCTGGAAAACTCCACTGTTCACCTGTGACAGTATGAGAGTAATAAATGCAATAACATCTCAGAATTATTATGGAAATAGGTTTGACCTAGCAGACCCCCTGAAAGGTCACAGAGTCTCTGGGTGATACTTTGAGAAATGCTGGCTTAATACAACAAAAAGTTTAAAACAACATAAAAATTTCAAATAATCTAAGATATTATAAATGACCCTCAATACTATTAAACAAAGAATAAACACAATTCTTATTAACTAAATCATATTCATATTTTTGTCTTTTAATTATCTTATTATGCTGGCAGAGTTACCCCTTCTCCTGCTAAGAATAATCCTTTGTTTCTGCATTTCTCCTCTAGCTTGTTAGATGACTCTCCCTCTCACTTCACTCCAACCATTCCCTTAGAAAGTTTCCTTCTAGAAACACTTAAGCCTGCCGACAGTTTCTCATTAAAAAAAAAAAAAAAAAAAAAAAAAAATCAGCGCTTTCTGTCTACTTCTGTCTTTCTCTTTCCTCTTTCCATAATAGAGAGGATTTTTTCTCCTTTTTATCTCACTGCTTTCTAAATTCACAGTCTAGTGATTAGGTTTTCAGATTTTGTTTTTCTGTAAACTAATTACACATTCTGTTTTGGAATTTGCTTCTTACATATTTATATGTCATTACAGGTAACTTATATTATTTTTTAAACTATTATGTGGTGCTTCATTATATTTATGTTCCAATATTTAATCTATTTCCTCTTGATGAATGTTTTAATTTTCCTTTCTGCTATTAGAAAAAATATGAATAGGTATGGTGTATACATTATGTTATTCATTTATATGTAAATGAATTTATATAAAATATAAATTTAAATTAATTTATATAATTTAAAAAAATTTACTTTAAGTTCTGGGATACATGTGCAGAATGTGCAGGTTTGTTACATAGGTATACATGTGCCATGGTGGTTTTCTGCACCTATCAACCTGTCATCTGGATTTTAATCCCCACATGCATTAGGTATTTGTTCTAATGCTTTCCCTCCCCTTGCCTTCCACCCCCGGACAGACCCTGGTGTGTGATGTTCCCTTCCCTGTGTCTGACTTCAAACTATACTGCAAGGCTACAGTAACCAAAACAGCATGGTACTGGTACCAAAACAGATATGTAGACCAATGGAACAGAACAGAGCCCTCAGAAATAACACCACACATCTACAACCACCCAATCTTTGACAAACCTGACAAAAACAAGAAATGGGGAAAGGATTCCCTATTTAATAAATGGTGCTGGAAAAACTGGCTAGCCATAAGCAGAAAACAGAAACTGGACCCCTTCCTTACACCTTATACAAAGATTAACATGAGATGGATTAAAGACTTAAATGTAAAACCCCAAACCATAAAAACCCTAGAAGAAAACCTAGGCAATACCATCCAGAACATAGTGTTAATTTTATATATATGTGCATACTTATTATTATTATTATTATTTTTGAGACAGGGTTTTGTTCTTGTTGCCCAGGCTGGTGTGCACTAGCACGATCTTGGCTCACTGCAACATTCACCTCCCAGGTTCAAGCAATTCTCCTGTTTCAGCCTCCTGAGTAGCTGGAATTACAGGCACGTGCCACCACACCCAGCTAATTTTTTGTATTTTTCGTAGAGACGGGGTTTCACTGTGTTGGCCAAGCTGGTCTCAAACTCCTGAGCTCAGGTGATCCACCCACCTCGGCCTCCCAAAGTACTGGGATTACAGGCATGAGCCACCATGCCCAGCCCATACTTTTTAAGTATTATGGCACAGGTCTAGAAAGTGAACTACTGGGATCAAAGATTATGAACATTTTAAATGTTAGTGAATATTGGCAAATTCTCTCCTAAGAGTTGGTATCAATTTACATTCCCACCAATAACTTAATTATGGCCAGACTTCTTGAGAGAGCTGTCTATAGCAATTCTCACTTTTACACTTCCTCAGTCACTTGATTCACTCCTCAGTCCATTTAATCTGGCTTCTGTCTGAACCACTCCATTGAAATTGCTCTTCCCAAAAGTGATTAACACACCCTCCTAGTTTCTAAATCCAGGGGAAGCTTTTCAGTCCTCTTCTTATATGATGTGGCTGAGTGCCCTCTCCTTTTCTAATGGTTCTCTTCCCTTTTGTGACACCAGACGTTCCTGCTTTTCGTTCTATGTCTTGGTCTTCTGGTAAGGGGCTTTAGGTGTTTATTCTTCTTACTCAGGTTCAGTCTGGGCCTCACCTTCTTACTCCAAACGCTTTCCTGGATCTACCTCATTCCCCTGCGTGGTCTTATTGTCATCTAGACATCAGTACTCCCAAAGTCAGCCCTTTCTCTTAAACCTGAGATTCACTTCATACCAGACCTGCCAACTGGCATGCTCCACAGCAATCTCCACATTCAAAAGCTGACCATTTCATTCCTCACTGCAACATACATCCCAAACTTGATTTCTTTCTTATGTTTCCTTTCTCAGCAAATAATACCACCATCTGTCCAGATGAACTTCAATCTTCTGCCCCTCACTTCCTTCTCTCTCTATGCTCAAATCCCCCACTATCCATATCCAGTTAATCACAAGTCCTACTGATTCTACCTCCAAAATATTTTTGTTTTCACTGTAGCAATGTCAGGGGCATGTGAACCAGAGCAACCGTATCTTTAATAGGAGCTGGGTAAAATGAGGCTGAGACCTACTGGGCTGCATTCCCAGATGGTTAAGGCATTCTAAGTCACAAGATGAGACAGGAGGTTGGCACAAAATACGGGTCATAAAGACCTTGCTGATAAAACAATTTGCAGTAAAGAAGCCGGCTAAAAACCACAAACCAAGATGATGATGAGAGTGACCTCTGGCTGCCCTCACAGCCACACTCCCACCAGCGCCATGACAGTTTACTGATGCCATAGCAACGTCAGGCAGTTGCCCTATATGGTCTAAAAGGTGAGGCATGAATAATCCACCCCTTGCTTAGCATATAATCAAAAATAACTATAAAAATGGGCAACCAGCAGCCCTCAGGGTGGTCTGTCTAGGAGTACCCATTCTCTTATTTCTTTACTTTCTTAATAAACTTGCTTTCACTTTACTCTATGGATTCTCCCTGAATTCTTTTTTGCATGAAATACAAGAACCCTCTCTTGGGGTCTGGATCCAGACGCCTTTCCTGTAACAACTTTTTCCATCCCCACTGCACTACCTTACTTCTGATCAACAGCATCTCTTTACCAGATAACTGCATGCACTTAAACATTCATCTAGTATTAAAAGCAAATCCATCCAAGTCACCCTCTGGCTTACCATACTTCGTGACTTCTCATTATACTTAGAAGAAAAGCCTGCAGGAGTCTGCTGATCTCTCTAATCTCATGTCACTTCACCCTCCTCTCTGGCTCCTCTGGGGCTCACTGGAATCCTTGCTCTGCCTTTCACAAATGGGATTTTGTGACAGGGATCTTCTACTGACTTCTTCAAATCCCAGTTCAGACCTCATTTTTTCAGATGACCTTCCCTA
Source organism: Pongo pygmaeus (assembly GCF_028885625.2). Classification (NCBI taxonomy): domain Eukaryota; kingdom Metazoa; phylum Chordata; class Mammalia; order Primates; family Hominidae; genus Pongo; species Pongo pygmaeus. The sequence goes on from NC_072380.2 coordinate 102,126,943, forward strand.
GGACCATATCTAAAGTAGGTGCCCAGTCACTCTCTCTAACATCACCAAAGTATTCCTTTTTTTTTTTTTTTTTTTACCATATCTCGAAGTGTAAATATTTGGCTTAAACATGTATTGTCTGTTTGCTTTATCTCCTTATAGAAAAAGTTCTATAAGGGTAAGTGGGAACCATGTCTGACTTATTCTAAATACTTTTAGGACCTAGCATTTTCTAGTAGTTTGAAAAAATATTTATTGAATTTGAATGAATGAATGACCACTTTTTTTTTCCAATACATTTTCCACTCTAGAATCAAGGATATCACTCTACAGCACAAGCTGGGTCTGTCCATCCTGCTTTTAAAAAACCCTTTGATAATTTTCTATTGCCCCAGGACACAAAGCCCTTCAAATTCTGACTTCTGCTTTCCCCCCGGCTTTTTTTTTTTTTGAGACAGAATTTCACTCTGTCACCCATGCTGGAGTGCAGTGGCATGATCTCAGCTCACTGCAACCTCCGCCCCCCAACAACCCCCCCGCCAAGTTCAAGCGATTCTCCTGCCCCAGCCTCCTGAGTAGCTGGGATTACAGGTGCCCTCTACCATGCCCAGCTAATTTTTGTTTTTAGTGGAGATGGGGTTTCACCATGTTGGCCGGGCTGGTGTCAAACTCCTGATCTCAAGTAATCCACCCACCTTGGCCTCCCAAAGTTTTGGGATTACAGGCATGAGCTACCGCACCCAGCCTCTGCTTTCCTTTTCTTTCTCTCCTTTCCCTAAATCCTTCTTATCGGATTTGACTCACTCAAGCTATCAGCAGTTCCCATAAACTCCAGCTGTCCTCTGGACCTCAGCTTTTTCTGGCTCCTACAACTTTAATAAGACCTTTCTTCCCTTTCCCTTTCCAACTAATCAAGACTTTTTCTGAAAGGTCACCTCTGACGTCTACCATTGCATCCAGGCTTCCTGACCCTGGGGTGTGGGTTTCTTTCCATGGGCCCTCTTGCTAGCTCTCTACCCCCCGCTAAGTAATAGCTGTCAAGGGTATCGAAATCCTAAACTCTGAAACCCGTGAATTTTACTTTATATGACAAAAGGGATTTTGCTTTTTGGCAAAATCTTGAAATAGGGAGATGATCCTGGCTTTTTCAAGTGCATTCTAAATGTAATGACAAGTGTTCTTAAGAGTGAGGGAGAGGGACATTTTATTACAGTTGAAAGAAAGCATACAATCAAGGAAACAAAGAAAAATTTAAAGATGCTATGCTGCTATCTTTAAGATGGAGAAAGGGTCCAGAAGCCAAAAATAATGCCAGGAATGCAGCTCTAGACGCTGAAAAGTCGAGGAAACTGGTTATCACCTCAGAACCTCCAAAAGAAACAACTAGCCCTGTCGACCTTGACTTTTGCCCAGTGAAACTGATTTTGGACTTTTGGTCTCCAGAACTGGAAGAGAAGAAATTTGTATTGTTTTAAGCCACTAAGTTTGTGGTAATTTGTTGTAGCAGCAACAGAAAACTAAAACACCCACTCCCTATCACAGTTTTAACTCCCTATCTTGCAACTGCCTGCTGCTTGTCCCTATCCCCCATGAGACTGTAAGCTCTTTTTAGAGACAGATTCTCACTGTGCCGCCCAGACTGGAATGAAGTGGTGCAATCATAGCTTATTGCAGCCTCAACCTCCTGGACTCAAGTGATGTCTTTTCACTCCCAAACCCGGCCTCAGCCCCCTAAAGTGCTAAGATTAAAATGTGAGCCACCATACCCAAACTTTCTATAAGCCTAGCAGAATACCTATCACAAATGTGCTCAATCGATATGTCTTGAATATTGTTAAATAAATTATGGCATACTTACTGATATGGTTTGACTGTCCCCACCAAAATCTCATCTTGAATTGTAGTTCCCATAATCCCCATGTGTCATGGGAGGGAACCGGTGGGAAATAATCGAATTGTGGGGCAGTTACTCCCGTGCTATTCTTGTGATAGTGAGTAAGCTCTTGTGATAGTGAGTAAGCTCTCACCTGATCTGATGGTTTTATAAGGAGCTTCCACGGAACTCGGCCGATTCCCTCTCCTGCCACCCTGTAAAGAGGTGTCTTATGCCATGATTGTAAGTTTCCTGAGGCCTCCCCAGCCATTCTTAATTGTCAATTAAACCTTTTTCTTTTGTAAATGACCCAGTCTCTGGTATGTCTTTATTAGCAGCATGAAAACAGACTAATGCGGTAAATTTGTACCAGGAGCAGGGCACTGCTATAAAGATACCTGCAAATGTGGAAGCAACTTTGGAACTCGGTAACAGGCAGAGGCTGAAACAGTTTTGAGGGCTCAGAAGAAGACAGGAGAATGTGAGAAACTTTAGAACTTTCCAGAGACTTGGAGGGCTCAGAAGACAAGATTTAGGAAAGTTTGGAACTTCCTAGAGATTTGTTGAACAGCTTCGACCAAAATGCTGATAGTGATAAGGACAAGTCCAGGCTGAGGTGGTCTCAGATGGAGATGAGGAACTTTTTAGGAACTGGAGCAAAGGTGACTCTTTTTATGCTTTAGCAAAAAGACTGACAGCATTTTGCCCGTGCCCTAGAGATCTGTGGAACTTTAAACTTTAGAGAGATGATTTAGAGTATATGGTAGAAGAAATTCCTAAGCAGCAAAGCATTCAAGAGGTGACAGAGCATAAAAGTTTGGAAAATTTGCAGCCTGAAGATGCAGTAGAAAAGAAAACCCATTTTGGGGGATAAATTCAAGCTGGCTGCAGAAATTTGCGTAAGTAATAAGAAGCCAAATGTTAATCACCAGGACAATATGGAAAATATCTCCAGGGCATGTCAGAGACCTTCATGGCAGCCCCTCCCATCACAGGCCCAGATGCCTAGGCAGGAAAAATGATTTCCTGAGCTGGGTTCAGGGCCCCCCTGCTGTGTGCAGCCTTGGGACTTGATGCCCTGAGTTCCAGTTTCTCTAGCCATGTCTAAGAGGGGCCAAGGCACAGCTCAAGCTGTGGCTTCAGAGGGTGCAAGCCCCAAGCCTTGGCAGCCTTCATGTGGCGTTGGGCCTGCAGGTGTGCAGAAGTCAGTAATTGAGGTTTGGGAACATCTGCCTAGATTTCACAGGATGTATGGAAAGGCCTGGATATCCAGGCAGAAGTTTGCTGCAGTTGGGGAGCTCTCATGGAGAAGCTCTGCCAGGGCAGTGAGGAAGGGAAACATGGGATCGGCACCCCCACACAGAGTCCCCACTGGGGCACTGCCTAGAGGAAATGTGAGAAGAGGACCACTGTCCTCCAGACCCTAGAATGGTAGACCCACTGACAGCTTGCACCGTGCACCTGGAAAAGCCACAGACACTCAATGCCAGCCCACAAAAGCAGCCAGGAGTGGGCTGTACCTTGCAAAGCCACAGAGGCAGAGCCACCCAAGGCCATGGGAGCCCATCTCTTACATCAGCATGACCTGGATGTGAGACATAGAGTCAAAGGAGATTATTTTGGAGCTTTAAGATTTAATTACTGCCTCTTTGGATTTCAGACTTGCATGGGACCTGTAACTCCTTTGTTTTGGCCAATTTCTCCCATTTGGAGTGGATGCATTTACCCAATGCCTGTACCTCCATTGTGTCTAGGAAGTAACTAACTGGTTTGTGATTTTACAGGCTCATAGGCAGAAGGGACTTGCCTTGTGTCAGATGAGACTTTGAATTTGGACTTTTGAGTTAATGCTAGAAAAAGTTAAGACTTTGAGGGACTGTTGGAAGGGCACAATTGTGTTTTGGAGTATGAGGACATGAGATCTGGGAGGGGCCAGGAGCAGAATGATATGGTTTGGTTGTGTCTCCACCGAAATCTCATATCGAATTGTAGTTCCCATATGCCCCATGTGTCGTGGGAGGGACCTGGTGGGAGATAATTCAATCATGGGGGCAGTTACCCCCATGCTATTGTCAGGATAGTGAGTGAGTTCTCACGAGATCTAAGGGTTTTATAAGGGGCTTCCCCCTTCGCTCGATACTCTTTCTTCTCCTTCTTGCCACCATGTGAAGGACATGTTTGCTTCTCCTTCCATCATGATTGTAAGTTTCCTGAAGCCTCCCCAGCCATGCTGAATGGTGAGTCAATTAAACCTCTTTCCTTTATAAATTACCCAGTCTCAGATATGTCTTTATTAGCAGCATGAGAATGGACTAATACACCTACATAATAACTATCTATACATCCTTAACATAGAATTATAGAAAAATATCTAATGTCATTAAAAAGTGAGCAGAATATATTTAGTGAAAAGTGGGAGTTTCCAAAAAACATATTCACTATGATTCAAAATTTATAAATTATATATGTACTATGTGTAGCATATACAAAAAATTTAGTAACAGTCTCTAGATGTTGAGACCGTGATCATTTCATCTTAACCTTTTAAACTATCTGTACTTAAATTTGTTTCTGCAATGAACAGATATTTGTTTTTTAATAGAAAAATATGATGCTTTGAAAAGAACGCTCTTCAACAATATTTAAGCTGGCCATGCATCAATAACACAATACTGCTCTTAAAATGGTAAACTCTTGCACAGGGATGAAATCAGTAGCTTCTTCATGGAGAGATATAATCAAACCTATTATTTCTAACGTTTTCAGATGAATTGTTTAATAGTCTTCCTAGGCAAAAACAAACAATAGGCAAAAAACAAAAGACTTCAACTGAAGTGATTTAAAGAGCCTCCCTTTCTTTGCTGATATCTCTTGTGCATGTGTAAAATAATCATTAGGGACTAGCACTAATGCACTTCAGAGTCCTCAAGTAACAACTCTATTTGGCAGCCATTAAAGGAGTTAGGCTTCTAGAAGTCCACCAATAGGACTAAGACTGAGCTGAAGCTCCAGAAAACAAGAAGGCCAGTGCATCATCCGCCAGGTAAGAGAAGAAGGCTTCAGATTCCTAAGGCAAGAATTTCACAGTTGCTGTTCTTCACACTGGTAAAACCCTTCACTAACCGTAACTATTTCCCATATGGAAAAATCAGATCTCCTTTTCTTTCTTTTTTACTTCCTGTCCCAAACCACAACCCCTCTGTCTCACTCCTTCTCCCTAAAATAGATGCAAGATTCCATGTACCCTGTTTTATTAAAAAAAAAAAAAAAAAGAGCAATTCGATACAATGTTCTGGGCTTTCCAATCATATCATGGGCAGAACCTGTGCTTTTCTCAGGTCAGCCTTCCAAAGAAAACTCCACTTCACTAATCAAAGAACTCTCTTGTGGACACAAGACTGCAATCTGACTCAGCTAATGCCCAACTCAAGCTAGATGGGGCAGAGGCAGCATGACTGGATTTTCCCCCAGGAGAAGGAAATTTGACTATTTCTATCAATTACCAATCATAGTAGCATAACTCTTTGATTGCTTGAACGGAGAGAAAAGTACAAATGGTACTTTTCTTTGGGGAATTTCTAATAGCTGTTCTTAAAAAACCAAGTGGCATATGTAATGTATTTACTCTGTGAAGCTTTCAGTTATCTTTCAAAAAATGCATAGTTCTTACTGATTTATGATGTGATTAGAGAGTAAACATGTGGCTTAAATGATCAGGTGTTCTGATTGTTCAGAAAGAATATAAATAGATTGATGTATCATGGATTCATTTTCCTGCACTTTACTAATCAGAAATAACGTTCCATCCTGTTGACGTTATATTTTTGCATGACTGATTGATTGATTGATTGATTTTGAGATAGAGTGTCGCTCTGCCACCCAGGTTGGAGTGCAGTGGCACAATTTGGGCCCACTGCAACCTCTGCCTCCTGGGTTCAACTGATTCTCATGCCTCAGTACCCCAAGTAACTGGGACCACAGGTACATGCAACCACACCTGGCTAATTCTTGTATCTTTAGTAGAGACAGGGTTTTGCCATGTTCGCCAGGCTGGTCTCGAACTCCTGACCTCAGGTGATCCGCCTTGGCCTCCCAAAGTGCTGGGATTACAGGCGTGAGCCACCTCGCCTGGCCAGATTTATTAAGATAAATCTGAGTAACCGTATGTTCTGGATTTTCAAAGAGAGAACTTATTCTTTGCATAGGATGTCAAACCTTAATTTTTATCTTACTGAAATAGAGTAAGAACCATACCATTTTCTATACCATTTCTATATCATAGCCATAAATGTTTTGAAAGTTCTTTTTATGGCTGCAATTTCCTCCCCATTAACTTTTCATTCAATGAGTTTGCAGTGATTCATATGTCATGTCTGGTCTTGATGAAAGCATTTTTGAGCCTTAATACAGACTGTCCTCAGGGACTCAGAGGAAACCTTTTGTATGTTTGCATCCAGGTAAACTCAAATTTTGGCATAATTATATTTCCATTCAATGACAATATACAAAAATGCATCCTTAAATATTTTTGAATTTAAAAATAATAAAGTATTTGGTATGTTAATATAGAAAAATACAATACCAGTGAGTGAACTGTAGTGAATTTAGTACCTCTTACAGGAAAATTTTCCTTCAAGAAAAGCCAACCTATCCTTTGAGACTGTAAATTTTTCACTTGAAAACATTGCGGAAATTCCCAATGGGGTAGCAGAGAAATTAGGATGTAAAAGTAGTGGCTTAGCTGAAATCCTCAGCACATTCTGCTAAGACACACACACACACACACACACACACACACTCACACAATTGCCTTACACAGCATTATCAACATTGTTATGTTTCGTGACTTCTTGCTGATGTACCCCTTCCCAACAAGAAATGTAATGATGATATTTACTAATTACTCATTCCAGAATTGATAGTGAACATTGAGCATATGTCAGGCACTGCTCTAGAGAGTAGAAATGCAATGAAAACAAAAAATTCCTATCTTCAAGGTGTTTATATTCTAGGGGGAGAGACCGACCATACACAAACATTGTCTTTTGTCAGAAAGGTTGGAATGTATGAGAATGTATCTAAGTGAGTAAGAGATTCTGTTAGATAGTGATTCATGTTATGAAGAAACCAACTTAGAATAATAAGTTTCAGATGGATTAGGGGAAGAAGGACTTACTTTAGGTTAAAAAAATTGTTAGAATACTTTATTTAAAAGCAATCCCTGAGAGATTCTCCTGATGAAGAGAAGGAGCATGCCAAGTAGAGATTTGGAGGAGGAGCTCTTAAGGTAAAACAACAGCCAGCGTTCTAATGGGGGATTAGCTTCCCATGTTTAAGGGACCGAAAGGAGGCCAGTGTGACTGGAAGGTAGTGAATGAAGGCAAGGGAGCTACGAACTGAAGCAGAATAGTGTGCAGAGGCCAAAATAGAATAGGGCCTTTGGCGAAGAGTTTGGATTTCATGTTATGTGTAATGGAAGCCATTGGTCAAGAGAAACGATATAGTGTTGTCTGATTTATGTGTTTGAAGATCACTAAGGTTGCTGTGTAGAGGATGAACAGTGAGGGACAAGAGCAGGGAGAGCCATTTAAGAGACTGTTCCATAAATGATGCCTCCTCCATCAGGGGAAGGAATGGTCACATTTCAAAAGAAAAACTAATAAGATTTGGGAAGTTTCTTAAATTACTTATTAATAAATGCCCAGCTATTCAATGCTAGGCTTCCTCCATCTTTCTAGGATAAAGCTTCTCATGCCACATCAGTTTAAACTTCAAGGTCCCAAATATTCATAGGATAGAGGCCAATATTCTTATTGCAAAACTCCTTAAAGTTAGAAGTTATATATAAATAAATATATAATATATTAATCATTATATAATATATAACATATTATATATTTTTATATATTATATATTATATATTATATAATATACAATATAATGATATATAGAATATAAATATTATATAGAATATAAATATTAATATTACATAATATAAATATTATATACAATATAAATATTACATAATATAAATATTATATACAATATAAATATTACATAATATAAATATTATATACAATATAAATATTACATAATATAAATATTATATACAATATAAATATTACATAATATAAATATTATATACAATATAAATATTACATAATATAAATATATACAATATAAATATTACATAATATAAAGATTATATACAATATAAATATTACATAATATAAATATTATATACAATATAAATATTATATAATATAAATATTATATACAATATAAATATTATATAATATAAATATTATATACAATGTTAATATTATATAATATAAATATTATATACAATGTTAATATTATATAATATTAATATTATATACAATATAAATATTATATAATATAAATATTATATACAATGTTAATATTATATAATATAAATATTATATACAATGTTAATATTATATAATATTAATATTATATACAATATTAATATTATATACAATATTAATATTATATATAATATAAATATTGTATATAATATTAATATTGTATATAATATAAATATTGTATATAATGTTAATATTATATAATATTAATATTATATAATATATTATATAATATAAATATATGATATATGATATAAATATTATATATGATATATGATATAAATATTATATATGATATATGATATATGATATAAATATATGATATACGATATAAATATATATAATATAAATATAATATACAATATTATATAATATAAATATAATATACAATATTATATAATATAAATATAATATACAATATTTATAATATAAATATAATATACAATATTTATAATATAAATATAATATACAATATTTATAATATAAATATAATATACAATATTTATAATATAAATATAATATACAATATTTATAATATAAATATAATATACAATATTTATAATATAAATATAATATACAATATTTATAATATAAATATAATATAATTATATATAATATATTATACATTATATATAATACAATATATTATATATAATATACAATATTATATAATATAAATATAATATACAATATTATATAATATAAATATAATATACAATATTATATAATATAAATATAATATACAATATTATATAATATAAATATAATATACAATATTATATAATATTATATAATATAAATATAATAAATATTATATAATATAAATATAATAAATATTATATAATATAAATATAATATATAATATAATATAATATAAATATAATATAAATATAATAAATATTATATAATATAAATATAATATATAATATATAATATAAATATAATATATAATATTATATAATACAAATATAATATATAATATTATATATAATATAAATATAATATGTAAAACATTAATAATAATTGATAATAATTAAAAATAAATAATTATAATATTAATTAAAAATAAATGATAAATATATAATATATTATATATTATATAATGATTATTATATAATATATAATATATTAAATATACACACTTTAATAATATATATTGTAAAGGCCAGGCATGGTGGCTTACACATGTGATCCCAGCCCTTTGGGAGGCCGAGGCAAGCAGATCACTTGAGGTCAGGAGTTTGAGACCAATCTGGCCAACATGATGAAACCCCGTCTCTACTAAAAATGCAAAAATTAGCCAGGCATGGTAGTGCACGCCTGTAATCCCACCTACACAGGAAACTGAGGCACAAGAATCACTTGAACCTGGGAGGCAGAGGTAGCAGTGAGCCATAATCGCACCACTGCACTCCAGCCTGGGCAACAGAGCAAGACTCCATCTCAAAATAATAACATAAATTATATTAATATATAATATGTATATACACATTAATTAATAAATATATAATATATATACACACACATTTTCAGGTTCCACTCCTAATACCACCCTCTCTGCGTCCTGAACTTCAGCTGCACCAGATTACTAGGTCTTTCTTATGTCATTGTCTTGCACATGCTGTAAACTTTTCCTGCAATGCCACTTTTTCCTCCTCTTTCATGTACCTGAGGAACTCTGAGTCATCATTCCAAACCCAAAAGACACTCCCATAATCCCAGAGACAAGTTACTTGCTGCTTCCTCCAGGAGCTCTTTGAAGCTCAACTAATCTTTTACATTGCATTCTAATTTTTCTCAATAGGCTAAGATCCCTGGGGCAAGGATTATGTTTTATTTGCATTCCTAGAACCTATGTCTCTTGAGTCCTTTAACTGCTTGTTGAAATGGATAAATGAATGAGTAAATCACGCTAAAAATAAAGTCAATCATTGTATTCATTTGGTGACAGCATATTAGAACCTTCTAGAGAATTATTTAACTACTCTTCACATTGACTGCTGGTTTGAGAGTTGCCAAGAAATGTTTTCACCACTTCTTGTGTGGTCTTATTAATAGCATTTCCTTTCTTCTCACAACCCACAGGTGTATTTCAACACAAGACGGCTGGTCCTTTTTCTATGATGCCGTGGTGAACATGCCACATCCAGTGATGGAGAACCACCAGAAGGCAAGCAAGACGAAGACCAAGAAGAAAAAGTCCAAATGAAGCAGAACACCACTTTACTGAATGGTATCTGTCTCACATGGGGCATACGGTTGGCTCAGGTGTATTTGTGTCTGCCAAGGGAGTTCTGATGCATAGCGCTTCTTATGGGCTTTCCCTGATTATTTGGGCCATTGCTGGATTTTTTTTCACTGTTTGGGGATTTATGTTATGCAGAGCCAGGAACCTCAGTCCAAAGTCAGGAGCAAGCTGTATATACATCACGCATGGAAGCTTCCTGTGAATTAATTCTCTTCATCCAGTCTTGGTCATCTTTAATCCTCGCTGAGCCAACAGGACATGCCATAAACGCAATCAATCAAATTTATAAAATATGTCATCATACCACTTTGACCAGACTGTGAGTCCCCATACGAGGCAGTGAATTGGATCTTGGCTACCTGCCTATGTGAATGTAGTACTTTTCCCTTCAGACTCTAATGAAGGAGATTTCATAGGTTTTTTTTTAGACAGAGTCTTGCTCTGTCACCCAGGCTGGAGTGCAGTGGTGCAATCTCAGCTCACTACAATCTGTGCCTCCTGATTTCAAGCAATTCTCATGCCCCAGTCTCCCAAGTACCCAAGTAGCTGGAGTCCCACCTACTGTGGGACGCACAGTATGCACAGGCATGCACAGGGGTGATGCACAGGCATGCATCACCACACCAGGCTACTTTTTTGTAGGGACAGGGCTTTGCCATGTTGGTCAGGCTGGTCTTGAACTCCTGACCTCAAGCAATCCAACTGTCTTGGCCTCCCAAAATGCTAGGACTGAAAGCATAAGTCACTGCACCCAGATCATAGGCTATTTTTAAGGCCCTATCAACCTAATATTTTAAATTGAGCTGTGAGCCAATCTAATTGTGGGAAGTAGCTGTTTCTACTTCTAGTAATATTCAATTTTTAAACTTAGGGCCTTTTATCACCCTGAAAGTTGTATTCATTTATTGCAGATTATTTTAATTACAAATTTTATTTGTAATTTTATTTTTATTTTAATTAAATTTTATAAAAAATAGTTGGTCACTTCAGGTTCATTCGTCACTAATGGTTTATAGTTAGTGGGTGATGAACTTAGAATGAGAATCTAAATCTTGATAGTTTATTTCTGTTCCATTGCATTTCATTATGAATCATCTATATGTTAAAAACTGTGGGAACATAAAAATAAAGTCTTGCTCAATGAACTAAGACACATAGTTTAAGCAAAAATAATATTCCATCAGAAATGTATGAACAAGTAATGTAATATTTCAAAGGTGAGAGAGAGAATATATGAATTACTTTTAAGAAACAGTTTCTTAGAGAAGGTGACTTAAAGATTGGATTTTGACAAACAAGAAATATGAGGATATATACAAGAGAGCATTTCATGAGCAGAATGAGCAATCTAACGGTGGGAAGTGGTCAGGAGGGAAGGCATGGCAACAGGGAAATAAGAGCTGTCTTCTATGTGAATGGCATGCCTGGAGTTGTATTAAATACAAGGAAGCCTTAGTTTTCTCCACATAAGTAGAAGAGAAGCCTGCTGCAGTTCAGCTCAGGCCTTTGGACCTAACTCTGAGATCTCCTTTATGAAAATTTTCAGAGCTCATGGAGCCACTCTAATCATAGGGTAGGGAAGGGTAGGAAAAATAAACTAAGTAGATAAGTTTAAGAACTACTGTGCAAAATCTATTTCTTTAGCATATAGAATGTAGTTTCATTTTCTTAAATGTAGATTTAAGAGTTTTATTTTTTAAACAATAGACTTTTGTCCTATTGAAAGTTTTCCATGAACACTGATTCTTGGAATAATGTGTTCCTGTGATGTAATTAGCATAATGTTACATTTCACTTACTGTATTCCTTTTCTGTGTTTATTAACTACCTAAGTTTAAAGTGGGGGACCAAAGTGCAATATATTTTCACGCATGCCAAGGTCTCTACCCTCATCTTAACTATATCTGTGGGTGGCTATTTCAATATCAAAGGTAAGACCAAAAGCTAAGTATATGTAAGTAAATAAGCAAAAAATACCCATGTAGTTAAATAAATATTAATTATATAAATATTAATTACACATCAGTGAATATTAACTACTATATTACATGAATATTAACCTATGATATAGTTTTTAGAGACTAAACTGATTAGTAAACTCTGAGTTAGCTAATATTACAGCTGAAAGAAATGTAAACACATATGCAAATTTGTGAAGCATTTCATATTTTTGAGGATCAAAAAACTACCTATCAAGTTCTATGCTAATTACCTTAGTGATGAAATAATCCATACACCAAACTCCTGCGACATGCAATTTACCTAACAAACATAGGTCTTCCATGTTGCTCTATTTGTTGCTTGTCTCTATTTTTAAAAACATTTTTTAAAAAAAGTATCAGAGCTTACCTTAAAAAAAAAAAAGAAAATGTTATGACATCTCAGATGTAGCCGCTATTAAATGTTCTAACTATGAAAAAAGTAAATCTATTTAGCTTTTCAATTTTCAGTGGCTTTTTGGCACAATTATCTCTTTCAATCATCAAAACCCAAAAGCAAGTATTATTCCCACTTTATAGATCAGGAAAGTGAGAATTAAGATGAAGTTTTTCCCAAAGTACCCAGGAAAGCCACTCACTAAACCTTTTGCTTGAAAAATGGTAGCTCTGGGCCTGGCACAATGCTAAATACTGGCTATGCAAAGACAAACAAGACATACTCCTGTCCTTCAGGAACCACATCACCATCTTGAACATGTCTTCAAAATCTTAGATATTATAAAACAAACTGCTTTAGTAACAGACTCCAGAAAAGCACTATAACACCAAGTCAGGAAACAGATTCTAATTCAACTCTAGTGGTTTAGATCAGTTAGAAAAAATTACTGAAACCATGCTAACTTTGTTTTCTCAGCAATTAAATAAAAGTGACCCTGAGGTGAAATTCTTAGGACCTTCCAGTGTCAAAAATTTAATGAACTGGAGAACATTAAGAATTGATACCTGAGGCTGGACATGGTGGCTCACATGAGCCTGTAATCCCAGCACTTTGGGAGACTAAGGCAGGTGAATCACCTAAGGCCAAGAGTTCGAGACAAGCCTGATGAACATGGTGAAACCCCGTCTCTACTAAAAATACAAAAATGGCTGGGTGTGGTGGCTCATGCCTGTAATCCCAACACTTTGAGAAGCCAAGTTGGGCCGATCACTTGAGGTCAGGAGTTCGAGACCAGCCTGGCCAACATGGTGAAACCCCATCTCTACTAAAAATACAAAAATTAGTCAGGTGTGGTGGCATGCCCCTGTAATCCCAGCTACTAGGGAGGCTGAGGCAGGAGAATCGCTTGAAACTGGGAGGCGGAGGTTGCAGTGAGCTGAGATCATGACATTGCACTCTAGCCTGACAGACCAAGACACCATCTCAAAAAAAAAAAAAAAAAAAAAAAAAAAAGAATTGATACTTGGAAGTCCAAAGTCAAATTTATATCACTGTGGCCAGGTGTGGTGGCTCAAGCCTAGGATCCCAGCATGTAAGGAGGCCAAGGTGGGAGGATCACTTGAGCTTAGCAGTTGGAAGGAAGTTACAGGGAGTTATGACTGTGTCACTGCATTCCAGCCTAGGCAACAGAGTGAGACCCTGTCTCTAAAAATTAAAACTAAAAAATAATTTCTATCATTGTGTGATGAATATACCATGTCTTATTAGCTTCCTGCTTTGGTAAGGTAAACCCTTTTTAAAAACCATTCTGATAATAGCGATTGTTTTATTTGTTACTAAATGGTTTAGGCCATGCAAATTAGCACCATCCGAAGCTCAGATAACTCAAATTAAATAAAAACTTTTGAAACACTTTATTTATTTATTTATTTATTTATTTATTATTATTTTTTTTTTTAACCATTATACTTTAAGTTCTAGGGTAGATGTGAACAACGTGCAAGTTTGTTACATATGTACACATGTGCCATGTTGGTGTGCTGCACCCATCAACTCGTCATTTACATTAGGTATATCTCCTAATGCTATCCCTCCCCCCTCCCCCCACCCCACATCAGGCCCTGGTGTGTGATATTCCTCTTCCTGTGTCCAAGTGTTCTCACTGTTCAATTCCCACCTATGAGTGAGAACATGCGGTGTTTGGTTTTCTGTCCTTGTGATAGTTTGCTCAGAATGATGGTTTCCAGCTTCATCCATGTCCCTACAAAGGACATGAACTCATCCTTTTTTATGGCTGCATAGTATTCCCTGGTGTATATGTGTCACATTTTCTTAATCCAGTCTATCATTGATGGACATTTGGGTTGGTTCCAAGTCTTTGTTAGTGTGAATAGAGCCGCAATAAACATACATGTGCATGTGTCTTTATAGCAGCATGATTTATAATCCTTTGGGTATATATCCAGTAATGGGATGGCTGGGTCAAATGGTATTTCTAGTTCTAGATCCTTGAGGAATCGCCACATTGTCTTCCACAATGGTTGAACTAGTTTACAGTCCCACCAACAGTGTAAAAGTGTTCCTATTATTCCACACCCTCTCCAGCACCTGTTGTTTCCTGACATTTTAATGATCACCATTCTAACTGGTGTGAGATGCTATCTCATTGTGGTTTTGATTTGCATTTCTCTGATGGCCAGTGATGATGAGCATTTTTTCATTTGTCTGTTGGCTGCATAAATGTCTTCTTTTGAGAAATGTCTGTTCATATCCTTTGTAAACTTGTTGATGGGATTGTTTTTTTCTTGTAAATTTGTTTGAGTTCTTTGTAGATTCTGGATATTAGCCCTTTGTCAGATGAGTAGATTGCAAAAATTTTCTCTCATTCTGTAGGTTGCCTGTTCACTCTGATGGTAGTTTCTTTTGCTGTGCAGAAGCTCTTTAGTTTAATTAGATCCCATTTGTCAATTTTGGCTTTTGTTGCCATTGCTTTTGGTGTTTCAGACATGAAGTCCCTGCCTATGCCTATGTCCTGAATGGTATTGCCTAGGTTTTCTTCTAGGGTTTTCATGGTTTTAGGTCTAACATTTAAGTCTTTAATCCATCTTGAATTAATTTTTGTATAAGGTGTAAGGAAGGGATCCAGTTTCAGCTTTCTACATGTGGCTACCCAGTTTTCCCAGCACCATTTATTAAATAGGGAATCCTTTCCCCATTGCTTGTTTTTGTCACGTTTGTCAAAGATCAGATGGTTGCAGATGTGTGGTATTATTTCTGAGGGCTCTGTTCTGTTCCATTGGTCTATATCTCTGTTTTGGTACCAGTACCATGCTGCTTTGGTTACTGTAGCCTTGTAGTATAGTTTGAAGTCAGGTAGTGTGATGCCTCCAGCTTTGTTCTTTTGGCTTAGGATTGTCTTCGCAGTGTGGGCTCTTTTTTGGTTCTATATGAACTTTAAAGTAGCTTTTTCCAATTCTGTGAAGAAAGTCATTGGTAGCTTGATGGTGATGGCATTGAATCGATAAATTACCTTGGGCAGTATGACTATTTTCATGATATTGATTCTTCCCATCCATGAGCATGGAATGCTCTTCCATTTGTTTGTGTCCTCTTTTATTTCGTTGAGCAGTGGTTTGTAGTTCTCCTTGAAGAGGTCCTTCACATCCCTTGTAAGTTGGATTCCTAGGTATTTTATTCTTTTTGAAGCAATTATGAATGGGCATTCACTCATGATTTGGCTCTCTGTTTGTCTGTTATTGGTGTACAAGAATGCTTGTGATTTTTGCACATTGATTTTGTATCCTGAGACTTTGCTGAAGTTGCTTATCAGCTTAAGGAGATTTTGGGCTGAGATGATGGGGTTTTCTAAGTATACAATCATGTCATCTGCAAACAGGGACATTTTGACTTCCTCTTTTCCTAATTGAATACCCTTTATTTCTTTCTCCTGCCTGATTGCCCTAGCCAGAACTTCCAACACTATGTTGAATAGGAGTGGTGAGAGAGGGCATCCCTGTCTTCTGCCAGTTTTCAAAGGGAATGCTTCCAGTTTTTGCCCATTCAGTATGATATTGGCTGTGGGTTTGTCATAAAGATGTCTTATTATTTGGAGATATGTCCCATCGATACCTAATTTATTGAGAGTTTGTAGCATGAAGGGTTGTTGAATTTTGTCAAAGGCCTTTTCTGCATCTATTGAGATAATCATCTGGTTTTTGTCTTTGGTTCTGTTTATATGCTGGATTACATTTATTGATTTTCATATGTTGAACCAGCATTGCATCCCAGGGATGAAGCCCACTTGAACATGGTGGATAAGCTTTTTGATGTGCTGCTGGATTCGGTTTGCCAGTATTTTATTGAGGATTTTTGCATGGATGTTCATCAGGGATATTGGTCTAAAATTCTCTTTTTTTGTTGTGTCTCTGTCAGGCTTTGGTATCAGGATGATGTTGGCCTCATAAAATCAGTTAGGGAGGATTCCCTCTTTTTCTATTGATTGGAATCGTTTCAGAAGGAATGGTACCAGCTCCTCCTTGTACCTCTGGTAGAATTCGACTGTGAATCCATCTGGTGCTGGACTTTTTTTGGTTGGTAGGCTATTAATGATTGCCTCAATTTTGGAGCCTGTTATTCATCTATTCAGGGATTCAACTTCTTCCTGGTTTTGTCTTGGGAAGGGGGTATGTGTCCAGGAATTCATCCATTTCATCTAGATTGAAACACTATTTTTTCACCAAACGTGTATTGAACTCTAAGAGGAGAAAAAAATAGAAAAGAAGCATTCTTGCCCTCAAGGAGATCAGATTAGGAATAAAAGAAGAAAACAAAAACAAAAACAACCAAATATAATGTACCTGTCTACTAGGAACAATCAGGCCTTAGGAGCTGGAAAATCTTCACCAAATCCAATATGGAAATTAGAAAGAAAGTGGCATTCTGACCCTCAGTTCTGTAAACTCAAACACAGATTTTGGCATTAGGCTGATTATAAAGTTTTTAAATAAAATCAGAATGCAATGCCATTTTTAAGGGCAAGTAATAGAACTGTTGCCGGGCCTCCATAACTTCTTGGGGAATACCTTCTCTTCTAGTAGTCAGATTTGTGCTCAAGCCTAAATTGTAAATAAAGGAACATAGATAGGGGGCGTCTGGTCATCTTCCCAACAGAGATACTGTAAATGGGGCTTTAGACTTGAGTATTTGCCCAAGAAATGCATGAATGGATACTACAAGGGTCACTTCTCTGACCTTCTGACACCAATTTTAATTAGCTCATTCTTTAAGTATGTTAATACTTCCTAGAAAACTAGCTGTTTTTCAAATTATAAACTATTACATATGTACAGAATATAACAAGGATTTCATGTACCACACACATAAGGTGTTAATATTTTACCATATTTGTTTCCAGATTTTTTTTTTTTTTTGAGACAGGGTCTCGCTTTGGCACCAAGGCTGGAGTGCCATGGCATGATCATAGCACACTGCAGCCTTGAACTTCTGGCCTCACGCAATCCCCCTGCCTCGGCCTCCCTAAGTGCTGGGATTACAGGTGTGCACCACTATGCCAGCCTCTTTCAGATTTTAAGAAATAAAACACTATAAATAGAAGGAAAGCTTCATCTCCTTATCTTTCTCTCATCATCACCACCTTTTTTCTCTTCAGTTTAAACAACTATCCTAAGGTAAATATGAATCATTTCCAAGTACTTTTTACAAATCTGACTACATATGAATATATCCATACATAATTATGTCATTTCATAAATGGTACTACACTGTTCATATCCATTTGCAACTTGAGGTTTTCTCTCAACTTACTGGATGTGTTGAGGCACATCCATATCTCTATGTCTTGCTGCATTTGCCATAGTGCACACAGCAGAAAAGTGGACGAAGCTGAACTCTACCTCAGGAGGGGAGTAGACTATTTCTTTAAGACAACTGCAAATCTCTTCTCTAATCCTTCATGTCATGACTTTTTCCCCAATCTTCCAGTAAGCTTTTGTTATCACTTAAGTCATGATTCAGGGTCCCACGATGAGCTCCATGTACCCAAGTCCCCCTTTATCACCCTGGGAGAAGGACTTTGGACAGAGGAAAAGTGGAGCGGAACCCATTCTCATCTTTCCAGGAATTGTGGCTTCTGCCCTGTGGTCACCCCAGGTTGAGACCCAGGATATGAATCTGGGAGATTTGTACACATTCCCACTACCATTTGCACACAGAGACATCACTCTCTTCAGACATCATTACCTTTCCACAGTGGTAGAAATCTGGGTAGTTCTGCCAGCAGTTCCTGATCTGGTTCTGGTTGGGGAAGCAGCTGTCAAAAGTGGCAGTTCTGTAGCTCTTGACATGGGTCTCGATGTATTCTGCTATGTTGCTAACTCCTAAAGACGCCCCTGAGATACCTCTCAGCTCAGTGTGACCCTCAGCAAAGACTATCATGATTTTTTAATTTATTGGGCAGAGAGAAATCTTATTATCAAACTCTTGAAAGAAATAGCATTTTTGTCAATGGTACTATTCACACAAGTAACACTTGCAAAAGGTCAGGGAAAATGAGTAGTGTACATTAATAGCCAGGAAAAGGTTAAAATTGAGAAGATGGCCCTACATGTCTTGGGAAAATTTTCTTCAAACTACTGATCCTGTGAAACATTTTTAGAATGTTGTTATGTTTGAAAAAGCTCGTTGAAAATACCTGGGGAAATTTTTGAAAGGCAAAGAGTTAGAAAATGAACAACCTCATATAAAGTTAAAAAGCTTCTGCAGAGCAAAGGATACAGTCAACAAAGTGAAGAGACAACCCACAGAATGGGAGAAAATATTTGCAAACTACCCCTATGATATCCAAGTTGTAAGAGAAACTCCTCTTTACTCTTCCCTCTCCTCTCCCCAAGCAAAAGAAAGAATTCTCTTCTGGGGCTGTGAGCTGTGCTGCCTTGGTATGCGGGGAGGGGTGGCACACACAGTCCCTTGGCCACCTGGGCTGGTGTCTCACTAGGTCATATGCCTGCCAAATCTACTGACTCTGAGCCCAGCACAGCACCAGGATTTGCCCAGGAATCGCAGCTCTTGTGGCTTAGACTCCCTTTCAACTTTATTTAGGACCCAGAGCACTTTAGTCCACAGTGTCGAGGCTTGCCAGAACACAGGTTCTGACTACTGGGATAGGCTACCCGCTCTGGATAGGGCTGGTCTAAATGCTCCCTCCATGGGTGGTGGCTAAGTTCTGTCCCGTGTTGCTTTTCACTGTGACAAGGTAGCACCGAGGTCCAATGCAAAGTCCACAGATGCTGCACTCTCCCAGCCCCAAGGGCACAGGCTGTCTTTGTACCATGTGGCCGCTGCTGAGGAATGCTGGAAGAGCACTGTCAGCAATTTAAGGCTGTCTTTCTTATCCTATTCAGTGCCTCTTTGGGTAATGTGAGGTTAAAACCAGGTACTGTGATCATGCACCTGCTTGTTTGTCATGAAGGTGCTTTTTGTGTAGATAGTTGTTAAATTTGGTGTTCCTGCAGGGAAGACTATTGTTGGAGGCTTCTATTCAGCCATCTTGCTCAGCCTCCACAAATGCTTTCTGTGAATTTTTTTAAAGCAGTCAGATATAGAGAGAATAAAACAGTGATTACCAGGGTTGGAGTGTGGGATAGGAATTGGGAAGTTATTAGGCCAACGGATACAAATTAGCAAATATATACGATGAACAAATGGAAAGATCTAATATACAATGTGAGGACTATAGTCAATAATAGTGTGTTATATTCAGGATTTTTTCTAAATGAGTAGATTATAGCTGCTCTTGCCATAGGGGGATAAATGAGTAACTGTGTGAGACGATGGATATGTTCCTTTGTTCCACTATAGTGACCTTTTTACTGTATATATGCATCTTATAACATCATGTTCCATATCTTAAATACACATAATGATTTTTTTTAAAAAAGAGTCAGCCTTTTCCAGGATGTGGGAAAGGATTTGCTTGCAGCAGCTAAGTAACATCACATACTGTACATAGTTGTTGGTCAGGATAATTACATAGCAAATCACTTATGTGGAAAAACGCTCAGTAG
The DNA here is from genome assembly GCF_028885625.2 of Pongo pygmaeus. NCBI lineage: Eukaryota > Metazoa > Chordata > Mammalia > Primates > Hominidae > Pongo > Pongo pygmaeus. Next base: position 102,147,388 of record NC_072380.2, read on the forward strand.
ATGAATACAAAGAGACAGGAGCCACCTGATGAGCATAGCAAAACAAGCTGTGAAAAATAAATACACATACACACCCTCTGCTCTAATGTTCTTAAAATCCCCTCCTGTCACACACTGCAGTTCCCTGTTTGGCCATCTCAGCTGCCCTAAAGCTGGCTAGAAAAATGATGGGCAATTAGAACGCTGCTCAGCAAACCAATTACAAAACGAAATAAGAAGATTAGAGTATGGACATGTTTGGAAGAAGATTTAGGGGAAACCTTTCTAGTTTGAAATGGTGAATATTAAAGATGGAGCAGTTCCCACAATCATTTGAGTCTATTTTTTATTGAAATTATAATAACAAATTAGCTTTGCTAATCTTATTTCATTTACTACAACAAACCCTATGAAATTTTTGCTGCTCATGGTATCATCGTCCTTATCTTTGAGATGGGTAAACCAGATCATTCAGAGTGATTTAAGAGGGATTTATCCAAGACTATATGCCAGTGAGTGGGAGAGCTCAAGGCTCAATCTCAGAACTTTTTTTTTTTTTTTGGTGCAGTAATGTGATCATAGATGACTACAGCCTAGAACTCCTGGCCTCAACCACCCACAGTGCTGGGATTGAAAGTGTGAGCTACCATGGCCAGCCAATTTCACATCTTCTGACTCCAGCTACTATGGCATTTCCGCGACACTATGCCTTTTCTTGCCAGTGATGAGTGAGGTCAGCTGCTATCCAGTAAATGAAATGGCTCCAGTTTTTCATTTCCTCTTGATTGTCTTGTCTAGTGGTTGCATTAAATCTGGAAGTACTTGGTCCTGTCTGCCTCCAGCCTACTGTTCCCCTGACTCCTGATAAGTGACTAAACAAAATGACAGGTACAAGGGGATTTCCAGTCCTACTGGCTTGTTTCTATGTGGTCTTTGATTTTTCAAGAGCAATAAGCAAAAAAAAAAAAAAAAAAAAAAGAAAAGAAAAAAGAAAAACATGTCTCTTATATATGCCATCTGAATTTCTCTCCCTTTCTTACCATGTGTACTTACATAGAAATACCAGTTGCTGTGTTTGCACAGCACCCAGCTGTTAACACTGAAAGCCTCTCATTCTTCACACCCATTTTCCAGGCTCTTTGATGTAGGCTCAAGGGAAGGGCACCTCCCCTGCAGTCTAAGCATGATCCAAGTGGAATGATTCACACCAGGCCCTGCTCTTCTTTTCAATGTAAGTAAACCTGATGTGTATCTTACAGAAACTGTTATTGGCAAGAATTCCTCCCCCGTCCCACTCATGTTCTATATTCATATTTCTGAGGATATTCACAGATCTCTACCCATATTTAAATTAAGGAAAGTGCATCTTAAAGCTTCTTAAATCTATGAGAGACCCTGGCCAGAGACTGACCAGAAACAAGCAGGACATAGGGTCTGAAGAAGCACATTCCTCCCTCAGGTCCTCTGCACACCTTCCTTCCCCTTTGATGGGACAATCAGGAGGCAACGTCACATCTGTCCTTATTGAGTTCTTGCTAGTTTTTTTAAAAATCTATTTATTTATTTATTGACTGGATTATGAGACCAGCTAATTTTTGTATTTTTGGTAGAGAGGGGGTTTTTACCACGTTGACAAGTCTGGTCTCAAACTCCTGGGCTCAAGCTATTCTCCTGCCTCAGCCTCCTGAGTAGGTGGGGCTACAGGTGCACACCACCATGCCCGGCTAATTTAGAGATGGGGTTTCACTATGTTGGCCAGGCTGGTCTTGAACTCCTGACCTCAAGCGATCCACCCGCCTCGACCTCCCAAAGTGCTGGGATTACAAGCGTGAGCCACCGCACCCAGCCCCATTAGGTTTTGAGTTTGTAATCTTAATTACAGTATAGTCATATAAACATTAGTTTTTCTTCATGAAATAACTGTGATTGAAAGTCGTTTCTTCCCCTGACTATACACTATCCTTTCAGGTTATACTTGTGTTTTGCTGTTGTTGTTCTTGCTGCTGATGCTTTATGGATTTCAGAATGACGGAAAAGGAAAACAGCATAGGGAAGCTGATCCTCTTCCACACCCAGAGGGCCATTCTGCTGCCTCTCTTCCAGACACAAAAGGAGACAGAGCAGACATTCATGTGGCTGAATTCCTAATTTTCCATTATAGCTGTCTGCATGTGTGAAAAAAAGGATAAAAACCAAAGACTTACCTTAATCTTCATTTCAGTCTATTTGGCATTTCTTGCACTTCCAAGTCTGAGGGATGAGTTATCTACCACAGCTAGGAAACTTTATCTCTATGCATTTACATTTGAACATTTTTACCAACTAAATAAAAGATAGATTGCTCTTAACTACTGCAAAATATGATTACTTTTTTCTAATATATAAGACTAAAATTTCTGCCCTATCTAGTTTTTTACATAGAAAGGTTAATTTCTATGAATCATTGCAAAGATAAAAATAAATTTTGATTAAAAATATTTATTCAATGGAAATACTATAAAGGGAGGATTTTAATATTGTTTCTACTGATTTAACTTGTCTTAATGGAAAACATCAGTGGATCACGGCTTTGAGAATCTCAGACTCATAAGAATTACCACCTGTTTTGTGTTTGCAATGTGCCAGACACGGTAGTAGAGGTCAGGATTTCAGAAATAAGTTAGATGTAATTCTGTCCCCAAATAATTTATGCCTAATAATAAAAACAGGTTTATGCCCACTTTGGAACCAGTTGGAAGCCAAGTTTTTATTATTTATTTATTTATGAGACAGGGACTCATTCTGTTGCCCAGGCTGGAGTGCAGTGGCACAATCTCATCTCACTGCAATCTCATTGTCCCAGGTTCAAGTGATTCTTGTGCCTCACCCTCCCAAATAGTTGGGATTATAGATGTGCACCAACACACCCACTAATTTTTGTATTTTTAGTAGAGACGGGGTCTTGCCATGTTGGCCAGGCTGGTCTCAAACTCCTGGCCTCAAGTGATCCACCCACCTCAGCCTCCCAAAGTGCTGGGATTACAGTCGTGAGCCACTGTGCCCAGCTGGAAGCCAAGATTTTAATGCAAAATAAGAATTATCTAGGGTGAAGCTATACTATTGTGAAGGGAGTACAGAGCTGGCTTGAGATTAGAAAGGTTTTCTAGAGAGGCCACCCTCTCTAGAGTCAGGTTCAAAGTTGGGTAATACCAAGTGATTAACAAATACATCAACAGTTAAGGGCAGTTTAGGTGAATAGACTATGTGCAGATCATCTAACATAGTCACTGAAGATTAAGTAAGAATAAGAAATAGGCCTTGCTAAGCACTATAGGGAGGGAAGACAACCTAACCGATAATTATGATGAGTATCATAACAGAAGCGAGCACAATGTCCAAAAACTGCATAGAGGAGGGTATTTCACTCAGCTCTGCAGATCAGAAAGGCTTCCCAGAACAGCAATGCTTTAGCTGAATCTTAATGAATAAGGATTTTCCCTGTGGTCAGAGAAATGGGAAGGAAAGGACAGTTAAGGAGAGATTATACGGAAGATATTGGAAATGGAATGGATAATTTGTGCTCAGTCATTCAGCACTTACTATGTGCTAGACACTGGATGTCATCACAAGATGGGGTGGAGATTGATCTTGGACAAGACATACAGCAGCCAGATCATCTTTTTAAAAAGTAAATCACATCATTTTACTCTCCTATTTAACAACCTCCAAAGTGTGCTCCCCTTGCAAGCATAATAACTATTGTGGGTTCTTAGCATGACCCACAATGTCCAATATGATCAGTTCCCAAAAAATTTCGACAAGCTCACCTCCTGCCACATGCACTTACTCCCTCTGGCACTTTTTCCGTTTTGTAGGACAAACCTTTAGCTTCCCCAGGGGATTTTCTCCCTCCACCTGGAATGCTCATTCCTCATCATTTAGGTCTTAGCTCAGATGCTTTCAGAAGCCTTTCATTATCACCATATGAGAGTAACTCTCTTCCCCCAATGCCCTGCCCTAGACTATCTCAGCCCCATCTCCCTGTTTTTCGTTGTTGTTTTTCTTTCTTTCTTTTTTTTTTTTTTTGAGATGGAGTTTCACTCTTGCCACCCAGGCTGGAGTGCAATGGCACCATCTTGGCTCACTTCAACCTCCACCTCCTGGGTTCAAGTGATTCTCCTACCTCAGCCTCCCAAGTAGCTAGGATTACAGGCACTCACCACCACGCCCAGCTATTTTTTTGTAATTTTAGTAGAGACGGGGTTTCACCATGTTAGCCAGGATAGTCTCAAACTCTTGACCTCGTGATCCGCCCACCTCGGCCTCCCAAAGTGCTGGGATTACAGGCGTGAGCCACTGCCAGGCCCCATCTCCATTTTACTCTCATAGTATTTATTACAATCTTAAAATGCCTATTTCTTTGCTTTGTGTTATCTGCCTCCTCCAACAATACTCCACAGAAACAGAGATCTTATTTGTCTCTTAGACACTGCTCTAGCTTCAGCATCTAGAAGACTTGGCAATTATCTATTGGATAAATGAATAAATAATGACGTTGAGAGTGAGTAAGCTGAGGGATGTTCATGATCACGAGAAGTGAGATTAGTTTAAAGAGCTTTCCTGGGTAAGAGTAAGCTCAGAGTAGGAAACTGAAAGGTGGATTGATGAAGATATAAATAATAATCCATGAGGAACTACATTATAAAAGTTTCTTTAAAAAGATTCTTAACATAGTAAGCATGACTGTATACATTGTGAGTATACAATCCTAGAAATTTATACCAGTGAATTTAAAACTGCATCTCTATAACACCATAAATCAATTTATTGTTTTGGCAAAGTATGGTAGCTATGCTGTCTCTTCTGTTGGAAGATATCTTTCAACTCATTATCTATTATTCTTTTAGCTACTGATTCTACGCCAGGCTCTCAATTATAGGATTTATGTACTTAAGGAAAATATAGCCTGAAAGACCAAATCCAATCAAAGTAGGTAAAATATATATTGTCTGAAACTGCCTCACCATATGGCTTGAGAATTTCTCAACTAGCATTTATTTATGCATTATTTGTATGGTTTTTTATTTTTAAAATTTCCTTTTTTTCTTTGTTCATACCTAGTCCTGCACATCTTATTAATTTTTTAAATAAAAGAAATACCTATGAGAAAGAGGCCAGGCATGGTGGCTCACGCCTGTAATCCCAGCACTTTGAGAGGCTGAGGCGGGTGAGTCACCTGGTTTCAGAAGTTTGAGACCAGACTGGCCAACATCACCGTCTCTACTAAAAAAAACACAAATATTAGCTGGGCATTGTGCTGCCACCTGTAATCCCAGCTACTCGAGAGGCTGAGGCAGGAGAATCACTTGAACCTGGGAGGCAGAGGTTGCAGTGAGCCGAGATCGCGTCACTGCATTCCAGCCTGGGTGACAGAGTGAGACTCCGTCTCAAAAAGAAAAAAAAAAATACTTATGAGAAACAAAGACAACTTTTTAAAAACCAACTCTTTATCAAACATACATACCTAGGAATTTATCCTAAGGATAAAATTTAACAGAATTGAAAATGTAAGTGTGGCAATGTTAACTTGTTAACTATACTTTTATTTGTAAGAATAAAAACAAACAATAACAAAAGAAACTATGCATCAACTTGGAGGATAATTCCGTGGCTTATTCCAAAAATAATATCATTTCTATGATATTCCAAAAAACATAGAAAAATATGTATGATTACATATCAAATGAAAATAGCAGAGCCTGACATGGTAGCCTGCGCCTAGGATCCCAGCTATTTGTGAGGCTGAGGCAGAAGAATCGATTGAGGCCGGGTGCAGTGGCTTACGCCTGTAATCCCAGCACTTTGGGAGGCCAAGGCGGGCAGATCACCTGAGGTCAGGAGTTCAAGATCAGCCTGGCCAACATGGTGAAACCCTGTCTCTACTAAAAATGTGAAATTATCTGGGCATAGTGGAGGACGCCTGTAATCCCAGCTACTTGGGAGGCTGAAGCAGGAGAATGGTGTGAACCTGGGAGGCGGAGCTTGCAGTGAGCCGAGATAGATCACGCCACTGCACTCCAGCCTGGGTGAGAGAGAGAGACTCCATCTCAAAAAAAAAAAAAAAAAAAAAAAAAATTGATTGAGCCCAGGAGTTTTTGAGTCTGCGGTGAGAGCTATGATCATTCAACTGCGCTCCAGCCCAAGTGACAGAGCAACACCTCGTCTCTTAAAAAGAAGAAAGAAAATAAGAGAATACAAAATAACATTAGTAGTATAGCATGTTGGGTCAAAAACAGATTTTTGGAATATGACAATCCTGATCCAAATCACATTTAGTTACTTAGGAACTATGTGACTTTGGGCATGTTCCTTATCCTTACTAAGGCTCTGTTTTCTCATTTGTAAACTAAGAATACCAATAGCATTAATTCTATCACATAGGAACAATTCTTTTGTTAACTGGAATTCACATTTAAAAATTTTATCAGAATGCCCCCATTAAAAATATTCATTTGAAAGTCATTTACACTAAAAAATTTCATCTTCTTTGCAACATACTTTATATTTTAGACTTAAATTTTGTATTTCATCATGAAATAACTGACAGAATCTACTGCTGTGTTGTCAAGTGTTTTGCAGAACTTGATAACTCTACACTCTTCGCAGTGAATAAGCCTTAAAAATTAAAACTAAGCAACTGAAAATAGAGTGCTAGTTATTTAGGGAAGTTATGGCTCTCATTGTTTTTTTCTTCCATTGCATTCATGGATCAACATCAAAGCCATTTTTCTTAGGAAAGGACTTCAATAAAGTTTCATTAGAAAACTTAATTAAGAGAAGTTGAAATATTAACAGAGTAGAAAAGAAGGAAATAATGATCAATCACATAAAATAGGACAAGAAAGCAAAATTAGTGAAAAAGTACTTGTACAGAGAATAGATGAAATGGGTTAATGAAATGGAATGATAAATCTGTGTATAACTTTCACAGATGGCTGTGATTCCAGATATGATATCTACATGCAGCATTTAGTATACTTGATAGTTTCTTTTTAACTCAGCAATTGTAAATCTATAAAATTTAGAAATGCTGAGATAATATGACTTGCTGTTTCTGGCTCATGGATTTGTCACTCAAGGCTGTGATACAAAATACATTATCAAGCTCACCAGGCTGCCTCTTTCATTTAGTGGCAGAGGGCTGTAAATGATGCCATATTTGCCTACAAATGTTAACTAGCTCATTTGCTCCTGCATCATTGGCAGCACTTCATGAATATCATAAATACCAACAGGCATTTCTATTGCCTCTTTTATAATAAGTTTATTGAGATATTTATACTCTTTTACCTAGAGATGTTTTTGATTATCATCAATGCTACAAATTGGGACAATTGCAGTAGTAGATCCCAAGAGATTTCTATCCTGATAATTGGGGGTGGCAGTAGATGTGTTTCTTAGTTAGAAGGCACAGTTAAAAGTAATTTTAGTGGGCACAGTGCATCCACCTATAGTCTCAGTCACTCAGCAGGCTGAGCTGGCAGGATCACTTGAGCCCAGGAGTTTGAGCCCAGGCTGGGAAACACAATGAGGCCCCATCTCAAAAAATGATAATAAATAAATAATAATTTTAGTTTCCCATTCACTTGATGCTTTTCGTGATCAAGCGAAGGTTGGGCTAAATATTCCAGTATTAGGAGGTTCCCAAAGACAGTTGAGAGTTGTATTTTCACGGGATCAATTTTCCTGGGGCTTAGGGCGATCTTAAAAGTCACAGTCAGCTCTGAATTTGTTGCTACACAAGCAAAACTAAACTTATAAATCTGGACCCATTGCTATATATCACCTACATAATGAGATGGGGCCATGCAGTGGAGTAGAAGAAGGTGACTATAATGGAAGAAGCTGTAAACATCTTACACTGGAAAAATAGTGGAATAAAGAGCAGTGTCAGAGAAAATAGGCCATGTGGTAGCTCCAACATTTATGTAATCATTTATTTTGCTTCCTTGTGTCCCTAGCTAAGCCTCTTCTTCCTCTGTGTGTGTGTGTGTGTGTGTGTGTTTGGTTGTGTATCCTCTTCCTGATAAGATTCCCTCTTTACACCGGTACAATCAACTCCTTAATTGGAATTAGAATTTCTCTGTCTGGAATTTATACATATATCTTAGGATTGTATTTATCAGTAAAAAAAGACCTTCAAGTTTACAAAGACTATATGGTAAGAAATCTAAGCTTAATTTTCCTTTCATTGCACTATTTGACTTACAACAGTAACCATGCAAATGGATTTATGCTTCAATGTGTAAAATGAAAGGACTTTCCTCCTTCACTTCGCACATGTACACATACGCATCTGAAGGCATTTAGCAATGTGTCCAGCACAAAACAGACAATGAATGTTACTTTCTGTTTCCTTTTGAAGGACAGTGTGTTAGCCACCTACACAACACATTAAGGAATTAATGGGCAAAGCAAAAGGCCAAGAGAGAATAGCTCAGTGGTTAGAAATATGAGCTTTGGTGTCAGACCGGATTTTGAATTCTGGCCTTACCATTTAGCAGCTCTCTGTCCTTAGAAAAATCACTTAAACTCTGATTCTCAGTTTCCTCTGGTACAAAGTGAGGATAGTACTACTTAGGCCATAGAACGTTTGTTAAAAGTAACAAGCTATTGCATGCATGCAACACACAAAGCACAGTTCCTAGAACATAATATGTACTCAATTACGAAAAGAATTTTAATTTCTTTTTAAAAAGGCATACCCATTAATCATTAGAGTAAAACACAAATCAAAACCACAATGAGATATCACCTCATACCCATTAGGATGGCCACTATCAACAAACCAGAAAATAACAAGTATTGGTGAGGATGAGGAGACATTTGAGTCTTTGTGTACTGCTGGTAGAAATGTAAAATGGTGTAGCTGCTATTGAAAACAGCATGATTCCTCAAAAAACTAAAGATAGAATTACCATGTGACGTAGCATCCCACTTCTGGGTATAAATACAAAAGAATATAAAACAAGAGCGCTAAGAGGTATTTGTACATCTATATTCAATGCATCATTATTCACAAGAGCCAAGATGTGGAAGTAGCCTGAAATTCCGTTTATAAATGAATGGATAAAGGAAACGTGGCATATACATATTTAGCCTTTTAAAAAAGAAGGAAATTTTGTTATATGCTACAACATCAATGAACCTTGAAGACATTATGCTTAGTAAAATAAGCCAGTCACAGAGGAACAAATACTGTATAATTCCACTTATGTAGAGCTACGTAGAGTAGGGGAAACCACGGAAACAGAAAGTAGAATGGTGGTTTCCAGGAGCTAAGGGGAGGGTGAAATGGGAGTTGTTATTTGATGGGCAAAGAATTTCGGTTTTGCAAGATGAAAAAGTTCTAGAGATCTGTTACCCAATAATGTGGATACAGTTAACACTATTGTAATAGTGCACTTAAAAATGGTTAAGAGTGTAAATTTATATGTGTTATTCACCACAACTTTACCAAAAAAAAATAGGGCATACTGAAAAAAAAAAAAAAGTGCATCTTTAAGGATGTTCTCTCTAGCTCTTCTCCAATGCCAGAATACAGAATGGGGAGGAGAAAGGAGAGATGAAAATAAAGAAAGTCAAAAACCATTTTCACTGTTCTTAAATTATGTTTATGGGATTCCTTCAGGTTAATGAGGAAAGAAAAATCTGTGTAATTGATAGCAAAAGCTAATTCGAAGCATCCTTTCTCCCTCAGCTTTGGGAATACTCAAAAGAGGGGACTAGAAATCACCCATGATAGATAAGAAATGTCTGTGAATGTATTTATACAAATGCTTTGCCTTCGAATTGGAAGTAAGAATAGTTAAAAGAGAGGAAACAAAACTTTGAAAGGGAGGGAAGGAAGAAGGCACTGTAGAAAAATCTTAGTTTGGAGTCAAGATGATGAGTTTGAATCCTCTTTCTACTTGGTTATCCTCTCTGGGGATGACTTTGTCAGTAAAAATGGTGATGATCATACTTTCTAACAGAGGTGTTATGAGAACTAACTCAAGATATTATGTTTGAAATGTTCTTTTCATCTCATGAAACATAATCCACACTTTACTTGTGATTTTACAGATGGCAAACAGTAGCTAATTACCACCCCAAGGAAAAACAATAAGTAATTTCTACCTTCCTGCTCACGGGGCTGTAATCATTTATTATTTTGACACTTGTTGTTAGTCTTGTTAATGAATGTCAATATTAATTCAGTATGGGAAAGTGTGGGAAATTTCTGTCTTCAAAGTGAAAATGTGACAACATACCCCCTGGGCATTAAAGGAAATAAAGCACTCTTACTAAAACAAGGAAGAAATTTAATGTTTCTTAAGGGCAAATAAGTATCTCGAATCATAGCTCAAGAATGTGATTCTATTCATGGTTCTCCCTCTTTCTACAGATAATCTAAAATATTTACAAAAGGTAATAACCAAATTCACTTCCAAAGACAAAGGAGGGAATTTCACCATGAAAGAGAGGAAATGAAAGAATTTTTGAACAATGAGGCTGATGGAATTATGGATTTTTTTCCAAAAAGGAAATAATTAAATTTTTTTCCTTGGGGTTTTTAATTAAAGGTCCTCCACATCCTAAAGTATGATGGGGGGAATGTCCATCAGAATACCTCTTGGAGTTAGTTCACAATACTTAGAATTAATGTTTCCTAAAATTGTGTTTCAGTAATGCTGCTTTCTATGTTTTCTTTTTTCTTGTATGTTGTAGCTCCAACAACAAAATATACTTAGTGGCTTTACTACTCTTGACTAACAGATTTGGGTGGTGAACAAGAAAAAACAGAAGAAAAATCTAAGTAGAACTCACTGGATATTAACAACCGTGTGCCATTTTCTAAAATAGCTCAGACTTGTCTGTAGCCTTGTTTCTTTTGTTTTGTTTCGTTCTCGCTCTGTCGCCCAGGCTGGGGTGCAGTGGCGCCATCTCAGCTCACAGCAGCCTTGGCCTCCTGGGTTCAAGCTCAGGTGATCTGCCCACCTCAGCCTCCTGAAGGGCTGGGATTACAAGCATGAGCCACCATGCCCAGCCATAGTTTTGTTTCTTGATCAGTTTTGCTTGTTGGTTTGTTTTATTGGCAAAGAGAACTCATCAGATAGGGTGTGTCTCTCTGTGTGTGTGTGTGTGTGTGATAACCCTTTCTCTGCTGGAGTTGGTTTACTTTACTACTGAAATTTTTAAAATATTTGATTAAATATTTTATATTAATATTTATTTTTGCTTTATTTTAACATGAAAATTCAACCAGTATAATTTGGGCGGGGGGGAGGTGCATACTTAATATTAAAAGCACTTGTTTATGATCTTAATGAGTTCATTAAAGGAAAGTTATTAAGTAATATTACTATAGTAAAAGTAAAATAAGTAAACGAAAGTTCAGCTCTATCTTCCAGTGGTTATTGCTTTTATTAGCTCACAATGAACCAACATTAGTTTCTTTTGTTAGTGTCTCTGAATACTAACAATAAAGCAGTTCTGCTGGTTTTCACTGCACTCATCTACTCTTGATTTACATCAACGGAGAACCTTTCACTTAGTTACCTCTTTAGACTTGCTTTCCCCACATCCTGTTTATGTGCAGTCAGCAGGAAGAAAACAAGAATGTGCATATGAGCAGGAAGAGAAAGATGAAGAAATAAAATGCTTTCAGAAAAGCAGAAATTTCTATGAAAGTCCCCAGCATATATTTTTTAAACACTGGAAACGGTCTTTGTGAATCATCCAATCTGAGTGTTTGTTAGCTGTCATCCAGCAAATCCTTGAAGATGAGGAACTTGAACGTTTAAATAGAAGTCAATGACACATTCTTTGTCATGTTTTCCTATTTCTCTAACTAAACCAAGAGTTTGCCATGGAGATGTTCTTGAATTAGGCTTCATATCTGTGGCATTATGGTTTACAGAAATAAACCAGACTCCCTAGAATTGGAGTCTGGATTCTAGCTAGACATGACTGTCCAGTGATGTGACCTTGGGCAATTTTCCTTAATTCACAAGGCCTTACCTAAAATTTCTACCTTTAGAGATTAAAGGATATTGAATTTAACAAGAATTCATAAACCCATAAACAAGAATTCCAGAGATGAAGGCATCGGATTGATTGCCCTATTGGATCAGGAAGAGGCAGAAAGCTCCACCATGAGGTGTGGGAATAAAGAGCAGATACAGTTGATTGAGGTTGAGCATGTCAATGAAAGCAGAAACGTGGTGGGTTATCCTGGTATCTGTATACTGCTCTTCTTTACCCCAAGGACATTCATGGTTGGCTGAGATGCCTGGGAGTGACATGGCTTGAGAGCAGGTTTTTGAAGGATGAAAAGAGGATATTTGCCTAAAAGTGTCACCAGGAAGCAAGGAGAAAGCCATTGTCCTTGTACTTGGCAATAAAGTTCAAGAGTAAGACTATATCTGAGATTGCAAAGAAAGAATAGCAGGTTAAATATGGAGGCATGGAAAACATTATAAAAAGTGTATCTTTGTTCAAGTAACACATACTCATTGTCGAAAAGTTAAAAGGTATAGATAATCACAAAATAAACTCACTACAGATAAGTGCAGAAAAAATAAGCACTGTGAACATTTTGCTGCGCATCATTGCAGGCTTTTCATAGATAAACCTTCTGCAGGTGTAAAAAGTATCAGATTCAAATATCTGTGGGTTGTGCTTGCTAGACAAGTCTTAAGCTGTGTGTTGTTAAAATAAACCTTATATAATGTATTGTAGCTTATTGTGAAAGGGTCAAGAAATCAAGATAGCTGTTTCTCTTATTTCCATTAAAAATCTATTCATTTCATGTTAGGAGGACAGTTAACTTGTTACCAAGCAGAACTGTATTTAAAACAAATTTGAAAACTATTTATAACCTATATGTATTTAGTCCTGGTTAGAGATAAAATTTCACAGTGCTGTTTTATGCATCACATTAACCAGCTATAAAACACACAGGCCTTTATCTATAGCAGACAGAGAATTTCAGGATTTATATACAGATACCCTACAAAGTCATGTGATTTTAAAATCAGTGTTTTATTATTTATTTATTTATTTTGAGATGGAGTTTCGCTCTTGTTGCTCAGGCTGGAGTGCAATGGTGCGATCTCAGCTCACCGTAACCTCCACCTTCCAGGTTCAAGTGATTCTCCTGCCTCAGCCTCCTGAGTAGCTGGGATTACAGGCATGCGCCACCATGCCTGGCTAATTTTGTATTTTTAGTAGAGACAGGGTTTCTCCATGTTGGTCAGGCTGGTCTTGAACTCCTGACCTCAGGTGATCCGCCTGCCTTGGCCTCCCAGTGCTGGGATTACAGGCATGAGCCACCGCACCCAGCCTTCAGTGTTTTATTATTAAGAATTCTCAAGTTACTTGTAAAACTATTCTAATTAAAAGTGGGTCTAAATATTTTCCAAAAAATAGGTTTATGCTCTATATATTGTTTTTTAATTGAGGTGGATTCATATAACATAAAATTAATTAACACTTTGAAGTGAACAATTCAGTGGCTATTAGCATATTCATAGTGTTGTGCAACCAGCACATCCATCTAGTTTCGGAAGTATTTCATCACCCAAGCTGGAAACCTGGTACCCATTAAACAGTTGGTCTCCATTCCTCCCTCCCTCTAGTGTCTGGCAACCACTATTCTATGTTCTATCTCTAAGGATTTACCTACTCTGGATATTTCATATAGATAGAATCATGCAATGTCTGACCTTTTGTGTCTAGCTTCTTTCACTTAACATAATGTTTCTGAGATTCATACATGCTGTACTATCAATACTTTTGTAAAAAGTTTTACTACTTATTATGATTGAATAATATTCCACTGCATGTATATATATAATATATATATTATAGAAAGCATATGAAATTTTAATTAGAGGAATTTGTTCTAATTCTTTTTAAAGTATTGGGGTAGGGTTCCCTAGTTATTTAGACTATTTCTCCTCTTCCTAACGAAAAAAAAAAAACATATTTTCCAAAAGTTGGGAAACAGGCTATAGCTACAACCACAACTGGTCCAACCTCCCTCTTACCCCCACCCTCACTCCCACCCATGTCTCTGCTCTCATCTCCCACCCCAATACTCACTCTAAAAAGTTAACGATGGCCAGGTGCAGTGGGCAGTGGCTCACGCCTGTAATCCCAGCACTTTGGGGGACCGAGGCGGTCAGATCACCTGAGGTCAGGAGTTCAAGATCAGCCTAGCTAACACGGTGAAACCCAATCTCTACTGAAAATACAAAAATTAGCCAGGCATGGTGGCAGGCACCTGTAGTCCCAGCTACTCAGGAGGCTGAGGCAGGAGAATCACTTGAATGTGGGAGGCCGATATTGCAGTGAGCCGAGATTGCGCCACTGCACTCCAGCCTGGGCAACAGAGTGAGACTGTCTCCCTTAATCAGACTAGCTAAGCGGCCCACGGAAGGTAAAAAATAAAATTCATTTTAAGTAAAATTTTCAAAATGTTTAAAATATACACAGGTATTAGGCCCGCTAGATCCAACACCTTTATGTCAATAGTAAGATGCACATACAAGACTTGGTGAGGATATAATTGTTTGCTACAGACAGTCCCCTACTTAAGATGGTTCAACTTGCATTTTTTCACTTCACAATAGCTCAAAAGTGGTTCACTTTCTGTACATTCCTCAACTTAAAATGGGCTTGCTATGGTATTTTCAACTCAGGATGGGTTTATCAGGATGCGACTCCATTGGTAGTCAGGAGCATCTGTATTTGCACATATCTAGGTGATGCTTAGCATTTCCAACTAGGCTTCCTAAATTTATTTTAAATGGTTGGTATTATTTTGAATTGTGTTCACAAATACAATGTAACAAAACTGTTTTAAAATACAATGATAAATAAGTTTAAGCAGACTTTAAATGAGTTAGTGAAAGCACCGGAGTATTTCTGCCATTTTCTTTAAGGAAACAATGCTTATTTTGGAATTGTGAAAGACATTTCCTCTTTGAATAAAGACAGGGTCATGCTGTGTCACCCAAGCTGGAGTGCGGCTGCACAATCATAGCTTGCTGTAACCATGAACTCCTGGGCACAAGGGATTCTCCTGCCTCAGCTTCCCAAGGAGCTGGCATTACAGGCATGTGCCATCATGCCTGGCTAATTTTTTTGTTTAAGTTTAGTTTTCGCAGAGACAGAATCTTGCTGTATTGTCCAGACTGGTCTCAAACTCCTGGCTTTGAGTGATCCTCCTGCCTCGGCCTCCCAAAGTGCTGGGATTACAGTCATGAGCCACCACACCCGACCATCAACACATTTTTATTACACTAAGCATTTGGTTACATTTCTTTCCAATTTCAGCTTTTGTTTTGAATAACCTAAAAGTGCTTCTCACAAGGCAAAAATAACATCTCATGTTAAGTTCCATAGAGAATATCACTTTGGATGCTGCAAGCTTTTGCCTTTTTAAAAAAATTAGAAGTTGTAATGGATGAAAAGAAGCCAGAAAAGGAGACTGAGAAGAGCCAGAAATGTAAGAGGGAAATTAAGAGCATGTAGTATTGATGAAGCCAGGAAGGAGTTTCAAAGAAGAGAAAGAGTGATTACAGAAGAAGCAGGGAGATAGGGGCTTGCTGCACATTCCCACCTGATGACTTAACTTCCCCTCCTCTCCTTAACCCTTTCTCTATGCCTGAAAGCACAGTCAGTTCTCCCCTGGCTACCGGTAACCTCCTTCATTCAGGACGGCCGGGCAGGGTGGCTCACGCCTGTAATCCCAACACTTTGGGAGGCCGAGGCGGGTGGATCACGAGGTCAGGAGTTCAAGACGAGCCTGGTCAACATGGTGAAACCCTGTCTCTACTAAAAACTACAAAAATTAGCTGGGCGTGGTGGTGGGCGCTTGTGGTCCTGGCTACTCAGGAGGCTGAGGCAGAAGAACCGCTTGAACCCGGGAGGCGGGGGTTGCAGTGAGCTGCGATTGCGTCACTGTACTCCAGCCTGGGCAACAGGGCGAGACTCCGTCTCAAAAAAAAAAAAAAAAATTATTATGAACATGGGAGGCTAAGAACACCATTCCTATTGGGGGAAAAAAAAAAGGAAATGGGAAGGAAATGTAAGTGTAACAGCATATCTGAAAGAGCTTTGGAATCTATAGGACACTGTGTACATGATGGAAGTCAGAGGAAATGTCTGCTGGTCTAGATTATGCAGATGTATCTTTCAGTGGAAAAGAGTTATAACAACGTAGGTCAGATGTGACAGTGAATCCACCATCTCAGCAGGAGGAACTATTACATGTGAAACGGTTCACCAGCAAATTCTTCATAATTTGCTATTCATACTGCCTGTATTTCATCACCAATGATTCACTCCTTATTCTCTGACCTTTAGTTTCCCCCTCTGCCTTAATGCCCTTGTGCTGTGAATGTTGTGCAGAGTTCTTTCAAAAGCTCAGATTTTAAATGGACAGGTACAAAAATTTGTAGCAGAGGTATAAAATAAAAAACAAATTGAGAGTCGGGCCTGGACCTCTACGAATAATGCTAGGATGCCAAATCTTTAAATGAGTTCATGAAGCCAGGAGTTCAAGGTAAGCCTGGGCAACTTAATGAGATCCTCACTTCTACAAAATAATCAAAAATAAAAAAAATTAGTGAGGCATGGTGCCGTGCGCCTGTAGTCTCAGCTACTCAGAAGGCTGAGGCAGTAAGATTCCTTGAGTCCAGGAGTTTGAGACTGCAGTGAGCCATGACTGCATCACTGCACTCCAGCCTGAGTGACACAGCAAGACCCCATCCCTAAAAATAAATAAATAAATGAGTTTAGACTTGAGAAAGCAATTAATGTTGAGAAATAATGAAGACAAGAAGGATTTCTTATCATTAGTGATGGTGGCACAATGTTTAACAGGTGAAAATAAACACTTAGAACTACACAACTTCTGTCTGATCCTCTTCTTTTCTATCAAGAAAAATAACTTCAATGAAAACTTTCAGCACTTGGAAAAGATAAAACAAGCACATTTAAGAAAGACCCAAAGTTCATTTGATAGATGAGGAATATTAAGTCCATTTAGTTATTTTCATTGTTCAAGAGAAATACTTTTCAGAGCACTAAAAGGAGTTGTCCATGTCAGCACAGGTCTGTTCTCAAAAATTTCAGAGAAGGGATATAAGCATGATCTAATGTAAGAACAGAAAAAAAAATTCTGTTTTCTAAAACGCACACACTGGACAAGGTTGCTGTGATTCCCAGTGCAGCTTTCTAGTAATTGGTTACCATGGAAAGGAGTAAGTGGCTTCCTGATACAGCTGGCTGACTGGATACATGTATTTACCTTTCTTCCCAAATCCCATAGAAATGTCAGGAGAGTAAAAGTAAGTAAAAATAAATCTCAATAAATTTTAGAAAATTCAGAAGGGGTTATTGGAATATATTGAGGAATTTCTGGAATATATTGATGCTGAAACATAACAGAGCTAAGCAACCCATGAATCCAGACCCATGAACAAGAACTTTAAAAATAAAAGATTGCCCAGCAGAATTCTGCAAAAGTCTCACAATCAAAATAAACAGGCTGGCTGGAAAAAGTAAGCCCTGGGCAGGGGCCAGGCAAAAAGTAAAAGCAGAGCTGGTCCTCATGCCACCTAAGGTCTGATGCTGATGTGTGCTGTACATAGTGAGAGCTTCTGTGTAAAAGATTCTCAACGTGGACACTAAGTCCAGAGAGTTAGGGCCTCGCCACCAGCTAATGATAGCTGCATATTCTGTAAACAAACCATACTAACATCTTAAAGAAAAGCCCATCTTCTCTCTGTCACACGTAGCTGCTTGAGTCAGAGCTGGTTTAATCCAAACTTAAGCTTCCAGCCACGCAAACAAGAATTCTTTTATTTTATTTACTTATTTTTAACTTGTATTTTAGGTTCAGTGGTACACGTGCAGGTTTGTTACATAGGTAAACTTGTGTCGTGAGAGTTTGTTGTACAGATTGTTTCATCACCAGGTACTAAGCCAAGTACCCAGTAGTCTCTTTTTCTGATCTTCTCCCTCCTCCCACCCTCCAACCTCAAAGTAGACCCCAGTGTCTGTTGTTCACTTCTTTGTGTTCATGTGTTCTCATCATTTAGCTCCCACTTATAAGTGAGAACATGGGCATTTGATTTTCTTGTGTTAGTTTGCTAAGGCTAATGGCCTCCAGCTCTATCCATGTTCCCACAAAAGACACGGTCTCATTCTTTTTTATGGCTGCATAGTATTCCATAGTGTATATATACCACATTGTCTTTATCCAGTCTACCATTGATGGGAATTTAGGTTGATTCCATGTCTTTGTTATTGTGAATTGTGCTGCAATGAACATTTGCATGCATGTCTCTTTATGGTAAAATAATTTACATTCCTTTGGTTACATATCCACTAATGGGATTGCTGGGACAAGTGGTAGTTCTGGCAAACAAGAATTTTTACACTCTCCAGAAACCAATAATCTTCGAATTAGTATCCTGTCTATTAAAATGACCAAACAACCAAGAATCAACAAACAACCAAAAACATGTATGGAGAGGCTGGGCGCCGTGGCTCACGCCTGTAATCCCAGCACTTTGGGAGGCCAAGGTGGTCGGATTACCTGAGGTCGGGAGTTTGAGACCAGCCTGACCAACATGGAAAAACCCTGTCTCTACTAAAAATACAAAAATTAGCTGGGTGTGGTAGTGAGCACCTGTAATCCCAGCTACTCAGGAGGCTGAGGCAGGAGAATTGCTTGAACCTGGGAGGCGGAGGTTGCAGTGAGCCAAGATCGTGCCACTGCCCCAGCCTGGGTGACAAGAGCAAGACTCCATCTCAAAAAAAAAAAAAAAAAAAAAAAAAAGAAGATGCACAGAGAAGCAACAAACTCCATCTCAAAAAAAAAAAAGAAGATGCACAGAGAAGCAACAAACTCAATAGTCAGAAACTACAACCTGAGAAAATGCAATATAGGGCACAGAATAAGGTGCTGAAATAAGTATGTTTAATGTCTTCAGAGAGATTCTAGGGAGTTCCGAACCCATAAAAATTAAAATAAAAATGGCCACTAAACACTAATAAAGATGTTTAAGATTATTAAGATATTTACAATAAGTAAAAGAGTTGGAAAAAAGGGAAGCAGTGATCATTCCAAGTCCGTATGAACTGATGAAGCACAAGTCATGCCTCAATCATTTCATTTCCTGTTTTTAGAGGTCATCAGACTAGTAGATCGGGGAATTCCAGTGGCATCATATGTCTTGTGTCTAGAAAGCCATTAATTTATTGTTTCATGATACTGTACTCTAAAAACTAATTATATCTTACCAGTGATTGATGGTTAGAAAAGTAAGCTAATAGAAATTTCCATCACCTCGTATAGAAATTTCTAATTATCCCTCTAGATTGTAAACTTCTTGAAAGAATAAAACATTTTCTGTGTCATATTCAGCCTATCCCCATTGCCTAGAACAATACTCAGCAAATGACAGAGACTCATTAGAAATTTATTGAATGATAATTATATTTAATTGTAATTAATGCAAAGTCTGTGTTTAAAAGCAGGTATGAGATGAAAGGGAAGTAGCCGGCTTCTCAGTTCATTTGGGAACAATGTAGGGGTTTTAGTTGATTGTCTACTTAATGTTGTCAATATTGTGACATGGTGGTTAAGAGAGATAGAGATAAAAGGCTATGGTCATTGACAAATAGTGCAGAACACAGGTAGAAGAGCTGTGACAGAGTGTATTTTTCCAAACAGTATCTCTCATCCCACACCCTTTCTTTCAATGTGACTTTGACTTTTGACACTCCTCCCACTGACAGGTGGCGGTCTATGTTTCTACCCCTTGAATCTGTGTGGGTTTGTAACTATGCCGAAGTATGATCATTTGACTTGCTAGGCCAGATCATAAAAGGCCATACAGCTTCTTCCCAGTTCTCTTGGGATACTCACTCTTGAAATCCATGATGTTACATCAACAGCTCCAATTGAGGTCTCAATTGACAGCCAGCATGAACCAGATATGTAGGCAAACAAGCTTTCAGATGATTTCAGCATTAGCCATTAAGTCATCCCAGCCTTAAAATGTCCCCAGCTGAGGTCCCAGACAGAATAGGCAAGCCATTCTTCTGTGGTCCTTTCAAATTCCTGACCCACAGGATCTATTTGCAGAACAAAATAGTTTTTGTTTTATGCCACTAAAATTTGGGGCAATTTGTTACAGCAGCCATTGATAACTGGAACAATAAGAAAAGAGATATGTAAATTGTGCTGTATTTACTCAATGAAATATTATGCTGCCACAATTAGAAGAGTTCATATTGAAATAGAATGTTTATTATTATTATTATTCATTTACTCATTAAAGAAACATTTTTGAGCCTACTATGTGCTAGGGGATGTCTGAGGATACAACACTGACTCAAACAAAGTCCCTACTCAAAGTCCTCTCCCTGGCCTGTACATTTTGATGTCTCCCATTATTAAGTCCTCAGTTTTTGTGGTTTTAACCACTGACGGTGTTCAAAATTCTATCTTTAGCTCTGACCTCTATCTTGAGCTTCACATCTGCATATTAAATGCTTACCTGCTGTCACAAAGTTGGCTATCCCACAGGCACCCTAAACTTTAGTCAGCGTCACTAATACCTACACATGGTCCTGAACCAGCAACCTTGGAGTTATTGAAGATTTCTCTCTCTCCTCTCATCTCCCACCGCTTGACAACCTTGGCTTTACAGCCACAGAAGCCACTGAGCTTACGCCCACATTATCTGAACCCATCCCCTTTTTCCATCCCACTGCCACTGCCTGGGTCTATGTCATCATTTCTTGCTTGGGTCCCCAAAACAGTCTCCTAATTAGTCTTTCCACCACCAGGAGCCTCAAATTCCTACTATACAATGCTGTTATAATATTTTTTCATAACATACAAATATAATTGTAACTATCATGCTTAAAATTTTTCACTTATCCTTCTTCAGAATAAAGTCCAAGATTCTTATCGCTGACATATAAATAGAAGGAAGTTACAGAACAGCATGCAGGGTATGATCCCACTTTCTAAACATATATAAACATACTCCCACATATATGGGTATATGTATGTTTATATATGTATAAAGTTACTGGATGTTCAATAAAATGTCAACAGGTATAATCTCAGAGTGAAACATTTCAGATGACTATTTTTTTCTTTGTGTTGTATGTATTATTTTAATACATACAATATCAAAACCCTTATCAAAAAATGAACGTTTCATTTTTACAGAAACAAGAAAACATTAAAAATGTTAAAGAGAGAGACTCTTTGATATCCAGTATTGGCCTGTGCAGCTTTGCAGTTTCCCTTTCCTCTCCCAGTCCCTGACATCATGTTGATCACTTTCATTATCTCGGCAAATTTGCTCTCCAAGAGCCTCCAGTCCTTCAGACATCCAGCTTCTGATCCCTACACACTTACCAGAGTTCAAGTCAGTTATCATTTACAAGAAGCTTTTTCTAGCCAGTCTCTTCTCTAAGCTCCTATGTTGACTTCTACCACCACCTATTACACTGCTCCATAACCATCTATCGGCCTCCATCTTTATAGTCAGTCCTACACACCAAGGTATCCACAGAACCCACCACAAGGCTAGCATACTGACAGCATTCAATAAAATGTTTCTCAAGGAACTCAGTGAAATACTATTTGGGGGAAACAAGAGAGGTCAGTGGCAAAGGTTTTGGCATTCTACTCCTTGGGTTCAAACTTCTAGTTCTGTCACTTTCCAGCTGTGTAACCTTAGAAAAGTTACTTAACCTCTTTGTACTTTAGTTGTGACATCTATAATATGAAAATAGTAACTATGTCATAGGGTTGTTGTGAAGATTAAGTGATATAAAGTGTAAACAAGTTCCACTGATGGTTTCACTACTGAATTATATCAAACATTTAAAGAAGAACTAATACTAGTCCTACTCTAACTTTTCCAAAAAATTGAAGAGAAGGGAAACTTCCAAATTTGTTTTACAAGGCCAGCATCTTCCTGATACCAAAGACCAGTAAAGAAAATTATAGGCCAATACTCCTGATGAACATGGATGCAAAAATCCTCAACAAAATATTTGCAAACAAAATTGAACAGCACATTAAAAGGAGCATTCACCTTGATTAAGTGAGATTTATCCCTGGGATGCAAGGATGGTTCACCATATGCAAATCAAAAACTGTGATATATCACATCAGAATAAAGGACAATAACCATATGATAATGTCAACAGATGCAGAAAAGTTATTCAACAAAATTCAACATCATTTAATGATTAGGAAAAAAAACTCTCAAAAAATTAGGTATAGAAGGAATGTACCTCAACACAATAAAGGCCCAATAGGACAATCTCATAGCTAAAGTCATACTCAATGACCTATAATCTTCTATGAATTATAAAGAAAATTTCCACACAATGGAAATCCTATCATCATGTCATTTGTGAAAACATGGATGAACTTGGAAGACATTATGTTTAGTGAAATAAACAGACATAGAAAGACAAATACCTCACTTATGATCTCACTTATATATGGAGTATAAAAAAGACAAACACAGAAACAGAGAGTAAAATGAAGGTTACCAGAAGCTGGGGTGGAGTGGCGAGACTGAGGAGATGGCAGTCAAGAACGCAAACTAATAAAGCTTGAATATTGTCTTTTTCACACTCTGCTGTACTCACATGAAATATTTTCAGTTATCGTAATTTCCATTTTTAGTGATCCTTTAGAATTATAGTTTTACTAAATGTTTCCTTAGCAAAATTTCTGACTTGATAAATACCTGTTATATAAAATGAAGGGGAAATGAAAGCAACTGAATTTAACAGAATTAAACATAATTGAATTGAATTGCAAAATATGCAAAGGTATTGAAGTACTTAAATGTACCTATATTATTGTCACTAGGGGGAGCTCAGCACTTAATTTGTATTCTAAAAGCGTCCACCTTGCTGGCAAACAAAACAGCAGTTTGTATCCCATTGTGCTGTGTGAGGAGCTTCTAAATAAACTAACAGCATTATTTTCCTAGAAAATGAAAGCGACTGAATGCATTAGCTCTCATGCTTTTCACGGTATTCGGAGCAAGTATAAATGGTTCATCTCTGTGGCGCCACTGTCAAAATAACACATACACTTCTTTGAATGTAGCTCCAAAATGGCTCATGCTTTTTGCAATGGTCCAAGATGGAACAGAGGAATAAAGATTAGAACACGATGCATGAAATGTGCTTCAGCACATAGTTCTCAGTGGGAGAGTCTATGCAGGTCAGACAGCAGAGTAACCACAGGAACAAGATCTGAACCTCAGGAGATTCTCCACCTTTAAAGCTGTATCATTATTACATGTGAACTTCTTATAAGTATACTTCTTACAATAGATGCCTTTTTTATAAGCAAGGGAGACCTCTATTTTGTCGCCACTCCTTATGGCCAAAAGCCATGAACTTTGGACTCAAGCTGTTCTTTAAAAAGATTAGATGAGATGTTTAAAAGACAGTAAACCTTTGCCATGTCCTGGGGCTCACAGATTTTGAACAAAAATAAAAGACAGAACTAGTTTTCATGAGAATAATTGAATCAAATGAGCCTGTAAATAAAATTAAAATAATAACATCACATTTTTTTCACAAGCCTGATTTCTAGTGAAGTTAAAACATAATAAAAATAAGAGATCCAGGCATTCCTTTCTACTTTCCCAGACAAGAGCCAGTAAATACGAGCCTCAAGACACCCCAAACACGGCTATGTGCAAGGCCTGAGAGGAGGTGCTGAAATTCATGAAATCACAGATGTAAAATCTGGAAGGAACTCCAGAGTAACTGTCTACCGCTCACCTACACAGAAGTCCCTCGTGCCACCTCTGATCGCTGTGCCTTCTTGGGCAGTTGTGCTGTTCACATAGCGGGAAGGGGATCCCACCCTGTGTTCAGGCAGCCTCATCTCATTGGATGTCTCTACTTCTGCCAGAGAAACTCTTCTGTCTTCAGAACTGGAATTTCCTGCTGTATAACATCATACTTTTATTCTGATTCTGCCTTTTAGCAGAAGGTTAAAAAGTCTCTTTTCTTGTTCTCCGGGAAGGTGTTGAATATAAACATGGACACAAGTCCTCCCCAGCTACTACTTTCTTTTCCCCAGTCCCATGCCCCCTCTCACCAAGACTTTTTATATCCAGCCAAAATATTACAGGTTTAATGACTTTTCAAAATTAAAATGTACTTTTATCATTTTTCCCTTGGTACAAAACTTTGGAGAAAAATTAGAAAATTCAGATGTGCCAAATGAAGAAAATGACCTTACTGCTCAGAAGTAATCTTAGTTATCTGATTTCCTATGTCAACATATATCTCTTTATTACATTTTTTTCATAAAATAGGATATTATTGTTTTCAGCTCTTTTTCATATAATCAATTAATAAATTACCTACAACCACATTTTTAAAGCTGAATAGTTCTCTACTGGGTGTTTGTACCATATTTATTTAAATAATTCACTACTGTGGGATATTTAGGTAGTTTTGAATTTGGGCTATTAGAATAATCACTAAAAAATTATTGTAGATGCATTTTTTCCAAGACATTTGTATTATTTTCTTCCATATTCATTTGCTAAACTAAAATTTCTAGTTTTTAGTGGTTAAACCCTTTAATTCAAAAGTAAAAATATGTTCTTTATTTCCACAACAACTTGTTATGAAACATAGTCCAACTCCATCACTGTCCTCATCGACTTCAAAATCGTAAAAAGTGTACCTCTCTTTGGACACTTTTTCTGAGAAGCTGCCTCTCTCCCTCAATATCATTTTGTCAAAGAGGTTACCTGAGCTCCTAGATTAGGTCTCTGTTATAAAGCCTCATCACACCTTTTACTTGTCCTTCACGGTATTTTTCATTATTGTAACTAAGTAGGTGATACTATGATGATTTATTTAATTCCTGGCCTGTTAGAGTCACAAAAGTAGAGACTATGTCTGCTATTTCAGTGACTAGCAAAAAAATATGTACTAAATAAAACACTTATTGAATAAATGGAAATATTTCTATATTTTAGAGCAGAGTGTATGTAGACCAATGAAGTCTACCACCTCTGGTGAATAAGAAATACGATTTAGTGTTCTATATTCACAGTCCTTATTCTGCAGGGCTGGCAGAAAGTTATATTGAGGGTTTCCACATCTTATCACCTCACCTCCTGATGAGTCATAGTTTAGGGATTTTTCTACACAGGGCATTGAAGAAGTCCTTCTGGTCATTGATCATCTGTCCACAGACATTACCTGGCCACTTTTCCTCTCTACATGCCCTCTTTAGGTCTATGGCTTTTCACAGCTTCTGTGATACGTCTGGGACATGCTGGTGGGGATGTAGAGAGGTCCTACTTTAAGGTAAATAAAAGCTGGCTGAAAATTTTTTGTTATCACTCCCCAGCTGTCCTAGCCCAGGTGCTTAACATGTGAGTGAAAGGTCTTCAGATGACTCTTCCCTCAGCAACCATCCAAATGCAGGTATATAGGAAACGTCAAGCAGAAACCACCCAGCTCAGCCCATCAACCCCCAGAACAGTGAGAGATAATAATAAGTCACTAAGTATGCAGTAGTTTGATATATAGCAAGAGACAACTAGAATACACCACTTGGGAATATAATTTGACATATTAAAATTTTTAATTAATACATACTTTAACTCCAGAATTTCATATATTTATTCTATAGATATGCTGAAGCACATACAAAGTAACATGTAACAAGATATACATTGTAGCTTTGTTTACATTAGCAAAAGACCAGAAATAATCTATATGTCTCCACAGAGGACAGGTGAAATATGGTCTGGTAAAGAGAAACAATGGAATATGCTATTTAAAAGAATGATGAATCACAGTATACACTAATATGAAATCATATGAAATAATCCCCAAGTTATTTGTCATTTTCACAGCAAAGTGCAGGACCGTATGTTTAAGGTGCAATCATTTGTACAATAAAAATAATATGCATATGTATACCTTTGTAAATGCATGTAAAATCTCTAGAAGAATACATAAGAAAATGGGTAACTATTGTCTCTGGGAAGGGGACTTGGACATCTGAAGGACAAGGAGTGAGAGAACAACATTTCATGTAAACTTTTTCAACTCTGTACTATCAGCACGTATATATTACCTATTCAAATAACTTTCACAGAAATGACCCAGTTACACCACTAGACTATCTTCTTCTTCTTTTTTTTTTTTTTTTTTTTTTTTGGGACAGAGTCTTGCTCTGTCACCCAGGCTGGAGTGCAGTGGCTTCTGTCTCAGCTCACTGCAACCTCCGCCTCCCAGGTTCAAGAGATTCTCCTGCCTCAGCCTCCCAAGTAGCTGGGATTACAGGCATCCGCCACCACGCCCAGATAATTTCGTATTTTTAGTAGAGGTGGGGATTCACCACATTGGCCAGGCTGATCTCAAACTCCTGACCTCGGTGATCTGCCTGCCTTGGCCTCCCAAAGGGCTGGGATTATAGGCATCAGCCACTGTGCCCAGCCACTATCCTCATTTTAAAGATGAGAAAACTAAGCTCTGAGAGCTGAGGTGATTTGTTCCACACGTGACAGCTAGCCAGTAACAGAGCAAGGTCTGGAAATGACTCCTCAAGTGGAGCTCTTTTGCTTGGCTAGAATCCCTTAAGTTTACCGCTTTTTAGTACGTTGTTTCTTTCAGCATTTCCAAAAAGTACATTTTTCAGCCTGTTCTACTTCCAGACTAAAGTCCCTTAGAACTAAATATACTTGTGTTGTATTAGTTTCCTATTGCTGCTGTCACAAATGACCACAAACCTAGTGGCTTGAAACAACTCAAATTAATTTTCTTACAGTTCTGGAGGCCTTAAGTCCAAAATGAGTCTTACTAGGATAAAACCACAGCATTGCTAGAGCTGCATTCCTTCGGGAGGCTCCAGGGAAGAGCCTATTTCCTTGTTTTGCCCAGCTTCTAGAGATGGCATGCATTCCTTGGTTCACGGCCCTGTTCCTCCACATTCAAAGCACATCACTCTGACTTCCACTGGCCCATTTCCTTCTTTGATCATCTTTGATCTTCCTGCCTCCCTGTTTTAAGAACCCTTGTGATTATATTGGGCTTACGTGGATAGTACATACAGGATAATCTTTCCATGTCAAGATCCTTAATTTAATCACACCTGCAAAGTCCCTTTTAAGATGTAAGGTAACATTCATAGGTTCTGAGGATTAGGATATGAACATGTTTGAGAGGCCATTATTCAGCCTACCACATTAGACCTAAGTTTAGGGAAGTCTCATAAATGCTGTCTCAGTTTCTCCATCTATAAAGAAAGAATAAGAATGCTACCTATTTTGTATGGTTATTTTGCAGATTACATAAGTTAATATATTTAAAGAGCATGGAACACTGCCTGACACATTGTAAGCAATGGGTATATATTATCTGTAATAGTAGTTATTGTTTACTGACCCTCTAGTTGATAGCATGTTAGAGCCTTTCATCAAGAGGATTAATAATCTCTTATTTCTTCCTTTAGATCTAACATATGCTAAGAATATAAAAAAGAGGCTTTTACTTAATTTTAGCAAAACACAGTGTAACAAAGTCAGTTTTGAGGGAAATAACACACTCAACAGATGAATAGAATTAATTTAGAATAATAGCTAACATTTTAGATCATATCTTCCATCTGTGCATTTTCCAGTATTTAACATACACAGTGAGCCCTTGTAATCAATCTGAAGTGTTTGTTGAGATTTACTACTTTCAAGGCTCTGTGCAACAGGGATACAAAAGGCAGAGACATTTCAGGTTATTCTGGATTTTAACAGCTGAGATAAGTGAATCTCAAGGAGACCAACTTGCAGAGCGTCACACAGCCAGAACTGGAGCTGAGAATGTGACTCAGAAGATGAACTATAAACAGAAAAAAAAATGGGAAAGACACTGCACTATATATTATATGTGCTAAATGACTATAAGTGTGAAGAGATTTGAGATTAGGAAGAATCCATTAAGATGGATGGATCAGAAAAAGCATCATTAAAGAAATGTGTAACTTTTGGATAAAGAGAGTAAAGAGAGAGAAGAGAAAAGTTAAATTTTGAGTGTGAGCCAAGACACAGAAGAAAATATCCCAGAAATGTGCTGGAGAAAGTGTGCATTGAGTATTTATTTGTAACGGAGAGCAGAGATAGAAAGCAAATGACTTCTCCATAACTTACACTGTGGGGCGAGGATGGAAGAGAACTACATGTGGGAAGGGAGGCTTTTGGCCAACTCTTCCACAGTGCAGGGCAAGGTCCACAGGACGTCCCATCTCCCAAGCCATTCCTGATGCAGCAGGAAGCCAAGCAACAAGTGGCCAAAATAGTTCATTTTAGAAGAAGGTAGAGACAAAGTTGTCTTTCTTAAAGCTTGAGACATCATGTAAGCTCTGCTTCTTGATATTACAAATACATGTACCTGGCCAGGCGCAGTGGCTCACGCCTGTAATCCCAGCACTTTGAGAAGCCAAGGCAGGTGGATCACAGGAGGCCAGGAGTTCAAGACCAGTCTGGCCTACATCGTGAAACCCTGTCTCTACTAAAAATACAAAAATAATTAGCCGGGTTTGGCGGTGCATGTCCGGAATCCCAGTTACTCAGGAGGCTGAGGCATGAGAATCACTTGAACTCACCAAGTAGAGGTTGCAGTGAGCTGAGATCACGCCACCGCACCCCAGCCTGGGAAACAGAGCAAGACTCTGTCAAAAAAAAAAAAAAAGAAAGAAAAACAAAAAACAAACAAACAAACAAAAATCACCCCCCAAAACAAAAACAAATACACCTACCTACAAGGTAGAGTTCAACATGAAAGCTAAGGCCCGGGAAAGTTTGATAACTAATCTTCGAAAGACATGTAATTACTACGATTATTGGACATTTAAAAAATGCTGAGAACTGTGCTATCACTTGCTTTACATATATTAAGCCCTTTTAAACCCCCCCCGAGGTAGGCATTATTATCTCCATTTCACAAAATGAGAAGCCAGAAAGACAGCCAAGAAATTAGTGTTCATTCTCTACATAACCGCACTGAGTACCTCACATTTTCCACCCATGGCAGCCTCTCTCTGTTCAGTGGTGGATTCTGTACAAATGAAATAAATTCTTCCCTGGCTTGTTTTTGTTTCTTGAAAAATATTGCAAGAGATTTCTGTAAACTGACTGACAAAGTCCCAGAAAGAGAAATGTAATAAATGCTAGATAATCTCTATGTTGAGTAACCTCAAGACCATGAAACTTGATTCCTCTACGTCTGTACTGAGAAGATGGCAAGGAGAGGGGAGAATGGCAGCAGCATTTCCTTTTCTTTTTGCTTCCTCCAATCAGATATGGCTGAAGCAAGCAATCTTTGTCTGAGGTGCATACCAAGAAGTTGGGAAAGGTTTGGGATAGATCACGGATGAGTCAGGAACGATTCTATCTCCTATTGCCAGGAAGAAATAGCTGAGCACAGCTGGGCAACCTGAGCTGCGTGTAATTCTGTTATAGCTAACAGGACCCAGAATATCTGGGCCATCAGCTTATTGACTGCTACCTCTAATGCTAGAAGAAATGAGTGTTTTCTCTATGAAAATAATTGTCGAAATGCATTTAAAATTTTAATGAAATTCTTCCCCACACTACCCCCACCCAACTCCTTCCCTTCCAAAGCAAAAGTTCCCAAAATATATGGCTTTGTGATACACTTAGTGTCTCAGTATTTTTATCATATGCCTCAGGCCAAAAGAAATACCTAATAGGCCAGGTGCGATAGCTCACACCTGTAATCCCAGCCCTTTGGGAGGCCGAAGTGGGCAGATCACCTGAGGTTGGCAGTTTGAGACCAGCCTGCCAACATAGTGAAACCCATCGCTACCAAAAATACAAAAATTAGCCAGGCATGGGGGTGCATGCCTGTAATCCTAGCAACTTCACAGGCTGAGGCACAACCATGGCTTGAACCCAGGAGGTGGGGGTTGCAGTGAGCCAAGATCGCGCCACTGCACTACAACCTGGATGACAGAGTGAGACTCTGTTTCAAAAAAAAAAAGAGAGAGAGGGAGAGAAAAGAAATACCTAATAGTTAGGCTTATTAGGTAGTTAGGGCCAATTTAATTTGACAAATAAATACTTATGTCTTATCAACATAATGGCCATTTGAAAAAAATCAGATACAAAAATAAAAGAAAAAATTGTACTGTCATTTTACTCCTACAGGGCCTCAATTACTTACTGAGGGGATATGTGTGCTGGCTGGTGATTGGACAACTTCTCAAACCTCAGACACCACCACCCGCAGTTTCTGGTTTACACATGGATTTTTCTAAGGGTAACTACTTTTTATCAGCAACTGCTTTTGTTTCAGCAACAGATGAAAACCCAACCTCGCAAAAATATTACAGGAGGATTAGCATGAACTAATTTTAAAACTGAACTATTTTGAGCTTGGAATTTACAAATAACACTGTGATCCCTCGTGAGTGCATTGAGGGTGCTAAGGCACACAGTTTGGAATCTGTGATGGAAAGTTAAGCTACTGAGGTTGAAGCTTAGAAGAGTACATGAAGTGGAACTTCCCCATTTTCTCAGTATTTGCTCCTTTGCCCCGGGGAACACATGTTCTAGAGGAGGACACAAAAAGGAAGTAGCAGCCAGGGGCTGAGATCCACCAGGTGCTGTTCTTTTAGTCTGATCCTTAGAGAAACATCCCTGCCAAACTCTCAGAACCACCACCGCTTGCCCCTGTCTAGCATGGAAGTGGTGATTTTTTAATCAGGCTGTCTCTTTTCATTTGTATAATCCTTTCTTAAAAAAACAACTTGATGTTGTAGAAGGAGAGCTAGATTTACAGATGACTGGATTGGGGCCCTTCTTCTACCACCTCATAAGTAACCTTGGGCAGGTCACTTACTGTTTCCAAACTTTAGTTCTGAAGATAATCCCTTTCCACGTGCAATCCAATATTTTAGTCATAACTATATAACACATTTGAATGAGGCAAAATTTCTCTAACTCAATGTGTATAAGAATCATTTGAGGGCCATGGTTAAAACGCAGAAACCTAGGCTCAATTCTCAAATATTCTCATATAGCAGGTCTAGGATGGGACCCAGGAATCTGCTCTTTTAACAAGGAGCGTCCCCCGCCCCCCAATGACATAGACTCAGGTAGGTTAGGAGTTGAGAAACATTAGTAAAAGGTATTGTTTATTTAAATAGTTGCATGTATATAATTTCATCCTCTCAACTAACCTTTTAAAGTAGTTGGACTAGCATTATTTTCATTTTCAGAAGAAGAAACTGAGATTGTAAAAGTAGGATGATGGTGGCAGCCCCAGATCTTCTGTGCAGGTAGGGCGTTGGCATGGCAACCTGGCCACAAAGCTGGATAACTGGTTTTGTAGACACCATTGCATAACAGGTACACTATTTCACTCAGATTGGATGGAGCTTGAGGCTGCTGATGGCCTCTCCCAAGGCCCCACAACTCCCAAAGTCCTTGGCCCTATTCCATTAAGAGGCTTGTCTAACTTTCTCTCAGTCACTGTGAGGCAGAGTTCGAACCAGAGCCAGAACTCTTAGTCTAGTTCTCTAGCCATTACTACCTCACATTGACACTACGTTTGTTTTTGGAAATACAATATCTGCCTGAATTTATGCTATCTTTTTAGTTAACACTCTGCCCTTAGTAAATATAGAAAAGTAATGTATTCTTCAAAAGTAAGGTATTTAATCAAGGCTTAGAGAAGTTTTTTCCTAGACATTTACTTTGCCTACCCTAGGAGGAGTCACTAATCAATATTATTGTTATTAAAGTAATAGGATTAATACAAGACCCACTTTACTGATCTTTCACTCTGGGCCAGGTAGTATGCTAAACCCTTTACAAATAATATGTCTAATCCTTACATCAGCACAATCAGAAAAATGTCAAAACTTCATTTTAAAGATGAGGGACTGAGACTCAGAGAGACCAAATAACTTAAATTCACATGGCTTGCTAACATACATAGAGTCATCATTTAAAACCGGGTCTCTGGGATTCTAAATTCCTGATATTTCCTCTGTATCACTCCGCCTCCTTGTGTTAGTAGACATTATTCTAATGATCAGAGAGACTGAACTTGTCTTATATATAACATACCTAATACATAAATGTCTGCCCACTAAACTGCATATTCCTTGAGGACAGGATATCCTACTCATTTTTGGATTTCGCGTACCTAACAAAGTGCCTGGCACACAGCAAATGCTCAATAAGTGTTTAATAAATTAAAAAATTTTTTGAGTATATAGATACATCTAATATTTCAAACAAAGCGTACTTTAAAACATTTTTAGTTTTTCTCAGTCAATAAAACTCTTGACCAAATAAGAAAAACTCTGTCAAGCTATGGTTTTCACGAAATATAAAACTTTCTTTGTTTCCTAATAGCTGAGCTACAAGTAACTTTCTCACAGTTAGGGAAGGATCATGAGGTCACTCGGTCCACCCTGGAATGGAATGCCCACTTGTTGCTTGTTCAGGGAACTGATGATGCCAACAATTCTTTGTCTTTGGTATAATCAGACTCTGAAATGGGTCCAGCCCTCTCGGTACAGGCTGCCAATGCAGGCAGCATCGCTTCCAGATAATTGCCCTCAGTTCTGCTGACTTGGAAAATCAACTCCCAGTCAGACAGGGTGCCCCTATTCAGATGGGACCAGTGTTTCTTAACTTTTTTTTTTAGCGGTTGGGGGGTGCTGGAGGAGATGCATGAAACACTTTGAAATAAAAGTGGATTCATGTGAATCCTGAAGCCAAGGTCAATCAACACCTAAAATAAGATTTAAAAGTAAACTATTTTGCAAAACCAAGCATTTTCTTTTCCCACTTCTAAAATATTTTCTACTGGAAATGATTTGAGTTGGGTAAAGTATAGCTTTCAGTGGCTTATCTAATAGATGGAGAGACATCAGAGTGATTTCTGACACTCCTTATGACCCAAAACATTATTCATCAGCAGCTTGTCCTGGCTACTTTTTCATTCTATTGTTGGCATTGGCACATCTGGGGAAAGTTCGTATTTCCATCAAAGAAAAACACAGGTTAAAAGAAAACTACATAGTATAATTTTATTTCCACTGAGTGAGCTTGGCAAGCTATTACAACTTTCACTCCTAAGCTCAATGTATAAGATGTTAGTTATCTAGGGGTTATACTCACTTCTTACACATTTAAAGGCAGCAATACATGCTGAGTTATGGCTATGAAGAATCTCCCTACAGCTATTCTCAGCGTCAAGACAGTGCCCTGACCACTATGTTTACAAGTGTTTTTGACTTTGCAGTATCTGCAACTACAAATGGCACACACAAAGTATCCCCAAACACTTTCTTGGCAAAACCAGTTTGGAAACCTTTATCTTACTCATGAGGCATGTTTCTGTTATGTAATACAGCACACTGTGAAGAATCACAAGGCCTGGAAGGACTGTACCCTCTCCAGCATTTCTAGATCAGAGGTGAAATAACAAAAGAATATGAATTGATAAGACTATAAAGAGAAAATGTTTTTTCAAGCTGTAGTTGAGGGAAATTGCAGTGATCCACCCAAAGGCCTGTTATTTGCTCTGGTAAATATTATTTTACTATTTTACAACTGAGGAAGCCAAGTTTGGGAGAATATAACTAACTTTCCCAGTAGCACTGCTAGATAATACGACAAAGGTAAGATGACAAAGTCAAATGATCCCATATCCCAATACCACATGGATTCTGACATCCTTTCCGTAACTGAATATACATGAAAAATACTATTGTTTAGTTATTTCAGATACTATGGGAGGCAAGATTAATGTGAATAATAGAGTGTAAATAAAAGAAACATTTTCTTAAACTTGGATATGTGTTTCCATATCTGTGTTTGAATATGGACGTTGCTAAAACCCTTAAAATTCATAAAACTGCCTCATTCCCCAAAGCCAGGATAGAAATTTAGCTATCTTGATTTCAAAGCAAACCTCATATTTCTTTCCCTTTCAATGACTTTTGGATTTGGAATTTACAAGGCACAAAATGAGATTAATGTACTTATGGGGATAAAATAACTGATTTGAAATCAGAATTCTCTGAAACACATGGTTACTGTTTTGCAAAATATAATCTAGGGTTATACACAAGAAAGGTGATACTGTTAACAGAGAAGTTACTAGAACTGAGCTAATGAAAATGTCATTGGAAAGTTAAAGACAAAATTTATTTTAGATAAGCCTGTATCGTTTACGCATTCACAGGACTAAGCAGGGGATACTTTAGTAACATGCCTTGCTATTTCTAAATCATGGAGAGACAGAAGAATGCTTGGAATTAAAAAGGTAGTTGAACTAATTAATCTGCAATGATGTTTTCAGACTGAAATGTTACATTCTAAGTTTCTGAAAGAATTACACTTTGTAGCCAGCTAAAGATCTTGGAAAGGAATACACATATTAAACATCCTGACAAATATTTTCCTATCTACAAGGTTTTTAAATTCCTGCAGCATATGATAACAATGGAAAATCTAGATAACTAAAACTGTATTATATGATATGGGGTTGTGGTTTTCATTAATAATAACAATACAACATCAAAAATATTAAATCAACAATATAAGTAGTATATGCTTTTAGAAATTAAAAAAATTAAAAAGAAAATTTTAAAATATACTGAAAGGTAAAGAGCAAAAACAAATACTAAACCATGCCAAACACAAATAAAGGTAACATGTTGATGTGTTTTCTTCATATCTTTTTTTCAAACATAAGGCTTCGGCATTTTTTAACACATATAATTGAAACCATACAAATCTGTACACTTGTTTTGCATTCTGTGTGAATCTGCCCCATCTTATTTAACCATTCTCCTATAGTCAGACATACAGAATATATTCTTTTCAAATATAAGTAACATTGTTACTACAATTATATTGAAAAAAAGATTGTTTCTGACAATCTTTTGTTTTAGCAAAGATGGTTGGTAGCAAGAGGATCAAAATATATAAATCATTTAAAATTTTATTCAACATTACAAACTATATTTCATTAGTTCTATGATGCACATTTTAAAAAATTTTTAAATCTCTGAATTTGTAATGCAACATACAACCCATGAAGTCAAATTTCACTTTTGGCTAGGCAGTAGTTTTCATTGCCTTCGTGTGTGTCAACTCAGTGGGTACACCTGGTAGCAACAACTGGATCACAGTACCCCTCCACATTTTGGTTCACAAGCTCTAAAAGGGATCATTTGAAGAAAAAATAACAGTCTTGGCTATTTCCTGGGAAATTTCTATTGACATCCTTCTGGCAAGATCAAGAACACACGTTTCAAAATTTACCTACTGGGATTTAGCCACTCCCACTGAAAGAAAGACATAACATTTTAACCTTGATAGCACAGGAGACAAAATTATGTAAAGAAATGTGGACATAAACAACTCCAAGTAAAAGAGTAACACGGCGATTTGGATTCTGAATATAAAGTGGTTTGCTTGTATTTTTCTTTTTATACATGCATTAGAAATATAAATAATAAAAATTCATCTCTAAAGAATTCTAAAATAACTAAGTATAAAACAAATATTATAAATGATAAGAAATCATTGTGTTAAAGTATAGGCAGCTTTATTTCTTCCTTAGTGATTAAAGTTGCATCTTAAAATTGAAGGAGTTAAAAAAATATGACATTCTGACTATTGACTATTTAGATGAAAGGCATTTGAAAAAACAGCAGGTGTGGCTGGGCGCGGTGGCTCACTCCTGTAATCCCAGCACTTTGGGAGGCTGAGGCAGGTGGATCACGAGGTCAGGAGATCGAGACCATCTTGGCTAACACGGTGAAACCCCGTCTCTACTAAAAAATACAAAAAATTAGCCGGGCGCAGTGGCGGGCGCTTGTAATCCCAGCTACTCAGGAGGCTGAGGCAGGAGAATGGCATGAACCCGGGAGGTGGAGCTTGCAGTGAGCCAAGATAGTGCCACTGCAGTCCGGCCTGGGTGAAAGAGACTCCGTCTCAAAAAAAAAAAGAAAAAACAGCAGGTGCAAAAAGATCACTCCGAACTCTGTGCTGTTTCTTAAACGCAGAAGATGAAATTCCCATGTGAAGGATGCAACATCCTTATCCTCAAGGACAAGAAGTCAAGACCAAGAGAACTATATACAGACCTATTAAAATAATTCTTATCTTTTAAGCTCCCCACATAACTTAGTTGCATCTTCACAATTATTCTTTGTCCAATTCAGTATGTAAGTAACTGACACTTAACTGATTCTTTAGGTCTTCATGTCTTTATGAAGATGCCAGTGCAATATAAAACTTGTATTAAATAATTTGTGTGCTTTTCTTCTATTGATGTATCTTATGTCAATTTAATTTTCAGACTCAGCCAGGATCCTAAGAGGATGGAGGTAGAGTTTTTCCATCTCCACAGTTTCTTAGAATAAAGATGGGAATCTAAAAGATGGGAATGCCTACTTAGGAGGCTGAGGTGGGAGGATCATTTAAGCCTGGGAGATCAAAAGCAGTCTGGGCAACAAGGCAAGACCCCATCTCAAACAATCAAAGACTGGGTTGCTCCACTTGTTCTGGAGCCTGAGGAGGTGATCCTGGGAGAACTGACAAAAGCTGGCAGAAGGCAGGAATTCTTAACAAAGTCAGTTATCCTGGGTCTCTGTCTATAGTGTCTGGTTGAGAGACGAAGACAAAAAAATTTTCCTTATTCCTTCCTTTCCAAATTCAGATTGGCAAAAGAAAAATGTAACAACTGGTTCTCTGAATTGTGACCCTTTTGAATTTGGATCTGGCTACTGCTTGGTCACTGATCCACACTTTCAGGAATGGTTTTTGTTTTCCTTGTTTCTCTTTTGTATTATTTGTTATAAGGAGCAAATTCACAGTAAGATTCTCCTTTTATTTTCTTTTATGTCTTGAGAGCTCAGCTTTGTGACTAGTGAAAATATTATCTCTGGTCTCTGCCAGCCATTGGGGGTGCAAGTTGTTAGGCTTGCATCAGGCAGCTCAGCTAGCCC
Organism: Pongo pygmaeus; assembly: GCF_028885625.2. NCBI lineage: Eukaryota > Metazoa > Chordata > Mammalia > Primates > Hominidae > Pongo > Pongo pygmaeus. The sequence continues at coordinate 102,184,496 of NC_072380.2, forward strand.
GCTGGCTAGGAGTCAAAAACACAAAGTGTCTCTTACTGTGACTGACAATGCCATCTCTCAGGGGAATCTGTCTTAACTGTCTCAACCTTCCATGCCTTGTTAACAATGGAGGTCTTGGCTTTCTTAGGTTATTTTTGGGAGTAACTTTGGATCTTGAGGTGGACTGCATCTTTTGCACCCTCTTTGGAACACACTCTTGCATCTAGGATGAAAAGACTTACTGATTTTAAGCCAAAAAAAAAAAACTTATTGGTTTTTAGTCAAAATTAAAGTAGGTATAATTAGATTATGTAGTAGATTTGCTTTTTCTTAACTAAAAGTATTTTTATGGATAGCTCTCATTCTAGAAACAAAAAACCACCAAAACTGTCCTATTGATACCTATGGGAAGATATGGTTTAAAGCAAGAAAATAAGTGCTTACATAAATAAAGTATTATCCCAGGACAAATAAAAACTAACTTAAATGTTCTTTAAGGTCATGTGATCTGAGATAATCCTTGGGTTAAAAAAAAGCTAGTTTAAGGTTAGTGGTTTAATTAAAGCAGGCATACCTTCAGAATTGTCAACATTAAATATAATGCATACAACTTATTCTACTTGGATTTACTAATCAAAAATCTTACATATGTTTAAGATTGTAAAATTATAAATTCAATCTAAGAATAAAATGTACAATAAAAGTAAATTACCTAATGTATGTCAAGCACGACAGTAAAAGAGAAAAAGGAAGGGCTGAATGTTTAACTTTGTAGGTGCTTTACTTCGATAGTGTTTAATACTTGCCTAATATATATAGATATGGATAAAAATGGTCAGCAAAACGATAAGTTAATGATGAGATGTAATGTCTCACAAAGTTTTCATGAACAATTCAAGTATAATTGTTAAAACAAAGTAAACTAATAAATGTTAATGTAAATAGAATAACAGTTTATAAATAAACTTTTCAACACTGATATGTTTTATCAGGTATGTCTATCTAAACATAGTTTCCAGAATCTTTTTGGTGACTTAAAACCTTCAGTTATATTAACTGAAATGATGGATATTCATGGAATGTCTAGGTCATTTCCAAATAAAATATAATACTCAAACATTAATTGCTGAAAATAAGTTTAAGCTTGTTTATGTTTGACTTATTGTTACAGAGGAACAAAAAATATTTGGGTCTATTAATAAACATGTCCTGTGCCACATTGACAAATTGTGCTATAAGATAGCATATATTTCCAGAAATTAAGAAATAATGTATTCACTGATTTATGAAAGACAATGCTTGCTTCCGAGTTCTCACCAGAAACCGAAGTCATTAGGAGTTAAGAATCTAATTAATGTATATACTCAAAATTACTAGAAATAATAGGGGAAACAACTCTGTATACAAAGTACACAAGGAAAATAAGATTTTTGGTAAGAAAAGTTATAAGATATGAAAGATGTATTTTTGTTATGGAAAGAGTAATTTTGTTTTAGTTTAGAGGTATTTCAAAGGTTGTTTCAGAAAGAATCAATGAATAAAGGATAAAAACTGAAACGATACAGAAAGTCAAAAAGAGAACAAAAGAGGAAATCTTATATAATCAAGCTGAGTAAACTGAATGAATTTACTACATGGTTTTTTAGAATAAGCCTTAATATAAGGAGTAAACTGACGCAAAACTAGAATTTGGTCTTCTCTATTAAAAGAACAAAGTTTTCTTGGAGATTAGTCTGACGTTGATAAGAAAACTATAAAACCATTTTACTTTACCTTTTAAATAATTTGCCTAGAAAACAAAGATTTTGTGTTTTACCAGAATAATTTCTTGTGCTTCATGTTGTCTTTTATCAGGTCTCAATAATTTTAAAAAACTGAGCCCTGTTAAAGAAGCTAAGCTTTTCCCTACAACCTTTTCTAAGTTTCCATATTTGCCTTTAAAATCTTTTGTTACTCTGGTATGGTTTCACAGTTAATTGCGATCCTCTTTAATCAAGTGTTTAAACATTTTAACATTTTTGACAACTTTCTGAAATCAAATTTTTCTTTTCTTTTTTGAGAGGGAGTCTCGCTCTATCGCCCAGGCTAGAGTGCAGTGGCGCAATCTCAGCTCACTGCAACCTCTGCCTCCGGGTTTAAGGATTCTCCTGCCTCAGCCTCCCAAGTAGCTGAGATTACAAATGTCCACCACCACACCCAGCTAATTTTTGTATCTTAGTATAGACGGGGTTTCACCATATTGGCCAGGGTGGTCTCGAACTCCTGACCTGAAGTGATCCACCTGCCTCAGCCTCCCAAAGTGCTGGGATTACAGGCCTGAGCCACTGCACCCAACCAGAAATGTTCAAAATGGGATCCTGAAATGTCTGAAAAGCATTTATCCTCTCTCCTTATAAAAAGAGAGATCCTAAACTAATTAGGCTTATTTGGGATGCTAAATGTACATGGGATGCACTGTTACATAAGAGATTATATTTAACCCTTCTTTGAGCTATATTTATTATGTTATCAATATGACTATTTCCAAAATACTCATATTACTAGATCATGAATTCTTCTAGTTTCCTCTAATATTTGACAACTCTCCAAATTAATATTTCCAAATTTCTCCCATCCTTCTGACTTGAAATCTCTAAAAAATTAAAATTGCCCTTTTCCTAAGACCCTGAAAGCTGAAACTGGACAACCTAATATAAACTTCAGAGAAATCATTCTATGAGATCATGTGTGAACAACTTTCATGCCTGCTGCTATATAGATCACTTAGAAAGTTCATCAGCACACCCAATGGCATTACCAGAGATATTCAGACTACAAACCAGGAAATTCATCACAATTGCCACTACTTGTACTCACTCCTCTATCTAAAGATGCTTAAGAGCCCCACATCTAAACATCTTCTCAACTGACTGCCCACTGGACTAAAAAATTGGGTTTACAACTCGCTCCAACTATTATACTTTTTCCTTTTTTTTTTCCCCCAAAGAAATGCCTCTTATATAGCACTTGTTTGCTTACAACATCTAGAGGTCTAACTTAGATGGGAGCCCACCTACAACATTGCCTCCTAATATGAGATACAACTGCTTAACTGGACTGAACTATTCTCGTAACTAAGACTGATCCATTATGATTTGGGACAATATACTTACAATTGTTATCTTCTGCTTGTTCCAATTAATGTTCTTCTCTCCCTTTGCAGATATTTTGCTACTCACTTGATTTTTCTCTTCACAGCTCAGCTTTTAATATATGAAACTTCTAGGGAAGTTCCCGATGGAGGACAATGGAGTTAAAATACTGACTATTTAAGTTAAAGGCACTGGAAAAACAGTAGCTGTACTCTGACCTTTGTGCTGTTTCTTAAAAGCAGCAGATGAGATTCCCATGTGAAAGATGCAACATCTTTATCCTCAAGGATAAGAAGTCAAGACCAAGAAAAGTTTACACATAACTTGATAAACTAACTCTTCTATCTCCCCAAATAATTTATAGCTTCTTCATAACTTACTGTTCTTTATCCATTAGTAAGTGACTGTGTTTCTTCTGGTCTTTGTTTCTTTATGATACCTCCAGTGCCACCTAAAACTTGTATTAAATAATTTTGTATGCTTTTCTCCTATTGATCTGTCTTATGTCAATTTAATTCTTGGACTCAGCTGGGACCCTAAGAAGATGGAGGTGGAATTTTGCTGCCCCTACAAGATCAATGACGTTTTAGATCCAACAAAGCACACTCACTGAATTGCCGAATTGCTCTTCACAGGTGTTACATAAATTTACAAACCAGCAAAGTGTGATGGTGGCCAAACAGTTAAACATTTTTAAATTATATTAAAATATTTTAAAATTCTATATTACATATAGAATATATTAGGAAATAAAATAAAATTTAAAAACTTATTAAAGCATTTATATTTATGAAAGACTACTTAAATATAAATTTCCACACATCTTTCACCTTGTGCAAATTAGGTGCATAAGAAATATTTGTTGATGATAATGTGCTTCTTAATGCTGTAGTAGTAGTATTAAAATATAATATTATTGAGGTAATAGTTAAACATGAAATATTTTGACATTAAAATAGTTTGCCGTTTTGCCAGGTGCAGTGGCTTACGCCTGTAACCCCAGCACTTTGGGAGGCCGAGCTGGGCGGATCATTTAACGTCAGGTGTTTGAGACCAGCCTGACCAACATGGTGAAACCCTGCCTCTATTAAAAATACAAAAAAGTTAGCTGGGTGTGGTGGTGCACGCCTGTAGTCCCAGCTATTTGGGAGGCTGAGGCAGGAGAAACGCTTGAATTTGGGAGGCAAAGATTGCAGTGGGCCAAGATCGCGCCACTGCACTCCATCCTGGGCAACAGAGTGAGATTCTGTCTCAAAAAAAAAAAAACACACATACACACACAAAAAACAGTCTGCCTTTTAAAAGATATTTATAGTAAAGGAAAACTTATAACAGATTCACTCTCATCCCCTTCACAACTAATACATCACAGTTTTTCTAAAACTGTGTTTCTTTAATTGTCAGAACAACAGCTGGATTTAAATTAAGATGAAGCAAGATCTGGAGGATCTAGAGAATATAATAATAAAAATATAGAATAAAATAATTTAAGCTTTCGTTTATTAAGTATCTATAGAACCAGGCCAAATACACACATCCTATCAAATAAAAATTTCATGCAGTGGGTATTATTATCCCTAGTTTACAGAAGATGAAACTAAATCTCTGGCCAAGTATTTAGAGTGAAATCACAGCGGCAGTCAATGGCAGAGAGGTTTCAAATTTAGGTCTCTCTGACTTTGAAGCATTTTACAGTTTATTTTAATCATTACATTCCCAATTTGTAACTAAATACTAACTCTCCTCTGTACCCAAACAAAATTCTGATCTCCAAATTACAGACACAAGACCTAAAGAAAATACTTCCAACATATAAGACAAATGATTCATATCCCTTATAAACAAATCACTCCCACAGACAAGGCTAATGATAGTCATAGATATGACCAGGCAAGTCTAGGAACATAAATACAAATTGCTAATAAATATTTAAGTAAATATTTAAAAACACGTTATCTTACGAGTGAATGGGGAACTGCAAATTGAAGTAAGATACCATTTTTGGCCGGGCACGGTGGCTCACGCCTGTAATCCCGCACTTTGGGAGGCCGAGGCGGGCGGATCACGAGGTCAGGAGATCGACACCATCCTGGCTAACACGGTGAAACCCCGTCTCTACTAAACACACACAAAAAAAAGCCGGGCGTGGTGGCGGGCGCCTGCAGTCCCAGCTGCTCCGGAGGCTGAGGCAGGAGAATGGCGGGAACCCGGGAGGCGGAGCTTGCAATGAGCCAAGATCGCGCCACTGCACTCCAGCATGGGCGACAGAGACTCCGCCTCAAAAAAAAAAAAAAAAAAAGATACCATTTTTATTTATGAGATAGACAAAAATTCGAAACATCACAATGGAGGACAGGATTTGAGAATTAGTACCTATAAAAATATTTATTACTATTTTTGGGACTATAAAATAGCACCTATTTTAAAAAGTCAAGATACACATACCTTTTGGCCTATCGGGACTATTTCTTAGTATGTCTCCTATAGAAATATTCACCCAAGTGGGCCAGGATGTATGTTTGATAATTTTTTTTTTTTTGAGACAAAGTCTCGTTCTGTCGCCCAGGCTGGAGTACAGTGGCACGATCTTGGCTAACTCAACCTCCATCTCCCGGGTCCGAGCAATTCTCGTGTCTCTCGAGTGGCTGGGATTACAGGCATACGCCACAAAACCCGGCTAATTTTTGTATTTTTAGTAGAGTAGGGGTTTCGCCATGTTCGCCAGGCTGGTCTGGAACTCCTGGCCTCAGGTGATCCACCTCCGTCGGCCTCCCAAAGTGCAGGGATTACAGGCATGAGCCACTGCGCCCAGCCGTATGTTCGAGAATATTCTTAACAGCAGTGTTGAAATTATAAAGAATTAGAACAAATTTAATCAGTTGGGGACTGATTAAATTGTGGCACATTCATTAGAATATAATTCACACTTTTAAAATAATGAAGTAGATGTACAAGTAGTGGAAGGATATCTGTGATATGTTACTGAATAAAAAAGCAAGCTGCAGCATAATGTATTAGTTATGATACAATATGGTTAACAAAAATAACATATGTCTATATTTTACAATGAAAGGTATAGCAGGCTAGAAACTGAATTGTTAAAAATGGTCACATCTGGCTGGGTGTGGTGGCTCACGCTTGTAATCCTAGCACTTTGGGAGGCTGAGGCAGGATAATCACTTGAGCTCAGGAGTTCAGGACCAGCCTGGGCAACATAGTGAGACCCTGTCTGTATTTTTAAAAAAAAAAAACAAAAAAAAAAATTAAAGAAAAAGAAAAAAAAAAGGTTACATCTAAGGAAGGAAAGTTGCAGGGAAAAGTAAAGAAACATCATAATTTTGGTAAAATTTAGTAATTTTCAACTATTTGCATCATCATAAAAATATTTTTAAGTAAAAAAGATAAACACTTTTATTATTTTATTTTTTATTATATATTTTTTGAGACAGGGTTTTGCTCTGTTACCCAGGTTGGAATGCAGTGGCACAATCTCAGCTAACTGCAGCCTTGACCACCCAGGCTTAAGCAATACTCTTGCATCACCCTCCTGAGTATCTAGGACTACAGGCAGGTGCCACCGCGCCTTGCTAATTTTTGCATTTTTTTTTTTCGTAGAGACTGTGTTTTGCCATGTTCTCAGGCTGGTCTTGAACTCCTGGGCTCAAGTGACCGGCCTATCTCACTCTCGCAAAGTGCTGGGATTACAGGCATAAGTCACCATGCCCGGCCTGACAGAAACATTTTTAAAAGTGAGAAAAGTACATTCCTAAATGTGTTGCATGGATAGAAATTGATTTGAGAAAAATCTCAAGAAGATCAAGTTAAGGAGACAGAGTTGCAAACTATGTAGTCCAATTGTCTCACAGTTAAAATTCTTCCCATCTGAAGATGCTATCTTCTGTTTACCTGATTTTTTCATTGAAATTATTGAATTGTAATTTATATATAATAAATTTCAATCAGTTTTAATTATACAATAAGTTTTTACAAATGATAGAAACACCACTATACATTTAGTTTTAAGGCTTCTGTGTCACTCTTGCTGTGGATCTGATAACTCATTATTTCAGGCACATTTACACTTTAACAGAATTCTGTTCACATCCTTTAAACCAAAGGGATAAAACTCTTGTTAGGATTCTTCTACCGAAGCACTTTATGTCAGGACAAACTATCCATGTGCCATAGCCCAGGCCACTCATGAAAACAAGATACAAATAAGTATCTGTGAGATCTCCAGAGTTTAGACAAGTACTCAGATTCTAGAAGATAAATTACCCACTGGAATTCCCATTCATTTCCTATTTGTTCCCAATTCACTTGCGCCTGTCAATTCTCTATGCCCCAGCTTCTCGGTTCAGTAGCCTCAGTTTGATAATTCACTTTTGGCTCCCTTTGATTTTGCGTAACCTGTGAACGCTCCACCTATTTGCTGTTTTCACCTTGGCCTTGGCTCGCTTCTACAGTATTTGCTCACTTCATTCACAGTTGCATCTTCTACTCCCACCTAGCCACTTGGAATAAGCTGTCTAACCCCCAACATGGACACTTAGAACTTAGCTCAATTTTTTTAAGGATAAAAAATATTTGGGGACTTTTCCCTGTCAACTCACATCATACTTCGAAGAACTTTCTCCTGTATTCATGGTTAAAGCTGGTCCTCTGTTCTTCCTTTTACATCTTTGAATTTTATATTTGGTTTGCCTCTTATTTTTGACTAGCCTCTTTGACCCAATCTCTAATTGAGCAATCTTTAAACTTAAATTCATATTTGGGGGTAGAGATATATTATTATTTTCATTTCTTAGACAGGGTCTCACTCTGTTGCCTGGGCTGTAGTGCAGTCGTGAGATCCTGGCTCACTGTAGCCTTGACCTCCCGGGCTCAAGCAATCCTCCAGCCACAGCCTCTCAAGTAGCCAGGTGTGGTGTTTCACGCCTGTAGTTACCCAGTTAAATTTTGTGTTTTTTCGTAGAGAGGGTTTTGCCATATTGGCTGGGCTGGTCTCGAACTTCTGGGCTCAAGTGTTCTGCCCGCCTCGGCCTCCCAAAGTGTGGGGATTACAGATGTAAGCCATGGCACCTGGCCTAGGAAATGACATTATAAATATCTATTTCAGTTGACCTTTTTTTCCCCAAGCAGTCTGTATTACTTTTGCAACTTTTTGTATAAAAAAAATCACTTTAAGACAAAAAGAGTAAGATGGAAAGTCACAGCTATTTCAAGGGAATCATTTGCCAGATCTTGACTTTATCTTCATGTGAACTCTTTCCCAAGAGATCTTTACCATGGCTCATCTCCCTCATTACAAAAGAAAGGCAAATTTCTCAATCATCCTGAACTTTACTATAATGCTTCAAGTATAAACACCTCCAGCGTACAAAACGAAGGGCAAATCTGAAGTAGTAAATTTGGCGTTGAGAAAGTGAATTATTCTAACGACAGGGTAACAATAATTTTTGCAAGTGAGGGGTTTTCCAATTCCCTTTTTTTTTTTTTTAAACAGAGTCTCACTCTGTCACCCAGGCTGGAGTGCAGTGGCACAATCTCAGCTCAATGCAACCTCCACCTCCTGGGTTGAAGTGAGCACACCTAAGTTTTGTATTTTTAGTAGAGACAGGGTTTCACCATGTTGGCCAGGCTGATTTCAAACACCTGACCTCAAGTGATCCACCCACCTCAGCCTCCCAAGGTTCTGAGATTACAGGCATGAGCCACCATGCCTGGCTGGGTTTTCCAATTCTTTGCTTTCAGCAGAACTGGAGGAGGACATAATCCATTACATCAGCTAACATATATTAAAAATAACTTTTTCCTTTTTTTAAAACTACATGTTAGAGTTGTGAGAAAAAAATTACTTAATAATAAGTCATTATGTGGGTTTTCTTTTTGATGCATAACTTGGAAAGACTTCAAAATGACATGGCTACAACAAAACTTTTTACATTTGTATCTACTTATTTATGTAAGCACAGTTTCTCAGGATGTAAAATATGCATATTAAAAAGTAAGAATGGAATTTATGCTGAACCTTGTCTCATTCTAGCAGCTAGTAATATTCATCAAGACAAAATTATCCTAATTTGAAATTAAAAAAAATAGATCCACCCATCTCCTTAAGGGTACAATTCCAATAAAAATTTAGCTTTTGTTTCTAATAATTGCACACATTTTATGTACTATACTTCTTTTATGTACCAATGTATTGTTTCATTGAAAACTGGAGAAAGAAACTTTAACACTCAGAGCTTTAGGATCACAAAATGTCGTTTTATAATTCAATTAATATGGATATTATTGTTACAGAAAAGTATGATAGGGTGATAAAAATAACATTTTCAAGCTTAAAAACTACATTAAGATAAAAGTATAAAAGGAGAGTAGAATGAAAATCTGAGTTCAAAGAGAAGGAATTATGTAGTAATTAGGACTGTTAAAGGGGAAATTGTTCATCCATATATAAAAACACTTTTATTATGGAAAATTTCAAACATACACAAAAATACAGAATGATATAGTAAACCCCTACCACCTGGCTTTAACAATTACTAGTATTTTGCCAATATTATTTCATCTATTCCTCCTTTGTTTTTTTGGCTGAAGTTTTAAAGGCAAATTTTAGATATCTGTTTATAATAAATAATGTATTTGCAAAGCAAATGATGATAGGTATCAATTTAATATTGTACTTTGAGTTAATTAGAAACGTTACAAAAGAGTAATATTTTTTAATGTCAATTTTTTTTTTTTTGAGACAGGGTCTCATTCTGTTATCCAGGCTGGAGTGCAGTGGTGCCATCTTAGCTCATTGAAATCTCTGCCTCATGGGTTCAAGCAATTCTCCCACCTTAGCCTCCTGAGTAGCTGGGACTACAGTGTGCCTGACTAATTTTTTGTAGTTCTTATCAAGACGGGGTTTCATCATGTTGGCCAGGCTGGTGTCAAACTCCTGACCTCAGGTGATCCACCAGCCTTGGCCTCCCAAAGTGTTGGGATTACAGGCGTGAGCCACCACACCCAGTCTAATGTCAAGATTTTAAAATGTCAATATTTAAAATATATAATATACAAAATTTACAATACACAATAATTATAATAGACTATTTTGTTGATTCTGAGAAGGACATTAATAAAAAAGGATAAGTATGACACATTGCTTTTCTTAATTATTTTCTTTTAAAAAACGCTACTTTTAAAAATACATATTTTGTTTTGGACATAAGTATATATTATAACAAGAGAAGAATATAATATTTTGCAGCTTTAGATGCCTTGTGACATCATTATAGTCTGTCCCTTCTTTACAATTCCAAAATACAAGAATTCTGAACACTAAATTTTTCATAAATTTAGTGTATGCTTATTGGGCAGCAGAATCTACCAGAAATTATGTGAAGTTAATTCGCTTAATATGAATATATTTTTTACTGCAAATATATTCACTATGTTTGATTAGAGAGTGCTGCCTCAGACCCTGATGGAATATTACATGCATGATAAAAGGCAGCATATGTTTTTTAAAAAAATGTCTGAAACATTTTTAACATATGACCTCAAGGGTTTCAGGTAAGATGTTCTCACTTGTAAGTAGGAGCTAAGCTATGAGGACGCAAAGGCATAAGAATGATATAATGGACTTTGAGAACTTTGGGGGAGGGTGGAAGGGGGATGAGGGACAAAATACTATACATTGAGTACAGTGTACAATGCCTGGGTGAAGGTGCACCAAAATCTCAGAAATCACCATGAAAGAACTTATCCAGGTAACCAAAAACCACCTGTTCCCCCAAAACTACTGAATTTTAAAAAATTTTTGGCTGGTCACGGTGGCTCACGCCTGTAATCCCAGCACTTTGGGTGGCCAAGGTGGGTGGATCATGAAGTCAGGAGTTCAAGACCAGCCTGGCCAACATGGTGAAACCCCGTCTCTACTAAAAATACAAAAATTAGCCGGGCGTGGTGGTGGGTGCCTGTAATCCCAGCTACTCAGAAGGCTGAGGCAGGAGAATTTTTTGAACCCGGAAGGCAGAGGTTGCAGTGAGCTGAGATCGTGCCACTGCACTCCAGCCTGGGCAACAGGGCAAGACTCCATCTCAAAAACAAAAAGCAAGCAGACAAAAATTTTTTGTTAAAGTTTCAGGTAAGGGGTTGTGAACCTGTAGTCATGTATTTCATTTAATTTAGCCGTAAAAAATTGACATGGTGTATTTTTAACCCATTTATTGCATTACTTACTTTGCAGTTGGCAGTCTGGTCTCTTGAGTTAACAAAATGGAATATAGTATAAAGCAAATAAGCACCACATTCATATAGCTGAGGCCCAAAGAAGCAGAAAGAACTATGCTTATGAGTAAAAACATCAGGATCTTTAAATGGAACTCAGCTAACACATGACAACTTTTTTTTTTGGTATTAAATTTATTTTGTCTAAAATATAATCAAATGCTAAAAGTTTGCATTATTATTAGACCCATTTCCATCTAGAAATAGCAACTGATTGATGAAATCACTAAACAAACTCCATGCTGGAAATCTTAATCATTTGAGTTATTTCTTAAACCCCTCTTTGCTTCAAATACCTTATACTCCCCAAGCCCTACAGTCCGTCCTTGGAATAATATAAATGGGACCTTTATGGCTTAAGTAAACAATGAAACATGCTTTGTCTTTTAGAAAAACATTCTGCAGAAATTTTCCAAAATAGAAATAGTATGTCTTCTTCACATTTTGACTGTGGCAAATGTTCTATTTGTACAATCTAAAAAAAAAAAAGTCTCAATTTTTCAGTGTAATATCTGACAATCCACAAGAACCAAAACCATAGTGAGTGTCAAAAATAGGCTGGGCGCGGTGGCTCATGCCTGTAATCCCAGCACTTTGGGAGGCCGAGACAGGGGGATCACCTGAGGTCAGGAGTTCAAGACCAGCCTGGCCAACATGGCAAAATCCCGTGTCTACTAAAAATACACAAATTAGCCAGGTGTGGTGGCAGGCACCTGTAGTTCCAGCTACTCAGGAGGCTGAGGCAGGAGAATTGCTGGAACCCAGGAGGCAGAGGTTGTTGCAGTGAACCAAGATCATGCCACTGCACTGCAGCCTGGGCAACAGGGCAAGACGTCACATCAACCAAAAAAAATTAAGTAATAAAATAAAATAAAAATAAAGCCACAGCAGTAAGCATGTGAATAACAAAATAATCTTAAAATTTGTTAGGCCAGGCGTGGTGGCTCACGCCTGCAATCCCAGAACTTTGGAAGGCTGAGGCAGGTGGATTGCTTGAGATCAGGAGTTCGAGACCAGCCTGGGCAACATAGCAAAACCTCATCTCTACTAAAAAAAGCGGTTGTGGTGATGCATGCCTGTTGTCTCAGCTACTCTGGAGGCTGAGGTTGGAGAACTGCTTGAGCCAGGGGAGGTCAAGCCTGCAGTGAGCAGTGATCGTGTCACTGCACTCCAGCCTAGGGGACAGAGTGAGCCCCTGTCTCCAAAATAAATAAATAAATAAGAATAAAATAAAATTTGCTTAGCAAAGAGCATAACACTACAAATAGCAAAAATTAAAGTATTATTTAAGCCAGCTTATTGGATTTATGCTTTTACTTAGGTGTTTAAAAATCAATTCTAGTTCTTAATAAGAATTACTTAAGTTATGGAGTTGCATTTACTAAGATGTCTAAAATTAAAATAACATCATCAGGATGCTAATCAAAAGTTGTAAATTTTAAGATCAGTGAAAAATGTGAACTACAAGCTTTTATATTTTCTTCCAGTCTGGCAGGTGGTTTGGTTATTATTTTATTACAATTCATTTCTAGTCTCAGAACTGTTGTGTTAACTGAATAGTCACAGGACTAGGAAGAAGGGAAGATACTTTTTTCCCTCCTCTTTCTCTAGCCTAATATTCTGGCTAATTTTTAAGTGATTTTTCTATTAATCACATGCCTACTGCTGTGATTTTACTTTTCACTCAACTATATTGCCTCTAGCCCTACTTCAGAGTGATCACTCTATCCCCTTATCCTTACCATTTAATAATCTCTCCCCAACATTTGGTCCTAATCTGTGGCAGTGCAAGAACCATGGCAGTCAGAGGTACCAGGGTAGTTGCAGTAGCAGCCACCGATTTAAAATAAAAAGCAATGGAGAAGCCGACCACAAACCAGCACCAAGTCAACCAACAGGCATAACCAAACTCAAGTTCTTGACTGCTGTCTAGTGCTCACTGTCCCCTGAACCCCATCTTGTCCTAAAACATACACTCTGAAAAAGGCATGTAAAGAGTCAGCTCTGGGAGTTCCAACAGTCGTGAAAAGAAGTAGTAACATAACATCATCATTAAGGGAGATCTCACAACTGCTAGATATTTATCCTTAAAACAGTATCTTGTAGAATTATACACATTCATATATATATGATCATTTCCCGTGCTCAACAATTTTCTAAGGCAGGTAAATCAGGGGAAGAAAAGTAGAGAAACTGAGATATGCAGTGATTTGTCCAAGTATACATGACTAGGTGCATATGGCACTGATGTTTTCAGAGTATAGTGGTTTAGAGTGTATTGGGGGTCCAGACTTTGAAGGTTGGAAGCTTGATTTCACTATTTCTGACTGTGTGATCTTGAGTAAGTGATTTAATCTCCTTATACTGTACATGGGGATTTTCACTGGGTTGTGTCAGGATTAAATATATTAATATATGTAAAGCACTCTGGGACAGTGGTCAAGCTAAGTGTGTGCTTCTATTCACTTCCCAGGAAATAGAATTTTCTAATCTCTTGATTTAAGTAAAAAGAAAAGTCAACATTTTTGCTTCTGGATTATACTGCTTGTCCAATCTTTAGATAAATAGCCAGGTAAGATTCTAAAAGAAGCAACTAGCCTGGGAGAAGCAACTGTCCTAGGAAGGCACTAAATATAGAAGGTAAAAAGGTAATCACTCACCAGTAATAAGCTCAGACAGCAAAAATCCACCTGCTCTCAGAATGTAAATGAGAAGCCTCCTTGCTCTCTGAGCTGTTCAGGCTGCACCCTCTCATTCTGCATTAAGTAGTAATCTACCCATCCTTTAAAAACTATTGTTAACACTCTATTATCTGAAGGTAACTTAAGAATTAGATCCTCTTTGGCTTCGTTTATGTCCAATGAGTGATATACAAACATGATTTGTTATTATTAGGAATAAAATACATTTTATAATAAAAATATTTACTTGGTGGTGTGAGGTATACATGGATTAATATGTACAATGCTCTTAGAAGTGCTTGATGTTATTAGTATGTGCCCTCTTCCTTATTTTCACCCACTGACCCCTGACAATCATGCCAGTCACACACTCAACCCTGCTTTCAGCTGATTTCACTAAATTAACATAATACCTCTGGGACAACAATCTCAAGATGTAGTTCACTGTTCTAACTTCCACATTATCCAAGGTCTCATTAACGGTTCATCTAGGGAAGAAGCCTGTGGGACATTTGAGATATCTGGAAGTGGCTAGGTGTCCTTGCTGTAAACCCATCTGTGTCCTAGGGTAGAGCTCTCCCCCATTTCGGCGAGGAGTGAAGAGTCTTTGCGGAAGGCTTTAGGAATGGACTGTTGTGAGCTTTCCTTCTCACTCCCTGTTCCCATCCAGCCCCTTGTGCTCCCATTACCAACCACATTTCTAAATTTTCATTTGGATTGCTTTATTTCTGACCTAGCTTAGCTAGCCATTAAGCTCTGTCTTATTTATATAATTATGAGATTGATTTTTAAAAAGTATATATAAGGGAAATATGAGTCTTAAATTTTTCTTAAAAAAACTTTTTTCTAGCTGTTTGTCCACGTTTCCATGTTTCAATTTTCAGAACAAATTAGTTTTTCTTAAGAAATTCTCTGCAGAAAGACAACACTGCATACTCAAATTCTTTAATTCATTTAAAGATTGTGTGATTCCAGATAAAGAACTTGTTTTTCTGGTAAGAAATAACTTACCTTAATGAATTCCTTACTTCTCTTAAAGCAGGGAGGAGCCTGATCTCTAATATAATCTGTGAATGTAACATCCATTAGAACACAACATGGTTTGCTTTCCACTCTTTCATTTAAAGAGTTTTATGTTAGACCTTGGCCATATATTTGGAGTGGAGGAAGAGAACTGTGATAGAGATATGGCCATGACCATCTAGCTTTCTCAATGGACAACTGGATTTGATACAAAAAGACCTCAATTCTGAGCCAACCCAAACCTGTAGTACACTGCGGGATAAAAACACAGAAAAGAGCCAGGTGCGGTGGCTCATGCCTGTAATCCCAGCACTTTGGGAAGTCGAGGTGGGCGGATCACAAAGTCAAGAGATCAAGACCATCCTGGCCAACATGGTGAAACCCTGTCTCTACTAAAAATACAGAAATACAAAAATTAGCTGGGCATGGTGATGCGTGCCTGTAGTCCCACCTACTCAGGAGGCTGAGGCAAGAGAACTGCTTGAACCCGGGAGGTGGAGGTTGCAGTGAGCCAAGATCGGGCCACTGCACTCCAGCCTGGACAGAGCAAGACTCCGTCTCAAAAAAGAGAAAACAAGCAAATGAACAAACAAAAAAACCCAAAGAAAAGAGTTCAGAATGGGACTTATCTGGTTTTGATGTTTAAGTTAGTAAATCCCATGTTTTATGCCTAAATGCTCAACAGGAAGGAATATAATTAAATGTTATGATATAAAACAATAGTGTACACTATTAGGAAATTATTAAAATAAGATTTTAAAAGAATATTTAATAAAAGCAGAATTTTAAAAGTATGTGTATATATCTAGTATATGTTTATATAGGTACATATATGTATATTACAGATGGAAATATACAAAAATATTAACAGTTATTACATTTAGTGGTATGATTCTTATATCTCTAATTGTCTTTTATTCTTTCTTTCTTTATTTTTTTTTTAAAGAGTCTTGCTTTGTCACCCAGGCTGGAGTGCAGTTGCACCATCTCAGCTCACTGCAAACTTTGCCTCTCATATTCAAGCAATTCTTGTGCCTCAGCCTCCTAAGTAACTGGGACTACAGGTGTGCACCACTACGCCTGGCTAATTTTGTATTTTTTGTAGAGATGGAATCTCACCATGTTGGCCAGGCTGGTCTCAAACTCCTGACCTCCAGTGATCCACACACCCTGGCCTCCCAAACTGCTGGAATTACAGGTATGAGTCACCACACATGGACTCATTTTCTTCTTTTTTTTTTTTTTAACAGAAATATATACCCTTTTTCTTAATTTTCTGTAATGACCATATATTACTTCTAAAGTAGAAATTTAAATATATTTTAATGGAAGAGGGTTATTAGCTTAAACATGTTTGAAAATTATAGAGAATAAATGTTCTAAAAACATTCCAGGCTGGGCATGGTGGCTCATGCCTATAATCCCAGCACTTTGGGAGGCTGAGGTGGGTGGATCACAAGGTCAAGAGATTGAGACCATCCTGGCCAACATGGTGAAACCCTGTCTCTACTAAAAGTACAAAAATTAGCTGTGTGTGGTGGCGCATGCCTGTAGTCCCAGCTACCTGGGAGGCTGAGGCAGGGGAATTGCTTGAACCTGGGAGGCGGAGGTTGCAGTGAGCGGAGATCATGCCATAGCACTCCAGCCTGGCAACAGAGTAAGACTCTGTCTTTAAAAAAAAAAAAAAACAAAAAAAAAACCACTCCAGATGTTTGATAAACCCACAATGTCTCTTCCTAATAAAATTCATTTTTCAAGAATTGCTAAACTGGCCAGGTCAGTGGCTCACACCTGTAATCCTAATGCTTTGGGAGGCCAAGGCAGGACGATCATTTGAGGCCAAGTGTTCTAGACCAGCCTGGGTAATGCAGTGAGACTCTGTCTCTACAAATATCTTTCTAAAAAAATTAGCCAGGCATGTTGGTGTGTGCCTATAGTCCTAGCTACTCAAGAGGCTGAGGCAGGAGGATCACTTGAGCCTAGGAGTTTGAGGCTACTGTGTCTCAAAAAAACAAACAAAAACAAACAAACAAAAAAAACAAGACAATAAAAAACAAACAACCCAATAATAGGCAAAAGATGTGAATACCCACTTCACTAAAGATATATGAATTGCAAATAAGCACATAAAAAGATGCTCGGCCAGGCGTGGTGGCTCATGTCTGTAATCCCAGCACTCTGGGAGGCCAAGGTGGGCGAATCACGAGCTCAGGAGTTCGAGACCAGCCTGGCCAACATGGTGAAATGCCGTCTCCACTAAAAATAAAAAAAATTAGCTGGGCGTAGTGGTGGGCGCCTGTAATCCCAGCTACTCCGGGGGCTGAGGCAGGAGAATCACCTGAACCCTGGAGGTGGACGTTGCAGTGAGCCAAGATCGTGCCACTGCACTGCAGCCCAGGTGACAGAGTGAGATCCATCTCAAAAACAAAACAAAAGAAAACAAAAAGATGCTCAACAATATTAATAATTCATGAAAAGCAAATTAAAACCACAATGAGATGTCACTACATATCACCAGAATGTCTAAAATCAAAAGACTGACTAGCATTATGTGTTGGTGAGGATACTGAGTGACTGAAACTATCATGTATTGCTGGTGAGGATGGAAAATGATACTGACACTTTGGAAAAGAGTTTGGAAGTTTCTTAAATGGTAAACATACTCTCGGGTGATAACTCAGCATTCCCACCCTTAGGCATTTCCTCAAATAAAACAACATATATGTTTACCCAAAGACCTGTCTACAAATGTTTAGTTTTTAAAATTTGTATTTATGAGAGCCCCAAACTGGAAACAATTCCAATGTCCCTTAACTGGTAAATGGGTTGTGGCAGTTCATATAATGGAATTCTATTTCATAATAAAAAGGAGGGCATTCCTGGGAAAGAGGATGCCTGGCACAAAGGCTCAAGACAAGAAATAGCTTGGTGTATTGATGTAACTACTAGGATTTCAGGGTTGCTGGAAGGTTGTGTAAGGGGGTAAGCCATTGTTAAAACAGACTACATACCTTGTAGAGTATGCTAAGACATAGGGCTTGTATTTTTGGTGAAGGGTATAACTTCTACAACTGGATTTGGGCAGAATAAGATAAGCAGGCAGACACTGAGATAAACAGAAAAGAAAATATTTGTTCAACAAGCATGAGTTGGCATATTGTCAAAGAATCCTAACCTGTACAGGTAGGCTAGGACGTCAAAGTCAGGAAAGGGAACAGTGACATCCTTTCGAATTTTCCAGAGACTGTGATTTACATATATAGGACAAGTAAGATCTACATGTGTTTCTGTGTAGTTTCTGCAAGTTTGCATTAGATTTACAGTTTCTCTTTCAATGTTCAGATTAACACATTATTAAAGTCAGAGTAGTGACTGTATAGACACTCAGAAATTCGATACTTTCCAAGTAATCAAAAGACTATTGAGGGAAAAAGAACATAATATTTTCTTCTGTCAATAGAGTTAATAGGCCAAGTGCAGTGGCTCACGCCTGTAATCCTAGCACTTTGGGAGGCCAAGGTAGGCAGATCACTTGAGGTCAGGAGTTCGAGACCAGCCTGGCCAACATGGTGAAACCCCATCTCCACCAAAAATACAAAAATTAGCTGGGCGTGATGGCATGTGCCTGTAATCCCAGTTACTTGGGAGGCTGAGGCAGGAGAATTGCTTGACCCCAAGAGGTGGAGGTTGCAGTGAGCCGAGATTGCACCACTGCATTCCAGCCTGGGCGACAGAGCGAGACTCTGTCTCAAGATAAAAATAAAAAATAGAGTTAATAAAGTTTTAACGCTATTTTACTCCAGGTTTTGGCACTAAAATTTATCTTCATAAGATGAAGCTAAGAAGCATAACACATTTCTATGTAAATGAATTACATAGAGTTTATAGGCCACCCTTCAATTTAAGAAATTTGTTGAACAAATAAAGCCCATTAGGATGGGTTGGTCATAGCTATAGGAGTGTCCCAGATAGAAATCTAAAATAGGAAGAAGCTGGATCATGGTCACCAGGGAAAAGTTGGAACTAAAGAAGCAGAGGAGCTAGGGGAAGCAGTCGTCAGAACTGTTCCCAGAAAGACAAGTTATAATAATGGAGTCTTCTTGCTACGTGCTGCCTTTACACCAAGTTTCCTTGGCAGTACTGAGTGCTCTGCCTTGGTCTGTAGCATCTGAACGGAGTAACCAGAGGGCCATACTAGAAGGAAAGAATGCATATCTAAAGGAATGAATAAGTAGGGGACTAAAGAGAGAGTGTAAGACAATGAATCAGTTCCAATGGGCTATACCACTTCTCTAAGAATATTTAACTAATTGGACTCATGTAAGTTGTGGCTGTGACATGTATGTTTAAACTTAGCTCAAGCGTGGCTTTGTCCACCTTGTGTCCCAACTCTGGTAACTAGGCTTCTATTGCAAGCCAAAACTCTACAGTCCACTTTTACTTAATTCAGATTTAAAAATAGGCCTGCTTTGTTCCATGTGTCAGTGTCAAATGTGCTGGTTTTCCTAATAGTTCAGCCTATTTAGAACTTTCTTGGCTTTTGCTAGTCCTACTCTTATGGAATAGAATTCTGACTCTGAGTAATGAATAATTAAATGTAAATGCTTCTGCTAAAGTGGTTTCACTGGCTGTAACTAGACGCCAAATAATAATAAAGGTATTAAGTATTATGCATACCAGCAGTGAATTCAAGTTCAAAGTTCTGGCTTGAACCTTTTGGAAAAAAAATAATTTTACTGTGCCCGAGGAATGATGGTCATTTAGAAACCACGTAATATTATTATACTAAACTGAGCCAATTATTTCAAGGGTGGTGGGGAAAACGAAAAATTCTTTACTTATCATCACCTTTGTATCCATGATACAAGTAAATGTTATTATAATGATAAGGACATGATTAATAAATCCAGTCAGAACTCCTAAGAAACAATAATATAATGAAAGATTAGAAAGACCTACAAATATTAAATAAATCAATGAATTGTAGGTTAACATATCAACACAAGCTGATATTAGAAAAGACCCCTGCCTCCCAATACAAACACATGGATCAAATATAATAATGGAAGATTTGGTTGTAATGTCAAGCTTGAAATTGACAGGAAAATCTCCAAACTAAATTCCCTGCATACAACCAGGAGTCGTAAGGGGCTGACCATCCCATAAAATGGAAGAAGCTCAGCCACTGACCCTGCCTAGGAAACTGCAAGGAAGCTTTGCCCTCTGTCTAAAATATTAGGTGGAAAAGTCACCCATTGGAAGCCAGCACCTCTGCCTGTGGGTAAGTGTGGAATGATCCTAAACTGAGATGTTTGCATTGTAACTGGTCCAGGTATGGCGAAATCCATCAGCCTAGGCAGAGGCAAATGTGAAACTACTCTGTGGTTCAGATTCCATATCCTGAGTACATAACAAGAATGCCCAAATCAATCTGCTGCTGGAGAAGAATTTACAGTTGGAGATTATAATCTGCTTCAGGAAATGAGTGAATCACTGTAAGAAAGTATTAGCCAGACACAACAAATAGGAGAATTTGTAAGCCAAGGAAGAGAAAAAAGGATATAGTTTAGTTGTAAAGATACTTTGAAATAAGTATTTGTAAGGAAGGAAGGAATACAATGACAATGAAAGAACAAGGCTGTATTGTTAAATCAGAGAAGGCAGATTTGTACAGGAGCCAAACAGAATCCTCCTGCAAATAAAATATATACTCATGAGAAAAAAAAATACTTAAATGGATAGAGTTCAAATCTCTTTTCTTTCATTAGTTTATCTACAACTCTGGTGGTCTTTTGTTACTTAACTCTGGAGATTAACTCTTACATACATGTTTTTTTAAACAGGAAAGACTAATTTCCCCTGCCACCCTGGAATTGCATATAGAAGACTAGATATGCTTTACATCCTTTTTTGGAAATTGATTGCAAACTCTAGTTTTGAGCTCTGGATACCACACTAAATTTCTAGCATACTTAGCATGAGTTTTCATTGATTTCTATTAAATTAACATAAAAATACACACAAGCACATTTCTTGGCACTCTCCCAAAAGGACACCCTTTACAATTATCCTAGTTATAGTAAAGTAACAGATAATTAGTTAATTAATCATTATTTTTAACTGTGTCATGACTGGTACATATTCTAAAATAAAATTTTAAAAATAACAATTTAATTTATAATTAAAGCTATGATTTCTGGTACTTATAAAATCTGTTTTTAGTCTCAGAACAAGGAAAAAATATGGATATTCTAGTAATACTATGTAACTGATAATATCACTATTACATAAATGAAAATTATCTTATTTTTAAAATAGTTTTGCAATTTAAATACCTTAAAATGCCAAGTTAATAATTATTCTCCTACCATAGAAGCATATCAAGAATAAATTATATAATGGTGGAAATTCATGTTTTCTTTCCAAATAACCTTGTATTTGGTATATTTGGCATTACAGTTCTTTTTCAATTCTATAGAGAATAAATGCAAAATTGTAGTGGATGTTCAACAGGAATGAGAGTCTTCCAATAAGTCACTGTTACTTGTTAAGTACCTCTTGTGACTGATATCCAAATCAAGAAGCCATGTAACAATGAATATACATACTATACATATGCAAGAACTGCTAGGTCATACAAACTTTTACTGACTGGTGAGACTAGTCTTTTAAAATTAAAAGAGAATAAAGGGCAAAACAACAAAAATACACTTAAATGGAAAAAAATAATATTAGTGTCTTTATAAAAAGCATCCTACTCAGTGGCATAAATTTAAATTCTGAACGCTCTGGGGGGAAATGTAGGAAATGGGTCCCTTTCCAAATATAATTTTGCATCTTAAAATTCAAAGGACAAATTAGCACTGAAGAAGATGATTAGGTAAAAAGAACATCAAAAATACAAAGAACAGTTGTATTTATTTATTTATTTTATTTTTTTTTTTTTTTTTGAGACGGAGTCTCACTCTGTCTCCCAGGCTGGAGTGCAGTGGCGCGATCTCAGCTCACTGAAACCTCAACCTCCCGGGTTCAAGTGATTCTCCTGCCTCTGCCTCCTGAGTAGCTGGGATTATAGGCACGTCCCACCATGCCCGGCTAATTTTTCTATTTTTAGTAGAGACAGGGTTTCACCATGTTGGCCAGGCTGGTCTTGAACTCCTGGCCTCAAGTGATCCACCCAACTTGGCCTCCCAAAGTGCTCAAAGTGCTGGGATTACAGGCATGAGCGACTGCGCCCGAGCAATTTGTATTTATTCTAACGCCCTTTTCTGAAAGATAAAACGGATTAAGGGAAGGTAATGTATTTGCAAAATACTGATTGGATAGGTTTATACAGCACCAACCATACAACAATATTTAAATCAAACTCTGATAAAAAAATGAAAATAATCAATTTTCCAATGGTGAATATTCTTAATAACTTTGCTAATAAAGGCTGAGAGAATATGCAAATGGACAATGGCCAGAACATATATAAAAATCAAACTTTGACCAACAACCTTTAGCAACCTGTCCAGGGAGGCAACCCTCTTATCTACAATAAACAGTCAAGAAAGCCAGTCTGATGTAAGTCAGAATTGCAGGAAGCCAAGTTGCTATCTCTAGTGAAAATCCAGGAAGCTAAACAAAACAATCAGTCCCAAATCGTTAGGATTTGATTAATAACTGACAGCTTCCCTAATTGTTGTCCCCACTTCCAACTTAGAACCAACTAGAGAAAGCCGAATATGTACCCTAATCAATCACACAGATGCTCTGCTTCTGGTTTGCCTGTATCCAGTAACCCCATGCCAACAGCCTCCGATCAGGGCATCCCAGAAGCTTTTCCACTCTTTTGCCTGCTTTTGAGTGTCTGCCAAAATGCCAGTGAAAATGGCTGACTCCCTTGCTATAGCAAGCTCAGAATAAACAGCCTTTGCTTTTCTCGTTTTATTGGTCATCATTTATTTTCACAAAAGCATGTGAACAGAAGGTATTACTAAAGTCAGTATTTCATAATCATTTAGCTCTTATGAATCACACACTGTATTAAATGATTTTGCATGAGTTATCTAATTTAATTTCATAATAAATATAAAAATTGTTACTGAAATTGGTATTACTATATTCATTTTACAGATGAGGGTACTGAGGCAGAGAAATATTGAATAATTTGTTTAATACTGAGATAAGGGCCAGCGCAGTGGCTCACATCTGTTGTAATCCCAGGCCTTTGGGAGGCCGAGGCAGGAGGACTGCTTGAGTCTAGGAATTTGAGACCAGCCTGGACAACATAGCAAGACCCTATCTCTACAGAAAAATAAATTAAATAATAAAATTATAGAAAAAATACTGAGGTTATAAGCAGTAAATCAAGGGTTAAAATCAAGACAATCTGATTCCAAAGGGGATAGCTCTTAACTACTATAGTAAATTGGACCTGAAATATGGAGATAGCTGCATGTTTTAATTGCTTTCAGAAGAAAATAAAAAACACAAAATTAACATTTTATTGTATTTCAACCTCACGTGGTCACAAAGTACTATATAAAAGGAAAAAAAATTGAATTCATTTATATCAACCTCTTTCTTTTATAAATAACCTAAGTGATACTGAGAGGAATGAAGTACTTTGATCAATATTACATATTTATTTAACAGACAACATGAGATTATAGCCCAGATCTTCTCACTGACAGCCCAGATATCCAGCAGGCTTCACAGGGGTACAGAATATTTGCCTGGTGAGGTATATAATTCTTCAAAAAACTTTATGCAAGCGTGTAATGCTAGCACATTCCAAACATATTATATAACATGGGTAAACACTTATCTTTTATGGAGATAATGAGTTAAATGCTATTTGAGAGGCCACTGAAATTCAGCAAGTATTTATTGAGTGCTCAATCATGTTCAGTATTGTTCTAGATACTTAAGTTTCATCAGTGAACGAAATGAAAAATACCTGATCATATTTGTTTACATTCTAGTGGGTGGAAACAAACATTACACAATAGGTACAAGAAGTGGGCAAATTCTATGTTAGACACTGATAAGTGCTATGATAAAAAGAAAGTAGAGCAGAGTGAGCTTGGGAGTGCCGTTTTGGGGCCTGGAGGGCAGGTCAGTCTCATTGAGGAGGTGAGGTAGTTAGCTATGCATATAGGAAGGGAAAGTGTCCCAGGCAGAAGGAACAGCCAATGCAAAATTCTAAGGAGCAAGTTCTCTTCCTTAGAATATCAGGTTGAAAATCGTCGACAAAGTGGTTCGATGCTCTAATTTGTTTTGCCCAATTCAATCAATTGTGCAGAAATTGCAGGTGACTTTTATATTAATGATTTGAATCATGGACTGAGGTCCCTTCACTAGATTTTCAATTTATTTGGTAGTGGTGGGAGTTGGAAGGAAGAGCATCAAAAGGGGAAGAGGTGGTGCCTGGGCATCGATGTTTTTAAAAGCTCCTTGGGTGATTCTAATATGCAGCCATGGTTTAGAGCCACTATTCTGGTACAGGTGAGAAAGAGAAGGGTGTTTTTTGTTGTTGTTGTTTGTTTGTTTTTCATTCCTGTTCTTAGTAGTCTGCTCAATATGCTCATCAGGCTTGCTGCTCGAGTTGTCACCATCTGGAACTCCAAAACTACAAATCCCCTTCACAGAAATCCTGGGACCTCCCGTCAACCCCACTGGAGGTGAAACACAGGAGAGGTCATATTTCTCCCTTATGGCTCCATTTGTGAGTTCCCCATAACACCAACAAACAAGACTGTGTATGGGTGTGAGACGACTGAAAAAGTTGTTAGAGAATGAGAATATAAGAGGAATGGAGAGGAGAGGGTAGCAACATGGTTGGCATAAAGTGCCTAGCAAAAAGTTTTAAGAACAAGTTTCTCTAATATTCAATTTTAAATCTGGCACTGTGGTGATAGAAAATATTTCATGTCCTCAAATCTTCAGTAAAGTCGTTTCATTCACATGTGTTTGGCACATTTTTGGCACACAGTAAGAGTCTCTTAGATGAAAGAACAAATGAACTCAAGTGGGCTGAATGCAAAAAACAACAGGCCCCCAACCCATCCCTTTCCAATCCCTCCAGTGTTTTTCCCAGAGGCAACCACATTTATCTCATTGTTTTTAGTTACCCTATCTGTAAACAATCTGCTCACGCTGTGAATTTTTGATGTCTCAATCTTAGATGTTGCATACTCACTTCCTGCCAAGATAGATAAAGATTTAACTACATTAAACCACCACAAATTTTCCCTACTCAAAACAGCTAATAAATTATATCACTAGTCAGCATTCCACTTATTACATTTGCAACTTTAAATAATGTAACTCACAGTTCTTGCTCCAATATAAACAATCTCTCTTCACTTTGCCAGATAAGAATTTTGTATCCCTTACCCTTGTCTTCATCTTTGGTTCCTTTATTACATTATCATGTTTCACATTTACAACCTGTTCTGTAACTATAGTTAAGCAATTCTTGCTTTGCCCACAGGTGGACAGTATTTTTGAAAATCAGTAAAGGATATTTATGTTACATTTGTGTAAACAGTATTCACTGTCCATGAAAGTTACCTTCTATGTCTCTACTTGGTTTTTTGGACAGTTTTTTGTCATACACCCTACTCAACTAAATTATAAATTGCCTTTTTACTTTGTCTTGAATTGTCTTCCTTTATGGCATCATTAGACTAGGTTCTTCCAACATTTCCAGAATACTCGCAAATCCAGGAACTCCTTTTTTCCTACAGGCAGTTTTTACAGTCCTGAAGTCTTTCAACCTGGATAGGCAGGCTTCTTGTTGCATAACTATCCTGGAACTTGCTTTCATTGCATTTCCGAATTTGTTCCACTGTTTCACAGACCCAATCCACTCCATTTCCTTCAACAATTCCCTTGTTTTCTTGGCCTGTATTCTCAAGGAACATCTTAAAAAAGAATATTAGTGAGGTAAAGCTTTCTCAAAAGTTTGTGTTTCATTTTCTTTTTCATTCTGCCCACATATTTTATCAATAGTTTGGCATGGTATAGAATTCCAAGTTCAGGAGGCGTGGTGGCTCACACCTGTAATCTCAATATTTTGGGAGGCCGAGGAGGGAGGATGGCTTGAACCCAGGAGCTCAAGACCAGCATGCGCAACACAGTGAGACCCTGTCTCTTTTTTTTTAGGTGGAGTTTTGCTCGTGTCTCCCAGGCTGGAGTGCAATGGCGTGATCTCGGCTCACTGCAACCTCCGTCTCCTGGGTTCAAGCGATTCTCCTGCCTCAGCCTCCCAAGTAGCTGGGATTACAGGTGCCCACCACCATGCTCGGCTAATTTTTGTATTTTTAATACAGATGGGGTTTCACTACATTGGCCAGGCTGGTCTCGAACTCCTGACCTCAGGTGATCCACCCGCCTCGGCCTCTCAAAGTGCTGGGTGTGAGCCACTGTGCCCAGCTCTGTCTCTATTAAAAATAAAAAAATTAGCTGGCATGGTGGCTTACACCTGTAGTCCCAGCTACTCAGAAGGCAGAGAGGGAGGATCACTTAAGTCCAGGAGGTCAAGGCTTTAGTGAGCCATGACTGGGCCATTGTACACCAGCCTGGGCAACAAAGTGAGACCCTGTGTGGACCAAATAAAAAAAGGAATTCTAAGTTTAAAGTCATTTCTCCTAGTAACTTTTAGGGTTTCCTGTATCTTAATACTCACTCAAAAGTTTGTTGCCAGCCTGATTCTCATTCCTTTATGGAGTACTTGAACTTTCTTCCTAGAAGCTTTTAGAATCCTCTCTTCATTCTTGCTATCCTTAAATTTCATGATATATCTATGTATATACATATTTTTTTTTCTGTTCAGTACTCAGTAGGTCTTCTACATTTGCAGAATCCTGTTTCCCTTTAGTTCTGAAATTTTTTTCTTATTAAGCAAGTTTCATCCAACCACTTTCTCTTCTCTAACTTTCTGGAACTTCTACTATTCTGATGTTGAAAATGTAAATTCTTAGGATTTATCTTTTCTTTCTCTGTTGTTCTCTACTTTTCCTCTTTTCTTTAATCTTGTAGTAATGCAAATTGAGCCTACCAACTGACCCTACAGACTATGAGACAGAGAAATAAATCTCTCATGAATAATGTTTATTCCTTCCATTTAGTTAAAAGGTTTACCCAACATCAGCCCAGCTGGTTTAGTGGGTGAGTGCTACCTATGACTGTGAGTATTCACTCCTACTACAAGTCAAGATTCATTCTCAGTGCTGTGTATACAACAGTGAACAAAGAAAAAAATTCCTGACTTCTTGAACTGACTTTGTAGTAGAGGGACACAGACAATAAAAAAATTAAAATGTTGCATGTCCAGTATAATTCTGGAGTCAGCAGCTGTAGCTGCAGCTTTCTGATTTTGTAGGTAGCTTTTTGTTCAGAGACAGGCAGCAGCTTCTTTGGTGGCTTGCTCTTATAGTGTGACTGTAGGAATTTTTCTCAGAGTTCTACGTTTCTTCAGCCCTCCTGTGATTCAGTAGAATATGTAATACTGGTTGAGAAATTCTTTTTATCTTTATAGAGCACATAGAGTGATTTCTATGAATTCTATTCTCTGTAACTGAACCTGACTGCTACAATAGTCACAAAAATAAATTGTACTTTTCAGCAAGAAGCCTCCTTGGTATTTTTCTTTCTGTCCTCTGAGACCAAACTATAGGGGCAAAGCTCATTTAAGTTCCCAGCACAGCCCCGACCTCAATTTTGTATGTACTCAGGGAAGCATTCCTACTATTTGCCATCTAGACAGATAATTCAACTGATGAGAATTCCAAGTTGACAGCTAAACGGAATACTGTACCAAAAAGTATCAATGAGCACTCTGGGAGGCTGAGGTGGGCGGATCACGAGGTCTGGAGATCGAGACTATCCTGGCTAACACGGTGAAACCCCGTCTCTACTAAAAACACAAAAAATTAGCCGGGCGTGGTGGCCGGTGCTTGTAGTCCCAGCTACTCGGGAGGCTAAGTCAGGAGAATGGCGTGAACCCGCGAGGCAGAGCTAGCAGTGAGTCAAGATCGCACCACTGCACTCCAGCCTGGGCGACAGAGCAAGACTCCATCTAAAAAAAAAAAAAAAAAAAAAAAAAAAAAGTATCAATGGGCTTGAGGATTATAAATCTGAAGGGCATATGAGCTTCCCAGAGCTTCAGGTTAATAAAGGAGAAATATATGAATGTAACCAGGTTAAGCCTAAAATTTGATATACCCACTTTACCATTTGATCTGAAAATACTGCAAGAACACTCAAAATGTAAATGAAGACCTCAAGCAAAAATTTATGTATGCTACTTATAAACATTCTGAAAGTGTCAGATATTATGTTTACTAGAACCCCGAGTCTTACATTGTCAAATTACGGCCTTTTACGACATGGCCCATTGACAGATTTGCCTAGAATTTATGAAATACAACAGTTTATCCTAATAGTTTACATTAGAATTATTTATTTGCTTTTGAAAAATGCATAAACATACTATCTTAGTCACCTCAGGCTGCCATAACAAAATATCCTAGACTGTGCGGCTTAAACAACAGGAATTTATTTTCTCACAGTTCTGGAGGCTGGGAAATCCAAGATCAAGGATTGGTTGATTGTCCCCCAGTTTGGTTCCTGGTGAGTACTCTGTTCCCAGTTTGTCGATTTCTTGGAGAGTGAAAGAGAGTGAGCTCTGGTGTTTCTTCATCTTCCTATATGGCACCAACCCTGTCAGATTAGGACCCCACCCTTATAGCCTCATTTAACCTTAATTATCGCCTTATAGGTCCCATCTGCAATACAGTCAACACTGGGGACTAAGGCATCAACATCAGAGTTTTGAGGTAGACACAGTTTAATGTACAGCACATACTTTCCAGAATTTTGCTTTTAGAAAATGTAAAAATATTTTACAATATTGATAATTGTAAAAACCTTTATTTAGTGATTAACATGAGCCAGGCACTATGATGTTTTATAAATGTTTTCTTATTTAATCTTTACAACCAATGAGATAAATTCAATTATCCTCATTTTACAGATGAGGAATTGATGCTCAGAGGTGCTAAGTAACTTAACCAAGATCACATGGCTAGTACAGTAAAGATTCCAACACAGACAATCCTCTTAGCTACTATGTTATAATTTAATGTATAAAGTGCTGGTACATTATATATCAGTAAGAAGAGTTGTTCAGTAAGGATTTTACAACAGATGACACTGGAGACTGAGAAGGTACCATGAACTGGCACGGTTACGTGTGGGAGATAAGCCCTACTGTAAATATACTACTGTGGGCACTGAAAGGAGGACTGAGTTCCTGTCATGTAGGTATAGGGAGTTTTAGCTTATATACCAATTTGCACTCTCACCAACAGGATCTGAGTTGTTTTGCTATAATCTCACCAATTCTGGGTTTTATATTTAAATAAGACCTCACCTACAACTTCAAAATAAAAATATGAAAATACCGATATAACCCATTTGCTGTAAGAATAATCCTCTATGTAGTCATTGTGGCCTGCTTTAATCACAAGTCACCATGAAGTGCAAACCACAACAACAAGTTCACAAGGTTAAATACAAAGCTAAGATTAAGGCTAAAATGTGATATGCCTGCTTTATTATTTAACCTGAAAATACTGCAAGAACACTCAAAATGAAAACAAAGACATAAAGGAACAATTTATAGAAAGGTCTTGTAAACATTCTGTAAGTGTCAGATATTATTTAAATTAGCTGGATTGGGGAGGAGGCAGAGCAAGATGGCCAAATAGAAGCCTCCACCAATCCTTCTTCCTGCAGGAACACCAAATTGAACAACTTGCCATACAAAAAAGTACTTTCATGAGAAACAAAAATCATGTGAGTGATCACAGTATGTGTTTTGAACTTCATATCACTGAAAGAGGCCCTGAAAAGGGTAGGAAAAACAGTCTTGCATTGCCAACACAACCCCTTCCCCATTCCCTGGCAGTGGCCCTATGGTGCCGAAAGAGAACCCGTGCACTTGGAGGAGGAAGAGTGCAGTGACTGTGGAAACTGGCATGCGAACTCAGTGCTGCCCTGTAACAGTGGAAACCACCACCAAGCAGAACTCAGGCAGCACCCATGAAGGGTTCATCTGGACCTGCCCTAGCCAGAGGGGACTCGCCCACCCCAGTGCTCAGAATGCATTCTGGCAGACCTCACACCATAGGCTAAAGTGCTCTGCGGTCCTAAATAAAGCTGAAAGGTGGTCTAGGCCATAAGGACTGCCATTCCTGGGCAAGTCCTAGTGCTGTGCTGGGTTTGGAGTCAGTGGACATGGGGGGCATGTGACCTAGTGAGACACCAGCCAGGGTAGCCAATTAGAGTGCTTGCACTACCCCTTCCCGTAACCCCAGGCAGCAGAGCTCCAAAGAGACACCTTCCTTCTGCTTGAGGAAAGGAAAGGGAATAATAAAGAGGACACTGTCTTGCATCTCGGATACAAGCTCAGCCACAATAGGACAGGCATCAGGCAGAGTCCTGAGGCCCCGATTCCAAGCTCTAGCTCCAGGATGACATTTCTAGACACACCATAGGCCAGAAGGGAACCTGCTGCCTTGACGGGAAAGACCCAGTCTTGGCAGGATTCATCACCTGCTGACTAAAGAACCCTCGGGCCCTGAAAAATCTGCAGTGGTAACCAGGCAGTACTTGCTGTAGGCCTTTGGTGAGACCCAGTGCTGTACTAGCTTCAAGTGTGACCAAGCATATTTCCAGATGTGGTGGCTACAAGGATAGACTATTGCTTGAGAAAAGCAGAAAGAAGAATAAAGGGGACTCTGTCTTGCAGCTTAGGTACCAGCTCAGCCACAGTGGGGCAGAGCATCATGTGGGCTTTCAGGGGTCCCAGATTCCAGGCCTTGTCTCTTAGATGGCATTTCTGGACCTACCTTGGGCCAGAGAAAAGTCCAGTGCCCTGATGAAATAGTCCCAGGCCTGGCAGCATTTACCAAATTGACTGAAGAGCCCTTGGGCCTTGAACGAATAACAGCAGGTAGCCAGACAGTACTTGCTGCATGCCTGGGGTGGTGGTGGCCATGGGGAGAGACTCCTATGCTTGTGGAAAGGGAAGGGGAGGATGGGAAGAACTTTGTCTTGTGGCTTGGGTGCCAGCTCAGCCACAGTAGAATACAGTACCAGGTAGATTCCTAAGGTTTCCAACTCCAGGCTCTGGCTCCTACATGGCATCTCTGAATGCCCCCAGGACCAGGGGGATCTTACTACCCTGAAGGGAAGGATACAACCTAGCTGGCTTTGCCACCTGCTGATTGTAGAGGCCTAGGACCTTGAGTGAACCCAAGTGGTAGCCAGGCAGTGGTTACCGTGGGCCATGGATGAGACCCAGTGCTGTGCTGGCTTTAGGTCTCACCCAGTGCAGTAACAGTGGTAGTAGCCACGGGGTGCTTGTGCAACACCTTCTGAAGCTCTAGGCAGCTCAGTGGAGAGAGAAAGACTCCATTTGTTTAGGAGAAAGTAAGGGAAGAGAACAAGAGGCTCTGCCTGGCAATCCAGATAATTCTACCGGATCTTACCCAAGATCATCAAGGCAGTATCTCTTCGAGTCTGCAAGAGCCATAGTGTTACTGGGCTTGGAATGCCCTCTAATCCAGATACAGCTGCGGTGGGAAAAAAAATTAGATCACAATACTCAAGTGCTTCTGAATAACTGAAAAGTCTTCCCAAGAAGGGTGAGTACAAACAAGCCCAGACTGCAAAGACTACAATAAATACCTATCTCTTCAATGTCCAGACACTGACGAACATCCACAAGCATCAAGACCATCCAGGAAAACATGACCTCATCAAATGAACCAAATGAGGCACCAGTGAAAAATCCCTCTCCCACAAAGACAGACATATTTCGACCTTTCAAAAAGAATTCAAAATAGGTGTTTTGAGAAATCTCAAAGAAATTCAAGATAACATAGAGAAGGAATTCAAAATCCTATCAGATAAATATAACAGAGACTAAAATAAGTAAAAGAAATGAAGCAGAACTTCTGGAGCTCAAAAATGCAACTGACATGCTGAAGACAGCAGAGCCACTTAACATCAGAACTGATCAAGCAGAATTAGTGAGCCTGAAGACAGGCTATTTGAAAATACACAATCAGAGGAGACAAAGGAAAAAAGAATAAAAAACAATGAAGCACACCTACAAGATCTAGAAAACAGCCTCAAAAGAGCAAATCTAAGAGTTATTAGCCTTACGGAGTAGGTAGAGAGAGAAATAGGCATAGAAAGTTTATTCAAAGGTTGTGCAGGATCTGCATTTTATGCAAAAGAAAAAAAAAAGTTTATTCAAAGGGATAATAACATAGAACTTCCCAAACCCAAACTTAGAGAAAGATGTCAATATCCAAGTACAAGAAGGCTACAGAACGCCCAGCAGAATTAACCCAAAGAACCACCTCAAAGCGTTTAATAATCAAACTCCCGAAGGTCAAGGATAAGGAAAGGATCCCAAAAGTAGCAAGAGAAAACAAACGAATAACATACAATGGAGCTCCCATATGTCTGGCAGCAAACTTTTCAGTGGTAACCTTCCAGGCCAGGAGAGACATTTAAAGTGCTGAAGGAAAAAAAATTTCTACCCTAGAATAGCATACCCAGCATAAATATCCTTCAAAGATGAAGAAGAAATAAAGACCTTCACAGGCAAACAAAGCTGAGGGATTTTATCAACACCAGACCTGTCTTACAGGAAATGCTAAATGGAGTTCTTCAATCTGAAAGAAAAGGATGCTAATGAGCAATAAGAAATCATTTGAAGGTACAAAACTAACTGGTAATAGTAAGCACACAGAAAACACAGACTATCACAGCACTGTAATTATGGTGTGTAAAATACTAATATCTTATGTAGAAAGAATAAAAGATGATCCAGTCAAAAATAATAATTACAATAACTTTTCAAGACATAGATAATACAATAAGATATACATAGAAATGAAAAAGTTAAAAAGCAGGGAGACTGAATTAAAGGGTAGAGTTTTTATTAGTTTTCTTTTTGCTTGCTTGTTTATGCAATCAGTGTTAAGTTGTCATAAGTTCAAAATAATGGGTAATAAGATGTTATTTGCAAGCCTCATGGTAATCTCAAATCAAAAAACATACAATGGACACACAAAAATACAAAATGCACGAAATTAAAACATACCACTAGAGAAAATCACCTTCACTAAAAGGAAGACAGGAAGGAAGGAAAGAAGGAAGAGAAGACCACAAAGGAACCAGAAAACAATAAAATGGCAGGAGTGAGACCTTACTTGACAATAGTAACACTGAATGTAAAAGGACTAAAATCTCCAATCCAAAGACATACAGGGCTGAATGGATAAAAACAAGACACAACAATCTATTGCCTACTAGAAACATACTTCACTTATAAAGAAATACATAGACTGAAAATAAAAGGATTCAAAAAGATATTCCATGAAAATGGAAACCAGAAAAGAGCAGGAATAGATATACTTATATCAGCCAAAACAGATTTGAAGACAAAAACTATAAAAAGAGACAAAGAAGCTCATTATATAATGATAAAGAGGTCAATTCAGCAAGAGGATATAATAATTTTAAATACATATCACCCAACACTGGAGCAAACAGATATCTAAAGCAAATATTAGCACTAAAGGGAGATGGACTCCAATAGGATAATAGCTGGGGACATCTCAACACTCCACTTTCAGCACTGAATGAATCATCCAAACAGAAATTCCACAAAGAAACATTGGACTTAATCTGCATGATACAACAAATGGACCTAATAGATATTTACATAACATTTCCTTAAAACATTCAAAAATTTAAAGTATAATAATATCAAGTATCTTCTCAGACCACAGTGGAATACAACTAGAAATTAATAACAGGAGGAATTTTTGAAACTATACAAACACATGGAAATTAACAATACGCTCCTGAATGACCACTGAATCAATGAAGACATTAAGATGAAAACTGGAACTTTTTTTGAAACACACGAATAATGGAAGCTCAATATACCAAAACCTATGGAATACAGCAAAAGCAGTACTAAGAGGAAAGTTTATGGCTATATACTATTATCAAAAAAGTAGAAAAACTTCAAATAAACTAATGATTCATTTTAAAGAACTAGAAAAGTAAAGGCAAACCAACTGCAAATTAGTAGAAGAAAAGAAATAATAAAGATCAGAGCAGAGATCAATGGAACTGAAACGAGGAAAACAATAAACAAGATTAATGAAACAAAACATTGGTTTTTGAAAAGATAAAATTGACAAACCTTTAGCCAGACTGAGAAAAAAAGAGAGAAGACTCACATAAATAAAATCAAAGACAAAAAGGGAGACATTATAACTAATACTGCAGAAATTCAAAGCATCAATAGTGGCTACTATGAGCAACTATATGCCAATAAATTGAAAAACCTAGAAGAAATGAATAAATTCTTAGACACATACAACGTACCAGAATTTAACCATGAAGAAATCCAAAAACTGAGCAGATCAATAACAAGTAATGAGATCAAAGCCATAATAAAAAAATCTTCCAGCAAAGAAAAGCCTGGGACCCAATGACTTCACTGCTGAATTCTGCCAAACATTTGAAGAAGAACTAATACCAATCCTACTCAAACTATTCTGAAAAAATAGAAGAGAAGGGAATATTTGCAAACTCACTCTATGAGGCCAGTATTACCCTGTTGCCAAAACCAGGTAGACACATCCAAATAAATAAATAAATAAATAAAAATAAAAAATTAACTGCAGGCCAATATCACTGATGAATACTGATGCAAAAATCCTCAACAGAATACTAG
Organism: Pongo pygmaeus; assembly: GCF_028885625.2. Taxonomy (NCBI): domain Eukaryota; kingdom Metazoa; phylum Chordata; class Mammalia; order Primates; family Hominidae; genus Pongo; species Pongo pygmaeus. The sequence goes on from NC_072380.2 coordinate 102,219,418, forward strand.
CAAAGTGCATTCAACAACACATTAAAAAGATCATTCATCATGACTAAGAGGGATTTATCTCAGACGCAAGAATGATTCATCATATGCAAAACAATGTGATACATCATATCAACAGAATGAAGGACAAACACCATATGATCATTTTAATTGATGCTGAAAAAGCATTTGATAAAATTCAACATCCCTTCATAATAAAAACCCTAAAAAAACTGGGTATAAAACTCAACATAATAAAATCTATATACAACAGATTCACAGCTAGTATTATACTGAATGAGGAAAAATTTAAAGCCTTTCCTCTCATAGCTGGGACATGACAAAGATGCCCACTTTCACCACTGTTATTCACCATAGTACCAGAAGTTCTAGCTAGAGCAATCAGACAAGCGAAAGAAATAAAGGGCATCCAAATTGGAAATGAAGAAGTCAAATTATCCTTTTCAGATGATGTGATCTTATCTTTGGAAAAACCTAAAGACTCCACCAAAAAACTATTAGATCTGATAAACAAATTCAGTAAAATTGCAGATACAAAATCAACACATAAAAATCAGTAGCAGTTCTATTGCCAACAGTGAACAATCTGAAAAAGAAATCAAGGAAGTAATTCCATTTACAATACCTAGAAATAAAATTAATTACCCAGAAATTAACCAAAGAAGTGAAAGATCTCTACAGTAAAAACGATAAGAAATTGATGAAGACACAAAAAAATGGAAAGGTATTCCATGTTCACAGATTGTAAGTATCCATATTGTTAAACCATCCATATTTCCCAAAGCAATCTACAGATTAAATGCAATCTCTATCAAAATACCTATGACATTCTTCACATAAATAGAAAAAAAAATCCTAAAATTTATATAGAACCACAAAAGACTCAGAATAGCCAAAGCTATCCTGTGTAAAAAGAACAAAACTGGACGAATCACATTACCAGGCTTCAAATTATACTACAGAGCTATAGTGACCAAAATGACATGGTATTGGCATAAAAACAGACATAAAGATCAGTGGAAGAGGGCCAGGCACAGTGGCTCATGCCTGTAATCCAAGCATTTTAGGAGGCCGAGGCATGTGGATCCCTTGATGTCAGTTAGAGATCAGCTTGGCCAACATGGTGAAACCCTGTCTCTACTAAAAGTACAAAAATTAGCTGGGCATGGTGGCTCACACCAGTATTCCCAGCACTTTGAGCACTTTTGGAAGGCCGACAGTTCGAGACCAGTCTGGCCAACATGGTGAAACCATGTCTCTACTAAAAATACTAAACTTAGCCAGGCATGGTGGCATGCACTTGTAATACCAGCTACTTGAGAGGCTGAGGCAGAAGAATCACTTGAACCCAAGAGGTGGAGGTAAAAGTGGGCCAAGATCTCGCCACTGCACTCCAGCCTGGGTGACAGAGGCTGACTCCATTTCAAAAACAAAAAAAAAACAATGGAACAGAATAGAGAACCCAGAAACAACTCCATATATCTACAGTCATTTTCGACAAAGGTGCCAAGAATACACATTGGAGAAAGGATAGTCTGTTTAATGAATGGTGCTGGGAAAACTGGATATCCATATGCAGAAGAATGAAACTAGACCTCTATCTCTCACCATACACACAAATCAAATCAAAACAGATTAAAGACTTAAATCTAAGATCTGAAACTATGAAACTACTAAAAGAAAACATTGAGGAAGCTCTCCAGGACATTGGGCTGGGCAAAAGAGTTGCTGTGTAATACCCTGAAAGCACAGGCATCCAAAGCTAATATGGATAAATGTGACCACATCAAGATAAAATCTTCTGCACTGCAAAGGAAACAATCAACAGAGACAATCCACAGAACGGGAAAAAAATATTTGCAAACTATCCATCTGACAAGGGATTAATAACCAGTATATATAAGGAGCATGAACAACTTAATAGGAAAAATTATAATAATCTGAGTTTAAAAAGGACAAAAGGGCCAGGCACCATGGTTCCCACCTGTAATCCCAGCGCTTTGGGAGGCCAAGGCAGGAGGATCATTTGAGGCCAGGAGTTCAAGACCAGCCTGGGCAACATGGGCAGGCTGTTTTTTTGTAGAAACCCCATCTCTACAAAAAAAAAAAAAAAAGAAAAAAAATTAAAAGAAAATTTAGCCAGGTGTGGTGGTGCACACCTCTAGTCCCAGCTACTCAGGAGGCTGAAGTGGGGGGATTGCTTGAGCCCAGGAGTTCGAAGCTTCAGTGAGCTAGATCAAACCACTGCATTCTAGCCTGGGTGACAGAGCAAGAACCTATCTCTTAAAAAAAAATTTAAATGGGCAAAAGATCTGAATAGACATTTATCAAAAGAAGACATACAAATGACAAATAAGTATATGAAAAGGTGCTCAACATCACTCATCATCAGAGAAATGCAAATCAAAACTACAATGAGATATCATTTCATCATAATTAAAATGGCCTATATCCAAAAGACAGGCAATAACAAATGCTGATGAGGATGTGGAGAAAAGAGAACGCTTGTACACTGTTGGTGGGAATGTAAATTAGTACAGCCGCTATGGAGAATAGTTTGGATATTCCTCAAAAAGCTAAAAATAGAGCTACCACATGATCCAGCAATGCCACTGATAGGTATATACCCCAAAGAAAAGAAATCAGTATATCCTAAGATACACTTGCACTCCCATGTTTATTGCAGCACTGTTCACAACAGCCAAGATTTGGAAACAACCTAAGTGTCCATCAATAGACAAAGAAAATGTGGTTTATGTACACAACGTAGTAGCATTCAGCCATAAAAATGAATGAGATCCTGTTATTTTCAACAAAATGGATGCAACTGATGTCATTACGTTAAGTGAAATAGGCCAGGTACAGAATGACAAACTTTGCATGTTCTCACTTATTTGTGGGAGCTAAAAATTAAAACAACGGAACTAAAAGAGAATAGAATGATGGTTACAAGGCTGGGCAAGGTAGTGGGGAATTAAGGGGCAGAGTGGGGATGGTTAATAGGTACAAAAGTATAGACAGAATTAGATCTAGTATTTGACAGTACGAGAGTGACTGGTCAACGATAATTCATTGAACATTTTAAAATAACTAAGTATAATTAGATTGTTTGTAGCACAAAGAAAGGATAAATATTTGAGGTGATGGATACTCCATGTACCCTGATGTGATTATTACTTATTGTATGCCTGTATCAAAATCTCATGTACCCCATAAATATATATACCATGTACCCACAAAAAATAAAAATTAAAAATTAAAAGAATTATCTGGATTGGACTGGCATAGCTTTCAGGAATTTATGTGTTTATTTTTAATTTTTTTGGTTACATAGTAGGTGTATATATTTAAAACGGAACGCTTCACGAATTTGCGTGTTATCCTTGGGAAGGGGCCATGCTAATCTTTATATCGTTCTAATTTTAGTATATGTGCTGCAGAATTAAGCACTGCTTTTAGGAATTTAGGTACTTTATTTATTTTATTTATTTATTTATTTATTTATTTTTGAGACGGAGTCTCGCTCTGTCGCCCAGGCTGGAGTGCAGTGGCGCGATCTTAGCTCACTGCAAGCTCCGCCTCCCGGGTTCACACCATTCACCGTGGTCTGGATCTCCTGACCTCGTGATCTGCCCGTCTCGGCCTCCCAAAGTGCTGGGATAACAAGCGTGAGCCACCGCGCCCGGCCAGGTACTTTATTATTATTTTTTGAGACAGAGTCTCACTCTCTGGCCCAGGCTGAGTGCAGTGGCGCGATCTCAGCTCACTGCAACCTCCGCCTCCCGGGTTCAAGCGATTCTCCTGCATCAGCCTCCTGAGTAGCTGGGATTACAGGCGCGTGCCACCACGCCCGGGGCTAGCTTTTGTATTTTTAGTAGAGACAGGTTTCACCGTGTTGGTCAGGCTGGTCTGGAACTTCTGACCTCAGGTGATCCGTCTGCCTCGGCCTTCCAAAAGGAATTTAGGTACTTTAAAATGCTGTTATGTATGTTAATGGAAAAGTAACTACATGTTTCATTTTCAGAACCAACATTCAAATAAAATGAACGTGTCAAATCGACAAAAGCTCAAAAAAGAGAAAAACATATAATTCTCAAAAGCGGTTAATATACTGTTAGATTGCATAACCCTGGTGGCAGTCTGAGTCCTATGATTTTCTTTTAAGCTCCCAAGACTCTAAAATACCTGCTTATCACAAGTTTGTTCAGTGACAACATTCAGTAAAACTTAACATTTGTTTTACAAAATTATGTTGAAAGATACAAACATACGTATATTTGAAGCACAAAAATAATTACGGCTTTTTTTGGAAGCGGAGTTAGACATTTCCGTAGAAAAGTAGATGCAATCAATCTCTCCTGGTTTTTGTCCTCCCCACCTTTAATTTTTGACAAACCGAATAAGGACACTCAATATTGAGTACTTTTCTAACTCCCTATTGCATCACAAACGCCTGCAGGGGCTTAAAAAGCAGCAGGGGTTCCTGCCCTTCCCCACACTGACCGGTGTAGTCTGGGGCGGGCCTGATGAGCACCTGGATTTTCACCCAGCGTGCTGGTAATTCCTACACTTGTGGGTGTTTGAGAGACACGAAGAGGGGAGGATGACCTCTTCCCGGAAGCGGGACTTCCATAAAAGAAGCGTGGGGGGCGGGTCCCGGGCACCTGTGGTTTGGTGAGTCCCCCAGGTGACTGTGATGCGAGGGTCAGCGGGAGAGGCACCCGGAAGCTCCCGGCGTCTCCACCCCGGCAGCGCGAGGAAATGCCCAAAGGTGGGTTCTCAGGCGTGGGAAGCTCGACCCTTCCGGAGGTCCTCGGCGAGGTGGCCGAGGCCGCGCCTTACGCAGGGACCTCCGCCGGGCCATCTGGGTGGCCCGAGTTCGCAGCAGCTTCTCTTCTGCTTGTCCCTCGGCCCTCTCGACGCGCACCCACCGGCCTCACCAAGTCGCACGCAGAGGGGCGGCGGGGCGCTGACCGAGGTCCAGGTCCCGACTGCCGCCGTTGGAGCCGCGCGGTTTGCCTGCAGACCTCGGTCCCCTGCCCGTGCAGCCTCGGCCCCATCAGGCCCGGCCCCTCGCCCGGGCCGGGGCTCCACCAATCGCAGACTTCGCCCGCCGCAGCCGCACCTGCGAGGAGGGGCCCGCGCGCCGCTGCGGCCGCCGTCGCAGCGTCCCCGCCCCGCTCCGCCCCTATCGCGGCGCCCCGAGATCACCCGCCTCCGGCGCCTGGCTCCCTGCAGGCGAGGAGCGGAAGCCGCTATCTGGAGGCGGACTCCGGCGCCACAGAGCCAGGGCAGCCGCGGCAACGGCGAGGCGCGAGGCAGGGGCGCCCGGCAGACCCCGCAACCCCGAGCGAGCGGGCGCCCCGAGCGGGCAGCCTCGCCAGGGGAGGCGGAGGCGGCCACGGCGGCCGCGCTCGGGCGCCCCTCGCGCAGCGCTCCATGCCCGTGTGGTGCTGCCGCTGCTCCCTGGCCGGTCATTTCAGGTGACTTCTTCGCCGGGGATGGGAGGGGAGCAGGCGGGGATGCCGCGCTCTCGAGCTCTTTGGCCTGGCCCGGGCCGGGACCGGGGTGGAGGGCGAGCGCCTGGACCGCAGCGTCCTCCCGCCTCGGCCGTCCTGCCTGGCGTGGGGGTGGGGTGGGGTGCGGTGTGGCGGGGTCCTTGCTCCGGGGAGCCCTGCGCTGTTGTTCCCTTTTCTCGCGCTGGACCGCGCGGGTCACGGGACTGCGGGACCGGCTAGGCCCGGACTGAGACGGTTACGGCGAGCTGAGACTTCCCAGTAGTGCAAAGTTTTAGTGAAGGGTTCTACGAAGTGCCTGCCTCCCTAAAAAAAAATTATTTCTTAAAAAGTCGTCTAAATAATGTAATGAGTGGAAGGAAGGTAGGGAACTACATTTCAGTGTCATCTAGTCACAAATAGATTCTGCCTTAAGATGTTAGCCATGGTAAGCTGTGTGTGTTGTAGAAATTTAAAGAATGAGGCGGTTTTACAATCACCTTATGGGGAAAGGTTTTAGGGGTGATAAAATATAATACATTTCTAAAATAAAAGTATGTTTTCTAGATCTAGCACATTTGGTCAACACCTCAGTCATTGGTGGAAAGACCAGACACTAGAAACTGATTTTAACCCTGGGGTGAAGAATTGTTAAGCATAGGGAATACTTTAGTACCTTGCTTTACATATACTGATGTTCCAGAATAATTCTATGTAAGACTTCTTCCCTGGTAAAATATGAAATTTTGATCAAGCGTTCCTAAATAATGGGTTTCATAGAATTTAGGTAACCCATGAACTTGGATGGAAAGAAAAGTATATCATTTCACTAAATTTTAAAAACTAATATTCAGTTACAAATATAAGCAACAAATCACAGTAGTATCTGTGACTGTCATCAGTAGAGATCATTAATATGTTTATATCACATTGCAGTTGTTAATATAGAAATACTGTTTATACTTATTTCTTCAAAATTATAGTAACACATCACCGAATTTATTGAATGCAACAGAGAGGCACATACACATATATATCACGTTTACTTTTTATGACTGTTTTAATAGAATTAGTTTTCTTGTAAATCCTGTGTATATTTAACAACAGTATTCGGAGAAGAGGTTAAGAAGCGTCATCCTATAGTAAAAGAGATGTAAGGCATAGAGAAAGTTTGGAACTTCTTTTGTAATAGCGATAATCCAAGCTTGTCTAACCTCTCAGTGAGTTTAGAATGAGTCTCTAAGTTGTGGATATTAAGGAAAAATTGTTTCATATAATAAACTGCTTGATTTTAACTTTTAGGCAAATTTGTTGACTGCTGAGACAGCGGTTTGAAAGTATCAGATTCACTATGGAAAGTTTTAGGAAATAGGTTCCCCTAGTGAAACTTGTTAAACTAAATAAAGCCCATGAGAATCTAACATGCCTTTCAGAAAATATTGTGTGAAAGCTATTTGACACCTTTTGATACACAGTGTAGGATTCATATTCTTTTGACCAATACTGGGTGTTGAATACCATTTGCTTCCTGCCGTGCACAGAAATTTGGAGCAGGGAGTGAAAGCAAAGTATTTGCTATGTTTTGGTCTTGAGGGACAGAAAGAAAAACAAGCTAGCTGCCAAAGATAAACATTATGATTAATAAACCACACTTTTTATTGCAAAAACAGTTCTGTTGTGTCTAAAGTATTTTTTTTTTTTAATTGTTTACCAGCTCCTTCAGGAATGTGTTTCTGATTTACCAATGCTATTTCTCGAACAGTTTCAGGTCAGTTCAGGTCAGCCTGGCCAACATGGTGAAACTCCATCTCTACTAAAAACACAAAAATTAGCCGGGCAGGGTGGTGTGCGCCTGTAATCCCAGCTACTCGGGAGGTTGAGGCAGGAGAATAGCTTGAACCCAGGAGACAGGTTGCAGTGACCTGAGATCGCACCACTGCACTCCAACTGGGCGACAGAGTGAGACTGTCTCAAAAAAACAAAAAACACACAAAAAAACACAGATTATAAAACAGGTTGTGACATCTGTATTGTCTAACATCTGAATGGGTAAGTAGTGAGAGAACTGTCCACTAACTTTCCAAAGGAAAACTCTTCCTTCGTGTTCTGGAAGAGGAAGAGTGTGACTGACTTCATTTGTGGCTTTAGAACCTTCTTTCCATGTGGTAGTATAAATTTGGTAAATTTTAGGTTTATGGTTACAAAGACTATAAAAATTCAGTTAGTAAAGCATTTCATTTTAGTTTGAATGATCATTTAAACAAGTACTGCTATGGTATGGAAAAAGTCTTTTTGTTATCCTGATACTATGTCCACACTATCCTTTGAAATGTTCTCTGAAACTTTGTGCTGTAATGTTTCAACAACAAAAAATGGAAGGCCTCTAAAAGCATCTTAAATGTCAAATAGGCTTTTAACTTGCTTCCTAACAATAGAGTAACTAATTTTGCATGTAAAGTGCTGTTCTTTACTAGTTGCTAAATGTAATTGTACATATTTTCCAATTTTAATTTGTGCCTCGAGGAAAAAGTAGATTTTTATTACTTAAAATAAGCTCTTGTTTTAAATAGAACAAATATCAAATTGGAAATCTAGAGATTAACACTGTTCATTGACCTGTGATATACTGTGCATGTACTATAAAACATGTACAGCAATACTAAATTTGTAACTTAAGCTCTGAATTTTTTAGAAAGAATAATTGCTAAAAGTCTTGTTTCATTAATGTTTTATGTAAAACCAGTGAATCACACTTTGCGTTTTTTGTTTCCTTGTTTTTCTTTGTGTTAAACCACTATCAAATAGTAGGCAGGTTTACTACAAATAGTTTATCACAGAGTTTATACCAGTGGCTCCTGAAAAATCAGAGCAAATTACCTATACTATGTAAATTTAGATAAGCTAATGTGTAGAGAATTTGGATAAACTAAACTTTGGTTCTTCATTGCTTGAGGGCTGCACATGCAAAAAACTACTAGACCTAATATATAAATTCAATGGTATTGCAGGATGCAAAATCAACATACAAAAGTGAATTGTATTTCTGTACATTAACATTGAATAATTTAAAATGAAATTAACAAAGGTATTTCATTTATATAATAGCATCAAAAAATGAAATACATAAGAATAAATTTAATAAAAATGCAATACTTGTGCACTGAAAACTACAAAATGTTGAGAGAAATTAAAGGTCTAAATAAATGGAAAGGAATTCTATATTCATGGATTGAAAAACTTAATATTCTGTTTTTTCTTTTAAGTACAGGGATAGAAGTTCAGGTTTCTTACATAGGTAAACATATGTCACGGGAGTTTGTTTCATCACCCAGGTATTAAGCCTAGTACCCATTAGTTCAGGGGTGTCCAGTCTTTTTGCTTCCCTGGACCACATTGGAAGAATTGTCTTGGGCCACACATAAAATACACTCACATTGATGATAGCTGATGAGCTTAAAAAAAAATGGCAAGAAAATCTCATAATGTTTTAAGAAAGTTTACGAATTTGTGTTGAGCCACATTCAAAGCCATCCTGGGCCGCATGTGGGTTGAACAAACTTGCATTAGTTGTTTTTCTTGATCCTCTCCCTCCTCCCACCCTTCATCCTCAGGTGGGCCCCAGTGTGTGTTGTTCCCTTCTGTGTGTCCATGTGTTCTCCTCATTTAGCTCCCCCTTATAAGTGACAACATGTGGTCTTTGGTTTTCTGTTCCTGTGTTAGTTTGCTAAGGATAAGGGCCTCCAGCTCCATCCATGTCCCTGCAAAGGACCTGATCTCATTCTTTTTTGTGGCTGTATAGTATTCTATGGTACATATGTACCATGTTTTCTTTATCCAGTCTATCATTGATGGGCGTTTAGTTTGATTCCATGCATTTGCCATTGTGAATAGTGCTGCAGTGAATGTACATGTGCATTTGTCTGTATAATAGAATAATTTTTATTCCTTTGGGTATATACCCAGTAATGGGATTGCTGGGTTGAATGGTATTTCTATCTTCAGGTCTTTGAGAAATCACCACACTATTCCACAATGGCTGAACTAATACACTCCCCCCAACATATAAGCATTCCCTTTTCTCCATAACCTTGTCAGCATTTGTAATTTTTTGACTTTTTAATAGCCGTTTTGACTGGTGTTAGATGGTGCCTCATTGTGGTTTTGATTTGCGTTTCTCTAATGAGTGATGTTGAACTTTTTTTCATATGATTGTTGCCTGCCTGTATGTCTTCTTTTGAGAAGTGTCTGTTCATGTCTTTTGCCCACTTTTCTGTGAGGTTGTTTTTTCTTGTAAATTTAAGCTCCTCATAGGTGCTGGATATTAGACCTTTGTTGGATGCATAGTTTACAGAAATTTTCTCCCATTCTGTTGGTTGTCTGTTTACTCTGTTGATAGTTTCTTTTGCTGTGCAGAAGCTTGTTAGTTTAATTAGATACCATTTGTCAATTTTTTTTTGCTTTTGTTGCAGTCGTCTGGTGTCTTCCTCATGAAACTTTGCTTGTGCCTGTGTCCTGAATGGTATTGCCTAGGTTGTCTTCCAGGGTTTATATAGTTTGGGGTTTTATATTTGAGTCTTTAATCCATCTAGAGTTACTTTTTGTATGTGGTATAAGGAACGTATCCAGTTTAGATCTTCTGCATATGGCTAACTAGTTATCCCAGCACTATTTATTGAATAGGGAATCCTTTCCCCATTGCTTATTTTTGTCAGGTTTGTCAAAGATCAGATAGTTGCAGGTGTGCAGTCTTATTTCTGGGTTTTCTCTTCCACTGGTCTATGTGTCTGTTTTTGTACCAGTACCATGCTGTTTGGTTACTGTAGCCCTGTAGAATAGTCTGAAGTCAGGTGAGGTGATGCTTCGCGCTTTGTTCTTTTCACTTAGGATTGCCTTGGCTATTTAGGCTCTTTTTTGGTTTCATATGAATTTTAAAATAGTTTTTTCTAGTTCTTTGAAGAATGTCATCAGGAGTTTAATGGGAATAGCATTGTGTCTATAAATTGCTTTGGACAGTTTGAATTTGTATAGCCATTTTAATGATACTGATTCTTCATACCCATGAATATGGAATGTTTTCCCATTCCTGTCACCTCTGATTTCATTGAGCAACGGTTTGTGTGTGTCATCTCTGATTTCTTTGAGCGGTGGTTTGGAGGTTTCTGATCAAAATGACTTTGATCAGAAGCCTCCAAAGGTGCAGGAGAACCTAACCTTTGCACATACTTTGGAGAAATACCAGGGACAGAGCAGAATATAAAACATGTTAAGTGCAGTTGCCAAGAGGTAGAAGCAGGCACAGGCAAGACAGCTGATGCATCTGGATCTGATCAGAGGCAGTAGTTGGAATGAGTCAGAAATAGATGGATTGAGCATATAAAACTTCCTCCCAAGGGTAGGCTTGCACTGTGAGGAGGGGTTTCCCTTAGTAGCCATGTCTGATTGGTGTCGGTTTTGGTCAAAAGAGGCTATGTAAGAGGAAACCAAATATTTGGGGTACAGGTTACTTTCTGTGCTTCAAGAAAGCTCTCAGTGTGTCCTGAGGAAGTCTCCCCTATCCTAGGGTAGATTGGGAACTCTAAAGGTTATAGGGAAGTAGAAATTCCTGTCTCTGCCTGATTCTTTTCTATTTATCAACCTCCTCTAGGATCAGTGAGTTCAATCCTGTGAAATAACTGATCTAGCCCATGCTTATTTATCATTTGAGAGTAGTAATAAACACACTTACCCACTAGTAGGTACTTAATTTACTACTTCCAGACATTGTGGCTGTTGCTGACTGTATGAAGATAAAATTAATTAAGGGATTCTATTCTAAAGTAATCTGTTGTATAATGCAGAACATTACCTGTGTGCAGGAGATACTCCATGTATTGCATGAAAATGTGAGAATGCTAAAACTAATTTCTAGAGAGCCAATTGAGAAAGAAAAATTGGAAAATAACATTAAGATATTATTTTAATATATTTTTTGAAGTCTGGGTAACATAGCGGGATCCTATCTCTACCAAAAAATATTTTTTAAATTAGCCAAGTGTGGTGGCACACCTGTAGCCCCGTCTACTCTGGAGGCTGAAGCAAGAGGATGACATGAGCCCGGGAGGTCGAGGCCGCAGTGAGCCATGCCTGCGCCATTGCACTCCAGCCTGGGTGACACAGCAAGACCTTGTTTCAAAAAAAAAAAAAAATATATATATATATATATATATAATATATATAAAATATACATAGTATATTTTTTGAATAAAAATGTGTAAACCTAATTTCTTATACCAAAATGCACAATTTATAACATATAAATACCGTAACTTTTTCTTAAAATGTGTATGACTATATATTGTCCTTAATGCACTCAGCTTTGAAAAAGAAAGATGTAAAGGAGAAACTAGCCATTTCTAGGCTAGTTTCAGAGAATTATAAACTCCTCAACAGAATGCTGTCTTTGATCATGAGAGAACTGCTTATTTCTTAGAGACTTGCCTAGAAGATACTTGTGAGAGAAAAGCGGCTATTAATATTGGGGATATTTGGCCTTCAAGTTGGTATAGGTTGACATGTAGCGAAGCTACTAATTTGAAAGCATTAATCAGAAGGATTTTCTTTGCTTCTTTTATGGAACGATTAAAATATTTTATGTCTAGATAAACTCAGAGTAGAGATTGATTTTTATAAAGGCTATATTGACTATATCTCTTTTTATTCCCTTTTTTTAAAGAAACTATAGTGACACTGAAACTGAAGGAGAGATTTTTAATTCCTTAGTGCAATACTTTGGTGATAACTTGGGGCGAAAAGTTAAAGCGATGCCATTAGTTGAAGAAACTTCTTTACTGGAAGATTCATCAGTGACTTTTCCTGTGGTAATAATAGGTAAGTTATTGTATTTTATCTTTTAAAATTACAGTTAATGACCCTTAACACTTTTATAAATCTACAGTTAGTACAAGTTCTTAAGATTTTATTGAAAAGTATTCTTAGGTGGTTTGATATGCTAAAAAACTAATAACCAAATCTTTGGAGAGTAATTGGTTTATCTGATTTTAGCATCTGTGTTAAAATGCAGTATCATTTTAGTGAAGAACTGATATTACTACATTATTTTAAAATACCTCCTACATTTGTGTTAATTATATGACAGTGTCATGGTAATGTGATAATATTATTAGAGCTCTGAAGAGTATTCTGTGTATATTATTGGATAATACCTTACAACTCTGCAGACTTCTGATGTTGGTAGGGCGGATACAGACAGAGAAACTGACACAGATGTTGAGTAACGTGCAAGTTAGTAACTGGTGCTTTATTAGCAATGACATTATAGTACTCTAAGGTAATGTTTACAGTTACCTTAACCACAACATTACTATTTTATATCCTTTGTATCACCTCAACAGATAGGCATATAAGATATTAAAAATTAAACTATTAATAAAACCGAATTCAGATTTATAAGCTTTTATAATTTAATTTTATTGCATGCATTTAATTACCTGTTATGTATATTTTTCATCTAATATACAAAGTCGAGGAATTCAGACAAGGAATATAGTGTGAAGCTAACTAAGCCAGAGGAGAGAGTTAAGGAATATAGGTGCCTTGGTAGCATATGACTTCCTGTGTTTCTTTGACAGCTTGTTTCAAAGTTAGTAGGAAGGGGAGAAAATTCATGTCCTCTGGCTTGTGGGAGGAAAAGAGGAGAGCAAGATTGTTCTATACTAGGTTCTATACTAGATTCTTCTCTACAGGATATGATAGAAATGACAGTTTTTGTAATAGTTCTCAACCAAGAGATATCAGGGACCATACGTCATGTTTCATTTTCCCCCTTACCTCTAACCTTGGTTTTCTATCCTGAATGAATGGAGGAATCCTGTCTTGTGTGGCTAGGCTGTGGGAAGGTCAGAAAAGAAAAACTTAACCTTCATTTGCGCCTGCCCACTCCACTTCCCACAAAACAGCCTATCCCTGTTTTGCCTCAGCTAGCTGTGAGTAGCTTAGCCTCATGTATATTTATATAGTGTCATTACTGTTGACAATGGCACCACCAGGCTGAGCATAAAGAGCTAATTTCTTAAATATATGTTTTCTGTTGCTGCTGTAACAAATTACCTCAAACCTAGTGGCTTTAAACTATGTGAATGTATTATTCTACTGTTCTGTGGGTCAGAAATTCAACATGGGTCTTCCTGAGCCAAAATCAAGGGGTTGGCAGGGCTGTGTTGCTTTCTGGAGGCTCTAGGGAAGAATGTTTCCTTTTCCTGGCTCCCTTCTGTAGCTTTAAAATCAGCAATGTTGTTTCTTAACCTTCTTTCATTGTCATGTCTCCCTTTCACCACAACTGGGAAAAGTTCTCTATTTTTAAGGACTCTTGTGATTAGATTGGGTCTACCTGGGTAATCTAGGCTACTCTCCATCTCAGGATCCTTAATCATATCTACAAAGTCCGTTTGCTCTGTAGTAACATTTGCAGGTTCTAGGGGATAGGACGGGGACATCTCTGGGCACGGTGGATCATGCCTGTAATCCCAGAACTTTGGGAAGCTGAGGTGGGCTGGATCACCTGAGCACAGGAGTTCGAGACCAGCCTGGCCAACATGGTGAAACCCCGTCTCTACTAAAAATACAAAAATTAGCCGGGCATGATGGCGGGAGACTGTAATCCTAGCACCTTGGGAGGCTGAGGCAGGAGGATCGCCTGAACCCAGGAGGTGGAGGTTGCAGTGAGCTGAGATGGCGCCACTGTACTCCAGCTTAGGTGACAAGTGAAACTCTGTCTCAAAAAAAAAAAAGGAAAAGCGGGCCAGGCCTGGTGGCTCACACCTGTTATCCCAGCACTTTGGGAGGCCGAGGCGGGCAGATAACAAGGTCAGGAGATCGAGACCATCCTGGCTAACAGGGTGAAACCTTGTCTCTACCAAAAATACAAAAAATTAGCCAGGCATGGTGGCGAGCACCTGTAGTCAGTCCCAGCTTCTCAGGAGGCTGAGGCAGGAGAATGGTGTGAACCCGTGAGGCAGAGGTTGCAGTGAGCCGAGATCGCACCACTGTACTCCAGCTTGGGTGACAGAGCGAGACTTTGTCTCAAAAAAAAAAAAAGATATAAGATTAGTTCTAAATATTTTTTATTTTTCTTTCAGTCTTTAAGGCTTCCTATTGTAGAATTACACGTTGAAATCTTTCTCTGCTTTCTCTGTTTCTAGTATTCTTGTGGTTTTACTTTTCTTACATCTTTGAGTATATTTTATTTGGGGTAACATATTAGGTAAGGAACAGGATTTTTTCTTTGCGGCTAGCAATTCTCCAGGTTGGATTAAATTTTTGAAAGGCAGAGATAATAAAGAAGTGGTAATCCAGAATAAAGGAATTGTTAATTCATAAATGAAAGTAGTTCAGGAAATCCAGTTTGGTTTTAGTTAAAGCATATAAACATACAGGAAAGCAATATCAGGATTTAGGACTGGAAAGATGGTCGAGATGTGTAATCACCTGGCAGTTTCTTGCCTGCTGCACAGACAAAACCAGTCCACTGAGACCATGGCGTTGCAGTAAAGAGTTTGACACAAGGCCAGCCCATGTGAGAGAACTGCAGTTGTTCAAATTAGTCTCCTGATAAAACTCCTGATTGGTTGGGCGCGATGGCTCATACTTGTAATCCCAGCACTTGGGGAGGCTGTGGTGGGTAGATCACGAGGTCAAGAGATCAAGACTGTCCTGGCCAACACGCTGAAACCCCATCTCTACTAAAAATACAAAAATTAGCTGGGTGTGGTGTCGCGCACCTCTAGTCCTAGCTACTTGGGAGGCTGAGGCAGGAGAATCGCTTGAACCCAGGAGGCAGAGGTTGCAGTGAGCCGAGATCATGCTACTGCACTCCAGCCTGGTGACACAGCGAGACTCCATCTCAAAAAAAACAAAACCCTGATCCCTCCTGATGGCTTGGAGGTTAGGGTTTTTCAAGGATAGTTGGGTGAACAGGGGACTAGGGAATAGGGTGCTGCTGATTGGTTGGCTATGCCATGCTGGGGGTGTCGAAAATGGTTCACTAGCACTGAGTCCAACTCTGGGTGGGGGGCCACAGGACTGGTTCAGTTGAGTCTTGGGTCTGAGTCTTGAATCTTGGGACCAATAGAGTCAGACAGTCATCAGAAATGCGAAAGTCTGAAAAGACATTTCAAAAGGCCAACCTCAGGATCTACAGTAGCGATGTTATCTGTAAGAGCAATTAGGGAAGTCACACATCATGTGACCTCTGGCTGCATGACTCTTCAGCAGTAAAGGATTATAGAAACTCTGACTACATCTTAGCAGAATTCAGGCACCTCTCATAATCCTAACCTTGTGGCCTTTCATTAGTTTTAGAAAGGCGGTTTAATTTTGGGAAGGACTGTTACCATCCTTGCTTTAAGGTTAAACTATAAATTCCTTCCATGATTAGCTTTGCCTATACCCAGGAGCGAGGGAAGACAGCCGGCCTTTGAAGCTAGAAGCAAGATGGAGTCAGCCATGTTAGATTTCTCTCACTGTCATAATCTTTGCAAAAGTTGTTTCAAATGTTTGTTTGTCAGAAACAAACAATGAAGACCTTTAGAAGGGTAACATGATGAGGATTGTGTTACCAAAACTTATTTGAATGTAGTATGTGAAATGATTGGGAGTGGGTGAATCTCAGGGCAGAGAAACAGTAGGAGACTTGTCTTTTAGGTGAAGTACAGGAATGAGAATAGCAAAGACAACTGACAAGACATAGGGGGCAAACTAGGTTTAGAACCAGAAACTGATTAACTTAGAAGTTTGCTAGTACCATACTTTGAGATAGGATGGGGTTTGAAGGAGAGGGCACCTCAATGAAGGGACTCATGAGCTTGCTTTTGAGCACATTACATTTTAAAGTTATTAGTGGGCCATTCTATCAGGTAGAATCAAGAAGTAGAATGGAAATGTGGGATATATCCTTGGGAAATAGGTCAATTTAGAGAACTAATTTTGGATGTCAGTAGCCTAGAGAGTTGAAGCCTTGAGTAGATGAGATTCTCAAAAGAAAATAGAGAAGGCAGAGGTTAAAATCTCATGAAACATCTGGTTTTAAGAGATTAGAAAAGGAAGAACTGGTGAGAGAAAAGAGCCATCTTCAAAGTAGGAAAAAAGCCAAGAAACAAAAGTATTAAGATGCATGACTTACCCCTTTCCACCTTTTATTTTTAATAGGAAATGGACCCTCAGGAATATGCCTTTCTTATATGTTATCAGGCTACAGACCATATTTATCATCAGAAGCAATACACCCAAATACAATCTTAAATAGTAAATTAGAAGAAGCAAGACATCTTTCCATTGTTGACCAGGTATTATTTCTTACATGTCAATTTAAAAAATTTTTTTATGCTGAAACAAGATCAGTTTTTATTTATATAAACTTTCTTAGTTGAAACCCTTTATTCTAAATAACACCTTATATCATTTTTATTTTAGATTCAAAAATGTATTCTGAGTTACTTCTGTTTATTTTCTTGAATTTATTAGAGCAGAGTTTTCTGAATTATTTTCTAATGGAGATTTAGTAGGTGCTCTGTGGTCAAGTTGGGGAGTACTGCTTTTTATCATTGGAGCATCATGGTAAACATTAGAATATACTATCTGGGAAATGCTGGCTTTTTTCAAACTCTGTCTCCCTTTTGTTCATTCAGGACTTAGAATACTTGTCTGAGGGCCTTGAGGGCCGATCATCCAATCCAGTTGCAGTACTTTTCGACACACTTCTTCATCCAGATGCTGACTTTGGGTATGATTATCCATCCGTTTTGCATTGGAAATTAGAGCAACATCATTATATCCCTCACTTAGTTCTTGGTAAAGGTCCACCTGGTGGGGCTTGGCATGTGAGTATGTTTTTCTTAGCATTTTAGTGTATGTGAATTATTTGTCTTGATAAGACCAACTTTATTCCTAAGCATTATGATAATGTTATATGTGATGTTTATCACATTTTTATTTGAGAAGAACTTTAATGCTGTTCAGTTAGTTAAATATGGGTTTATTACTAGTAGCAGTAAATCAAGCCAAATTTTATTACTGGTACAGTCTTAGAATAAGCATGTCTCTATACTATCTTACAAGAATTATGTAGAAACATTTCAAGAATGTTTTGTATAATAAAATTTAAAACTCACTTATTCATTTTAGACTTTACAGAATCTCACTATTTCAAAGCAGTGTCCATTATTCTCTTACATTTTCAGAATCTTAAATGAAAAATGTAAAAGAGGTTGTGTTAGTCTGCTTGTCTGCGATAACAAAATGCCATAGAATTGATGGCTTAAACAACATATTTATTTCTCAATAGGATTCACAGGACTCAGTAAAGATGGTGTACTTGTGGTTAAATTTTACTACAGTGAAAAGATACAGATTAGAATCAGCAATGGGAAAATGCTCACAGGGCAAAGTCCAGGAGAAACCAAGTGTAAGCTTCTAGATATCCACTCCTAGTAAAGTCACAGGTGCGTGGTGTCGAGGGACGTTTTCTGTGGGGTCAGTCATATAGGCCAGCAGCTCCCATGTGACTCACCTCTGCCTCCCAGAGCAAAAACTGGTATTCACATAAATCACATTGTTAGGATAAACTCTCATGGTTACACTGGTATAGCATTGCCAAGGCCTTAGGCATGCAAAACCCATGCTCATCAGGTAGAGTATTCAGGGGCTCAGAAGTTATTTCTAAGAAGGTGGCAGTGAAGCCGGGTCCTGAAGACAGGCTTTTCTTGGTAACGTGAAAGGTTGGAACAACACAGGCCTGCTAAGTTAATCCTTTCAGGCACAAGGCTGAATTTCTTTTGACTCCTTGAAGGACACTCATATTTGCTCTCTTTATTAAGCTGCCACATGGATTTTTATTTGGCTTGGAATACTTTCCCTTTCTAATGGTACACTCCTCAGCCCATTTGTGTCCTTGAAGAACCAGATACTTTCTATATGCTCCTACATACTTCTATTTAGTTTGCATCCTTTAATACTACAGTCTCCATGGAAGCTTGTATTCATGGCATATAGGTTACATGAGGAAAAAAGAAAGATAGGAGAAAAATGAAGAGATCAAGGCATTAGGGCTCTCAACCAACTGGAAGAACTGGTGCAGTGGGAATAATGTTAAAAAATTGTTGTCAGAAAGTGAAATAGTAGTGTCTTAAGGTTTTAGAGTTAACAGGTGAAACTCTCAGGTTCCAAATAATCTCTGATAGATAATACATTCTTAACAGCTCCTTTTATGATGATTCCAGGTTCTGAACCTGGGCAAGAAGCAGGGCAAGAAGTTATGAGAAAAGGAGCCACTGCCTAAAAGAGTTGATTAAAAGAGATCATAGAGGTCATAGGTATAATAGATACTTGGCCTTTGGGCTTTTCTTGCTTTGTATTGAACAAAGCAGAAATAAGTAGGTCAAGGGAGCTTGATGGCAAGCAGTAGCTTCAGCAGTGGGTTTGTTTCTCAGGCATCCACTGCCCATTTCTGTATCCGTAAGAAGAGATGCTGCTGTATCCACATCAGCCTAGATTTTAGAATTATAATTGATGGAGGGGGGGAAAGCTTCTTTGTTGCTAATTTTTAAAAAAAGTTAATAATATTAAAATGGAAAGCCATCTAAAATTTTGGAACTTAATGAACATTTTTCCTTTTGTTCAAAAAGTGAATATACTGAATTTTTGTTTCCCTGACATAATATTGTACATCTGAATTATGTTGATCATAGACCAAAGTTATCAACATTGTGTAGGCATTGGATAATATTGTAAATTTGTTTTATAAATGTATTAACTATATGAAAGAAGGTTGTCAGGATAATATCAAATGAAGGTATATGAAAGTTTATTGGAGTAATGTTTTTGAGGTAAGTTATGCAACCATTTAGGACTGCAGGAGCGCACATTGTCCAGAGTCATAATTATTGTAAATGAGATGGATTTGGTTAAAAAACCGACCAAAAAAAAACCGTAATACTTCTTGTTTTTTGACTATACTTTTTTTTTTTTAAAACTCTAATAGAATATGGAAGGCTCCATGTTGACAATCAGCTTTGGAAGTTGGATGGAACTACCGGGACTTAAATTTAAGGACTGGGTATCAAGTAAACGAAGGTAAAGATTGAACTGTATTAAAATTCTTTGGTGTACGTTGAAAAAGGGAATGTGGAAAAATTTCACAATATTTGTGATTTTGTCATGGCTGAAGAATATAAATGTACATGTCTTTCAAATAAAAATGTGTCCTTGAAGCAGTGATTATAATATGCTAGTTTTCATTTAGAGATGTTATAAAACTAAGCACAGAGCTAAGGGATTATTGCAGATTGGTTTCCTGTGACTTTTTGTTAATCATGGGTTTGTCTACTGTCTTGTTACATCACTTTGTGTTTAGTTACTTTCTCATCCATCCATATATGATTTTTCATACTTTATGCATTGATATATAACTTTATCTATGCATATCTCTTATATGAATACCTAAACTCTGCATACCTAAAGTGTTTGACTTTCAGTGTAAAGATTGTATATTTTATGATTGATAATTTAAAATGATGGATAAGCTAGAATCTGGCTTATGGTTGGCTAATTGGGTATGAAGGAACATATTTAATAAAAAAAAAAATGAGAGTAGAACTGAGGGCCTGGCGTAGTGGCTCACGCCTGTAATCCCAGCGTTTTGGGAGGCTGAGGTGGGAGGATCACCTGAGGTCAGGAGTTTGAGGCCAGCTTGACCCACATGGTGAAACCCTGTTTACTAAAAACACAAAATTAGCCAGGCGTGGTGGCGCATGCCTGTAATCCCAGCTACTCGGGAGGCTAAGGCAGGAGAATTGCTTGAACCCGGGAGGCAGAGGTTGCAGTGAGCCAAAATTGCGCCACTGGACAGCCTGGGCAGCAGAGCAAGACTCTGTCTCAAAAAAAAAAAAAAAAGAAAAAAAAGAACGGAAGAAATCTCATCTTGGAAAACTATAAATTTATTTATTTTAAGGGGAAATCCCAAAATTTAAAAAGAGAAATATGAAAATCCTATCAATCATTTTCAAGGATAGTAAATATTAGATAAGAATTACTAATACAGAGAATCTACTCTAATTTGACTACTCACAAAAATAATAAGCAAGAAGTTACGTAACCTTTGTTAGAACAGGGATGTAACACTTGAGTACTTCACTTCCTGCTACGTAACAACCATGTTAATTCATAGAAATTTTTCCTTAATATGAGGAAGTTGAGGGAGAGCAAAAATTTACATCATCATGAGTAATTGAGATTAAACCTTTCAAAAAATTCATTTTAGATTTTTAAAAAATTATATATGGGTTTGAAACTTGAAGTAAAATTAGGCAAGTTGTACAGTTCTTGATCTTCGTAAGTTGGCAAGTGAAATTGCTTAACACATTCTTCACTTTGTAAAAGGGTAAGAAAGAGAAAGCTTTATGATTTATGTACCAGAAGCATTTACTTTTCTAAATTATGCATATTGTGTTGAAGTAATATGTGCAAATGAATTTTGTGATAAATTTAGGTTTAGTTGCTGCCTTTGTATAGTGTTAAGAGAAGACTCTTAGGTCTCTAGAGATTGCTGGAGTTTGAGTTCTGACTCTTATGACTTCTAGTGTTGTGATCCTGAACAAATAAACTAGTTGTCAGTTTTCCATTCTGTAAAATGGAGATAATACAGCCATGTATTGCTTAATGATGGTGATATGTTCTGAGAATTGTGTCGTTAGGTGATTTTGTTGGGCAAACATCATAAAGTGTACTTACACAAACCTCCGTGGTATAGCCTACTATACACTTAGGCTATAGGGTATAGCCTGTTGCTCCTAGGCTACAACCCAGTACAGCATGTTGCTGTACTGAATACCACAGGCAATTGTAACACAATTGTAAGTATTTTTGTATCTAAATATACAAAAAGTACAGTAAAAATATGATATAAAAGATTAAAAATGGTATACCTGTATGAGGTACCATACCAAAAATGGTATACCTGTATAAGGGCACTTACCATGAATGGAGCTTGGAGGGCTGGAAGCTGCTTTGGATGAGTCAGTGAGTGGTGAGTGAATGTGAAGGCCTAGCACATTACTGTACACTAAGGTACACTTTATAAACAGTGCACACTTAGGGTACACTAAATTTATTTTTAAAAAAGTAATTTTACCACAACTTTAAGATGGCTATGATGTCACTAAGCTGTAGGAATTTTTCAGCTCCTTTATAATCCTTTATGGGACCATTGTTGTATATGCTGTCCTTTGTTGATTGAATTATGTGACACATGACTGAAGAAGTAAAACTCTAAAGTTAATTCTAAATCTTAATTATAATTATTAAACTTTAAAAGAAAAATTTTTGTGAACTTCCCATTACAAGTTACAAACAGTTACTGATTAATCATGGTTTGACTTAAGGTTTTTAGGTTTTAAGGTGGTACCAAAGTGATGTGCATTTTATACAAACTATACTTTGGGTACCAATGCAACTGTTCTGTTTTTCACTTTCAGTATAGAATTTAATAAGTCACATGAGATATTCAATACTTTATTATAAAATAGGCTTTTTGTTAGATGATTTTGCCCAACTGTAGGCTAGTGTAAGTGCTCTGAGCACATTTAAGGCAAGCTAGGCTAAGCTTTGATGTTCAGTAAGCTAGTTGTTATTAAACGCATTTTTGACTTAAAATATTTTCAACTTACGATTGGTTATCAGGACAAACCCCATTGTAAATTGAAGAGCATCCACATCATGAATTATGTCAAATAATTTGCTTCTTATCTCTGATTGGGGCAGGGGATTTTGCTTGTTGCTTTGAACTTTGGAAAATGACATATAGACTAATGTAAGTTTTTCATAAAGAACAGTTATGTTTTAGCTCTGCTTATGAGTAGGAAAACACATAGAGTGAAATGTCATGTGTTACTTACCTAGATGTAAGATGACTTTGTTTAGCAAAAGACAGATCTGAATTATTTTCAGTTATTAGGAAAATAGCAGTGTACTAAAATTCATGTCAAGATAGTATGTATAATTTTAAGCAGCATAGATATTACAGTTAGGCCTGTAATAGCTCAGTGATTGCCATGAAAATAATTCAGTTGATAGTTATAGATTATAATTGTGAGATAAAGTAGTCCAATTTTCAAATATCCACATTTTAATACCTTCATTTTAATGAAAGTTTATCAAGCAGTGTATTTGAGCAGACACTATGCATGGCACTGGGGAAACAGAAGTGCATTAAATATAGTCTCTGCTCTCATGGGACTTCTTCCAATTTTTTGCTAAAAGTAATTCATGAAGATTTTTAACTAAAAATAGAAGTTTTTTTTTTTTATAAGTGTTAGGATGGTGTGTAGCTAAGACAGTCCAGCAGAATTAAAAAGGTATACAAGCTTACTAGGTAGATAAGTAATAATCATGGAAACTGAAAGTAGTATCCTTATAGGATATTTTTCCTTTTCCTTTTTTAGGAACCTAAAAGGGGATCGAGTTATGCCAGAGGAAATAGCTCGCTACTATAAACATTATGTAAAAGTCATGGGTCTTCAGAAGAATTTCAGAGAGAATACTTACATAACTTCCGTATCAAGACGCTACAGAGATCAAGATGATGATGATAGTCAAGACAGAGATATTTCAACAAAGCATTTACAGATAGAGAAGTCAAACTTTATCAAGAGAAACTGGGAAATTAGAGGTTATCAGCGAATAGCTGATGGTTCTCATGTTCCCTTCTGCCTCTTTGCTGAGAATGTAGCACTGGCAACTGGAACGTTGGATTCTCCTGCCCATCTGGAAATTGAAGGGGAAGATTTTCCTTTTGTGTTTCATTCAATGCCTGAATTTGGAGCTGCTATAAACAAAGGAAAGTTGCGTGACAAAGTGGATCCAGTGTTAATTGTAGGTTCTGGGCTTACTGCCGCTGATGCAGTACTGTGTGCTTACAACAGTAATATCCCTGTGATTCATGTGTTTCGCAGACGAGTAACTGATCCAAGCTTAATTTTCAAACAGCTTCCCAAAAAGCTGTATCCTGAATATCATAAAGTCTATCATATGATGTGTACTCAGTCATATTCTGTAGACTCAAATCTTTTATCTGATTATACCAGCTTTCCTGAGCACCATGTGCTTTCCTTTAAGTCGGACATGAAATGTGTTCTCCAAAGCGTTTCTGGATTAAAGAAAATATTTAAGCTGTCTGCAGCAGTAGTATTGATAGGTTCTCATCCTAATCTGTCTTTTCTGAAGGATCAAGGGTGTTACCTAGGCCATAAGTCAAGCCAGCCAATCACATGTAAGGGTAATCCCGTGGAAATAGATACATATACCTATGAGTGTATTAAAGAAGCCAACCTTTTTGCATTGGGTCCTTTGGTTGGAGACAATTTTGTTCGATTTTTAAAGGGAGGGGCGCTGGGTGTTACACGCTGTTTAGCTACAAGACAGAAGAAAAAGCAGCATTTGTTTGTTGAAAGAGGAGGAGGAGATGGGATAGCTTAAAGCAAGTTTACAAGTAATTAAAATGGACAGTTTGCCGTTAAAGATTTTTAATAGTGGTTTTGCAGTGTACTGGCTTGAATTTTCTGGACTTGAGTTAACTGAAGGAGAGCCTCAAACTATAGTAACTTCATTTTTAAAAGTTACTAGAATTTGGTATGCTGATTTATATTGTAATGTTTCAAAGGTGTCACTGTCGGACAAATAGAAACAGTGCCAACTTGGCGTATCTTAAGTTTTCATTTAACTAAAACATTCTTTTCTTGCAAAACTTATTTTTCGTGATCATTTTTGGTTATTTATTATACTTGATTCCAAAATAGTACAGCCTTGAATCTGTAAAACTGTGCAGTCATTATGCCAGAAATTATCTTAAATATGTAATGGGTCACCTTGCTGTTAAAAGGGTGGTGCAAGGTCCTGCAGCATCTTCATCTGTAGCTTGTTAGAAATGTAAACTCTCAGGCCCCACAACTTACTTCCTGCATTTTAACAAGATCCCCAAGGGATATGTATGCTCATAAAAATTTGAGACACTGGTTTAAATGAAAATGGATATAAGGTATGTATAACTGGGGGTGGGGTGAGGGTAGGAGGCATTTACAACTCAGATTTTATTTATTTTGAAATTATCAATTGTATAAATCTAATTTATTACCAAATAGGGTCTTTTAAAAAATATTTTTATTGTTGAAACCTTGACAGGTACTTCATATTCTTCTAATAATTTAAACAGTCCAATAATGTGGTATACACTTTGACATCCAAGAACTCACCAAGATGTTTTTCAGAGATTTATTCTCGATTTAACTATCATAGCATTTAATGAATCTGATTTGTAGTTCAATAAATTGTGGGTTGAACTACTTATCCCTGTGTGAACATTGAATTACTTTCTGTCACTGAAACTAAGGTATTTGGGTGTGGTAAGTACTTCGAAAATTGTAATACTGTTTGGGCATTGTCTAAATTATTAAAGGTTAGAATAGAAAATAAAGTCAAAATTTTTCTTTTCCATTCCAAAGGTGTACTTAGAGATTTCTAATAGTATTCATTGGAGATGACATAGCAGCTCATATCATGGTTGTTTATTGGATTTATCTGTTCTAATTATCTTTATATAAGTGTGTTTACTGTCTGTGTTTTCACACAAACTGCTAGAATTTTTAATGTTAAGACGAAAACATCTTCTGAAGTTCTCCATGGCAAATTGAATTTTTCAGTCATTTTCTTTTCTTGGTACAGTTACTTCATCTGGAATGTCTTCATTGAACTTCTCGTTATTCTATTTTTCTTAGAATTAAAAGTGGATTAACGTGTGTTTTTCTGTTCATTTTATTGCAGTATTAAATGCTTAAGCTTATTAGGACCATAATTCACTTTAAATATAACTGTATAGAATATATTTGCGTCAATCAACTAATTGCTTCAGATGAATTCTTAGACTCTTGATAATATCACACCTAATTTAACTTGATTTTACAAGCTGTACAATCCAGTTTTAGTTTTCTATTGTGATAATAACTTTTTTCAAACCAGTTTCACATCTTAATGAAATAACATTCTCTGACTGCACTTGCTTCAGTACTCTCTTGCTTGCCTGTTTTTGACCTCTGCATGAGTTGGATTAGATGTTTTTCTTACTGTCACTTCTAAATAGAAAATGACAGTGTTATAAAAAAGGGAAGGATAAAACCTTTGACATCCCCTTGTGTCTCAAAAGTCCACAGTTATTCAAACAATGGCTTTTTTGTGATGAGAGTATTTGTTAAAAAAAAAAAAAAGACTTCAAGAAAATTAAAAGTTCAGTGGAGCTGCAAATAAATCTGGTGAATAATTTCATCTTTGGTAATCTCCCATTTCCTGAGTTCTTCCTCAATCCAAGCTGTCCTGTGTGGTATATAACATTCGGGCATTTTCTCTGATTGATATACTATACTCTCATATTCTATAAATTTCTGTCCCATAAGAAAAATAAAAGTTCAGTGGAGCTGCAAGTAAATCTGGTGAATAATTTCATCTTTGGTAATCTCCCATTTCCTGAGTTCTTCCTCAATCCAAGCTGTCCTGTGTGGTATATAACATTCGGGCATTTTCTCTGATTGATATACTATACTCTCATATTCTATAAATTTCTGTCCCATAATTCTAACACTTTACATTTTTTCTTTACTATCAGCTATAGCTATTCATGGAAGGGAAGAATCACTAAATACTTGTCTAGTTATAGCATGATGTGAGCATCTCCTCCTTATCCCTCGATGCCTGGCTTGGTGTCTGGCAAACAGTCCATAATTAGCAGATGTTGAAAGACTGTTTACAAAGCAGAATTTGGGGATTTAAAGTGCAATGATACAACAGAAAGATTTAATTACAGCTTCCAGTGTTCTGACTATGTGAACCATATCCAACTACTTTTTTGAAAATCTAGTTTTATGTAATATGTTTCTGTGGCATCAAATTTTAGTTGATTGTATTAGTCATTAGGAAGTGGTGGAAAATTTCTAAATAAATTCAACTATTAAATAAATGCAAGTTCTACTAAATCTTAGTGTTTGGAACACTGAAGAACCCAGAATGAAACAAAATTAGACTGAATGTAAATGTCATTTAAAAATCTAACTGGGGGCTGGGCACAGTGGCTCACACCTGTAATCCCAAAACTTCGGGAGGCCAAGGCAGGTGGATCACCTGAGGTCAGGAGTTCGGGACCAGCCCCACTAACATGGTGAAACCCCATCTCTACTAAAAATACAAAAGTTACCCGGCATGGTGGTGTGTGCCTATAGTCCCAGCTACTTGGGAAGTGAGGCACAAGAATCGCTTGAACCTGGGAAGCAGAGGTTGCAGTGAGCTGAGACTGCACCACTGCACTCCAGCCTGGGCCTCAGAGCAGAACTATCTGAAAAAAAAAAAAAATTAAAAATCTAACTCCATTACAGAGGCTGCTTGTTGCATAGAGCCATTTTGATCTGATCAGATTATACAGTTTTTAAGTTGTATACTTTCCTCGTGGTGGGAGGGGGATAAAGGGCCTGAGTCCCCTAAGGCTAGTCTGAAGAGTACGTGAAATAAGGATTAAAGAGATACCCTGATTATTTTGAACTACCCCCCCCCCCCACTTCCCCAGCCAACCACCCATGCAGGTTATTCAAGAGAAATGGTGTTTGGGGAAGGAACAGGGTAAAAAAGGTAAAGATCATGAGTGATAAAGCATAAAAAGAATGAAAACCTTCAAATTAAAAATAAAAGGATGGCGTCCTGGTTTTAATCATGATGGAGTAATAAGAATAGGGCTTACCTTTTACTGTAATAATCAACTATAAAACTCTTGAAAATACATAAAGCAGTGTTTTCATACAGTTGTAGACAGCAGTCCAGGACTGATTTTTAAGAGAAGAAACATGCGGTGAGCTTCATAATCACCCTGACTTTCTGCTTGAAGGTACTTTGCAAACTAACACAAAGTGGAGTTATGTCTGGTTGGGAGAAAATAACACAGTATAGGGTTCCTGCTAGAATTTGCTGAGCAGAGTACTGGGGAGGAGGAAGCTGTAGGGAAGCAGCTTCAGAAATCTGCATAATTTTCTTACATCTGGCACAATACTAAACAGTACAGGGAGAAACCATGGGGCTTTAGGGATCAGCAGCTGTAAGTTAGGGGCCGAGTGGAGACTGAAGGTATTCAGCCCTGGAAGACATTGGAATTCTGGCCAAATAGCAGAGCCAGACCTTGCTGAACACCTCAAGCATTCAGCTGAAACCCCAAAAAGGCCATGCCTTGCGAATAGGGGTACCTTAATTTGCCCCAAACTAAGCCTCAACAGGATCAAGCAGATCTGTGAGTAAATTAACTGCCTGCCAGCACAAGACTTGACACTCCTCAAGGAAGACAAAATTCAGACTGTCACAACAGCATCAACAATGTCCAGCACACAATAAAAGATTACTGGGTGTCCAGACAAGAAAATGTGACACAACCAGACAAAACAAGCAATCAAAACAGATCTAAGAATTGATACAAATGTTGGAAGTTGCAGACAAGTACTTTAAAAGTTAATATGTTCAAAATATTAAAATGACACTGAAGAAGTGAGGAATCTCAGAAGAAAAACTAAAAAGTGAACATTCTACAGCTGAAAAGTACATTCTGAAATGAAAAATTCACTGGATGAGCTTAACATACCGGACGCTGGAGAAGAAAAGATAATGAACTTGAGAACAGGTTAATATAAACTATCCAAAAAAAGCATAGAGAAAACTAAAAAAACAATTGCCAGACTTGATGTGATAATATCAAGTGTCTAACATGTATAGTTGGAATTCAAAAGGAGAGGAAGACTGGGCCAGAAAAATACATATTTGGAGAATTAAAAGCTGAAAAATTTCTAAATTTCATTTAAAAAATCTACAACCCATAGATCCAAGAAACTCAAACTGCAAACAGGATAAATATTAAGGAAATCACACCTATGCACCTAATAGATTGCTGAGAAAAATAGGAAAGTTTAAAAGCTGTCGGAGAAAAAAGGGAACAATGATGAGAAGAAATACATGACTAGAAAAAAATGCAATCAAGAAGACAGTCTTAAATATCTTTGAATTGCTAAAGTAAAAATACTGCCAAACTAAAATTCTATATCCAGTGAAAATATTCCTCAAAACGAGTGAAATAGTCATTTTTGGATATGTGAAAGTTGAGAAAATACGCTGTCAGAAGACCTGCACTGCAAAAAGTGGAAATTCTT
Organism: Pongo pygmaeus; assembly: GCF_028885625.2. Lineage (NCBI taxonomy): Eukaryota > Metazoa > Chordata > Mammalia > Primates > Hominidae > Pongo > Pongo pygmaeus. The sequence continues at coordinate 102,248,177 of NC_072380.2, forward strand.
CACATTGAAGGTACATGATACCTGCATATATCTACGTGAAAGAAAGAAAAATGCCAGAAATGGTAAATAAAAATTATGTATTTTCTCATTTCTTAAATTATTCAAAATCCAACTGACTGTTGAGAATGTGTTTAACCAAAAACAATTTAAAACAAAAAGTAAAAAATTGTATGATTTAGGACATGTAGAGTAAAATATATGATAATTATAGCACTGTATAGAAAGACAAATAGAAGTATACTTTTTTTTTTTCCCCCAGAGAGGGTATCACTCTGTCTCCTAGGCTCCCCAGAGAGGGTATTACTCTGTCTCCTAGGCTGGATTGCAGTGGTGTAATCTTGGCTCACTGCAGCCTCATCCCAGTCTCAAGCGATCCTCCTGCCTCAGCCTCCCAAGCAGGTGGGACCACAGGGAAGTGCCACGACACACAGCTAATTTTTTGTCGAGATGGAGTTTTGCCATATTGCCCAGGGTGATCTTAAGCTGAGCTCAAGTGATCTGCCTGCATTAGCCTCCCAAAGTGCTGGGATTACAGGCATGAGCCACTGTGCGCGGCAGAAGTATACTTTTATCAGGTGTATACATTATACAATTAGTGGTGTGTTATTTAGATAAGAATGCATATCCTTATAGTAACTACTAAAAACAAGTAAAAGGTACAGCTGTAAAGCCAACAGAAGAGATGAAATGGAATACTAAAAAATAATTCAAAGAAGGCAGAAAAAGAGAAACAGATGGGACAAAATAAGTGAGAAATAACCATGATCATATACTCCAACCCAACCGTAGCAATAATTGTATTTACATACAAGTGGATTAAGCACTACCAACTTAAAAGCAAAGATCATCAGATTCAATAAAAAGCTTCAACAAGGTTTACAAGAGCTTTATCCAAATATAAAGATACCAATAGGTTATAAGTAAAAATGGAAAAAGATATACCATGAAAACATTAATAAAATACTTCAAGACAAGTATTAGAGATATTTTATAACAATATTTAGTTAATGGAGAACATATCAATTCTAAATGTATATGCACCTAATTACTAAGTTTTAAGATATATAAAAGACAATGGAGAACTAAGGTGAGACAAAGTTACAATCCTAGTTGGAGACTGAGTAGACAAAATCAGAAAGGATGTAAGGGATATTCAATGGCATTACCAACCACTGATCTGACATTTATAGAACAACTATACCCCTAAACTGCAGAATACTCATTCTTTTTATGTGCAACCAGAATATTCACCAAAATGGGCCAACAATATGCTTGCCCATAAAACAAGTCTCAAAAAATTTAGAAAGATTAAAATATTACTGAATATGATCTCTTGACAACAGTGGAATTTTAGAAATAGTAACATATAGAAATAGCAATTAACATATCTTTTGGTAGATGGAAAAAGTATATTTGGAAATTAGTCCATATGTCAGTGAAAAAAAATCACAGGGAAATTAGGACATTTTTTGAGCCAAAAGATCACTCAAGTAACCAAATTTGTCACATGCAGCTAAAGAGGTGTGTGGAGTGAAATTCTAAATACTCATTTTTGAAGCTGGGTTTAAAATATATGATCTACAAAGGACTAGGGAAAAAGAGCAAATTAAACCCTAAGTAAGCAGAAGCAAGGAAAATAGAAAAAGGAGAGCCCAGGCACGGTGGTTCATGCCTGTAATCCCAGCTACTCAGGAGCCTGAGGCAGGAGTATCACTTGAACCTGGGAGGCGGAGGTTGCAGTGAGCCAAGATCGCACCATTTCACTCCAGCCTGGGAGGCAGCAAGATGGGAGGCAGCGAGACACAGTCTCAATAAATAAATAAATAAATAAATAAATAAATAAATAAATAATAGAAAAAGGACATACATTAGAGAAAAATCAATGAAATTAAATGTTCTTCAAACAAATTTAATTTATAAACCTCTAGTTAGATAAGAACTAAAGAACACAAGGTTCAGGTAACAAGAAAGGAAAGGGAGACTCCATGACATATTACAGACATTTTAACGCAAATACTATAAACTTTTATACCAATACATTTCACAGCTTACTGGAACATATGAAGTCCTTAAAAGACGCAAACTACTGAAACTACTAGAGGTAGAAAATCTATAGTTCGAGACAAAAAATAAAGACATTTAACATTGTATTGATAGCCACTGTAATAGGTAAGAAAAAGAAAAGACAAAAACAATTGGAAGGAAGAAGTAAAACTGCCTGTATTCACCAATGACCTGATTGTGTACTTAAAATCCTAAGGAATCTGCCAAAAAAAAAAAAAATTTGCCAGAATAGGTGAGTTTAGCAAGTTCACAGGATCCAAATTCTATACACCAAAAGTAATTGTATTTTCATATACAATAAATCATTGCAAGATGAACTTTTTGAAAGTATCATTTACAGTACCAAAAAAATGCTTAGGGACAGATTTAAAACAGATGTCCAAGCCTCTACAGTGAAACTACAAAACACTGTGGAAAGAGTGGATCTAAGTAAATGAATAGACATTTTACACGCATGGATTGGAAGACTGAATATTTTTAAGATGTCAGTTCTTCACAAATTGATTTTTAGATTCAGCACAATAATTCTAGCCGATTTTGCGGATAGAAATTGGCATGCTCAGAGGACTGATGTATCTGACTTCTAGACTTCCTGCATAGTCCTGACTTACCATTTTTTGACTAGATGGTAGTACAAGAGTGATACACATTCAGTAGAAAGCCTACTTTGAATTTTGTTCTTTTCCCTGGCTAGTAATGTGCCCATACAATAATCTTGCAATGCTGGGCAGCAGCAGCAAGCCGTAGCTCCCCGTCAGCCACAGCATCAGGATTCTTGCTCTTTGTGAAGAACACTATTCCTGCTAAACCATCAAGTGTCGATGCCCTTACTGCCTTCAACCAGTGCTTCTACTCAAGCCTAATCAGTAGGGAAATTGATAATCCTGTTGCTGTAGTATTCCCCATCATGCCACAATTTTAGTTCAATGCTTCAAACATTCTTCAGGCCCAGTGTGCTTTCAGCTGTGTACGTTAATAGTGAGTAGCTACACAATCATTCTGTTTTTTGCTTTCAGTTTAGTATTCAATAAATTAGATGAGATATTCAATACTTTACAATAAAATAGCCTTTGTGTTAGATGATTTTGCCCAACTATAGGCTAATGTGTCATGAGTACATTTAAGGTAGGCTAGGCTAAGCTATGATGTAGGTTAAGGTGTATTAAATGCACTTTTGACTTAAATACAGTATTTTCAACTTACGTTGCGTTTATTATGATGTAATCCCAACTTAAGTCAAGGTGCATCTATGCAGCTACAGTAATTCAAGGCAGTGTGGTATGAGTGCAAGGATGGACAAACATTTCAATGTAACAAAACAAAGTCCAGAAACAGATCCACCATTATGGTTAATTGATTTTTTACTAATTGGCAAGGTAATTTAATGAGGAAAGGATAATTCTTTCAATATTACAATGACTGGATACTTGTATGGGGGAAAAAAGAACCCTGATCCATAATTCACAACATACATATCAATTCAAGATAGATCACAAATATAAAAATATAAAGTTTATGTAATAAAGCAGAATATCTGAAATCTTGGGGTTAAATTGGAGAGAAAAAATATCAAACATAAAAGAAAAAAATAAATTTGACCTTGTCAAAATTTAAAACTTCTATTCATCAAAAGACATAAAGAAAATAGTCAAGCCACAGACTAGGTGTAATATCTCAATACATATATCTGACAAGAGACTTGCATCTAGAATGTATAAAGAATTTCTATGACCCAATTATAGCTCTCAGGGATATACAAATTAAAACCAAAATGAAACATCACTACACACCCATTGGAATGGTTAAAAAGGAAAAATACTGACAACACCAATATTTGTAAAGATAAGGAGGTACCAGAATTCTCATTCATTATATTCATAAATTGACAAATATAAAAACTGCTATAGTAGGGCAGTCTTCCTTAGAAAGGGATTGTGGACATGAAAGAGACCAACATTAATCTGTCCATTATATTCCTTAACTGTAAAATGGAGACCATATGTTCCACCAGCTTCACTTGGTAATTATGATACATTGCCATTAAGAGACTCAAATGACTCCATTTCATCAATTAATATGCCCTGTCAATTCTACTTCTAAAGTATCCCATGTTCTATCCAATGTCATACCACTATCATAATTTAAGTGTTCATAACTCTCTATAATATTTCAATAATCTAACTGGTCTCAATGCCTATAGTAGAAATTGCAGATTGGCTCACCCAATTTCTGCTCCCTAGGAAGGCTGAGAAGCTTTAAAAAAAACCCTTCATTTCCCTAACTCCCTTGCAGCTGGAGTTCCACCTGCAAGTAGCCAGAACCTGGAAGTAAGTTAATTTGGTTCTGGCAAGTAGATGCACTTCCACAAGATTTGGAAGGTGAGAGTGATGTACAGGCCAGCCTCTTGTCCCTTCTGTTGCTTCTGTTCACAAGGGAAGTCATGGAAATACGGCCTCCATTCCTCACTGTTCCATTTCTCATTCTCTAAACAACTAATCAGTTGTAGTGATTCTTGATTGGAGCTCCCTTCTTGCTGGATCACAGGTACATGAATATATTTTTGAACACAGAGTTGAAAATCACTTGTCAATAAAGTTTGAAAAAGACATTCGTTGTTTCTTACCATCTCCCTTTAAGGTAGAAAAAGAAAACAATCTCACCATTTCTACTTTATAAGTAGGAAAACTAGGACTCTAAATAAGCTCAAAACAGACACACACCCAGCTCAGTAAGACCACCAAAAAGGGGTACAGGTCTTTCCATTCTGGTGAAAACTAAACCCATGTTTGATGAAGCCTCCACATGGTCTTCAGTTTCTAGTACTAGAATAACATGTAGGTGACATCTGCACCACTGAAGCCATTTTGTTTGGATCACCAGAGTTTAGGTAAGACTACAGAATAATGGAAAAGAAAAAATATTAAAAGAAAAAAATTATATTGATATTCCTATGATTTTTAATCTACTAAGTAAAAAAGCCAAGGTGTACAACACTGTATATGTTATGCTATCATTTGTGTAGGAAATTATTTAAAAATAGGAATTTGAATAGGACTTAAAAATCCCTGGAAAGATTCATAACAAATGAGTATCATGAATTTTTTTCTCAGGGGAACCAAGTAGCTAGGACAATGGTGGAAGGGTGACTTTAGTCTTTACCTTACGTACAGTTAGAATTTTGAACTGTGACTATATTAACTATTTAATAAACAAAACACATTTAAAAAATGAAAAAAAAGATGCAATGACAAAGCCTGAAAACAGAACAAACAATTGTTACATACCAAAGAATCAAAGTTTTGTGCATTTTATTTAATAAATTTAGGCCATAAAATATTGTAACTTAAATCTCTTCTATACACTATATATTCATATAACCTTGTTGGCCTGAAGTAGATGCTTACTAGGAAGTTTTTCCATGGCTTCTTTTTAAAATCCTCAGTTATCTTCTCCTTTTTAAATAAGGATTGTATCTGCAAAGACAGAAATGGGGTTAAATGATATTTAGATAAGGGATGGTATTTCTTTTAAAGGTAAAGGACTTTCAAACTGTAGTCACACTTTGGCAAACAGGATGAGAATGACAATTTTGTCCTTAGGATCAGATATTAAGCACTGAAATTTTTATTTTCATTTATCCCTTTGATGTTGCTTTGATGAAAATATGGTAAAAACAAAAAAAACCAACAATAACAAAAATCCTGTAAAGCTTTAAATTAATGAAAGCAGTTTAAAAATGAAGGTATGTTTATACTTCTTTCTGTACGGCTTCAAAGATCCCCATTCCTCCCCATAATAAAAACATATCATTTGCACAAAAGAGCATAATCTACTTAAATGCAATTAGCACTTTACAACATTTTCTCCTACAGCAGTTAAACAAATATAGCTCAACAACCCATCTCATTTGACTAATGAAAAACCAGTATTGTTTGCCAACATTTTTTTTTTTTTTTGAGATGGAGTCTCTCTCTGGAGTGCAGTGGTGCGATCTCGGCTCACTGCAGCCTCCACCTCCCGGGTTCAAGCGATTCTCCTGCCTCAGCCTCCTGAGTAGCTGGGATTACAGGTGCATGCCACCACGCCTGGCTAATTTTTGTATTCTTACCAGAGATGGGGTTTCTCCATGCTGGCCAGGCTAGTGTTGAACTCCTGACCTCGTAATCTGCCCACCTCAGCCTCCCAAAGTGCTGGGATTACCCGGCCTGTTTGTCAACATTTTTACCAGCAATTTATACTGTCAGTTATGAAAGTAGAGAATCAATCTAATTGGCTGCAAAACAGACTCAGAAATAATTTCTTCATTCTGTCTTCTCCCCTAACTGATATCTACCTCTAATATAGTATTTTATTAGTATTTCAGAGGCAGTTATTATAATAGGTTTGTTAGGCCTGCAGGAATGCTGTAAATGTATTAAATCAGAATTAAATTATAATCACAAAGTACAACTCTAAAACCTCCCACAAAAACCAGCTTTGAAACTTTAATCCAGCCTTTTGTTTTTATGCATGTGCCAATTAAAACTAAACAAATGGTCTGGCATTTTAGTTTTCTTAATTCAAAACGCAATCGTAATTCTACTCAGAGCTGAAAAATCTCACAAATCTATACAACAATTTCACACAATTCAGGAACCGTCTTTTTGCCTGAATGCCCCCATAGAAATTTTAAGTATCTTATAATATAACTTAACCCCAAACCTCGATGCTATATCCAATAAACCCAATTGAGAGGTGCTCAAGTAATAAAAATAAACACTTGTGTTAGGTGAAGGGACTAGGTGTCTATGAGGACAGAAGAAACAAATTCTTAATTTCTATGAACAGAACTAAACTTTATATACATCTCTCAAAGGTACATGAGAAAGCTGAATCAAACTTTACCTAAAAAGATCATCAGCAAGAGACTCTTCTTTTGCATGTTGATTTTGTACCTGTCAAAATTAACATAATTTCAAACATTTGCTCAGTGGTGAATATACAGTTAATGAATTGCTATAGTAATAGGTCACTGTCATCTTAGAGATTTCCACATCCTGGAGGTCACCAAGTCTAAGAGTTCTTGCCTCTACAATATTTCATTCAACCGATCCTCTATATTTTCACTCCATGCTAAGACTATTACAAAAGAGCTCTAATTAAACAGCTTTCTCCCACCCATCTCCACTCAAAGACAACCAATAGTAGTATATTGCTAGCTTGCTTAGTTTTTAAACACTCTTTCCAGCAAAACCCTGTTACTAAATGAGATTTCAGTGCTTGAGGGTCAGACCACTGATGAGACTAAGAGGGCAACATTTACCCACCTTCAACTAGAGCAGCTCCACAGTTAAAGGGGCTCCTGTGTTCTTGGTCCCAAATCAGGGCTTAGAAGCTGCTGCTAAATTACCTCTCCTCTGAAGTCCTTTTAAATACAAACTCACTAAACTCCTACAGCACCTTACAGAGTCAGAATCAAAAACTCCCTGTGCTGAGTGCATCTTCCTGAAGTCCAGCTATGCCCCTATCATATGCCATTTGAAACCCTTCGTGACTTCTCCCACCTACCAAGGAAAACACAAAGCCTTGCATTTGACCCACTGAAATGTGCAAGGCTCTTCATAACCTGGTTCCATTTTACTTTCCTAATCACTTCTCAGCCTCCTCTTCGTGGACTCTGTATGCCGGTTAAAACTGAATCACACAAAAAAGAAAAAAGCAAAACCAAAACAAAACCCCAGAATCATCTCCTAATAAATATCCTGTGACCCTCTATCTGCTTTTGTTCATGTTTCTCCCTCTGCCAAGGAAGTTAATTCCTTTTTTTCCCTCTTCCCACATGTAACCGTCTTTAAAGGTACATTCATTCAATACTTACTGAGTACCTACTATGTTTCAAGGAACATATTCTTCCCCTCTTTAGCAAAGGCTTCCTGATCCCCTTCTTTTAAAAATAATGCCTGCTATGAAGAACTCTCCCAAAACTTCAGCTACAGAATTCCCAGGATGCTTATCAATTTCTACCTTCTGTTAGAATTATTTATATTTGTACCCTATCCTCTCTAAAAGACCAGAAGTTCCTTAAATACAGATAAAGTCCTGACTTAATGTTTTTGATGGTTTCTTGGAAACTGCAACTGTAAGTGAGATGACATACAGCAGTTCCTTCAATCATGTTGTTTTGTTGTAATAATGAGAAAAAATATTGGTTATGCCATTTTGCTTAAAGTTGCAGTTTCCAAAAACCTATTGACAATGTTAAGTAAGGACTTACTGTTTATTTTTACTGTTACTAATTTACATTTGAATGCTTCCAGATACTATCTTAAACTCTCTCTCTCTATGTGTGTGTGTGTGTGTGTGTATATATACATGAAATCTCACTTAATCTTCATGTAACTTCATTACTATTATACTATTATCTCAGTTTTAACCAATGAGGTAACAGAGACTTAGGTTAGGTAAACCTGCAGAAGATAGGGGAACTCAGATGGAATAGCTGAGATTTGACCAGGTCTACCTTATTAAGAGCACCAGCTCTTAACGAGGCTGCCTCAGGGCTTCTGAATCTCTAGAGCAAGCCTACAAGAGTGACTTGCAGGGATTCGATCTTACAGACTGATTTTTCTATCATATAGTGAAACAAAATTACATCTTATCTTTTCATATTTTCTAACAGGGATAGCAAAACATAAATGGGAAGACATAATTTTAATAAAACAGCTGTCAAAATAACTACTGGCATCATTTTTCTAAATATTCTTAGAGGTTTCCTGGGGAATAAAGTTGTAGCATAGTAAAGAAAAACCACTGAGGAGAAAGCAGTTTTATTTCATATATTTTAGTAAAAACATATAAAATAGTATTAAGAAACAGAAATGCCTCATATTACTGGCATTTTTCAGAGGTCTGAAATAACTACTACTCACAGTCTTTCAAATTCAAATCAGGTTGGATACAGTTCAAATAATTTTTATGTTTGATGTACATAATGAAAATATCCTAAATTCAAGGGAACTTCAGGAACTGACGCAGTGATTATGAAAATTAAGACTGGTGGGTCTGCAGCAGAGGTAGAGAAAGAAGGGATGAAAAGAAAAATAGGAAGGGAATATAGAAAAAGAATAGCTGCAGCAAACAGGGAAATGAGATGGCAGTACAGAACATTTATGTAAATAAGCAGTAGCCACGCAGCAAAAGAAAGTCAAGTCTGTTATAGAGTTAAGTCCTACCAATAGCAACTAAAATGATTCTAGCAAAAAGAGAAGTGATTTGGTGAAATCATCTAGAACACAGTCCATCTAATTCCTAATGAAATAAGCAAAAAAAAAAAAAAAAAAAAAAGAAAAAAGTCAGCAGCTGTATGATGTATCATCATTCTCTCAACTTCTCCCATCTAAAATTAATCAAACAAAACTCGACAGTGTTAATTAATCAAGGAGAAGAGTTTAAGCCATGCCATACACTTAAAAAGTGCAGCTGTAAAAAGAACCAAATGATTCTGATGCAACTGATTCCTAATACTGTCTCAATCCATTAAAAGTGCTACACAACTGGTCAAACCTGAGGATTCTTACTAATGCCCCAAATTTGGGGAAAAGGTAGCCTGAACAGGGAAAACAACTGCCAGTGGGCTGCTGGGAAGGGACTAATGGTGTAGAAGGTAAAGAAGCAGGGCTGACACTGACCAAACACATAGGCTTCAAGGATCCCTAACAAATTAGGTAAACAACCTAATAATGCTAGGTTATTCTCTTTTATATAGAGCACACTCCCTGGTATAGGACATTTAATTAAAATCCCAGGAGACAGCTAGCCCAAGCTGCACACAGCTCCAGCTGAGCCTTTCCTCTCCCGGATTCAATGTCTTCAGACAACAGAAACTAGATGGGCTATGCCATGTGCCACTGACTGTTTCGCATGATGCCATACTGACAGTGAGGCACGAGGGAATTCTGTTAACTTTTATTTTATTTATTATTATTATTTTTGAGATGTGGTCTTGCTCTGTCACCCAGGCTGAAGTGCAGGGGCTCAATCATGGCTCACTGCAACCTTGACCTCCCAGGCTCAAGCAGTCTTCCCACCTCAGCCTCCTGAGTAGCCGGGACTATGGGCACATGCACTATCATGCCCTGCTAATTTGTTGTGTTTTTTTTTTTTTTTAATTTTATTTATTTTTTTGTAGAGACAGGGTCTCAAGATGTTGTGCAGGCTAGTCTTAACTCCCGGGTTCAAGTGATCCTCCCGCTCCCAAAGTGCTGGGGTTATAGTCATGAGCCACACCATTGTGCCTGGCTGAATTCTGTTCTTATGGGCAAGATAAGAATGTTAGAAGTAATTTTGATTATACTGAATTTCTGTCTCACAAACTGGCTTCTGAATGTAATCCCTGCATAAGATGGCATATGATCCTTTATGTAGCAAACAGAATATCTGGAAAAGACAGTTCCCTTTACTCAAGTGAAGGCAAAAAACAGAAAAGCTACTCCAACTACTAGAGGAAAAAAAAAAAAAGGATATTGGAACAGAACATGCAAAAAACAGATAAAGAACCTAATCTGCAGGAAATAATAATCTACGAATAAAAAGTAAAATAGAAAAATGAAAGCAATGAAATAATGACAAAAAATCAGATAATAGAACAATGAAATGAAAAAAGAACAAATGCTAAGTAAAAGAATCATAACAGCCTTTCAGAATTAAATAAATTAGAAATAGCTAACACTTTCCACTGTTATGTTTATATGTAGTATTTGATTTAATCCTCATATGTCTGTGAAATAAAGGTACTATTATTATTCTCATTCTGCACAGATGGAAACAGAGACATTAAGTCATTTGCCTAAGGTCACATACTTGGTGAGAAACATTACAGACACACCTGAAATGTAAAATTTTGATACAGTGAAAGAGCCTAAGAAAACCACAGTGAATGCAGAAAAAATAGATGTGGATGACAAAGGTAATCCAATAAAAGGATAGTTAGGTCTTAAATGTAGAGAGCCCAGCAAATATAAAATATTTAAAATATATAATAGAAAAAAGTTCCTTGAGAAAGAGAATTACACCTGCAAATCAAAACAGCATACTATATGTCAGGAAAAACTAATGGAGAATGATCAACACTGAGACGTATTCTGAGTGTTACTGGCTTTCAAGCTTAAGCAAGATGACTGTGGTCATGCATGCAAGTCACCTAAAAAGGGGAAAAATAGGACTGGCATAAGGTAAGGGAGGCTAGGTGGGAGGAAGTACTAATAATGTCCTCACTTTTCACTGTAGGGAGCCAACAAATAATTATATGTGAAGTTAAATACGAAGTTTAAAACAACTACCAATTCCGACTTACAGTGATTTTTATATTTTCCTCCTTAATATTAGACAGATCTCACAAAATAAAATATCTTGGAGGGAAGAAACATTTATAGAAATTCATCAATGCCTTCAGTTTAACTTCCTCCTATCAATGTCTCTCCCATCCTTCCCAGTCTGTCCCTGCCTCTCACTACTCCTCAATAAAGAGATGTCTGGAATATTGTTCACTTAACTGTTTAAACAGGTAATTTCTGGGCTTTAGGTTTTCACATCTTCGTTCTTTGTGTACTGCCATAATTCTGTGGAATGCACGTTACAAAATAATAAAGCCAATTATTCTTTCAAAAAAGAGGAGAAAGGATGTGATTTCCATCCTTTCATTTTTTAAAAATAAGTATCCTGAGTGACCTTAACAACTCTACTTTCATAAGTGACTTTCCTAAATAACCCTTATTTTAAAATAACTGATAAAAAAGCATTTTTAAAAGTGAATTACACTATACCCACTATAAAGCAAAATAAGGAACCCCGAGAGGTCAGCAAGGACCACAGTCAGCTTTTGCCTTGCCCTATGAGTATCTGCAAGTCATGAAAAACCTGAACTCTGCTTTAATGTCTATATGGAATATGAGTGATACGAAGAAAACCCAAGATGGTGACTTTAATAAAAGACCCAGCACTAAAGGAAGAAAGAGAAATAAACCTTACAACACAGAAGGAGCTAGCAAAGAAACTTGCCCATCTTCATTCTGGCACTTAGTGAAGGAAAGAAATAAAAATCTCATTTGAAGTTTCTAATGATAAGCCGGCCTTCATTCACTCCGGCTTCTGGTCCAAATATTAATACATACTAACTGCCTGGGTGATTCAAAGAATCACAAGAAGAGATTTTAATTTAAAGTAGTCTCATATTGGTAGAAGACTCGAAGATAGAAAACATACCTTTTCTAGAGGAAATAAATCTGAACTTAAGACTCAAGAAAACCCTACAGATCGAGTTACAAAGAAAACTATCAGTTCATATTCAAAAATCACAAAGCACAAACTTGAAAACAAGGTACCATAAGAGCAGAAAACAGATCAAACATTTTAGGTAATGGTATCATTAGGCAAAGAATATAAAAGGGGAAGCTTGAAAAATAGCAAGGAACAAGAAGATGTAGAAAGAAATAAAACAGACTTCCAGTAATGAAAAAATAAAATGAACAGATGCAATGCCAACTAGAGTTGAAGACAGAAGTAGTAAATTGGAAGATCATCTGCAGCAGTTGCCAAAAATATAACCCAGAGAAACAAAGAAATGAAATACACAGGAAAGAAAAATGGAAAAGAAAATTTAACTTATGTTAAATTGGAATTCCAGAAGGAGATAATGGGGAAAACAGCAAAAAGGTAACTAATATTCAAGAAAATGAATGAGAAATTTTCAGAATTGTTAAAACACAATCCCCAGATTTAAAAAGGCCAGTCCCTTGACATACATCTAAGTGATATATTTGTAATATCCTCCACATTCTTTTAGTTTCCCTTAAATTTTTGTGGCTTTTATCTCCCCCTTTTCATTAGGATGTAAACTGAATTTCTTAGGTCTCACTTTTTTTTTTTTTTAACAAAAATAAATTTAGTATTCTTTTAAAGAAGTGTTACGGAAGGGTATAGATTAATGCTCTGTAACTCAGGAATCTTCCTGAATGAATGACTTTATGTCACTTATTTTAATTTGGTTTTAAGAAGAATTTGCTTGAAGGCCACCATAATGGACCAAAGTGCAATTTAAACAAGTTTCTGGGCCTCACTTCCTACTAACCTCCATTTCCTGCCTTAGCCACTCTTCTAGTTCTGTATTCTTTCGAGCATGATGAGCTATTAGATCTGATCCTCCAATGATGTGTGGAAGTTTTCCTGCTCCAGGATATGTGACCTATTGAATAATAAAAGTAGTACAGTAAAACATACTAACAAACAAAAATGACCATTTTTTAAAAAAGATTAAAAAGCAAAGATGGTAAATCATGCATAAGTGCCAAAGATGTTTATATTCTACAAATAAAAGTGAGAGCAGTAACTCTGTTCTAAACCCATCTGTTTTTGCCCTCATCTTTTACAGCTATTACTATATACAGATCTGGACATGTCATGGGATTTATGTAGTAAAAATAATTTAACACTTTTAATTTGGAGTTTTTATTTTAAAATGGCCTTACCTTATCATTTAACAATTAAAGCAACTCAAGATGAACACAAACACTACAATTCAAAGCACTGTATTTTGTTCTAACGACTTCAAAGCTTAAGCCCTTTCTAATATTGATGAAAATTTAAATCTTTTTCAAAACTTTCCAGTTCACAGAGTCCAAGCAGGAGATGTTGGGGATGCCAACAATTTATACTTTTAATTGACATTTTAATTGTTTACAAGTAAAGAGGTGCTTTAAGAAAAGAAAATTCCATGTGAAAATGCCCAAGATCATTGTTAATACTTGTTGTTAGTTAATAACATTGTTAATAGTAACAGTTCCTTAGTATTTGTAACATGCTTTTAAAATTCTAATATATTAAGTAGAAAGAGAATTTTAAATTTATTTTCACCCCTAAGCAGTATTTTAAAAGTTTAAAAAACGCCATGTCATTGATTTGGAGGGTTTTTTGTCTGTTTTGAGACAGGGTCTCACTCTGTCACCTAGGTTGGAGAGTGCAGTGTGAGGAGAGAGAAAATCACCTGGTGACCATGGAACAGGCCCCAGAGACAAAACTTCTTCTCTGAGCAATTTAGAAGGGGGCAAAGACCAACCGGTGACCATCAAACAGGCTAACCAGAGGCAAAACTCCTTATCTGGGGAACTTAGAAGTAATCAAACTTCCCTAGTATCTAAAGCCGGCTTCTGATTCCAGGCCTCTTTCAACTTTTATAAGCAACTAAAATTTTTATACACCTCTGGAATGCCATGGTGAAACTCATTTTACAATCTCAAGCTCCCACCTTAAGGTCCATAAATGCTCCTAAGGACAATCTGCCACGGTGTGCTCAGTCCTCTCGCTGAGGTGCCCCTCTGCATTCTTCTGCAGTGTTCTTCCTTTCTAAATAAACTTTCCTTTTCCAAATCTATACTGTTGTCAGTAAATTCTTTTTACCAACCCGCGAGTTGACCACTTCCTGGTGCTGGAGCTCTGATACCTGGCCCGGCACAGTGGTGTAATCTTGGCTCACTGCAACCTCCGCCTCCTGGGCTCAAACAATCCTTCAACTTCAGCCTCCTGAGTACACCTGGGACTACAGTAGGTAGACATCACCATGCCTAGCTAATTTTTATATTTTTTTTTTGTAGAGATAGGGTTTCACCATATTGCCCAGGCTGGTCTCCAACTCCTGGGCTCAAGCCATCCACCTGCCTTGGCCTCCCAAAGTGCTGGCATTACAGGTGTGAGCGACCAAGCCCAGCATGATTCGGAGATGTAAAGAACTTAGACAAATTCCTGCATTAATATCAATCCAGTTAAACATCTTCCTATAGAAATTTTGGATTAGATTTCTTCTATAGTTTCAGAACAGATTACTTGGTTAAGGATAGCAGTATTTTTAAGCATTTTAAGTATTTCCAAACCACTTTCCAGAGATTTATATTACTTCATACTTCTTCAGTTGTTAATAAACTACTCTGTGCCAGTAGTAAACATTACTGCTGTTTCTTTGTAAAACTATAAAAAAAGTCTTTTGAATTTTGATTTAATGAGATCTTGTAACACAATATTAAACATGAAGTAACCATGCAGTAAGAATGCCTTTATGCTATTCATGAGCCTCAGATATAGGGTGAGAAAAAGTGGTGTTAAACCAAAAGGTATAGTGGTGCCATTTAAGTGGAAGATATTTCCATCTTCTGCTCTAAGCAGAAGAGATTCTTCCCATCAAATGGAGTTCAGAACCCTTTAGGTACTATTATAGTAGGCAAAAAACTAATTTAACTGTGAAATGTTAATAGTAAATGGTCACAGTAAAGAGAAAAATCTCTACTACCTCACAGTCATGGCAAGATCATGTTATAGAGGAAAGCAGTTTTCCACAAAAATTACTTTTGAGTAATTACTATACTCTGATCAAATGGGTAAGTAAAGGCTAGCAGTCAGAAGTAGGTCTGGAGCAAGAAGCAAATGTAAGACAACAAAAGAATACCTACTGGATAGAAGCCTTTTTTTAACCATTACTGATAAAATAAGTATCAGTTCCTTAATGAGCAGAAACTCAGGTCTGATGATCATACTCAGCATATATATTGATATTGTGTTTTATATGTAAATATAGACTATAGTTTGAATTACTGAATATGCTTAGTTATTTTAAATACATTTTAATCTTCATAAAGTCCTGAGCTAAAGAACCTCTTCAAGTAGTTGTAGACCAATATTAGAATAACAGAGAAGATCCTGTGATTATCAACAAAAACTTCCTGCTTAAGGTAGAGAAAACCAGGTAAACAGCAACCTCTAAAGAATTCAATCTTGACGAAATCTATTTCATTCTAGGTGTTCAATATATTCATTAACTGTAAGTTCATGTCCTTCCTAGCGGAATTTTTTAAAGCATTTTAAGCAGAAGAAGTAAGTTTTCAACTTAAACTGCTTTTATCTTTGTTTAGCATCACTGGTATCTCTAAAAACATTTCAAACACTGACCTGTTGTGATACAGTTGAAATACCTACCTTTTTGAATTTCTTGAAATTTTTTAGTAGACCATAATCACCATTTATGCCAGATGGATTTCTGGAAGTAGAGTTTTTAATCACCAGTGATCTAAACTCAGTCAATAACAGCTTTTTTGGAAGCATCTCACTATGATCCTGAAGTTTGTCATTGTTCTTAAACGGGGTTAAGATGGGTAGGTAAGCAAGAGAAGAAATAACAAAGAAAAGTCACTTGTCATTTGGGAATCTACAGAAAAAAGTTCAAATACCTGAAAAAAATAGTAAAAATGTTTTATTTCTCGTACCTGAACTTTGTATTTGGAATCAAATCACATCTAATTCAAGAGAAGAAAATTACTTACTCAAATGCTCTATAACTTTGGAAACATTTATAACATACTCATTTGTGACAGAAGGCTAAAAACTGTGAAGTATTTTTAACCTAGTAGTTATTCTAATAAATATCATCTCAGTAAACAATTTACCTCCAGATACATATTTTATTGACACAAAATCTCAGCACTGTTTGCTTTTCATTAAAATTGTACACTGAGATTATAATATATCCTGTTCTACAGGTCCTCATCTACTTTTCTTAAACTTTTGGGATTCTCAATAGTTTGTATCTTTTATTATTCTTAACACCTCAAAAAAGTCAATCATCAATTCTGGACATACTATCTCATTAATTGACAAGCCATTTTTAATTCAAGATTAATAGCTGTTAAATTTGCCTCAAGAGTCCTTCCTGTTATCTTTCAATTGCTGGATGAGATTCTTGGTTTCATGTTATTTACTATTAACTAGTCAGTTACACATCAACATCATTACAGCTGCTTAAGGTTGACATCTTAGTTCTTTTAACTGCTGTAACTACGTAATTAATATGCAAGTTGCTAATAGGTCTAAGATAAAAGCAGTCAAAAAAAAAAAAAAGGTGAAAGTCAGAAAAAAAGGTTCATCTAATAGTGACAGAATGTAATCAGCACATTATTAAGAACAGACTAAACTTTTAGAGTTTACAAATATTTCCCATCCATTACTCTATCTGATATAAATCCTGCTAGAAAAGCATCAGTCTCATTTTATAGAGTATTTGAGGTTCTTAAATGTGAAAATGACTTGTTCAAGGCCACATACCTAAGGAGCAGAAGGCAGGGAATTATACCCTGGTTTCTCTCTATACTCTTTTCACTGCATCATGGTTATAATACAATCTATCCAGGCCGTGCATGGTGGCTCATGCCTGTAATCCCAGCACTTTGTGAGGCCAAGGCGGGCAGATCACCTGAGGTCGGGAGTTCCAGACCAGCCTGACCAACATGGAGAAACCCCGTCTCTACTAAAAATACAAAATTAGTCGGGCGTGGTGGCACATGCCTGTAGTCCTAGCTACTCAGGAGGCTGACGGAGGAGAATAGCTTAAACCCAGGAGGCTGAGGTTGCAGTGAGCCGAGATCACACCATTGCACTCCAGCCCGGGCAACAAGAGCGAGATTCCATCTCAAAATAAATAAATACATAAATAAATAAAATAATAATAATAATAATATGATCAATCCATTTCAAGGCACAATCATGAAGTAAGCCACAATTAGGAAAGAGAAATAATCCTAAGAATGTAAAATGACAAAAATTGATGAGATGACAGTCTCCGTAAGCCAAATCTGTATAAAAATTAATAAAATGTTTCTCACAGATATTTCTTTAGTTGACCATAGTGATTCTTCCTTGAGTTCATGTTTCTTCCCAATTTCATTTTCTTGCTAAAGAAATAAAATAAAAAATACTGTTCATAGGAGTTATAAAATGGTATGTTTCTATCACTTCTTGGCCTTTTGAATAAGATGAAGTGTAAAATGCTTCCTTTCTAAAAACTTAAGAGATATTCATGTTATGTATGACCAGGCATTTGGCTTTCAACTGTCTTTCCAAAAGAAATCATGAGATGAAAATATATATTGAAAGAGATACTGCAGTATCAGGACAAAGAATTGGAAGCAATCTAAATCCATATAAATCACATGCTTAGAGAATATTTAACAATATGGGAAAATGATTATAATTTAAAAAATGACTACAAAATTGCACTAACAGTCTGCAAAATAAAATGTAAAGAGAAAATACCAAAATATTAACCATGGTTGTCTGTAGATGGTAGGATTATCAACAAACTATCTGTTTTATTTTCTATATGTCTGTACGATCGTGTATTACTTTTAAAATCAAAAAAGAAACATTTTAAAAGAATTCAAGTTTACAATAGTATCTTAAATCACACTTAAAGAAGAAACAGTTACTTCAACTGTTCAAGATATTTGTCTGAAATAAAAGTGAAGACTGCCTTGTATATTAGTCACAGTATCTTTCACATTAACATGTCTGGATCATGTCCTAGATGGAACAGTATTACATAAATGGATAATGATTTCAGTAAAAACTACAATTCTCTTGGATGCAAAGTGGGGCACATAACATTTTACATCACATTTTCAGTAATACAGCAGTAAATCTTAAAAGTTTTAAAAATGAAGTTGGAAAGGGCAGAAAAACAAATGTACTTTGTGCTTCCCTACAGAGTAAAGAGGATATTTTAATCAATAGGATTAAATGTATGTTTCAAGCCTATCAGGTGCCATTTTACTTAGGCTGAGTACTTTCACATATCATTTACAGAGAGTTGTTATCACAATCAGAACATTTTACTCCCTTTATACATAATCAGAATACAAACTCCCTTTAGGCACCTTCTCCCCATCCTGCCCTACTCTCTCAAAGTTGCTCTTCCTCCTGAGCAAGTTTTGATTTTCCAACTCAGAGAATCATACAACCTACCTATATACTCAGACTATAAGCTTGGGAATTATCTTATATTCTTTCCTATCTATTTATTTCCCATATAAGTAAACCACCAAGTCTTGGGGATTCTACCTCAATGCCTATCAAACTTCTCTTCTCAAACTGCCTTTCATGGCAGATGCCCAATGCCTACAGTAATGGAATAACTGAGTGAATTACACAGTGAAAACTAACAAAAGGAACAGTCAAAAGAGCATGGTAGACCTGTGTTTAAGTCCTAGTTGTCAAACCTAGCTATGTGACCTTGGCAAGTTACTTAAAAACTCCCACTGTCAGTTTCCACACGTGTTCAATAGGTATATTTAATTACTGCATTGTAGGGTTGCTGTAAATATAATAAAGGTATCCAATAAGTGGTAGCTATTACTACAGGGTACTGGAAAATGCTGTAGCTTTAAGAATTTACTACTGGGTATTGAAAAAATGCTATATAAAAATGCTTGACTTGAGAAAGGAGAGTGGAATGAAGTGAAGAGGAAATATACTATTGACACAGTGGGTGCTGTTAAGGAGAAGAATGTTAAGGATCTTCAGTCAGTTTTGCATTTTACAGAGACTGGGAAACTGAAAGTAAGGCCAAGACTCAGGCACAGCTATCATTCATATAAGGATAAAGTCCTAGGAGGAATATTAAGCTAATAGTTTTCCATTTCAGCTGTAAGGAAATCTTACAGACATGCTATAATCTAAATTTAGATCCAAAACCAGAGAAATGACAGTTCTACCATCAACATCTTTTGGAAAGTGCCTTTCTGAAATATAGCTAAGGATTCCAACACCAAAGAGAAGTATCACATTTTTTGCCTTCAAAAAATTGCCAAGAAAATTTTTAAATAAAAGGATTAAGAAGTATTTTTCTCTGATAGTCACTTCTGTAGCTAAAAAAAGTTAAGCACCAATTCCTTTAATCCATGAGATTAACAAGGACTTTCAGACAAATTCTTAAAATAACAAAAATAAAATAATTTAAAACAACCCCACATTGAGTAAGGTTGATGGATTTTATCAATGTCAATTTCCTGGTTGTGATACTATACTATAGTTATGCAAGCTGTAACAATCAGGGGAAATTAGATAAAGGGTTCACTGCATGTGAACAAACAATTATCTCGAAATAAACAGTTTTTAAAAATAACCTTACATTGAAAACAGAAATATTTTTCTACCTATTACAGATTCTTACTAAAAATATTATAGTGCTGGAATACAGTGATTTAACTTGTAGTAGTCATCTCCGTGGTATCCCTGAGGAATTGGTTCCATGACTTCCCATGGAAACCAAAATCCATGGATGCTCAAGTCCCTGATAAAAAATAGCATAAATTTTGCATATAACCTAGGCACATCCTCTCATATACTTTAAATCATCTCTAGAATACTTATAATACCTAATACAATGTAACTGCTATGTAGGTAGTTGTTATATTGCATTGTTTAGGAAATAATTTTAAAAAAGTCTGTACATGTACAGACGCATTTTTTTTTTTCCCAAATACTTTCAATCACAGGTTGGTAAAATCAGAGGATGTGGGACCCATGGATACAGAGGGCCAATTGTATCTCAATGAGAGATACCACAATTAATTGCTATTCTCTCTCCAAAAGCCTACAACAACATATTTTGTACTGTAATTTTCATTTAGAATGTCATGAATTCTGAAACAGTAAAATAAAGGAAAAATGGAATATGCTATAGAATCATAGGGCAAAATAAAATAATTATATTTCCTGATATCATTATACCTCATAAAAATAATTATATTTCCTGATATCATTATACCTCATATAAACCTTACATATTAAATGAAAGTTCTAGTCTATGAAAGACTGTCTGATGGCTCCCATGTCAAGGGTGTATAGTGCTCAGTTCTTGTCTTTCCCCGTCTGTGCTCTAATGCCCAGTGCCCTGCGTGATGTAAGCCCTGGGAGAATATGCAGTGAAAATAGGTCTTCAGGAAGATTAATTAGCAGCCATCCAGGATGAGCCAAAGAGAGCTGTTACAAACTAAAACCACAACCATTTCCAGACAGATTCGTGACCACCATAGCAGTGGACTAATCTGGAATGGAATTTAAGCTAAAAAAGTGGGGTGGGGGTAGCTACTTAAAAAAAGATTAAAGTCACTTTGGAAGGCTGAAGCAGGTGGATCACCAGGTCAGGAGATTGGACCATCCTGGCTAACACGGTGAAATCCCATCTCTACTAAAAGTACAAAAAATTAGCCGGGCGTGGTGGCGGGCGCCTGCAGTCCCAGCTACTAGGGAGACTGAGGCAGGAGAATGGTGTGAACCTGGGAGGCGGAGCTTGCAGTGAGCAGAGATCGTGCCACTGAACTCCGGCCTGGGCGACAGAGCAAGACTCTGTCTCAAAAAAAAAAAAAAAGATTAAAGCATGTACTAGGACAAGAAGACTAAAGAAAATAAGAACATGTCACAGAAAATCAGAGGAGAAGAGAGCACAGCAAGGGAAATGCATTTCCAAAGGTGTGGCCAAAGTAATGTAAAAAGTGCCTAACTTTCTAAACACTTACATGTAATATTAAGTAACCTGAATACAGATTCTGAAAAGTCTGGAACTAAAGTAACAATGTAAATCCATAATGCAACAGAATAAAGATAGCTTTATAAATGTATGTAAATGTATTAAACTTAGCAAATGATGTCTTGGATTTCAACAAATGTCACATTAAACTAATTTACCTAGCTCTCCACCATAGTAGGAATTGCTACAGAAGTGACTTATAGAACATATAAATCTTTTGTTTCACTTAGTGTGTCTGTGAAATGAGAGTAGTCTTAAATCCTTCACAATAAAAAAAAACTCTGTCTCTGAAGTTCTCACTCTGGCTGCAAAATGGAATCCGATAATTCAACATTCATTCTCTCTCTCTTCCTTAAATACAATTCTTTATCAGGGACAGCAATGTGCCAAGTTTAAAACATTTCCAGACTCTTCTAGATTGACGATAGAGAGTGGCTAAATTATATCCAATTCTGGCCAATAACAAAAGTTATTAACTTGGGTTTCTGAGAAAGCTCCTTAGAAAGCAGGGAGGAATTCAGCTGGAAAGGCCTTTACCCTGTCCCCTCATCATCACATTCTTCCTCCCTGGAAAGGAGACTTGATGGCTGGAGGTATCCTCTCAAACAGCAGAAAGACAGACACCTAGTAAATTAATACCATGGGAAGCAGCTCTGATTATCTACTTCCAGGCTACTTTTATAGGGGAAAAAAAGATCCTATCTTATAGAAGCCACTGACTTTAGAATTTTTAAAAATATCAAAGGAATTCTTAGCTAACACAATGAGGGAACTTATCCTGGGAAGGAAAATCAGATATACTGAGTGAAAATCTCTGGGGCTCTGGCCTGGGAATCTATATTTTCAAAAAGCTTACCAGCTGACTCCAATGCAGCTGGTCCACAGAAGGGCATTTAGGATCACTCAGAAGAAGTAACAAATAATGGGGATTCCCTTGCCTATATGAACATAACAATATACAGGCCAAATAGGACATAGGTTCTGCTTTTTGAATAGTAGTTATAGATTTATAAGGTCCTTGATACACACTAGGTTCTCAACTGCTTAGCTAATAAACTATAACTTCCATTCACTTAATCCTATCCTTTCACCTATTCCTGTCCTTACTCTGCAGGTGTTATTGGAGAGGATGACCACAGCCATGAATGAGTGGAGCTAATGAATCCACGTTGGAGATCAGAATATTCAAGTTTTACTTCATCAGGTCTGTGCTCTCATCTAAAGAGCTACCAAATCTACAGATAGGTCAACTTACTGATGTATACAAAAAAGAAAATCTGAGGTGTTTTCATAGATCAAAGTGGGTAAGACAAATTATCAACAGTCATGAAAATAGACAAGGACATTACAAAACCTAAATGAAAATGAAAATTCCTAGTGATGTTATATCGTAAAAATTTATTGAGTAGATACTTTGTTTTACTAACTTCATCTTTCTGTGCCTGTTTCTTATACTGAAGCATCTCCTACACTTATCATCATAGCCAAATGTCTTTTATAATAGTACAGCCTAATTTGGAAATCTAGTAAAACAATCTCATATGAAAGTTTAATTTGTGATCATTTATTTTACACTACTGAAGAATCACTGTACTTTTAACATTTACCATTTACCTTATCAACCAACAAATTCCTATAGTACTGAGTGTTAAAGACATTAATGGATGCTCATACTGTCAATACAAAATTGAAAGTACCTGTTAGCATTCTAAGCTTCTATGTACTATACCTCTCATTTAAAATGTTACTTACAGATATTTTGCTACTTTCTGGTACTGCTTTATCACTGAAAGTGTCATTTGTTTCTACATCCATCCTTGGCCTTTTTCTAATATTGACATCTTCCTCTTGTTTTTGAACTTTCACATCAATTTCTAACTCTGGTTTTGTGTCCTTGAGTAACTGTTCCAATACTTCATCTTCTATGGCCACATCATGCATTTCTCTTTTTTTATTTGATCTTAGCTTTTCTGCAGCATGAGATTTACTGGCAGAATTTTTCACAGTAGATATTAAATCTGTATCTGTAAATAAGTTATTGTCTGAGTTTGTGTCCACAGGCTCATTCTCAGATAGATGCTGCTCCTTATTTTTCCATAATAAGGGTATAGCAGGTTGTGTTTGTTCTAAAAGAGAACAAGACATTTCTATTCTTGCTGATTTGCATGAAGACATTTCTTGATTTTCTTCATCCCTTTCCCTTAGATTAAAAAAAAAAGAAGAAAACAAAACAAGAAAATGAACACAGCTAAGTAACCTTTTAGTTTGGCAATATTCATCACTCCCTCCATTTAGTTCACAATGTACTCTTGATTTTATTAACAATATTACTGGAAATCAACAAATAGACCTTTGAAAACAGTGCAGAACTCACATACATTCTGCTGTTTTGATAGAACTGATGGACCCTGTGGCTAAAGCAGTATGGTGATCTCTATCTTCTCTGCTTAAGTTGCATTAGTTGATATATTACAGGCAAAGGTAGAAAAATATAAAAATACAAAGAAACTGTTGCCAGGAGACAGCAGCCTACTTTATAATGTAGTAAGGCTGTGGGCAGGGAAAATTACCCTGGGAATACAATCTGATGCGTTAATGAGAGATGCATTCAACACAGTAAGTCAGAGTGACTAAATCTACAATACGGTACTGACTGTATACTGCAAATGCTATGTGAATATATCACTAAAAGTTTCCTATACAATACTGTATCATTCATTCAATAAATACCGAACACTTTATGCAAACTGTACTAAGCCCATAGAGGACACAAAGACCTGGGATTCTGTTCTCCAGGAGTTTATTGGATTCATGTTGAACTAGAACAGTCAACCCAATGTTCTATTAACACTAATTTAATGCCAAGGTACTGGACAAACCAACCAATCGAGAGGTTTTTGTAATAATTTAGGTGGTCAGAGTTTGAATCTGGCAATAGATGGAAATGAAGGGATTGATAGACACTGAAAATAACAATCAATAACACTGATTTCAGGAGCCAGAGAACAGAGTCAAAAATTCTAACAACGTAAGCTATTTTACAAAAAAAAAACAAAAAACAAACAAACAAAAAACACATTTGGTGAGAGGACAGAAAAAGTTTTTAGGTCTATCACTGGGGAAAGAGCATGAAACCCCTGTGGAAAAGAAGTAAAGCTTAAAGGAAAAGTTAGGGCCACATATGTTGACTGTCAGTAATAAAGTCTCAAAACCTGAAGGTTGAGTATAAAGAGCAGCAGGGGGAAGAAAAGAAGTCCTCCAAAGTTCATACAGAAATGGGAGAAATAACATCATCTTTTCTGAGAAGCTTAATAGGGACGGCACAAGACAAAAGGCAGTAGTAGCTAGAGGAAGAAACCAGGTCAAGAGAAGCTTTTCAAAAATAAAGGTGAGATTGAACTTTTGAAAACAGAAGAAAAAAATCTAGGATGATCAATATATTCAAAATATGGAAATTGAGAAAACAATTGATGGAATATGGTCCTAGAGGGAGTGAGAGCGGTTCTCAAGGAAAACCAGCAGAAATCTGATTTTAGAACTGAGACGGGGGGGGGTTAGTTCTTATTGAAGAGAATTGTGGCAAGTAAAACAACACGTAAGTACATACATAGAAGGAGATGAAGGAGAAACTGTCTAGTGGCTCTAGTGAAGGAGATCAGGGACATTTCTGAGAGGGAAAGGGGTCAAAAAGCCGTAGCAGCAGAAGCATACTTAATCAGAACAGACTAAAGACAATACCATTCTACAACAGTATAAAAAACTTTCATATTTTTTTTCAGAGACATGAGAGAAGTTATCAGAAACAGACCTTTTTTTGGTAGACGGCTGAAAGTAGTTTCTGATGGAGTTGGTCTGCTGCTGCTGAGAAGCCCTATCTTTACTTTTATTTATACTTGGCAATTTAGTTGGTGAAAGCTGATAGTTTGGGATTCTCATCTTAGCCAAAGTATTTGATACCATACTATTATTATTAGAGCTTGTTTTGCAGGACTCCTTTACAGTGGGTGCATCTTGTGATAGCATTCTGAATTTTTGTTCCATTTTGGAGACTTTGATTTCTTTTGGCCTTTCACTCAAATCCCTGTAGAAAAAGAAAAGAATGCAAGGTAAACAATCAAGTTTACAGCAATTTTAATATAGAAACAAAGATCGTTAAATAGTTCTAATGTAATATAACCTTAGAAGATAATTTTTAGACAAAAATACACTGAATATATTTTACCACCCCAAGAAAGCAACTCCTTTATTACCTAAGCATCCTGTGGAAGGATGATACCTTACTCTTCTTCACCCCCTATAGCACATATTGTTGCTCTACTATAGACGACTGACAAACACACACACAATACCAACTTAGCATAGCCTATTGTAAGTTAAACTAGGTGATAATCCTAGGCAATTTCCGTTTTGTTTAAAAATTTTAAATTATTCCCACGTAAAATCACTATTATTATGGTACTTTCATTATTATTTATTATTATATTATTATAGTACCTTTTTATTAAAAATGGAAAATCAGAATAAAATCACATATAAGATATTCAGACTGATATCATTATTTCAGCCAGATGGCAGGCTTGAGAATAGAACAGAACTCTAGATTACCAGAAAAATATTTTCAGCATACATGCACAGAGTATACTTTTACATACTTTTTACAAAGTAAAAAGTATTTTTACTTTTTACTTTTACAAAGTATGGTTAAATTAGACACTGCCTTTGCTATTCTTATTTTACAGAAAAAAAAAACAAAAACAAGAGGTCAGGCTGTCATTCAAGCAACTTCCAAAACCTTAACAATTTCTCTTGAAAAAGTTAAATCTGGCCTCAATATGAGTGTAGCAAAAATTAAAATAAATATGGTTTAATATAGTGATATCTTAAGTATCTTAATATGAACACTTCATTATGTCATATTTAAAATAAAAAACATACAGTTGTAAATAGAAAATAACAAATAATATAAAGGTGCTAACCCCTTCCATTCAAAAAAACAAAACAAAATCCCTCTTCAGATAAAGAACCATAGAAAAACTATCTTTATGGACAACTACTAACTATTTAAATAGCTAGGTAGACACATATAAAGTATCTTCAAAATTACAAGTAATATTCAAATATAGGCAACATCATACAATACAAATACATGTATTTCAAACTTATCTCACCAGTTATAAATAAGTTGAACAATTCTTTCCAGTCATCCATGTACATTTGCAAGGAATAAAAAAACTATCCTAAGACAGGAGTTGCCAAACTACAGCCTGTAGGCCAAATCTGGTCTGCCACTTATTTTTATAAACACAGTTATTAGAACACAACACTTTCAATTACAGTCACAGACACTATATAATGATATTTCTGTCAACAATGGACTACAACATATGATGCTGGTCCCATAAGATTATAAAAGAGCTGAAAAATTGCTATCACCTATTGACAGCACAGTGCAACCCATTAAGTGTCTATGGTGATGCTGGTGTAAACAAACCTATGCTGCCACTTGTATAAAAGTATAGCACAATAGCACATACAATTCGGTACAATACATAATACTTGATAATGATAATAAATGACTATGTTACTGGTTAATGTATTTACTATATTATACTTTTTATCATTAGAATATACTCCTTCTTATAAAAAAAATAACTTTAAAACAGTCTCAGGCACTCCCTTCAGGAGGGATTCCAGAAGCCACTATTATCATAGGAGGTGACAGCTCCATGTGTGTTAGTGCCCCTGAAGACCTTCCAGTGGGACAGGATGTGGCAATGATTGCGATGATCCTAACTCTGTGCAGGCCTAGGCTAACATGTATGTTTATGTCTTTGTTTTTAACAAAAAAGTTGAAAAAGTAAAACAAAATTTAAGAATTTGAAAACAGAAAAGCTTATCGAATAATATGAAGAAAACATTTTTGCAAGGCTATACAATATTTTAAGTGTTTTAAGCTAAGTATTATTAAAGTTTACAGACCACAAAAGTTACAGTAAGCTAAGGTCAATTTATTATTGAAGAAGTCTTTTTGTATATAAATTTAGTGTAGTCTAAATGTCGTGCTAATAAGGCAACAATCATGTACAGTAATGTCCTAGGCTTTCACATTCACTTACCACTCACTCACTGACTTACCCAGAACAGCTTCCAGTCCTACGAGCTCCATTCACAGTGTCTTATACAAGTATACCATTTTTCATCTTTTATACAATATTTTTTCTGTACCTTTTCTATGTTTAGATACACAAATACTTCCCATTGTGTTACAACTGCCTACAGTATCAGTACAGTAACATGCTGTATAAGTGTGTAGCCTAGGAGAAATAGGCTATACCAGCAGTTCCCGTCCTTTTTGGCAACTGGGACCAGCTTCATGGTGAGGTTCTGTGTTTGCGGGCGGTGGTGGGGGGAATGGTTTCAGGATAATTCAAGCATATTTATTGTGCACTTTATTTCTATTATTATTATATTGTAATATATAATGAAAAAATTATACAACTCACCATAATGTAGAATCAGTGAGAGCCTTAAGCTCGTTTTCCTGCAACTAGACAGTCCCATCTGAGGGTGATGGGAGACAGTGACAGATCATTGGGCATTAGATTATCAGAAGAACCTAGATCCCTCACATGCACAGCTCACAATAGGGTTTGCGCTCCTATAAGAATCTAATGCTACCGCTGATCTGACAGGAGGTGGAGCTCAGGCAGTAACGTGAGCAATGGGGAGCAGCTATAAATAAAGACAAAGCTTTGCTAGCTTGCCCGCTGATCACCTACTGCTGTGTGGCCTGGTTCCTAACAGGTCATGGACTGATACCGTGGCTGAGAGATTAGGAACCCCTGGGCTATCTATACTATATAGTACGCTATACCATGTAGGTTTATGTCAACACACTGTTCAATGTTCACACAATGCCAAAATTGTGTAAGGAAGCATTTCTTGGAAAGTATCCTTGTCTTTAAGAGACTATGTATCGTCTCTTGACAATGACTACATATCGTCTACGGCCATTTTCATGCTACAATGGCAGAGTGGAGGAGCTGGGACAGAGATCAACAGTCTTCAAAGCCGAAAATAACTATTCGCCACTCCTTTACAGAAAACCTGCTGACCCTTGTCCTAAGATATCATTTTCCCTGGTATCCCATTCTCCCATGCTTTCTCTCTCAAGAGACAACCCGATAAAGGCATTACTTCCTGAATATACTATTAATTTATTGATAGAATAATAACAATAGTACGGTAACGAAGAAGCTTTACCATGTATCTGCTTGCTCTGATTCTGTGTCAGCTACGTATGTTGTAGTGTTCACTGGGGCGCTTGGCATTAGCTTTTCATCAACTGACAAGCCTTGTGAAAGGCTTGGTCCTGGAGTTGTTGTCTTTAATCCTGTAAATCACACAAGTAGAAAGAATCACAACTGCTAGATACAAGATGAACATCTGGTCACTTAAAATTGTCAGACTATACCATGCTGAGGGGATTAACTAGGGAATACTGCACATGGTTTTCTCCAATGAGTGGCACCAACAAACACAAAACAGTCTATAAGCAGCCTGCTGGCATCTATGACGGGCTTATCTAAACCAAATCATTTTAAAGCTACATCAGATCCTTTGTGCTGAAGTATTATCAACTGAAAGAAAAATAAAATAAGCAAATTCAAATTATGTTTTAAGTCAGTGGGCCAAAAAATTACATTTATTGCCCCACAGAAAGTGTATACACTCTACCATCTATACAAATCAGAATTAGTGAGTTTTATTTTCATAAGGAATATATTATTTGAAACAAATCATGTAAAACCATCTTAGACATAAACTTCTGGCTACTCCAGAAAACCATAATGATTACCTCATCTTTTTATTTACCAGAAAAGCAAATTAGTTCAAGTGCTGCTCTTCTGGAATACTTTTTTTGAATCTCCCACACTGAATTAAGTGCTCTCCAATTCTGCTTCCATACCACCATGCACATCGTTCTATTAACAATTCAAGCCAGGTGCAGTGGTTCACGCCTGTTATCCCAGCACTTTGGGAGGCTGAGGCAGGAGGATCACTTGAGCCCAGGAGTTTGAGTCTAGCCTGGGCAACACTGGGAGACCCCATCTCTACAAAAATTAAAAAAAACTCGCCAGGCATGGTGGCACACACCTGCGGTCCAAGCTACTCAGGAGGCTAAAGTGGGAGGATCTCTTGAGCCCAGGAGGTCAAGGCTGCAGTGAGCAGTGATCGTGCCATGGCACTCCAGCCTAAGACCCTATCTCAAAAAACAACAACAAAAAAGCAATAAACAAAATTCACTTATGACTAGCTGGGTGACCTGTGTCAAGTTATTTAACTTCTCTATGCTTCCCTTTCCTCATCTATAAAATGAGAATAATTATAACATCCACCTCACAAAGTTGTTTGGAAGGTAAAATGGCCCATAGAAAGATGCTTGGAACATAGTAAGCACTGTGCCAGCATTAGCTGTTATCATTATCATCACCTGTTTACTTGCTACTTTCCCTTGTTAGACTGGTGTATCCTTGAGAATAAGAACTACGTCTTGTGTATTTCTATATCACCAGTACCTAGAGCAATATGTGGTATAGAGTAGATGTAAAAAAAGTTTACATATTAAACTATTAACTGAAAAAAATTTTAAGTTGATATTTACTAAATACCTAAGCTAAACTATCATTCTGCTAGGTCCTTGTGACATAGGATGTACTTAATATTTACTATTAATTCTAAATTCAGATATTTAAATGACTTCTGCCACTTTCTCTATGTGACCTCTAGAAGCTCACTGGCATTTCCTTTAAGACACATATCTCTAGAATCCATTTTCACTTGCACATAAGTTTGGAAACAATAAAAATTATAAATGTTCATATAATCACTGAATAATTTAATATAGGCTCAGTGAGGTGGCTTGCTGCTGCTCAGCACTTTGGGAGGATGAGGCGAGAGGACTGCTTGGGGCCAGGAGTTAAGAGACCAACCTGATCAACATAGTGAGACTTCATCTCAACAAAAAAATTTAAAAATTAGCTGGGCATGGTGGTGCGCACCTATAGTCCCAGCTACTCAGGAGGCTGAGGCAGGAGGATTGCTTGGGCCCAGGAGTTCAAGGCTACAGTGAGTTATGATCATGCCACTGTACTCCGGCCTGGGTGACAGAGCAAGACTTTATGAAATAATAATAATAATAAGCTAATGACCCAAAATAACTGGTGTTTGTTAACAGATTACTTACAATTTTCTCCTTGTTAAAAATACCACAACGGCAGGAACTTGGTCTCATCTATTCACCTCTTTATTTCAAGTGCTTGCCATAATACAGGTATATAACAAATGTTCAATAAATATTTGCTGAATAACAAAAGAGTGAATATAAAAATAAAGGAAGGAGGAGAGAGAAGGGAGACTCGTTCACTCTGTTCCCCCAAAGTTGGTTGTGCTATAAAATTATTTTATTATCAGAGGACTATGACTTGGAACCCACCTAAACCTACCTACGAAAATGTGCAAGAAGTAATACTACTTACAGTGTACTTTTTAATTCACTCTCATGACTTTGTTTCTATAGGAAATAATACATCAGAAAAAAGTACCAGTCTGGCAGTCAGAAAACCAAATTTTAGAATTGGCTTGGCCATGAAGTAGTTATGTACCTTAACTTTTCTCAGCTTTGGTATACCTTATCTTTTAATAGAATGATTAGATGATCTCTAAGGCCCTTTCAGCTATAAACACAATTTCAACAGTGGGTGACAAAATTTTGTTGCTCCACACTGGAAAACATAATCTTGTATACCAATAGCTTAGTTCAATTATGCAAAATATTTATACCTATTACAAACAAGTACCGTGCTGGCTGCTGCTAGGGGATCCCAAATTAGTAAGAGCCTACAATCCATCTAGTGGCTGAAAGAGGCATGGAAACAACTGGTTATGTCCAAAGTAGGAAGAAACTCCGGCTGGAATGCAAAAAAGCTACTGAGCATAGAAACAGAATAATTAAATCTGACTTGGAGGAGTTGGGAGTGAAAACAATTTAGAAGAGCCTCACGAAGGAGGTAATCATTTGTAGAATGAGTCAGATTTTGATGAGCGGTACTGAACATTCTAGGAATGGAACATGATGTTCAAGGTGAGGAAGTGTGGGAACTATAAAAAATATGGCACACATATTCTGTAGAGAGACTATGTAAAAAAGGTGAGGTCAGGAGGAGGAAGGCTGCAGCTAAACTACTGAGGACTCAGAAGTCTAGACAAAGGGCTTGGAGATTTATTCTGTGGATAATAAGAGCTAGTTAAAATTTCTGAGAAAAGAGAAGGTAATTTAATAGTGGCATAGTGAAATATTAACTGTAGAGATGAGTCTAGAGTAAGGACCATTACTAGGGCAATTATTAATAAAACCAGCACTCCAGAGAGAAGGATGTAGAGGGTTCAAATAGGGTACTGGCTGTGAGAAGGGGACAGTCACAGACCTCTTGAGCAGAAGCTGTAGAGTGAGAATTTCAGGTCTTGGTGATAAAATGGAAAAGGAAGAATAAAAAATGTCCAAAGTTTCCAGTCTGAGTGCTTCTTCTTTTTATATAAAAGAAGACTCCTCTCTAGTTCATTTCTTCTCAAGATTATTCTAATTTAGTGGTTTCTGGAGTTTGTATAGGAAACAGGGGCTTAAAAATCAAACAAAACAAACCAAAAAACTCAGATGTCTAGGATGCATCTCAGAATGTTTTGAATCATGGAGAATGTACGTTTGTATTCAAAATTGTTTCTGAAGCATATATCTAGTTGAGAATTGATTTTCTAAACAGAGAAACACAGGACAGTGACCCCAAATGGGTGCTGAGACAAGGGGAGCTACTGACTTAGACCTAATTCACCGTTTTTATATGTTTGTTGTAGTTAAAGTCTAAAATTACTGATACTGATCTTTTTTGTGTAAGAGAACAGAAATCTATCAACAAAATAATATCTATAGCACCTGCTAGTTCTAAAAGTTGTGCATATTTCTAGTAGACAAGGAAGGAGTAGTTTCTCCAAGAATATGGCTCTCTTTGGTGTCCACATTTAAAAAGTTCCCTTGTCAAGAGCCTGAAGAGTTGGCCTTTAGCTTTTTACTCTATGGATGAATTACGGGAATTTGGTGAAAATATTAATCATATCAGGATTCCACCAA
The DNA here is from genome assembly GCF_028885625.2 of Pongo pygmaeus. Taxonomy (NCBI): domain Eukaryota; kingdom Metazoa; phylum Chordata; class Mammalia; order Primates; family Hominidae; genus Pongo; species Pongo pygmaeus. Next base: position 102,280,804 of record NC_072380.2, read on the forward strand.
AATAAGTGATTTGGTTATATTTAAAACTTCACAAGCACTTAGGACTATGTGTATTTGAAGGTTACCTATGTACAGACACAAACATATCTAGTATACTCAACAGGATAGGGTAGAGATGTCAGTTGAATAAACATTCTTATCCAAATAATAAAATACTAGCCTGTCAAATTTTATCAGATGTCTATGCTTTTGCATCAGCTCCCAATCATCCCTACACCACCATTTCTCAAAACGTCACACATTAAAATATAAGCCATTTGTACTGCAACGTAATGTCGTAACAGCTTTAAGACTCAGCTTGAACCAATTACTTGCTGTGACCTCCAGCTAATTTCCTAACCTCTCTGTCCGTCAGTTCCCTCATCTACGAAAAGCAGATGATGCTCTTCCCTCTATCTTATAAGGATTGTTTTGCAGATTAAAGTTTGATGATGGTAAAGTGCTAATTCTAGTCTCTGCACACTCCAGAAACAGCAGTTATTATTACTACTCATGGTTAGTAACGATCTACATACCTAATAGCTTCCTGGTCATTAGGCCGTAATGGCTAACTCCTTCCAAAATTTAGCTTAGCACATTCCTTACTTGTTTAAACCAAGGTTGCAGAGCACTCAGGAGATACACGGACTGACTCCGTAGTTGCCATTCAATGGACTACAGTGAACGATGCTCCCCGGAGTGTGCAATGTGGTGGTGCTGTTCTCTAACTTGTCTCTTTTAGCCCAAGTTCAATAGCTGCTGATCAAATAACTACAGAACAAATCCAGGAAGCAAATAAATATATAAGGAATACAGGATGGATGCTCTGAGAGCTAGGCAAATTAGATAAACGTTAGTAGAGAGAATAAATGTAAAAATCTCCAAGGTAAAAAAGCAAGAAGAAAATAAAGAAACCACTTTTACAACAACTTACTAAAAAATTTTTTTTTAAAACTATGGAACTGTGTTTTAAATAATAAAGGGGAAACAGTGACTGTCTCTGAATACATTGGCTTTCATGATTAACACTGAGATTATTATAATGCACATTCTTCATCTCAGTAAATGGCACCACCATCCACCCAGTTACTTATGCCAGGAAACTAGGAGTTGTTTCTAACTGCTCCACAGGAAATTCCCACCAGGTCTAGTTCTAAAATACATCCTGAACCTGTTCATTTTTCTGCGTCTCTACTACTACCATGCTGGTCCAAGGCATCAGGCTCCTTCACATCCAGATTTCCACAAAAGCATTCTATTCATATCTCCTTTTACATTGTCGGCCCTTAGAATTCTCCACACAAACCTAAGAGTGATCTGTTCCTTCTACCTGGAATTATCCACCACCCAGATCCTCACACAGCTGCCTTTTCTCATCATTCAGGACACATGGCTCAAATGTCACCTCCTGAGACTTTCCTTGAATACCTATCTAAAACAGCCTACTACCATCACTATTACATACATCACCTTGTTTTACCTGTCTTTATATTTGGCTTGATCTGAACTTACCATGTATGTTCGTTTGTTTGGTTACTAAATCTTGATCTTCAGAACATCAAGTTTACAATAACAAGGATCTTTCTTACTTTATTTACCACTTCATAACAGTTTCTGCTACATGGCAGCCACAAATATTTACTGAATGAATAAATGAAAGTATAAATGGATGAATTTTAAAACATGGTGAATATGGTCACCCCTAGCAAGTATATGAGTAACGTATATTTAGCTTATTGATTTACATAATAAAGTTGCTAACGAATCAATAAAATAATGCTTCAATTACCTGTACTGGGATGGCCCTGAGGATCACAGTAATTCTTTGTAGTCATGAAAATCACCGCCAATCCAATTTCTGCTTCAGGAATAGGTCTAAGACCTTGCCTATTAGAATAAAATAGTTTAAGTATGATAATATATTAAAACTAGCAACTTTTATTCAGACAATGTCAAGATAAAGCAACCTCTTTTTTTTTTCCTCCCAAATAATTTTATGGTATAGACAGAATTTCAAATGCAGAGTACTATAATAGCTTACTCACTCGGGCACTGTTACGTTGACAAGTCCACCATCTTTTAATAACTCCATTAACTTCATCTGTAAAATAAGGGGCTAAAGAATACAGATCTTCCCAGTTCTAAAATTCTACAATTTTTGGAATAAAAAGAACACAGTACTACCCAAATTAAACAACAGAACAGGCTTTTATGCCCAGGCATGGTGGCTCATGCCTGTAATCCCAGCACTTTGGGAGGCTGAGGCGGTTGGATCACTTGAGGTCAGGAGTTTGAGACCAGCCTGGCCAACATGGTAAAACCTCGTCTCTATTAAAAATACAAAAATTAGCTGGGTGTAGTGGTGCATGCTTATAATCCTAGCTACTCGAAAGGCTGAGGCAACAGAATCGCCTGAACTTATGAGGTGGAGGTTGCAGTGAGCTGAGATCGCGCCACTGCACTCCAGCCTGGGCGACAGAGCAAGACTCCGTCTCAAAAAAAAATTTTTTTAAATCACCACAGGCTTTTACAAACAAATCTATGGATACTGTGATACTAAGATGAAACTTCAAAGAGAAGAAAAAAAGAAGGGAGAGAGGAAGGACGGAGAGAAGTAGACAGAACTATACCTAAGGTATATCTATACATGTGTTACAACTTTTAGTAAATCAAATCATTTTGCCAAATTTACATGTATTAAGGTATCTTCACATTAAAGGAATCTTCTGGTGAATCTATTTTTTGTTGTTCTGTAAGGTCAATGACTGATTTTATAAAAACAAAAATACACCATTTAATATCATATAAAAATTACACCCCAAATTTTAACAAACAACTACAAAATGTCTTTTAATACTCATTGTAAAGATTTTTTTTTTTTTTTTGAGACAGAGTCTTGCTCTTTCACCCAGGCTGGAGTGTACTTGTGCAACCATGGCTCACTGCAACCTCTGCCTCCCAGGTTCAGGCAATTCTTGTGCCCGTAGCTTCCCAAGTAGCTGGAAGCACAGGCGCGCACCAACACACCCAGCTAATTTTTGTATTTTTTGTAGAAATGGGGTTTCACTATGCTGGCCAGGCTGGTCTCGAACTCCTGGCCTCAAATGATCCGCCTTCCTTGGCCTCCCAAAGTGCTGGGGTTACAGGCGTGAACCACCTTGCTCGGTCAAGATATTTTAAATGGTTAGTTTGTAAGGTCTTTTTGAAATGCTTAATGTGTCTTTTTGTGTGTACTGAGTTTACTTAAACAGGATTCAGTTATATGTGCAATTAAAGTATCAGACTAAAAAAATAAAATTTAAAAAAGCTTTATAATCAAGTGATCACATGTACCTACCTATAATTTAGGTAATTCAAAACTGGTATTTTATTACTCTACTAACTTTTGCAACTATAAATTATACTATGTGAATTAGTTATAAAGAATGGTTACATAACATAGAAACGTTTTAATACATATTTAATAATGCTCTACAGAAATTACATCACCCTTAATGGAGAAGCACTGGAAGCATTTATTTTAAAGTCAACAGTGAGATAAATGTGGCCATTTTCACCACTTCCATTCAACACTGCTCTGGAGGTCCCAGTTGGTATGGAACAAAAAGACAGAAAAAAGAGGTATCAGAGAAATAATGATTAGAAAGGAGAAAGCATGATTTATAGAAAAGACTATAGATAAATTATTAGGAAAAAAGAGGAGTCTGGCAAGATGGCTGGATATAACATGAATATCTGAATGTCAGCTGAATTTCTTTACAGCAGTAGTGAACTAGAAAAAGTACTTAAAGTGACAATATCATTCATTTATAATAATATTAGAGAATATGTACCAGCTAGGAATAAATAACAGTAAGATATTCAAGATCTCTCTACAGAAAATATAAAATTCTATTAAGAGATTTCAAGAAAACCTAAATAAATGGAGATACCACATTCAAGGATAAAAACAATTAAAATTTACATAAATTGTTAATTCTCAAGTTGCCTTGTAGATTCAATGCACTTCCTAATCAAAATCCAAACAAACTTTAACAAAAGATGATTCTAAACGTAAATGAAAAAATAAAGGGCCAAGAATAGCCAGGATGCTTCCGAAGAAGAGCAAAAAAAGACTTGTTATACCAGCTAGGAGGACTTCATCGAAGTTATACTAATTAAGACAGTGTGGTATTGGTACAAAGAAAGGCAGACTGATGAATGAAAAAGAATAAAGTCAAAAACACAAAAGTGCATGTAACTTTGGTATAAAACAGAATTTCAGATAAGTTAAAAACAAATGTCAAAAACAAAAGATGGTATAAAAATACTAGTAAAAAACATATAGGTGAGTATCTTTAAAGCACTGACTAAAACAGAAAAGATTTTTACTATATAGCAGGTCCTCGAATAACATCATTTCATTCAGTGTCATTTCATTAGAACATCGGCAAGAAAAAAACTGATTCCTAACCAGGGCTGCTGTCTGTGTGGAATTTGCACTCTCCCCCAGTGTCTGTGTGGGTTTTCTGTGTGTACTCTGCTTTACTACCACATTCCAAAGATGTGCACATTAGGTGAACTGGTATGTCCAAATTGTCCCAGTCTGAATGAGTGTGAGTGGGTGTGTCAGTGTGCCCTGCAATGGAATAGTGTCCTATCCAAGGTTGGTTCCCACCTTGCACCCTGAGCTGCTGAATAGGCTCTGGGCCACCCACAACTGTAAACTGGATTCCGGATGACAGTTATTTCACACAAGAGAAAACTGGGCTAGGGATAACCATGTAAGTTATTTTCAAAGATCTGGCTGGTATTTTAGACGACAGATATTTTCAGACACTTGCTGTGTGAAAAATAACTAATTAAATAATTGGTGAACAAAATAAATGTGTATTATGCATAGATCAATGATGAGCATGTGTCATGGACCAAGGATTATGATTCATCCAATTCTGTGCTAGGCTAGGGAACAGGTCAAGAAAGAAGGAAAAGCAGGAGGAGATGATAAAGAGAAAATAATTAAATTAATAACAGGAAGAGTTACCAAATTTGAGCTAAGATACCAGAAAAAGGTCTCAGCAAGAACAAAAATCATGGTTCTATTGTTCCCCTAGACATTTTTTTTTTTTTATTATACTTTAAGTTTTAGGGTACATGTGCACAATGTGCAGGTTTGTTACATATGTATACATGTGCCATGTTGGTGTGCCGCACCCATTCACTCGTCATTTAGCATTAGGTATATCTCATAATGCTATCCCTCCCTCCTCCACCCACCCCACAACAGTCCCTGGAGTGCGATGTTCCCCTTCCTGTGTCCATGTGTTCTCATTGTTCAGTTCCCACCTATGAGTGAGAATATGCGGTGTTTGGTTTTTCGTCCTTGCCATAGTTTGCTGAGAATGGTGGTTTCCAGTTTCATCCATGTCCCTACAAAGGACATGAACTCATCCTTTTTTATGGCTGCATAGTATTCCATGATACACATGTGCCACATTTTCTTAATCCAGTCTATCGTTGTTGGACATTTCGGTTGGTTCTAAGTCTTTGCTGTTGTGAATAGTGCCACAATAAACATACGTGTGCATGTGTCTTTATAGCAGCATGATTTATAATTCTTTGGGTATACACCCAGTAATGGGATGCCTGGGTCAAATGGTATTTCTAGTTCTAGATCCCTGAGGAATTGCCACACTGACTTCCACAATGGTTGAACTAGTTTACAGTCCCACCAACAGTGTAAAAGTGTTCCCGTTTCTCCAAATCCTCCCCAGCATCTGTTGTTTCCTGACTTTTTAATGATCGCCATTCTAACTGGTGTGAGATGCTATCTCATTATGGTTTCGATTTGCATTTATCTGATGGCCAGTGATGATGGGCATTTTTTCATGTGTTTTTTGGTTGCATAAATGTCTTCTTTTGAGAAGTGTCTGTTCATATCCTTCGTACACTTGTTGATGGGGTTGTTTTTTTCTCGTAAATTTGTTTGAGTTCATTGTAGATTCTGGATATTAGCACTTTGTCAGATGAGTAGGTTGCGAAAATTTTCTCCCATTTTGTAGGTTGCCTGTTCACTCTGATGGTAGTTTCTTTTGCTGTGCAGAAGCTCTTTAGTTTCATTAGATCCCATTTGTCTATTTTGGCTTTTGTTGCCATTGCTTTTGGTGTTTTAGACATGAAGTACTTGCCCATGCCTATGTCCTGAATGGTATTGCCTAGGTTTTCTTCTAGGGTTTTTATGCTTTTAGGTCTAACATTTAAGTCTTTAACACATCTTGAATTAATTTTTGTATAAGGTGTAAGGAAGGGATCCAGTTTCAGCTTTCTACATATGGCTAGCCAGTTTTCCCAGCACCGTTTATTAAATAGGGAATCCTTTCCCCATTGCTTGTTTTTCTCAGGATTGTCAAAGATCAGATGGTTGTAGATATGTGGCATTATTTCTGAGGGCTCTGTTCTGTTCCATTGATCTATATCTCTGTTTTGGTACCAGTACCATGCTGTTTTGGTTACTGTAGCCTTGTAGTATAGTTTGAAGTCAGGTAGTGTGATGCCTCCAGCTTTGTTCTTTTGGCTTAGGATTGACTTGGCGATGCGGGCTTTTTTGGTTCCATATGAACTTTAAAGTAGTTTTTTCCAATTCTGTGAAGAAAGTCATTGGTAGCTTGATGGGGATGGCATTCAATCTATAAATTACCTTGGGCAGTATGGCCATTTTCACGATATTGATTCTTCCTACCCATGAGCATGGAATGTTCTTCCATTTCTTTGTATCCTCTTTTATTTCACTGAGCAGTGGTTTGTAATTCTCCTTGAAGAGGTCCTTCACATCCCTTGTAAGTTGGATTCCTAGGTATTTTATTCTCTTTGAAGCAATTGTGAATGGGAGTTCACTCATGATTTGGCTCTCTGTTTGTTATTGGTGTTTATGACTGCTTGTGATTTGTGTACATTGATTTTGTATCCTGAGACTTTGCTGAAGTTGCTTATCAGCTTAAGGAGATTTTGGGCTGAGATGATGGGGTTTTCTAGATATACAATCATGTCATCTGCAAACAGGGACAATTTGACTTCCTCTTTTCCTAATTGAATAGCCTTTATTTCCTTCTCCTGCCTAATTTCCCTGGCCAGAACTTCCAACACTATGTTGAATAGGAGTGGTGAGAGAGGGCATCCCTGTCTTGTGCGTTTTCAAAGGGAATGCTTCCAGTTTTTGCCCATTCAGTATGATATTGGCTGTGGGTTTGTCATAGATAGCTCTTATTATTTTGAGATATGTCCCATCAATACCTAATTTATTGAGAGTTTTTAGCATGAAGGGTTGTTGAATTTTGTCAAAGGCCTTTTCTGCATCTATTGAGATAATCATGTGGTTTTTGTCTTTGGTTCTGTTTATATGCTGGATTACATTTATTGATTTGCGTATGTTGAGGCAGCCTTGCATCCCAGGGATGAAGCCCACTTGATCATGGTGGATAAGCTTTTTGATGTGCTGCTGGATTCGGTTTGCCAGTATTTTATTGAGGACTTTTGCATCGATGTTCATCAAGGATATTGGTCTAAAATTCTCTTTTTTGGTTGTGTCTCTGCCAGGCTTTGGTATCAGGATGATGCTGGCCTCATAAAATGAGTTAGGGAGGATTCCCTCTTTTTCTATTGATTGGAATAGTTTCAGAAGGAATGGTACAAGCTCCTCCTTGTACCTCTGGTAGAATTTGGCTGTGAATCCATCTGGTCCTGGACTTTTTTTGGTTGGTAAGCTATTGATTATTGCCACAATTTCAGAGCCTGTTATTGGTCTATTCAGAGATTCAACTTCTTGCTGGTTTAGTCTTGGGAGGGTGTATGTGTCGAGGAATTTATCCATTTCTTCTAGATTTTCTAGTTTATTTGCATAGAGGTGTTTGTAGTATTCTCTGATGGTAGTTTGTATTTCTGTGGGATCAGTGGTGATATCCCCTTTATCATTTTTTATTGCGTCTATTGATTCTTCTCTCTTTTCTTCTTTATTAGTCTTGCTAGCGGCCTATCGATTTTGTTGATCTTTTCAAAAAACCAGCTGCTGGATTCATTAATTTTTTGAAGGGTTTTTTGTGTCTCTATTTCCTTCAGTTCTGCTCTGATTTTAGTAAAAGTGACGGAGAGAATGGAACCAAGTTGGAAAACACTCTGCAGGAGATTATCCAGGAGAACTTCCCCAATCTAGCACGGCAGGCCAACATTCAGATTCAGGAAGTACAGAGAACGCCACAAAGATACTCCTCGAGAAGAGCAACTCCAAGACACATAATTGTCAGATTCACCAAAGTTGAAATGAAGGAAAAAATGTTAAAGGCAGCCAGAGAGAAAGGTCGGGTTACTCACAAAGGGAAGCCCATCAGACTAACAGCGGATCTCTCGGCAGAAACTCTACAAACCAGAAGAGAGTGGGGGCCAATATTCAACATTCTTAAAGAAAAGAATTTTCAACCCAGAATTTCATATCCAGCCAAACTAAGCTTCATAAGTGAAGGAGAAAGAAAATACTTTATAGACAAGCAAATGCTGAGAGATTTTGTCACCACCAGGCCTGCCCTAAAAGACCTCCTGAAGGAAGCACTAAATATGGAAAGGAACAACCGGTATCAACCACTGCAAACACATGGCAAAATGTAAAGACCATCAAGGCTAGGAAGAAAACTGCATCAACTAACAAGCAAAATAACCACCTAACATCATAATGACAGGACCAAATACACACATAACAATATTAACTTTAAATGTAAATGGGCTAAATGTGCCAATTAAAAGACACAGATTGGCAAATTGGATAAAGAGTCAAGACCCATCAGTGTGCTGTATTCAGGAAACCCATCTCACGTGCAGAGACACACATAGGCTCAAAACAAAGGGATGGAGGAAGATCTACCAAGCAAATGGAAAACAAAAAAAGGCAGAGGTTGCAATCCTAGTATCTGATAAAACAGACTTTAAACTAACAAAGATCAAAAGAGACAAAGAAGGCCATTACATAATGGTAAAGGGATCAATTCAACAAGAGCAGCTAACTATCCTAAACATATATGCATCCAATACAGGAGCACCCAGATTCATAAAGCAAGTCCTTAGTGACCTACAAAGAGACTTAGACTCCCACACAATAATAATGGGAGACTTTAACACCCCACTGTCAACATTAGACAGATCAACGAGACAGAAGGTTAACAAGGATACCCAGGAACTGAACTCAGCTCTGCAGCAAGCAGACCTAATAGACATCTACAGAAGTCTCCATCCCAAATCAACAGAATATACATTTTTTTCAGCACCACACCTATTCCAAAATTTACCACATAGTTGGAAGTAAAGCACTCCTCAGCAAATGTAAAAGATCAGAAATTATAACAAACTGTCTCTCAGATCACAGTGCAATCAAACTAGAACTCAGGATTCAGGAACTCACTCAAAACCGCTCAACTACGTGGAAACTGAACAACCTGCTCCTGAATGACTACTGGGTACATAACGAAATGAAAGCAGAAATAAAGATGTTTTTGAAACCAACGAGAACAAAGACACAACATATCAGAATCTCTGGGACACATTCAAAGCAGTATGTAGAGGGAAATTTATAACACTAAATGCCCACAAGAGAAAGCAGGAAAGATCCAAAATCGACACCCTAACATCACAATTAAAAGAACTAGAAAAGCAAGAGCAAACACATTCAAAAGCTAGCAGAAGGCAAGAAATAACTAAAATCCCCTAGACTTCTAATCTTCTCCAGAAGACACTTAATCTTTACCACAGATTTCCTATACTCACTTCTGACATCTAATCAATACAGCCATGGCAATCACCAATCACAACGTTGCCCTGCTGAAGTTCGGTCAATAGCTGGCTTCACTGGCCACTCTGCTTTATATAATTGCCCCTTCATGGGCTTGAACTAAGTTAACAGGTATCATTTTAAGTGACAGTCTTTCTCAAAATATAATACTGCATTCCCTCCAAAAAACATATTGTGGCCAGGTGCGGTGGCTCACACCTATAATGCCAGCAATTTGGGAGGCTGAGGCAGGCAGACCACTTGAGCTCAGGAGTTCAAGACCAGCCTGGGCAACATGGCAAAACCCAGTCTCTACAAGAAATAAAGAAATTAGCAGCAGCGTGGTGGTGTACGCCTGTAGTCCCAGCTACTTGGGAGGCTGAGGCAGGAGAATTGCTTGAGCCTGGGAAGCGGAGGCTGCAGTGAGCCAAGATCACACCATTGCACTCCAGCCTGGAGTGAAACCATGTCTCAACATCCCCCCACCAAAAACCCAAAAAACCATATTGTAACAAAGGCCAAATGTCACCTCATGATCAAGGCACCAGCGTCTGAGCTACCCAGTACTCCAGCTACTTTTTTTTAACCTCAGGGTGTCAATATATGCTGAAAGTAGAGCCTGGATTCCAGAATCCAACTGCCTGGGCTCACATCCTGGCCACCCTGCTCACTGCCTCTGCTATATGAAAACCCCCTTCTGCCTCAGTTCCCTCATCTGCACAGTGAGGACCACAACAGTAAATAACATACAGGTTGAAGATTAAATGTTTATACATACATAAATTCTTAGACCAGGACCTGCTATGTAGGATAATTTTTTTTTTTTTTAAATGTATTACTGCTGTTGCTCTGCCTGGCACATTCTTTGTCTGGCTCTTTGAAAAATTGGTCATAGGTAAGACATCGCCTAAAAGAGGCCTTCTCTGTTTAGAATAAGCTTCTTCCCTACTGCCGGGTTACTGCTTCCTTTATATACATGTGTAACGATTTGTTTACTTGTCTTTCTCTGTCTCTCCCTCTAGACAGTAAGCTCCAGTGATGGCAGAGACCGTGACTATCTTGTTTTTCATTATATTTCCAGTGCCTAAAACACAATGGAACTACAGTAAATTTGTGTTGTAGTAGTAAGATAGTATTTTTGTTATACAGTATATCTTCTTTTTTACAGTAGTTAATACATCTCAATTAAGTAAAATATTTATAGGATAGATGACTAAAATTTTACTTTTTATTTCAGCAAGCCCGTAAGAGAAAAAAAGAAAATCCCCCCATGGTCAGAAGGACTCCTGGGACAGGAAAAATGAATCTTTTGTAGGAAGCTGGCTGTGGACTTTTCAGGCATATAAACACTTTAGTCCTCACCTACTTTTTGCCACATGAAGAGTAATTTAGTCAGAAGACTGCCAAGCCTGATATTTCTACAATAGTTACTGGCTTCAACAATGCTAAGATTATTAATGCAAATTAAGGTCTAAGAAAAATCCTTCAGTTAGCTCTTTTACAGTCTCCCTCCACACTACAAACATCATTTCAACCTATCTGACTTTTTTTCTGCTTTCCCATAATAGCCTGTATAAGGATAGAAATGTTTATATGTCTTTCTAATGGGTAATAACCATCAAAGGGCAAATACATTTCAATGCTAGGCAATTGCAGAAAACCTTTTGCCTTTGAGTTTTAACTTTCTCAAATGCAACATATTCTGCAAAAAAAACCCTTAATACTACTTTGTTAATTTACAGAGGTAAATTCTACAAATTCTATTAAAGTAACAAAAAAGCATAAAATATTTTTGAGTAAAACTGTCATGAGTAAAGATATTCTATATCTAATATACCAAGTCACAATTAATTTTCAAGTATACTACACTATAAAACCTTTTATTAATTCTTTTATCGGCCGGGCGCAGTAGCTCACGCCTGTAATCCCGGCACTTTGGGAGGCCGAGGTGGGTGGATCATCTGAGGATGGGAGTTAGAGACCAACCTGGCCAACATGCTGAAACTCCATCTCTACTAAAAATACAAAAATTAGCTGGGTGTGGTGGTGCACACCTGTAGTCCCAGCTACTAGGGTGGCTGAGGCAGATGATCGTTTGAACCCAGAAGGCAGAGGTTGCAGTGAGCTAAGATTGTGCTACTGCACTCCAGCCTGGACAACAGAGCAAGACCCTGTCTCAAAAAAATAAAAAATAGGCCAGGCACGGTGGCTCATACCTGTAATCCCAACACTTTGGGAGGCCGAGGCAGGAGGATCACCTGAGGTCAGGAGTTCAAGACCAGCCTGGCCAACATGGCAAAACCCTGTCTCTACTAAAAGTACAAAAATTAGCTGGGTGTGGTGGGGAGTGCCTGTAATCCCAGCTACTCAGGAGACTAAGGCAGGAGAATTGCTTGAACCCAGAAGGCAGAAGTTGCAGTGAGCCAAGATCGCGCCGCTGCACTCCAGCCTGGACAACAAGAGCAAGACTTCATCTCAAAATAAAAAAATAAAAAAATAAAAATTCTTCTATCTACTTTTACATTGTTAGGTGAAAAGCAACAAAAAAGGTTAAACATAAAATCTCCCACTTACAGTTTTTTACTAATAAAGAATAATTCTATACCTTTGGAGCATATCCATTATTGACTGAATCCATTTCTTCTGACAGTCAGGAATTAAGGTCTGTGAGTTTGTTATTCCTGTATCAACAACACACGTTCCCGGAGCCAAAAAGAAATTATGTTCTTCTTCATTCTCTTCTGTTATCAACCTAGCTTCCCCACCTCCAAAGACAACTGCGGAACTCAATTTCTTATGCTAAAAATGGAAGGAAACATTTTTAAAAGTAAAATGTAATAATTTCTTGAACACATTCTTATAAGAATTTGATTTGGGAAACATAGAAGTACAATTCAAGAAGACTTGGTGCTACTTCTTGAGTAGGTAATTTCAGCTTCCACTTTGAGAAAGTCCCTAGTTCAACAGGTCTCTGCAGCCCTGGAACTGTTACACTCTCTGTGGTTCCTCATCACACTTCCTAACAGCACTCTAACTCTGGGCTTATCTGCATTTCTCCACTACAACATAAACTCTTGGAAACCCCATTTTGGCACACAGAACATATTCAACAGATTTAACTTCTTTAGTTAGCTTACTAACTAAAGAGGTTTAGCTTACTAACTAAAGAAGTTAAAACTAAGTTTCCTGTCCTCCTCACTTGCATATTTATGAATAGGCCAATTATCACAGATTTTAAGAAACCCTGTAATCACAGCCATGATCACTGGGCAGGTCTGGTGCCTGGGCTGTTTTTTATTCTATTTCACACTTTTACACAAAATCCCAAAATGAAATACGTTAACAACTACTGATAAGAGTTAATAACGTACCCTAGTTGGTAATGTATTCTTTAGGAAAATTTAGCTTATAACATAATTACCTGTTTGGCATTCAAAAATATAAATGTTTTCCCTTTGAAGATCTGTTTTCTTTCCTGTCGTCCTGACAGATCAACATTTTTACTTCCAATAGACGGTTCATCAAGAGGTGGGTAAAAACTGTAAAAATAATTAAAGTATATTCTAATTACATACTACTATGTTTGCTATTAAATTTGTAAATGGAGTAACTATCTGACACTCAAAAGGCGTAATTTCCATAATACCTTTATAGTATTTTTTTTTAAGTAAGAATTTTATCTGGGACAAAATGACAAAAAGCATCTAATCGTGTTTTCTAGAAATATGGTGGCAGGTGACACAAAGAAGAGCTAGAATTGATCATTAATATCTCAAAATAAATAATCCAAGGTTGACAATCATAACAAGATGAACATTAAACACACATGACTCAAACAAGGTATCTGAATTACAAAAGTTTCAGAGAAACATCATCCATAAAGATCAAATTCTATTAGCATCTTGTGTTTACTTAGGAGCAAATATCTATTAAAACGCTCATGTTTCAATTCTACTCGCACAATCTATTCTGAGTGTTTTGTTAGAGATCTCTTTGGAGAAGTTCAGGAAATTTTTAAAATGACATTATTTACTCAGTTTAAATAAAATTTCCAAAACAAGACTAAAGAATATAATGTTTTAGCTCTTTAATGCTATAAGAACATCTTAATCATCCATGAAAATAAAGGAAAATAAGAAATGGAGAAATATCAACAGATAATTCTTAAGCCTCTCATCAGTCTAGAGTTTCAACTTCCTGTATAATCAGATCTTTTGCTACAGCTGTTCATAACTGACTGGCATTTCAACTTGTCTCTCTTCCTTTCAGTAAAAATTACTAACCCATGATGATGATGATAAGGGGACAATGTAGGGAGGGAGAAATTCACAACCTGGACGATCAGTCACAAATCAAGAGTTAACTATCTGCAGAGATCAACATCCAACGTGGTAAAAATACTGCAGTCATTAAGAGTCACCATCCAGTACTTTAGAACTGATTACCTTACATCTTTCCCCTGGACTTCTCCTTGGAAACATACATATTTCATAAAGTAAAGCTAAGTTATGATTGAAGAGTTACAATACTTTAAAATTTTTTTGATAACTGATGCATGTATTTTAATTTCACTACAATAGATGCTGTAAGTCTATTTTAAAGCAATGATTTCTGGAAGCTGCAATCTCAAAAGAGTTATCTGCAGGCAAGAGCAGACTCACTTGGCAGGACAGAATGCAGGCCACTGTGTTAGTTATGGTTTTTCTGAACAACCAACTTTAAAATTCTATTTATTTTACTTTTAAAATATACAGAGAACAGTGGAAACTATTTTAACTGTTAACAAAAACTAAATCTACAATAAGAGCACTGGAAAGTTAGTAGACATTCGGACACATAAAAAGGATCAATTTTAATATCTCTTTGAATCCTTTTTATCCTTTATGTCTTAATAAATATTCCCCCATAACTTATACTTCTTTTTTAGTGTAAAAGCCAACTAATGCTTTACTTATATACAAATAACTAGTTTACCAATTAGGCCACACAATAATGTAACAACACTAGGACAGATTACAGAGCCAGTTACAGACAAAAACAGTAAGGAAATGTTTAACACATATGACTGTGTGTTATAGTCATACATGACTATAAAACTATGACTGAGTAGATGTGAGATTCTTCCTGCTTTCCCAAAACACTAAAGTTGAATGATTTTTAAATTATCTACAGCTTTATAGTATTCACACTGTCATTCTTAATTATGCCATAGATAACAGTTTACAGTAGCCAGGGAGCAGCTAACTGTAGCTTAGTTCAATGAAGTTGAGCCAGGTTCCTAAACATATGTGTATGGTAGCCTGTTAGGCCTCTCTAATGGCTCTACCAGAATTCTAACTTTATTAGTGTGATTCTTTAACAGCTGGTTCCTCCACTAAGTGCCATGAGGGCAGAAACTGTAACTTTTTTTGGCTCATCATTATATCCACAAGTCTATCTTGCCTGCTTCACTGTAGGCATTCAATACATATTTAGAAATAAACTGACATTAAAAAATATAAATAAAAATTCAACCTAATAATTTAAAAGTGAATAAAAAGTATAAACATCCTTCAATTCCCTCAAGTATAGATTTAAGTATTAAAATTCTAGAACTTGAACAATGTATTTTGGTTTTGTTTTGAGAACACTGATAAATTTGAGCCCCAATACTTGGTAAGATCAATCTTGAACAAAAAAATACAAAACTGTATTATCTAGAAGATAACCAAATGCTGGCTATGACTCCAACATGGGTTATCCTTAGTAATACATACATTTGATATATGATAGATACATTCATACATAGATAATTGATAATACAGTGATCAAAAAACACTATCTTCTAGAATTTCAAATACGTACATAAGCCTTTTTCTCTTTACCAGTGTAATGATGAGAACAAGAAAGAAGAGACTAGTGATGAATGTGAAGAGATCATTAAAAATCACTACTTCTGAAGCATTACATTCTAGAAGTTTTAAAGCATTTCTGACACTCTAAGTAATTTAATAAACTAGTACAAAAACTGGAAAATAGGAAAGTAACCTGTCAGAGACCTAGGCTAGAGGCATATTGACTGAATATAACAATACTACAAATATAAAGTGATCTCCAATTCCTATCATTAAAAAATTAAAATGTTTTGGGTTCGTTTATACAGAAACTTCAAGAGCTACAAATAATTATGTTTTATTACATAGTAACTGGTACATATTATGAATCATACATTCTATAAAATGATATTAATCTAGAAATTTTGCTTTTTCCCATTCACATTTTCTATTTAAATTCTTTACATGATTTTCAATAAATTTCATCTAACCTACAGTATATCATTTTCACTTCTGTACGAAGATTTTGCAAATACAGAATTTTTCTGAATCCATGTATAATTCTGGCTCTAGAAACTCTATCCCAAGCCACACATACTTATTTGTCCAATATCTGGACAGCTGTTTATTTCATTAGTCCTGCAGGCATATGTTCACAATTTCTAGAACCATTTACTATATGGCTTTTTCTTTTTTTTTTGGTGATCTTGAAAAGGCTAGACTGCAGTGACATCCACAATTTGCAAATGTGAGGTTCCATCTCCTGAAAAAAATTACTAATACTAGTCATATTTCTTACCTTCGATTTAAATTAACTATGTAAGGTGACTTCTATAAGCTTCCTACACTGTCAAACTTTCATTTACTGAGATTATTTCAGGCCAATGTGTCTGTTGGGTCTGAGATTTGATTACCAGCTGGTAAGTTAACCTGTTCTGTTTCATGGATGCTGGCAGAAGACAAACACTCCTGAGTCACAGCAAAGCAAGCAGCATGAGCCCCAGTATGTTTGCTGCAGGTCTCCTCTCTAACCAAGTCCCATAGGGAAGACGTAGAGGGTACATACAGCGAAAGGTACATACAGTAGTGTGTGTTACAGGAGAGAGAACACTGAACTTGGGAAACCACCGGTATTATAACAAGCTTTAAACAAGCCTACATTTTGTCACAGGAAGGAAACATTACTCCATCCCTCGAGGTTTCTCACTGCAAACATACCCTTGAGAAATGGTCTGTGTAAAGGAGGGTCAAGGCTTTGCATTCTTTGCCTATTCAGCAAATTGTTTATGAATGCAAGGGACCCATGGAGGACTCCATCTCTCAAGAGTGTCTCACTAAAACAATACTTGTTGTTTGAAATAATTAATACACCATCCTACAACATGAGAGACTTTGTAAAACTCAAATAAAAGCCAACTCCCCCTCCTTTCTAGGGGATAATCTCCTTACATTTAGACATACAAATCTCCTCCATTAGAGCACAGATTATTGAAATTAAACACTCCTTTTAAATGTGTTCTTCTAAAAATGACTTCATCTACTTCACTACTTTGATGACAGTCAAGGAAAATGAGATATTGCAAATCATTTCATCTACATGAAGTTATAACTGTCATATCCTGTTTCTTGGTAACAGTGCAAAGATGTAGACATAGCTGTACTAAATAGGACTGTACACTTTATTGGAAAAAATATTATAGTATGCCTCCTAATTTAAATCCAGGACTAGCAGTCATGCTTTTTTGGAACATTAGAGGTACTTATGTAATCAAAGGAGTCACCACAATTTATTTCATATCCTTTTCGTAACCCATTCCTTCTATTAACGTTTACAAATTGAATCTTTTTTCTGCTAATTGAGTACTCAGACAAATGAGCCTTCAACAAGCACATCAAAATGGATCCAGATAGGTATAGGACTCTATTAAGGCAAATAACTAAATATATTTAAAAACTGTATTACCAATTGCCATCATCAAATATGGGTTAATAGGATAAATAACCTGTCCTAGTTAACACCAAATTAGGAGGTATTCAACAATCTTATGGTAGGGATGTTGTATAGTCATCATCTACATTGATACAATCAAAAATTAAATCTAGAAAAAGATTATGTTGAACTTGGTCAAAAACACCCTTAGGTTAAACACAACTGACAATGTGAACAAAAAGAGGAATCAACGACTAATTCTAAAAACTCCAAGACCACGAAATATATCTACTAGTAGTGAAAACTTATCAGACTCCTCTACCCTCAAGTATAATCTAGAATTAAGAATAGTTCATTATTTGCAGCTAGAGTCATTATTTACAAGATTTATGTACTTCCTCAGGGAGGTTCATCAAGAGGCTTCAGGGAAATATGTGATGCTGTTAAAATACTATGCAAGTTTGTAGTTATGTCGGTGAAGTTTCTTGAGGTGAGACCAGTGCTTTCATCTTTTTTTTTTTTTGAGTCACCCAGGCTGGAGTGCAGTGGTGGGATCTCGGCTCACTGCAACCTCCACTTCCTGGATTCAAGGGATTCTTACACGTCAGTCTTCCAAGTAGCTGGGATTACAGGCACCTGCCACCACACCCAGCTAATTTTGTATTTTTAGTAGAGACAGGGTATCACCATGTTGGTCCCGCTGGTCTCGAACTCCTGACCCCAAGTGATCTGCCTACCTTGGCCTCCCGAAGTGCCAGGATTACAGGCATGAGCCACCAGGGCTGGCCTGCTTTCATATTTGCAGGAGTTCAGTCAGGGTGGTGGGAAAAAATGGAGAAAGATGCAAACCTTGGAAGGCAAGACGGTTTTACATCAGTTTCGGAATAGGATTTGGCTGAAGGCAGCCAGATTCTTTTATACAGTGCCTGAAAGCTTAGGTTAGATAACAAGGGATGTTAAGAAACTGATCTAGATAAGTTACTTAGCTTAGAACCTGGCCTTTAATCATTGGTAGGACTGCTCTCTCCGGGGAGGGGAACCATGTTAATTATCCACAAGTGTGTTGACTCAAAGCCTTTGTCATTAAATCTATACTGAATAAATGACCACAGCAACAGCTAGTCGGGGCCACCGCTGCTAACTCTTTACAGCACCCTCCTCTGTGTCTGTGGGTGGCCCAGCCCCCTAGCTCGCTCTTTCACTGGATACCTGTGTTTGAGTGCATTTGTTCATCTGTCACTGGGTCAGGGTCTGCACGTCAGACCTGGCACATATTGAGGGGTCTTGGACTCAAAAAATGTTAAGAATCCTCTTTTTTAAAATCTGAGTACATTTTTCCAGAGTCCAAATATATCGCATTATCTGCCAACTGGAGTATAAAATACAAAAAAACTTCCCAGATAAAAATTATAAACAAAGAGAAAAACCTGATTTTTGATTACTTTTAAAAGCAGACAGCTGTTATCAGGTATTAAACAGTCCCTAAAAAACTAACATTAAGCCAAATAGCTTACAGCAGCTCAAAATATATTAAAATTAGTAATAAAATTCCTAACTGGCATAACATTTAAATTTTCTTTTTTTAATGTTACTTTAAGTTCTGGGATACGTGTGCAGAACATGCAGATTTGTTATATAGGTATCCATGTGCCATGGTGGTCTGCTGCACCTACCAACCTGTCGTCTAGGTTTTAAGACCCACATGCATTAGGTATTTGTCCTAATGCTCTCCCTCCCCTTGTCCCCCACCCCCAAGCAGGCCCCGGTATGTTATGCTCCCTTCCCTGTGGCCATGTGTTCTCATTGTTCCAACTCCCACTTATGAGTGAGAACATACGGTGTTTGGTTTTCTGTTCCTGTGTTAGTTTGCTGAGAATGATGGTTTCCAGCTTCATCCATGTCCCTGCAAAAGACATGAACTCATTCTCTTTTATGGCTGCATAGTATTCCATGGTGTATATGTGCATGCGTATGGACATATACCCAGTCTATCATTGATGGGCATTTTGGTTGGTTCCAAGTCTTTGCTGTTGTTAATAGTGCTGCAATAAACATATGTGTGCATGTGTCTTCACAGTGGAATGATTTTTAATCCTTTGGGTATATACCCAGTAATGAGATTGCTGGGTCAATTGGTATTTCTGGTTCTAGATCCTTAAGGAATCACCACACTGTCTTCCACAATGGTTGAACTAATTTACACCTCCACCAACAGTGTAAAAGCATTCTTATTTCTCCCCAGCCTTGCCAGCATCTGTTGTTTCCTGACTTTTTAACTCAGCTAGGTAGGTATTAGTCTCAATTTTGCAATGAGTAACTGGAGCTCAGAAAAACTAAGCTCCATTCCCAAAGCTATGGTGCTGTTAATATTCTGGACTATGTGGCTCCCAAAGAGGGCTGCTGCACCACACAATTCCAGAGCTAACTGTGGCGTGATGCCTGGAACTGACATATGTGCTCTTCTGACCATGACGTTACCTCAGTGCCATTTACTGTCTTTCCATTTTTTTCTTTAAATATTAGCACATATTTAACATTTGTTTCAGAGATACAGAATAACCAACAAAGAAATTTGGGGAAGTCTTTCTTTACGTACTAACAAAAAACCTTCCATTAACAATACCGAACTATAACACAGCAACTATTACATCCTGAAACAAGCATTAAAGAGGGAATTAACCTAAATAAAAATCAATGCTATCATATATTATAAGTGACATCTTGTTATATTTAAAATACATAATATACCTTTCAATTTGTGGAAGCTGCTTCTTGGACTGAACTGCTTTCAGGAATTCAGTAAAATATTCTGGCTTTACAATTGGACGTCCACAAATGAGTGCACATATTGTCTAAAATGAAGAAAATGTGATTATATATATTCACATGCTAGCATTTTTTAAAGAAAAGTTTTAAGTTATAAACTACAAAGAGGCTGTTTACATCCATAAAAAATAATCTTTTCCCTTTCATCTCTCTAAATTTATAAAGAAGCCACAATCTATAAAATAGAAGTCGGTCTTTGGTCACTGCATTATTTTAGAACATAAATCACAATATAATCACTCAATTATAAGAAGTCACCAATTATAATACTAATTTTTAAAACTGCTTTTTTCGAAAGGGTGGAACAACATAAAATAAAAGTCAATTTTAAAATGCATTCCACTTTCGAAGACATTAAAATGTTAAAAATATATTTCAGAATTGAGGAAACGTAACATATCTGCTGCAGGGAAGACAATATTAGGAGATGAACATGAGCTATTCTTACACTAACTGTCTTTCAAAAAGATTCTAACTACGCAATAAACCCTTTTTGAGAAAGTAAATAAAGAAATAATTTTGGTAAAAGCACAAAATAAGTACATATAAAGTGGAAAAAAAAGAACTTAAACTCCCATGTGAATTAAGCTATAAGCCTCAAATATGATACATCCAAAAAATACGACAAACGTTAGAAAATGCTACAGTGGGCAATGAAAATAAGATTCAGAATAATATAAATATGCTTTTTTATTTTTGAGACAGGGTCTCGCTCTGTTGTCCAGGCTGGACTGCAGTGGCGCAATCCTGGTTCACTGCAGCCTCAACCTGCTGGGCTCAAGCAATCCTCCTGTCTCAGCCTCCTGAGTAGCTGGGACTACAGGCACATGCCACCATACCCAGCTAATTTTTAAAATTTTTTGTAGAGATGGAGTCTCACTATGTTGCCCAGGCTGGTCTCAGATTCCTGGGCTCAAGCAATCCTCCCGCCTCGGCATCCCAAAGTGCTGGGATTACAGACACAAGCCACTGCACCCAGCCATGAATATGCTTTCAATAACACAGGGTATTTTATTGTCTATATAGGTGCAAGCAGATTTAGATTGTCTCTCAAGAATGGAACCTGAAAGATACCACCTTCCAAAGTGAAAGAAATAAACTAGCATGAACCAGTAATGTGCAAATCAACACTGTATTGGGTAAACTCTAATACATGTGACTTGGGAAATTAATTGGTCCATGCCTCAGTTTACACTTCAGAAAATAAAAGTTGAACTGAAGGCTTTTTTTGTTGTTGTTGTTCTTGTCGTTTTTTTAAGTAGCTAATAGTAAGAATAAATGGTCTTTAAATTCCTTTTTGGCTCTAACATTCAATGATTTAAAAACTATAAGCTAACTGTACTTTCAGGAAATTTACCAAAAAAATAATATAACAACAAGGTTTTCTATTTTGGCATATGAATGACCAGGAATTTTTTTTAACAAATTACTCCGTAAACCATGTTGGTGTGTGTAATGGAGCAATTCACAAGGTGGTCATCAGGATCCCACTTGCTGGAAGTGTCCAGGTCTGTCACAGATGTAGTAAAATATCTCTCAAGACAATTTAACTACCTTTGATTGTATTTCACACCAACCAAGCCAGTGTATGATTACCTACTCTATTTCTTAAGTAATATCTTAAAGAGGACTGTGCTAGCGTCCACACTTAAATATTCTGGTAAAGGTGCATCCCTACTGAAAACCATAAATGGACACTTTGATTTGTAAACCTACTATTTGTGAGTTTATATGCATATATTAGTACTCTGGAGGCTAATCACACTGCTGAATTTATAAAACCACTTTCATAAACTTGTAAAAATAAAAAAACCCTTGATTACAGACAACCCCACCAAAGTACAAGTTGAGTTCCAGCTGAGTGGCAAGCCTTTCTCCATGATAACTCTTTAGCTATAAAACATAATTCTAGTTTAATTATATTAAATACTAAAGGAGTTTTAACAAAGGAATCTAAGTATTTGTGGCTTTTTACTATAGATATTAACCTAAAAGGATCTCACAAATCTATAGGTCAACAACCTGTTTAAAAGGAGATGAACCACCTGGAGATTGGAGAAAGACAACTTGGTAGAAGAGACATGAGATGCTAGCTTTGAAGACTGGCAGTTAATCTCTAGTTGCGTTGTGTTAAGACTGAAAACACAAACTATGCACTGTCATAACCTTCTTGGTGGAAGGACAACAGAATCGCTTTTTAAAATGCTAAACAAAATCTGAAATATAATCTTAGTTGCTTTTGGCTTGTCTCAGATAATAAACAGGTTATCTGAAAAGCCACTCAAGCCTAAATGGTATACAAAGGGATGGAGTGGGTATATATAAATCTACAACTAACAGTTCTGATAGTTTTAAAGTAATTTTTAAAAAAAATCTGTGTATAGTGGGTAAGCTTAAATTCAAATAACTTATTTTAACATAAGAACAAGACATTCAACCTACTTTAATGGTAACTTTCACTGATACCATGACAAGGTGAGTGCATTCTTCTGTCCAATTGTTTACAGTAAATCCTCCAAGTTGCAATATAGCTTGATTTAAAGCAGTTTTCCCAGAGACATCTAAACAAGAAGAGCATGCAACCAACGGCTCATACTCTATTCTGTAAATGAGAATAAGTTAAATAAAGTTATAGTATCAGAGTTGCAGAGATGGCAACTTTTAGTACTTTAAAACTTTAAGCTCACATCATATACTGTTATCGTAACTTTTATTTATTGTTACCCTTTGTAACCTATGAAATTATCAATTCCTCATCATTAAGCTTTGTAACCTAGAAAATTATCAAATCCTAAGTCTTGAGTCCAAATGAAGAAAAAACAATGACCAAAAGTTAACATTATACCTTCACCAATGAGGAATCGAAGAAATGTAATTTCCCATGAAGTCCCTCAGGGCCCACTCAAACTCTCATCACCGTGATGTACAAAATGCACTCACCACCCATGGCACAGAGTCCAATACTGTGCTAAGCAGGAACTAAATTATACTGTTTTAAATTCAGTAATCAGAAATATCATTTTCCTTTAGGATTTGGCTGAAATAAAGCTGTCCATTTTAAAATCAATTTAAAAATGTCTTACCTGAATTTACTTTCAAACACTCCAAAAGTAATACTATCCCCCGACTTCAAAGTTCGGGAAAAGCCATTCTGCATTTTTTCCTCATTAACAAAGGTACCATACTTAGAATTATCTTTTAATGTCAATACAGGGATTTCATCTGTTTGACTCTGAAAAGTTAGCAAATAATTTAAAGTCTTTTACCACTCAGTACATTCACTTCTCAGAGAAAAAGATTTCAAAAGAAAAGACAATAGGCAGGTGGCTAACCTCCCAACACAGCAGACAACAATTACCGCTTTGGTTGCCTCGAGAGGAAGACCATTCAACCAACAATTCATATTTCCCCTTAGGGAAGTTTCTTAACCCAGGATTACCCCTCCTAGAACACACATGTTCTTTATTTGTGTAAGTCAGTGGGGATTCTCCTGAACCCTCACACGCATTTGAGAATTTTTTGCTTTGGTGCAGTCTATTTAAAACATGACAATTTCATTCCTAGATCTTTTTTTGTTTGTTTTACAGTATCAAAACCACATTGTAAAAATTAGTCCCATGAGAATACGAGGTTATAGGCTAGTGTTTCTGACTTACAGTAACAATTTTACTTTTTCTGTAGAAATTTCAATAATGTTTTTCTATACCTAAAAGAATAGAAACAAAACCTAAATAAAACTGAACAAATTCAGATCGCATATAAGCAATCTTTGATTAAAATAATGGCCTATCTTTCTTATTACCACCAGCGTTATCATGAGTACAAATATTTATGAATTTTTTTTAGCACTTTTATCACCCAAGGTTATGATCAAAACAAACTGAAAGCCATTTAAAGGAGCTGTGGGGCATAAGTAAGCATTTCCCTAATGAAACAAATCAATTCCCATTGCAAAAACTTGTATTATATGAGAAATGCCCATTTCCACACAGCTACATAACCTCTTTAAGAGCCAGAGTCATGAAGGTCTGTTCATTGTTCTATTCCCAGGGTTGGCACAGTTACTGACACATAAAAACACATTACTGCTAATGGCAAAAACAGCAATTACTTTTGCACCAAACTAACAGTAAACAATAAATGTTTAGTAAGCAAATAAAAATAAATATGTCCTACTTCCTCTGAGTTTCTAACTGAAACAAAGAGTAAATTACTGAAATAGAAACTTCAAATCTCAAAATGAACAAATACCACTGGTACCACTGCCACAATATAAGTAATTTTGTTAACATTAAAAAAGTCTACACAGCTCTATAAAATGACAAATCCTGTGAACTCTCTCTCACATACACACCAAGAGAATATTTTGTGATTTCAACCCCCTTACTGGAAACTAGTGAAATAAAATTAGTAACATACCAGGTTGGTTACAGAAAAGTTAGCAGTTAACACAGCATGATTTCGGCTGATCGACTGATCCTTTTCAATTAGAATGGCACAGTTTTTCCTTCCAACAACGTACTCAACGCCAGTCAAAAGTCTGTATGGTTCTCCTGAGATAAATTTTTTTTTAAAAAAGATAAGTTGATAGACACACATGTACATGAACACACACATACATGTAAGTGTATATGATACAGGTATGACAAATATTAAACAAAACACCTTTATTTTGTTATTCAAATGTTAGTCAACGTTACATATGTCAAACTTGTGTTTTCAGTAAAGCGTCACCGAAGGCTACCAAAGGTTATCTAACTATGGTGTTTCAGGAGTAACAACAACAAAATTTAAAATACAATAAAAAAGAGAAAAAGAAAAAAAGGTTATCTAAATAGACAGAAGGCTACATCATTTTTATAAAGGGAAAGCAATGCTGAAAGGAGTCAATGTTCTCTCAAATTAACTTAAAAACTTAATGTATTACCTAGCAACAATCACAATATTATGTTTGGAACTTGACAAACAAAAATATCAGGAAACTATAAAAAAAGATACTCAGGCCTGTAATCCCAGCTACTTGGGAGGCTGAAGCAAGAGAAGTGCTTGAACTCAGGGGATGGAGGTTGCAGTGAGCCGACACAGTGCCACTGCACTCCAGCCTCGGTGACAGAGTGAGACTCCTTTCAAAAAAAAAAAAAAAAATCAAGAAAAATGTGAATATTATAGGAGCTTGCCCTACCAGACGGCAAAATATGCCGTAAAACTAAAAGTATGGTACTGGACCAGGAGTAAATAACACAGACCAATGCAACAAAGTCCTGACTAAGATGCACGCGTACGTTTTTTGAAATTTTGTTTTTATCTTAAAGATAGCATCTCCAATCAGTGGGAAAGGGTTATCAGTTTCTTTTAAAACTGCTGTAAATCATAAGTTGTTGGAGTAACAGTATACATATTGGAGACATGCAGAGTTGAGTCTGGGAGCATAATTTCGTTACCCGAGTTACCCGAGTGGCAGGGAGATTAGGGCAGATAAAGAGTAGGGAGTCCAGGAGAGCCAGGTCTCCAGGGACGCCTTGACCTGTGAGTCTTTACAGCATAAAATTTATTTAGTTTGGCGCTCTCCATACTCTCTTACCCTGCCAGTCCATTTAGTCTCTACATAGATCTTTGCCAATCATCAGGTAAACTTCCCGAAGACAAGACCCTTCACACCCACCACGGACAACCAATTAACATGTGATCACATTTCACACTGCGGGAAATGAAGGGGAAAAAATCGACTTTTCCCGTTGTTCTGATGACATTGTGGAAAAGGAGTCTGAAACAAAACTGAAAGTAAGCCTTTTCGTGGTAGTCATTTCCCCAAACTGTCCAGCAGTTCTTCACGTCCTGTGTGGCCCCCGTGTGGTCCGCCCATGCTAACTTCCTGCCGGGGGTTCCCACTAGGCGCGGGCTGCCGCTTACCCGCAGGCCATCCAGCCCGAGCGCTGCAACGGCGCGCGGGTGAGGCTGGGAGAGAGGGGGAGTCAGGAGAGGCGAGGAGGAGTGCCGCCAGGGGGCGCCGCAATCACCCCACCGCCCGCGCTGAATTCCAGCTCACAGCCGCCGCGCCGCCCGGGAAGAATACGCGCTTGCCATACAGCGTACTCGCCGCTTCTGCGACCGCTTCCGCAGCGTCCCCGGGCAGGAACGGACGCGACGCAGGAATCATCACCCGCAGGCCCTCCCCCGAGGCAGTCGCTACCGGGAAAATGGGCCCCGAGGCCTCCCTTCTGCCCTTACCTCCTGCCGGGCCCGCGGCGGGCAGCAGTTTCCACATCGGTCCGGCTGCTCAGGGCTGGGGCCGACGTGCAACCGCGTAACCGGGGCTGCTAGACGAGCGCGGATACGGCGCCTGCGGTCGGCACGGGCTCCGGGACGTGCGCGCTCCCGGGAGCCACGCAGGCTTCCTTGGATGAGGCGGGAGTGCGACTTGGGCGCGTGGCCGCCACCTGGTGGTTGGAAAAGGAACAGCACAATCTGTATTGAAATGTGCTGCGTTAAAAGGGTATGTTTCTAAGGTGTCGCTGAATGTAAGGTTACTACCTTTCCTGATTATGAACGAAAATAATTTTTAAAACTAACTCCAAAGCAACATAAGGAAAATTTTTAATTAAATGCATTAAAATACTGACCAGTTATGTAGTTTCGTGCGTTTGCAATTTCTTAAATTGCAGGTGTTCCTTTGGATTCTAGTAATGGTGATAATAATGATGAAGATAAGGATTTCACCTCGAAGTAAACTCATTATTTTTACTCTTTTCTAAGTTCAAATCAACTTGTCTTAACGTCTTTATTTCATAATGCCACACTTTCAGCTAATCACATGCTAAATACTGGGCAGTCTCCTGTATTTAATACCCTTCCTTTCCACTTCCACCTGTCTCAAGCTGGTTCAAGCTCTCCTCCTAATTCCAGTAGCTTCCCAACCCATCACCACCCACGTCCCACATAATGTAGTCTACATCCTGCGCACTACCAAATAAACATCTGACAGCACACTCCTGATCACATACATTTTGGCTTTCAAAAGCATTCTGTAATGGGGGGAAAAGTCACTTTAAAAAGGCTTGTTTAGGCCCAGCACCATGGCTTACGCCTTTAATCCCAGCAGTCTGGGAGGCCAAGATGGGAGGATCACTTGAGGCCAGGAGTTCAAGATCAGCATGGGCAACATGGCAAGACCCTGTCCTTCTAAAAAATTTTAAAATTAGCAGGGCTTGGTGGCATGCTCCTGTATTCCCAGCTATTCAGGAGGCTGAGGCAGAAGGATCACTTGAGCCCAGGAGTTCAATGCTGCAGTGAGCCATGATCATGCCACTGCACTCTAGCCTGGGCGATAGAGCAAGACCCTGTCTCAAAAAAAAAAAAAAAAGAAAAAAAGGCTGGTTTACCAACCTCTGTTATCATCATAGATGGAAACTCCTAAACACAATATTAGCAAATTGAATCAAGTAGTATTATAAAAAGAATAATCATAACTAAGTGGGATTTATCCAGAAACAAAAGGATGGGTTAACATTGGGGGAAAAAATAAATGTAATTCATCAGAATAATCTTAAATAGGAGAAAAATCATGATTATCTTGATAGTAGCAAAAAAATTGATAAAATTAAGCACCCATTTATGATACAAAAAACCTCTCTGCAAAGTAGGAATAGAGAAAACATCCATGATCTGATAAAGGATATTTACAAAAAAAACTACAGTTTACGTTATACTTAAGGTAAGTTATTGAACATCCCCATGACATCAGTAATGAAACAAGGATGTACATGCTCTTACCACTTATTTTCAGCATGGCTTTAGATGCTCTAGCCAATGCAATAAAGGAGAAAAAGTAACAAAAGACATTCAGATTGGAAAGGAAGAAGTAACAGTCATTATTCACAAATTACATGATTGCCTATATTGAAAATCAAAAAGACTGTTGGCACACTATTTTAATTAATAAATGAATTTAATAAGGTTCTGGATACACTATCTAGATACAAAATTTAATTGTATTCCTTTATTCCAGAAAATAAATAGAAAATTACATGTATAATTATAATGGCACCAAAATAATCAAGTGCTTGGTAATACATCGATCAAACTACATAATACAAAACATTATTGACTACGTAACATTATTGACAGAAAGTTTTAAAAGTCCTAAATAAATGCAAGGATAATGGATCATGTTCACAGATCGTTAAGATGTCATTTCCCCCAAAATTTCTTTATAGATTCAATGTAACTTCAGTAATCTCAAATGCTTTTTTTGAGTAGAAATGGATAAGCAGATTCTAACATTTATATGGAAATGCAAATGCCTAGAATAGCCAAGGCAATTTTGAAGAACAAAGCTGGAGTATTTAAATTATGAAGTACCAAGATCTATTATAAAGTTACAGTTATTAAGTCAGTGTTTGCTTGGTACAAGGATAGAAAACAGGCAAATGAGTCAGAATAGAGGGACCTAAAAAAAGTGGACACATAAGGTAATTTGATTTTTCGAAGGTGATTACAGGGCAACAAAGGAATGTCTCACGTGACCCCACCCCACCCCACAAATAAATGATCCCGTTTATTAACATGACACAGAAATGTGTTAACAACACAGGAAATGAAGACTGATTCCCCTAATTCATTTAGATGAATTAGAATTCATCTAAATTCCAGATGAATTCTAATTCATTTAGATGAATTAGAATTCATCTAAATTCCAGATGAATCATAATTTAAATATGAAAGTAAAATAATAAATATTAGTGGAAGAAAACATGATTTCAAAGTAGGCAGATCTTTCTTAAGTAGGACACACAAAAGTATGCTCTGCATCATAGAATCCCTAAATTTCACTGATTTAGTGAAGCATCAACATTTTGCAGGAATTTTCTTCCACACTCTGAAGTATACATATCTCACCAAGACCTCCAACCTGTTTGCCAAATCCTTGCTCATCCAATCTGGCGAGCATAATACCATCACTGTAGTAGAACAGTGGGATGTTCTGCAGCATGTCCAGACACTTCAGGTCTCTTGGGACTACATTATGATAGAGGTTAAGGAGATACAACTTAGCTCTGGGTCAACATTGCAAGTATTTTCTATTATTTGTTCTAATTAAATATGAGCACTTTTGGATTCTACTTTCCGATAAGGTTGGGGAAGCACATGTCATCATATCAATCACCCCAAACCTGTTGCCTGAGGTCATATTGCTCTGCTCTTGTAAAGATTTCACATCTGGTAGAGCAGCTCTAATTAGGATTATTACTTTGTTGATTGCAGTAGTCCAGCTGTTTATTCTCCAGGAACTGTCAGGCTTTTGTAGGTCAAGTATGATGAATTAAATGGAGATATAAAGGGAGCCAAAAAGAAAGCACTAATACCTATCATTCCCCTATATTGTTCTTGCTCACTGTCATGGCTGTACAATTTGAGGCTGCTCCCTGTTGGCCTTGCCCACGTTGATAGCTCTTACCCTATAGGCCAAGGAGCTGAGGTGGGTATTGTAAGAACTACCAAGGATGTTCATTTCAATTATATATTTGGGAACTAGGGAAATGACCACCACATAAGTCTGTGTTCAGTGGACCCACTATATGCCAGACCTGGACAAGGACTCCCTTAACTCTCTGGCTTCTGAATACCTCTGCTTTAACCAGGAGTCATAATATTTTGGGTTCATGGGTATCAATAATGATCATGTCCCACAGCCCTCCAAGTATTTGGGCATTCTCTTTTCCTCAGTGTATGATTTTCCAAGTGAATGGCTATAGGTCCCTTAAGGGAAAGACTGAGAGTAGGGTGGGGTCTGGGGAGGTCATTACCATGTATTCTTGCTATGGAATTGCAGGGTCCTTCTTACTGGCAGTCCTGCCTCTCCACCAGGCAATGGGTTCTGGATTGGTAAAGTGGCTCAAGTCAGGAAATTTGGAAAGAGAGTGTGACATTTTATTGAGGCTGCTGCTCTGAGTCTTGTGTCTTCCATTCTTGATACCCGTTCACTGAACAGATTGAGTTTACTCTTGGTTAACTGTCTTTCCCCATAGGGGTGCCTTATTCTATTAAGCATCTTTTAAGCTTGCTCTGGGTCAAGAGCTCTGCTGCCACTTCAATCTTGCCAATCAAGATAATTATACCATTCTGATGGTTAAGTACCACCAGCTGGCCTCTATTATTTCAGGATTCTATTATCCCCAGTCCTATCTGGGAACTCAATTCCATAACAGCATCTTTTATCATCAACCATGACCTACAGAGGAGACCTACCACTGAGCTTCTCAGTGATGCTGGTGCCCTTCTCACCAGAGAATTCCATGTCTCTTAATTTTGACATCTGGGGGGTTTCCAGCCTTATATAATATGGCCACTCTAGCATACCCATTTCCCTGAGCAGTTTGATCCCTACTTCTACCATCTGCCATGGCAGCTGTGGCATTTTTACTTCTCTTAGTGTGGGCCACCACTTTTCCACAAACTTCTAAAAGCCGTCATAGAAGCATGATAGCAATGTTTCCCAGAGTCCTTGCTAGAATGTTCGATCCTCTCTCCCTGGAGACTGCTCTCAAATCAATAAACTCTCTCTCATACAAATTTACTTTCCACTCTCCTCTTGTTCAGCATCCTCAGAAGGCAGTCCCATCAGTACTGTCTTGTTGCAGCTGTTGCATGTTGGCAGGGTTCTACAGCTCCTTCTGGGTAAAGCCACCTCCCTCCTTTATCAGGCCCAGTTCTTCCCTGCTGGGAAATACTATAACTTAGCCCAACTTATTGTCTGATTGCCAGGATGAAAGATGGTAGTGGCAGAGTGATGAAGGAAAACTGAGACCCCACAATTTCTATCTGTTGCTTGGTAACAACACAGGTCTAATAATCATATATACATATGATTATATGTATATATACACATACATATATATGTAATATCTATTACATATATTATATATTATACAATATATTACATGTAATATATTATATATAGTACGATATATTACATGTAACATATATATTATACGATATATTACATGTAATATATTATATATATTATATAATATATTACATGTAATATATCGTATTATATATAATACGATATATAATACGATATATATTAATACGTATATATAATACGTATTATATATAATACGATATATTACATGTAATATATATTATATAATACGATATATTACATGTTATATATTATATATTATACAATATATTACACGTAATATATTATATATTACATATATGTTACATATTACATGTAATATATTATATATTATATATTACACATACTATATTATATATTATATATTACACGTACTATATTATATATTACACGTACTATATTATGTATTATATATTACACGTACTATATTATGTATTATATATTACACGTACTGTATTATATATTACACGTACTATATTATGTATTATATATTACACGTACTATATTATGTATTATATATTACACGTAATATATTATGTATTATATATTACACGCAATATATCATATATTACGTTACATATACTATATATTATATATTACATGTTACATAATATATGTAATATATTATATAATATATAACATATTACATTATATATTATATATTACATCTAATATATTATATATTATATATGATATTATATATTATATATCATATATTATATATAATATATTACGTGCAATCTATAGTATATATTACATGCAATCTATAGTATATATTACACGCAATCTATAGTATATATTACTATATACTATATATAGTATATATTACTATATATAGTATATATATAGTAATATATACTATAGATTGCGTGTAATATATACTATAGATTGCATGTAATATATACTATAGATTGCACGTAATATATAGTATATATTACAATATTATGTTATATATTACATGTAATCTATAGTATATATTACGATATTATATGTTATATATTATATATATGTAATATTATATGTAATATATATTATATATTATATGTAATATATAACATATAATATGTAATATGTATTATATGTAATATATAATATATTACATATAATATATAATATATTGTGTATATTACATATAATATATAATATATTGTGTATATTACATATATTATATATTACATACAATATATAATATATTACATATATGACATATAATATATAATATATTGTGTATATTACATATAATATATTACATATATGACATATAATATATAATATATTGTGTATATTACATATAATATATTATATATTACATACAATGTATAATATATTACATATATAACATAATATATAATATATAACATATAATATATAATATATAATATATAACATATAATATATAATATATAATATATTACATGTAATATATAATATATTACATAGAATATATATTACATATAATATATAATATGTTACATAGAATATATAATATGTAATATATTACATAGAATATAGAATATATAATATATTACATAGAATATAGAATATAGAATATATTACATAGAATATAGAATATATATTACATAGAATATATAATATATAACATATATAATATATTACATATAATATATTACATATAATATATTACATGTAATATATTACATGTATTACATGTAATTACATATATTACATATATTACATGTAATTACATGTATTACATATATTACATATATTACATATTACATATAATATATAATATATAATATATTACATATATTATATATAATATAACATATTACATATATTACATGTAATATATAATATATGTTATATATTACTTCTAATATATAATATGTTATATATTACATCTAATATATATTATATATTACATCTAATATATATTATATATTACATCTTATATATTATATATTACATCTAATATATATTATTATATATCATATATATATCATATATATCATATATTATATATGACATATCATATATATTATATATATCATATATTATATATGACATATCATATATATTATATATATCATATATGATATATCATATATATTATATATATCATATATTATATATGATATATCATATATTACATATATCATATATTATATATGATATATCATATATATTATATATGATATATCATATATATTATATATGATATATCATATATATTATATATGATATATCATATATATTATATATGATATATCATATATATTATATATCATATATCATATATATTACATATATCATATATCATATATGATATATCATATATATTATATATATCATATATCATATATGATATATCATATATAATATATATCATATATGATATATGATATATATCATATATGATATATCATATATAATATATATCATATATTAAATATTATATATTATATATTACATATTATAGATATATATTATATATAATATATATTATATATTACATCTAATATATATATTACATCTAATATATATTATATATAATATACATTATATATTACATCTAATATATATTATATAACATATAATATTATATATTATATAACATATATGTTATATCTATAATCCACTAAGCATAATTTCTAGACACCAATGCTTTCGGCAAGGCCTTTTGTAGGTTTTTCTTTTTCTCCCTTAAGGTGGTTTATTTCGTGTGTAATAATCCTGTTGAATTTGCTTAGTAGTTATAGCTTGTGATTCTGTGAGAAAAGAAAAATCATTACATAGTAGTATCAGGGGTTCTATGCTAATTCTGGGCTAATTACTGGCCATTCTCCATGTACATGATGATAGTGAGCATTTGCTGGCTGTTTTGTATGTGTCATGTTCTGTTCTAAGTGCTTTAAATATATTATCTCATTTAAATCTGAGTAGAAGCTTGTGAAGTTGGCACCCTTACTATTGTATCTGCATCTCACAGATAAGGGAATCAAATGAGAAAGTTTGTAACTGGCTAAACATTATACATCTAGTGAGACATGTAGCTTGGCTTAAACCCCAGCAGTCTGACTCCTGAGGTTCTACCCCACTAGCAAAGAGTAAAATACAGTGGCTGAAAACAGGGGCTCTATAGCGTGAGAAGGCTGGGTTCAGATTCCATCACCGTTGTTTACTAGCTGGACAGTTTGCCTACCTGTGTTGTGCCTCAGTTTCCCAAATGCTGATAATATAAGCCTTATAAGTGCTTGTGACGATTAGTGAAATGTGTACACAGACTGTGTGCAGAATCTGACACACAGAAAAAGTGGAGAAAACACTAGTTTTCATGAAAAATAGATCCTCAGACACTGAAGTCAGGCTCCATGGCTCCCCCTCATGGAAATACTGTAACTTACTGCATTTTGAACGGCCTCTTGGTTTTATGCCCCTCATCTGTTCCTTAGTAGCGCCTATGACTGCTGCACAATCTCCTCTAAATTACTTTTGTGATAACCTCATTAGAAAATGGTAACAGTCTCAGTACCTCATTCAACAAAGTGTTTGATAGCTCACCATGCACCAAACATTGTGCTAGATATGAGGGATAGAAGGATGGTAAATTTAAAAAGGTAGGCACCCCACCCCACAGCCTCTAATACGTAAGAGAAAGACGCAATTGCAATTGTAATAAGAGCCCCAAAAGGGAAATTCAGTGCCCTATGAAAACATATAGCTAAGGCAAGGGCTGATTTACCTGAAGCTAGTAAATTTCAGGGCCTCTCGCTTGCACAGCTCTTCCAAGGCCCCAGGGCCATTTTTTTTCCCAGTAAAATTCACAAAAGTAAGTTATTTTAACAAAAGGAGTTAAAATAATTCTCTTTCCATTCCTATTTCTGTCAAAATTCCTCTCGTGTTGGATGATGTTGGAGTGGTCACCAGCAGTTGGGGTGTCTGCTAAACTGAATTGGGGAATTAATTTATTTCTTAGATCAATTCAGAAATACTTGTGTGGTTTGTTGTCACTTCAGTATAGAGTTAATGCTCTATACTGTCCTTCGGTGGGGCTGTCTTCCAGCAGACTGGACTATACTTTCTGCCCACCTTGTGACATGTACGTGCAGGGCCAGAGGTGGTATTGAAATGTAGACGTGTCCAGTGGTACTCAGCTCTGGAAGTAAATGGGAATTGGAGGAGAAGCAAAGTTTGAATTGTTTAAAGTGTATGAAGCCATAAGCTGGTATCAAATTATGTAAAACTGTTAGCAGAGGATATGGTTTCATGGATGCATAGTCAAAACAGAAGTTTGTCCCCGTCAGGAATATTCACAATTTAGTGTTTACTATTATGAATGCACCAAGCTTTTTTAAAATATGATAATAATTGCATACAATAGAAATTTTTAGAAATTCTGTCTTGGCCAGATACAAATCTGTAGTGGTCTTGTGAGTGGCAAATCTAAGTTTGTGTGAGGTATGATTTAGCACTTGAACTCCTTATTCTCTCTATTAAAAATATGCTTATAAAATCTTCAATAAAGGAAGAGGTGATCAAAGAGAATGCAGCTCCGAAATGTAAACAGAAATTACAATTAGAGGTGTGTTAGACATTTAAGTAGTTTGAAACATTACCTTATATTTGTGGGAAATTTAGGATACTGTGAATTTTTTGGAATTTGTAATTTGTTATCATTTCTTCTTATATTGTAAGTTAATATTCATTTTTGCACCTAATTTTGTAATCTTTTTCTTAAATGGCTTCCCAAAGTTTGTAAGCTTCAGGTACCACCAAACCTGGATGCTTCCCTAGTGGGAAGGCCTGAATTAGTGTAGAAGTCAAGGTAACTTTTCCTGAGAAAACAAAATCAAAGCTGACCCCTGATTATGGGGTCAGAGGCAGCCATACTAGGGTGATGATGTGAAAGTGGGGAGAGGAGGCATGTGTGTGAGGGGAGCAGCCATTGCTGGAGTGTAGGAGTCTGCCAGGCACTAACGCTGAACCATCAGATAGGAAATCAGAAGAATAGCACCAAAGGGAAAAATCTGTCCTCATGATCCAATCACCTCCCACCAGGCCCCAATTCCAACATTGGGGATTACAATTCGACATGAGATTTGGGTAGGGACACCAATCCAAACCATATCACCAATGTTGCAACTTCTTCTTAGAAACAAGATGAACCCCACTTTTAGGCCTTTTGATTTCAGGAAATATTAAAAATTAAAAATAATATAACCATTTTTTCTGTTCATATTCAAGACAAGCTAGTGGTATAAATATTCAATCATATATTCAAGGATGAAGGTAATATCATTTTATTTTATTTTATTTAAATTCCATTGCTAGCCCTATCCATTCCTCCATGATTGTGGGAATTGTGGGAAATTCAACCTTAGTCATTTTTAGTGCCCTGTCTCCTTTCTTCCCTCTCGGTATCATAAGAAGGACCCTAAGTCCTATATAGGCCTTTAGGGGAGGCCTCTCTGATTTTCAGTTCCTAGTGGTTATATTTTTCCTAACTGGTTTATTCCTTTGAGGTTCCAACCCTCTGCTTCTGTACCAAGCTTGGGGAATGACA
Source organism: Pongo pygmaeus (assembly GCF_028885625.2). Lineage (NCBI taxonomy): Eukaryota > Metazoa > Chordata > Mammalia > Primates > Hominidae > Pongo > Pongo pygmaeus. The sequence continues at coordinate 102,317,587 of NC_072380.2, forward strand.
GTAAAACAGAACCCAGAGTCCAGGCTGCCTAAGTGTTTTATGTAGCTATTTCCCTCTGACAGATTGTAGAGTGTGGGTGATGTAGTTTGGATGTGTGTCCCCACCCAAATCTCATATATTGAAATGTAATCCCTGGTGTTGGAGGTGGAGCCTGGTAGAAGGTGATTAGATCATGGGGGCAGGTTTCTCATGAATGGTTTAGCACTATTCCACTTGGTACTATCTTCGCCATAGTGAGGGAATTCTCCTGAGATCTAGTCATTTAAAAGTGTACCCCTTTGCCTTCCATGAGTGGAAACTTCCTGAGGCCTCCCCAGAAGCAGATGCCACCATGCTTCCTGTACCACCTGCAGAACTGTGAGCAAATTAAACCTCTTTTCTTATAAATTACTCAGTCTTAGATGTTTCTTTATAGGAATGCAAGAATGGACTAATACAGGGGGTCTACCTAAAACTTTTGCAAACTTCTTTTTCATGTCTAGTGTATGGTTGTGGTAGACAGAATTCTAATATGGTCCCATGAGTCCCAGTCCCTGGTATTCATGCTCTGTATAATTCCCTTCCCTTGAGTATGGACAGGAACTGTGACTCACTTCTAGTTAACAGTATATGGCAAAGGTGAAAGAATTGTGCAGATGAAACTAAGATCCTGTGAAAGAAAAACAGAATATAGGGACTGCGAACTCACTATGCCATGAGGAAAGTTAAGGTTGGAAACTCAGTCACCAATACTGTCTTTTTTGTTGTCATTGTTCCCAAACTGATAGCTGTAATTTCATAATCCCAGGACATAGCATAATTTCCTCTACTCCCTCTTTTCACATGTTTACTTTATCTTATGTAAAATGTAGATTTACTGAGGCTAATCAAGCCTCAAAAGAATGGAACCATCTGCCTCAGTGTCTACCCTCTCTTCCTTTTTTTTTTTTTTTTTCTCCTGCTTGCTCTTTCTTTTTTAAAGAAAGAATTTCCCAAAACCCCCTTTGGAAAAAGCATAGGTTACAGATGCTCTTGTGAGTTGGCTAAATGATCTCTAACCCACAGAGACCTGCCTCAGTCACTTTTTGGTTTGCAGTCCCAAGTCAGTTGATTTTAGTTAATCAAAAAGGGGTTAAGACTATTTTCAGTGGGCCTCTCTTAATCTGGTGATTGTCCTTAAAAGATGGGCTGGGGCCTCCCTGAGGTACAAAATTATCCTTGCTGGCTTGATGTAGTAAGCAGTCTGCTGAGGAAGCCCACATGGGAAGGGATGGAGGTGACTTCTAGAAGCTGAAGGCAACTCCAGCCAACATCCAGCAAAAATCTGGGGCTGTCAGTTATATGGTTATGAGGAAAATAATTCTGCAAACAATCTGGATGAGCTTGGGATCGGATCTTCTCCAGTTGAGCCTCCAGATAAAAACAGCCTAGTTGACACCGTGATTGCAGTCTTCTGAGACCCAGAGCCAAGGATCCAGCTAAGCTGTGCCTAGACTCCTAACTCCTGGGAACTGTGAGATAATAAATGATTAATTGTTTTAAGTTACTTATTGTGTTACTCCATTCTCACAATACTATAAAGAAATACCTCATACTGAGTAATTTATAAAGAAATGAGGTTTAATTGACTCACAGTTCTGCAGGCTATAGAGGAAGCATGACTGGAGAGGCCTCAGGAAACTTACAATCATGGTGGAAGATGAAGGGGAAGCACGCTGTCTTACACAGCTGGAACAGGAGGAAGAGAGAGGGTGGGAGTTGCCACACACTTTTAAACAACTAGGTCTCCTGAGAACTCTATCAGGAGAATAGCACCAAAGGAAGAAATCTGTCCCCGTGATCCAATCACCTCCTACCAGGCTCCAATTCCAACACTGGAGATTACAATTCGACATGAGATTTGGGTAGGGACACAAATCCAAACCATATCACTAATGTTGCAACTTCTTAGAAACAAGATGAATCCCACTTAAAATTTGGTTTGGAAGTCAAGAATGACAGCGCCATACATATATCAAGAGCGTAGGAAAAGTTTTATTATTGATATATTCTCAAGGTTTTTTTGGGAGGACAGAAAATGCCTCCTAAGCTGGTCTAAAAGTTTTTTAAGAGGGCAAGTGTTCTGGGCTGAATTGTGTTACTTCCCTCTTCTCCCAGCCAAATATATACATTGAACTCTTAACCCCCAGTATGTCAGAATGTGGCTATATTTGGAGATAGAGTCTTTAGGGAGGTAATACCAGTTAAATTAGGTCATTGAGGGTGGGCCTTAATCCAACATGACTGGTGTCCTCTATTAAGAAGAGGCAATTTAGATATGGAAAGGTACACAGGAGGATCATGTAAAGACACAGGGAGAAAATGGTCCCACAGTGGCTCCACAAGAAACCAACTCTGCTGACTTGTGGCCTCCAGAATTGTGAGAAAACAAATTTCCATTTAAGCCACCCAATCTGTGGTAGTTTTGTTCCCGGACCAAACTGAGGGTCAGGCTGCTATTTCTTGCTGCCAATAATGAGATGTCGATGAACTGGGGATGAAGAAAGTTTTTATTTCTGTAACCAGTTACAGGGAGAAGGCCTGGAAATTATCACCAGACCAACTCAAAATTACAAAGTTTTTCAGAGTTTATATACCTTCTAAGCTACATGTCTACATGTAAGTGTACATTCATCTGAAGATATAAGTGATTACCTTCTTTTAATCTATAACTAAGGTCTGAGTCCTGAAGACCTTCCTCTGGAGCCTCAGTAAATTTACTTAGTCTAAATGGGTCTAGGTGCTGGGTGATTACCCTTATCTTGTCTCCTGCTACATTACGGAGGTTTGGGGAGTTCCTTCAGACCTCCAACAGACTTGTTTGTGGAGGCCTGGGAAGTTTCTTCAGACCTCCAATAAAACTTGTTTAATCCTAAATGGGTCCTGTTAAGAATTCCTTCATTATTTTGTCATGCTTTAAGTTTAAGGCCCAGGAAAAGTCTAGGAAAAACTGTTGATGGGCTTTTCTTACATCCCAGCCTTTGTATAAGGACACTGAATTTTTTTTTTTTTAGCTTTTAATATTTAACTTATCCACTCAGTACTGAAACAAGTTGTGATGGAGGCCTGCGTTAGTGAAACCTGGCCTGCCACACTTTCTCACAGCAGCACTAGAAAACTAATATAGCAAGGAAAAAATGTTTGGGGGTTTTTATCATGGTTAGGGGATGGGGCTGGACAAAGGCTTTCCACACATGAGAAAGGGCTTGGCTGCCAGCGCCAAAGGAGGGAGCGTTTGGGCTTTCTTATCAACTTGCCCAGATGTGGGAAACAGGGGAAGAACTATCAGCAATCAAACGTCAAAAAAGGGAGTCAGACTTTTATTGCAGCTAAGTTTGTGGTAAACACTATTTCAGGGCACCATCTAACTCCAATGATAGTGTCTGTGTCACTTTTCTTGAGGTCTTTTTCTGAAGCAAGCCCTGATGCTACTGTCACAGGCCAGAGTGCTGGGGAATCAACAGTCCCAGCCATCAACCGTTGGCGTGAGAGTTTGTGTGCTAATACCCCAGCTCCCTCGTCCCTTGGATGGGATTTCTCTGAGGCGTGGGTTCTCCATTTCCACCCAGAGTTTCCCCTATGGCATTAAGCTCTAGTTGCCCACTGCGAGCCGCCTGGATAACTTACCTGGGTTGCCTACCTTCTCTTCCCTGCTGGTGCTTCCTCAAGTTCTCAAATGGGTCACTTGCACTGGATACCGGCCTCAGAGTCTGCTGCAGGAAAACCAACACTGAGACCATGAATTAATACTGCTTTCAGGGCACTCTCGAGACCTTCCAGCCAAAGATCACCAGGGACAAATCTGCAGGTGAACTAGTTTGGTTTATTATTTTTTGCAGTGAAGGACACATGCCATGAAAAATTATAGGGTGTCTCAGTAAGAGGGGTTAGAAAGTTAGAAAGAACTTCTTATAGGGTTTGGACTTCGAATGATTTAGGAGATGGTCTAAGGAAGTTGGGGTTCACTCTAGAATGGATGTTGTCAGAAAGGGCAGGCAATTCTGTGAGAATCTCAATGAATCTTACTTATAGTGAAGGAAGATTAAGTCTATAGGTAGGGGAGACTAGAATGAGGTTAAAGTTGTAATTGGAAAAGAAATAGCAACTCGTTTTGGCTGAGAGACATTGTGTTTGGTGTTTTGTGGGTGGCACCATGAGTTGTTTTCGTCGGTGCTTAGAACTATAAAGTTGACTTGCTTTGCCTCACCTTATTATGATTGCAGAGCAGCCTTGTCTGAATTGGTATTCTGTGTGATAGTTTAAGTTTAATAGATTAGTATGGCCTAGCTGTGAGTCCCAGGCCAGGTTCTGAATATCAAGGGCTGCTTTCTTTATCAGCATTTGGAAAATGCCAGGCAAATAGTAAACACCCAATATCATCTACCATCAGCCTCAGCCTGGGGCCTAACACCCATCTTCTTTTATCTAAAATTCTGAATTAGCTATGAATATTCACATTTTACGAATGAGGAAAGAAATGTGATCTGAGCTAATGCCTTGTGTCAACAGGTATATTACACTAAGATGGAGAATGATATGCTGAATCTGCGTTTGCCTTTAACGTGTGTATAACTTCGAGAAAAAAGCCAAGGCTGGGCGGTCGGAGTCACGCTGCATCCGGCGACAGGGGGCGGTGTGTCCTGCGAAGAGTCAAAACGCCAGAAGCTGCCCTTGGTGTTTTTCAGCCTCTTGGTCTTAGGGAAAGTGAGGCCGTGTTTTACATCCAACATATTATTATTCTGATAATACGTGACTTGGCGCCACGCGCACTCTGCACTTAAACACGCACTTAACGGATAAACATATACGACTGAAAAAGAGTTTCGCCCTTGGTGGGCAGTGTATGGGGCGCGCAGCTGCAATCTGCAAACCCTTGCAGGGCGCGGGGGTTCGTCCACCCGCTCAAGGACGCAAAGAACCTCCATTCTCTGCCATACAAAGCACTCCTGGCCCAGAGAGCAGGAAAGAGCATCAGCTAGGCCGAGCTAGGCGGCGCCCTCGGCCGGAACCTGAACGTCAGGGCCGGTGGGCGTCCACGCCGCCTGCGTCCCAGTCCCCGTCCCAGCCCCCGGCGGCCTAGGCAGCGCTCCCAGCCCCGAGAACTTTGTTCTTTTTGTCCCGCCCCCTGCGCCCAACCGCCTGCGCCGCCTTTCGGCCCGAGTTCCGGAGACTCAACATGAAGCTGCTGGCCAGGGTTTTGTTTACTCTGGGGTCCCGGCTGCCCTGTGGCCTCGCTCCTCCGCGGGTAAGGCGGCCGGGGGCGCGGGGAGCGAGGACAGCGCGTCCCGACGCGCAAAGAGAGAGGACAGGGCGTCACGGGGGCTCGGGGAACGAGGACAAGGTATCCTGGGGCGCAAAGAGGACAGGGCGTCCCGGGGGTTCAGGGAGCGAGGACGGGGCAACCCGGGGAGCGGGAGAGAGGACAGGACATCTCGGGGTGTAAGAGAAAGGGCAGGAGGTCTTGGGGCACAAAGAGAGGACCTGGCGTCCCTGGGGCTCATGGAGCTAGGACAGGGCGTTTTGGGGCGCAGAGAGGACCGCCAGGTCCCGGAGCGAAGGGCAACGCCGGGAGTGAGCACTGGGGCCCGGGTCGTATTCCACTGTCAGATGAAGCCCTGATATGTGTAGGGGAATAGGGAAGAGACGTGATTTTCGAAGTTTTCACAGTTCTGCAGGTTTCCAACTTGTGTGTAAATAGGTAGAAAGAGGTAGGGAAGGATACGGCGCCCGTCCACCCCTTGAGTGAGAGAGGGATCAGGCCGAGCGAGCACTGACCTTTGACGTCCTTTGTTGTGAGGAAAGTCCATCTATGTGTTAGTTATGGAATTAAACACTAATACAAACAAATTATCATGAAAATGAAACAAAAACAAAACCCCAGCTGTTTATAGACTCCCCTTCCCAGATGTATAGCTGGGAGAGATCCGTCTCACACTGGCTTCCCCCCCTCTCTCTGGCCCACACTCCTGTCAGCATCTCCATTGCACCCATAGTGGAAATAAAATACTGCAAGTGAAAACAGCTAGGAAGAAGAAAGAGAAACAAAAACAAAAAGCAGCAATAATATCCAAGACAAGCCCTCCCTACATCTAAATTACAAAATTGTAATAAGTAAACTAAAAAGCACATTTTCTTTAGCCAGGTAGAAAAATTAATATGTCAACTGTGAAAAAACTTCTTTTGATTTGATAGAATAGACAGCCATGGTGTTGTTTTTCAAAAACTATGGGCAGCAGTAGTTCCAAATAGGAATACAAAGAATTAGTATGGTGGTTTCCTCAAGTAAGGTATCTTTCTTTTAAAAAGTGAGATTTGTTCAGGGTTAGGGTTTTGCTGATTTTTTTCCTCTCCCTGTGAAAACTGGGTTATAGATCATTATAAAGGAAGCCCATATTTTCTGATACTTTTCAGAGACATTTCTCATTTGAAACCTACAACAGCTCTGTGATGTCTTCAGAGATTTCATTTTTTAACACACATCATTAGGATTGTAGTAATAAGGTCATACAGACCTTATCCGAGCTCTTCTGACACCATTAGACAATACAGTTTGAGAGGAAGAAAATGAACTCATTTAAAAATTAATTGTAATCTGACAATTTTGAAATTCCTTTGCTGAAGAAAAATATGGAAGTTTTGAGGTTCGGGGTTGGGAGGCAAGAGAGGTACCTGTTAGTGTGGTTTGTCCCCTTCCTAGCACATGTAGCCTCAAGTTTGAATTCCTGGGAGAAGAAAAGTCTTTACATCTGTGATGTGGGAGGTTGTTCCAGGGAACTTCATGTTTTTGTGGGCAAATACAAGTTGTTATAATTAAAACCCCTAATTTGAATATTTTTGTTACCAAGAACCAAGGCAAATGTTTAATTTGTTATAAAACCTGTTTGTGAAGTGCTATGTTAAATTGTGCTGCTGGCTAGTAGGCCTCATTTCAATTTAATAAATATTTATTGAGGACTGGCTTTGTGTCTGGCCCTGTGCTATGCCCTGGGACTCAAAATTTAAAAAATACGAGCCCGGCTCTCAACTGCTCTCAAGTTGCTCTCAGTTCTGTTGAGGAAAACATTCAGTCATTCAGTCGTTTATGAGGAAACACTAATTAATTAAGTACCTATTAAGTGTTGGGCATTCTTTGGCAATTTGTGGTTGAAAGACATTCCTACCTTCAATGTACTATAGTCTCATATATGTTTTTTAAGCTACAAATAATAACCAATGAGTAGGCCTTGAAATCAATTTAGTGGAGCAAAACAGCACTTTGGGAGGCTGAGGCGGGTGGATCATTAGATCAAGAGATCAAGACTATCCTGGCCAAAATGGTGAAACCCTGTCTCTAGTAAAAATACGAAATTTAGCTGGGTGTGGTTTCGCACGCCTGTAGTCCCAGCTACTTGGGAGGCTGAGGCAGGAGAATTGCTTTAATCTGGGAGGCGGAGGTTGCAGTGAGCCGAGGTCGTGCCACTGTGGTCCAACCTGGTGATAGAGTGAGACTCCATCTCAAAAAAAAAAAAAAAAATTGGAATATAATAGGATATATCTAAATTCATCTCATGTAGTAAGGTTGTTTATTTTGTGAAACTTTAAAAAAAACTTACCATTCTTCCTTTTTTTGATTCATTCTTTGATTACTATCATGCACACTGCCATTTTTCTTTTCCTTTTGTTTTTATCAAGAGTAATAACTATCCAACCTGATGAACATGGTGAAACCCCATCTCTACTGAAAATATAAAAATTAGCCAGGTGTGGTGGCGCACGCCTGTAATCCCAGCTACTCAGGAGGCTGAGGCAGGAGAATCACTTGAATCTGGGAGGCGGAGGTTGCAGTGAGCCAAGATCGCGCCATTGCACTCCAGCCTGGGCAACAAAGTGAGACTCCATCTCAAAAAAAAAAAAAAAAAAGAATAGTAACTATCAAGAGTAAAATCACTATTTTTAGAAAAATGATTCCTGGCCAATATTCAGCAATACAGTTAACGAAGTAAGATATGACCTCAAACTGGCCACCTAGAATTAACTTGGGTTAGCATTTGGTGAACATAATTCCAGGCATCTATTCTGGAAAAAGGATGGATAGGCATAATTTTACTTGGATGTCACATTTTCCTTTAGTCAACATTGTTTCATTGTTTTCTCACGATGAATATTGTCTTGGAGCAGTATAAAACCAGCTAGATGTGTTTTCGTTATTTATTTTTTTAATCTGGAAGCCTAAGTATTTCTTTATTCAGTGTAAAATTCTGGAATATAAGCTCTATGCAAGCAAAGATTTTCATCTGTTTTGTTCACTGTTTATACCTAGAACAGTGCTTAGCATAGAGTAAACATGTAACAAATATCTGTTACATGAATGAACGTGTGTACTGTGTTGCTATGAGCATGTGTATGTTGCTATAGAAATCAGATTTCTTGCTATGGTTCACAGTGAGAAAAATCTGAAAAATGATAGTCTAGTGAGTCACCAGCAGACATCAATAGACTGTGAAGACGCAGATATGTATTATAATGCATATATGACCCAAACTGTGCATACCTAGAGGAGGCAAGGAAGGCTTCATGGAGGAGGTGGCCCCAGAAGCCTACTGTTAAACCAGGAGTTGGAATTTGTGTGGTCCCAGTGGCAATATAGACCTAAGGAATTGTATGTATCAAGAAGTGAAGGAGTGGCTTATTTATAAAAATTCAAGTGGTTTGGTATTGTGGAGTTGGTGAAGTATGGGAACAGAGAGAAGCATGTGGAGATGAGATCAGTCAGGTTGCTGGGGGACAGGGCATGGTGGGCTTTTCTTATTTATGTAGAAAATTGAGCATTTACTATTTGCTAGGCACCTTACTAGGGATATGAGGGTGAGAAGAAGAGCTGATTCCTGCTGTCAAGAAGCATAGAGTCCAATGGCATTATGGTATGATGTGCTGTATGTTAGGTTGGGTATTCTTGCTTTTGGAGGGGATCCCAAATAAATAGCATCCATTTTTTCCAGTCTGAAAAATGAGTAAAGATGGAAGCCAAAGTATCACTTTTATTGTGGTTTGTGAGAGGAAGCTGGGCCCATCAGCTGGATCTCCCGAAGTAGGCAGACTTACATAACTCTGAGGAGGGCAGAACATTGCCCTCTGAAGGCAGCTGGATCCCAAGAGGAAGAAGACCAAGGAGGACTGTTCATACCCAACGATCCTGTCAAAATTTACCAGTCTGTGTTGCTATAAAGGAATACCTGAGGCTGGGTAATTTATAAAGAAAAGGGTTTGTTTGGCTCATGATTCTGATGCCTGGACAAGTTCAAGACTGGGCATCTGCATCTGGTGACGGCCTAAGGCTGCTTGCACTTGTGGCAGAAGGTGAAGGGGAGCTGGAGTTTGCAGAGATGGAAGTGAGGGGGTGTTGGGAGGTGCCAGCAAGAGAGGAAGTGAGAGGGTGTTGGGAGGTGCCAGGTTCTTTCACAACCTGCTTTAGTGGGAACTAATAGAGTGCAAACTCACTTGCCACTGCCAGGATGAGGATGGTACTACGACATTCATGATGGATCTGCCCCCATAACCCAGGCACCTCCCATTAGACCCCACCTCCAACTCTGGGGATCACATTTCAACATGAGGTTTCAAGGGACAGACATCCAAACATCCTTAGCAGGTTGACTAAGGGGACAGAAAGAAACCTGGAGTTGTACTACCTGAACTTCTCACAGTAGGGAGATGTCAGGACTGGGGAAGAAGCATCTCCTGCTCATGGGGGAGGTATGTCCAGTTTTATGAGAGTGGTGTTGTTGTTTGGTATATATCAAAGCTGAGACCTGAAAGATGAGTAGGAGTTAGCCAAAGGGAGAGATGTAAGAATGTTTTAAACAGGAGAGTAGTCTATGTGAAGGCCCAGCGTAGAGGTTATCAATAGAGAGTGGGGAGGCAGGAGGTGAGAGACAGCTTAGTGAGCAGCCTGTTGGCTGCGTTAAAGAGTTAGAACTTTGTCCTGAGGGGTGGGAGTGGAGACAAATGGCTAAACCCTGAGTAATCCTCTCATCTGTTGAGAGGTGATGGTGGCCTCAATGAGGGCATGCATTGGGTTTGGAGACACTCAAAGTCAAGTGATATTTAGAAGGTAAAATCAGAGGCCTTGGTGATTGGTTGGTGGTGAGGATGAGAGATGGGGCTGTGCTCAGAGGTAACATGTTGCCATCAAAATTGTGAGCAGAAATATGATATCATCAGGTAAGACTGGAAGTAGAGAGACCAAACATCAAAACACCAGTGATGAGAGTCTGAACTGAGGGTAGCATTAGAGCTATTGGGGACTAAAATGAACTGGGCTTGGTTTGAATGTATGGGGTAAGACGAAGCCCAGATTTCTGTCTTTGGCCCCTGAGCTAAGGACAGTGCCACTCTCTTGAGTGAGGACATTAAGTGGAAGCTGGAGGGAGAAGAGGAGTAAGTGACATCAGTCCTGAAATGTCAGTAGAGTCTGGGACTCCTCAAGTGGTATATAGATAAATAAGCTACAGAAGTGGAGGAGAGAATGTTAATTCTCCCTGGGAGTGTTAGGGAAAGCACCAGAGCTCTCACAGCTGGGTTTCAATGATGAATGTTAGGTGACGATAGGGAGCAATTTGTGTAAAGACAGGAAGGTAGGAAAGAGTTCATGTTTGGGGAATCCTGAGTACTTTGTTTTCCTGAGTGTAAATTTCAGGGGAGATGAAGCAGAAGAGAGGGACAGGAGCGAGGTCATGAAGACATACACTGTGGGGAGTGAAGGAATCTGGACGTTCTGCAGCTACCAGGAGCCCTTAGAAGATCTTAAGGAGAGAAGTAACATGATCCCATTAGCAGTCCTCTGGAGATCAGTTAAAAGATGACACAGAATAGGCCCCCAATGTTTGTGAATGTTGTGAGATAGGGGTTTGAAATCAGGTGGTGGATATAGAGGGACACTGGGGAGGTAAAAGGCATGGAGCTTATAGACGGATGGGATGTATCAGGTCAAGAGGAGAGGGAGTCACCAAGGTGGGGCAGGGCAGGGCAGGTGGCGGGGGTGGGGTTAATGGATGAATCTTGGCCTTGTAGCTTAAGTATGCATTTGAAGAAATTTCAAACAAACTTCCTGCCCAAACTACAAAGCAAACTTTATATTATTACAAAAAATAATCTAGATCTCAGATATCTCCCAAAGGTCATGGTAATGACATCAAAAGAGGGGGGAATTTTAAGGTTATCCAGAGTTTCTTACAGCCCATGGTAGAAAACATGCCATAGATGTTTAGCAACTTTTAGTTTTTGCAGAAAATTCTAGGTAGAAAATGATCAGCATTCTCAGCTATCCTGCGCTCTTCTCTTCCTAAGTTGATGAATCATTCTGAGATCGAAGTGCCAGGGTAATGATAAGTAAGTCTAGAATACAAGGTCAACTGCGCTTTTATCCCTTCCAGTCTGAGAAACCCTCACACTGCATTGTAACATAAAAGCAGTGATAGAACTGTAGGCTTTCATAATTGCTGGAATGATGAAATGATGTTGCCATTTACCTTTAGCCCTAATTTATTCTTCATGATTCAAAACTATATTTCCTACTGCAGCTTAGATATCTCTACCTGACTATTCCAGAAGCATCCCAGGTGCAGCATTTCTAATGCAGAACTCATTATCCTCAATGCTCCAACTTGGTCTTCTCATGTCAACCCAGTCATTTCAGTTACAGCATCACTCTGCATGCAGCCACTTAAAACTAGAACTCAGTTACCTTCCGCAGCTCTCACCTTACTTGCCAGGTCTGGCTGGTTGGGTTCTGGGTTCAGGCTAATTTACATGTTAAATGTGTGTGGAATGTGTTGTCTTAACTCTTAATTTCTACTGCCCTCGGTATCTCTCACATACAATTAATGACTTCTGTCTAATGGGTCTCTATTTCCTTTTTTCTGGCTCACAGTTAAATCTTAATTTTTCTAGAACACAAAGGCAGTGCAGATGTAACAGGGATATTGAGGTAAAGATGAGAGAGGTAGAAAAATCTCTCTCAGTTCTTTTCAGTAAACAGGAGACCTGTTTATATGCTGTTAATGAAACAGGCAAAAATGTGATGAAATAGATCAAGAACAAAAGTCCAAGCTCATGTTGGGCAAGAGGCAAGAAGAAATCATGGATCTAGTGGATATCTTAAATATCCTGACTTGATCATTACACATTCTATGCATGGAATAAAATATCACATGTACCCCATAAATAGGTAAAAATGTTATGTATTAATAAAACGTTAAGAAAAGAAGAAATAATTGGACCAGGCAATATTAGGTACAGTGGTAACTCATTACGTCCTCATTTTTTGGGACCTTTGCTCTTGCAAGTAGTTGTATTTGCTAACTTCCCACCAGTTCACATGATAGCATCCTGGGCTAAGCATCACCATCTCTGTCTGGCTTGTTATACAAGTGTCCTAATAGTTTCCCTGCTTCCAACCTTGCCTCTACACTCCATGGCAGCCAGAACAATCCCCTTAAAACTTAAGGCAGATCATGTCCATTCTCTCCTCAAAACTTTGAAGATGTTTCCCACTTACCTCAGAGTAAAAGCCTGTCTCCGTAGTGGCTGACTCAGCCTGCATGGTCCAGTCCCCTTTACCTCACTGACCTCTTTGGCCCCTGTCTCCCTCCTTCCTTCTTCTCCAGCCACACTGGCTTCCTGACTGTTACCCCATCCATAAGCATGCCCCCTGCTCCCAATCCCTTTTGCCTAAAACCCTATGATTCATTCTTCTCCTTCACGTCTTCGCTCCAATGTCACCTTCTCAATGAGGCCTTTGCTGATGACCCTGTTTAAAGTAGCAATGCTCTACCCCTATTCTCTGCCTTATTTTTTCCCACACTACATATCAACTTTTAATATACTACATATTTTTTAACTTAATTTCTTTATCCCTCATTCCCCCAAGGATAATCTTGCTGAGAATAGAGTATTGTGTCTGTTTTTTTTTTTTTTTTACTGCTGTACTGCCATGCCTAGAACAGTGCCTGAGGCTTAATATATGCTCAATAAACACTTGCTTAAAATGAGTAAATGAATAAACTCTATATCCATCATAATGTCATGTTTATCCCTAATACTTTTTCATGTAAGCAAATTCTCAAATCAAAACAAACTCTTTGCAAGAGCAGAGATTCTAATTTTTGGTTTAAAAAAGATTATCATTATAGTTTTGGTTAACATGATAGGGGATCAATAAGAGATGACTCAAATGAGAGGCAGACAGGAGTGAAGACCCTAGCTGAAAATTTCAAATTGTCTCTTAGGTCTGTGATTTCATCTCTTTTTATTTTGTTGTATTGGGGAAACATCTGTTCAGTCTGCATCTAACTGCAGACAGATAAGCACTGTAATAAAATGAGATGTACACCCTATGGCATAGAGCACCGACATTTTCAAGGACTCATGTTCACTGATACAAAATGTATCATTCCTCAAAAATGTAATTTCTGTCCTGCTCCTGGCAACTGCATAATTCAGCTTAGCCATTGGAGCTTGGAGTCCAGCTAGGCAGTTTCTTTTATATTTGTTCAGCCTTACCTTCAGGTTGCTGTGGCAACAAGATCTGTGCTCTGCAGAAGCTGAGAATATCAGTGGCCTCTGTTCAATGCCCTGCTGTAAGTTAAGGAGCAGGCAGATGTGCTTAAGCAATCTACACAGTCATGGAGCGTGAGTTAACAAGGCCTGTGGCAAGCCTTCGGTGTGGCACTCAGTTATTTTAATGTCCGCAGGGCAACTGTTGGCATTTGGGGTGAGACAGTTCTTCATTCTGCAAGGCTGTCCTTTTCTGCACTGGAACATCCAGTAGAACATCCCACCTAAGTATCCCTTGTATTTCCAGATGCCTCCAGCTAAGGACCACATACACTGTGCTGAAGTGGCAGTGGTGTGGCCGTTGGAAAGAATGCACGCATGGCCTTCTAGCAGTCGGACAAAATAAATTGGGAAGTAGTTATGGAAGGCTTCCTGTATTCAGGGAGTACATAAGGTGTTTTGGGAATGCAAAGATATACATTTTTGAAACTCATCCTTTGAAAAACATGGTTGTCCAGTGTTTACCACGCTGATATTTTAATATGGCAGTTAAGGCCCAGTCTGCAAAACTCTTCTGTGAATTCGAGTTGGAGTAAATTTGATCTAAAAAATATTGATTCAACCTGAACCAACAGATACTTAGAAGCTCCAAGAAAATAGATATGGAAATATTTCATTATTTTTATAAATATAGCTCACACTTTAGTGTTTAATATAGAGTAGTTATGCTTCAAGTAAGGTATATGTCCTCATCATGAAATTGATTCTATGCCATTTTTTTCTTGCTCTGTTTTCCTCTACACACTTCTTGTATTGTGTGCTTGCCTATATGATTCAATTTTGTTAGCTATTGTTAAAAAAAATTTATGAACATGTTGAATATTCAAGCAATATAAAAGGATATGCAGTGACAGTGTAATAAGGTTATTATTACTATGGTTATTACTATGAATAGTTTCTTGTGGATACTTCTGACAGTTTTTGTGCATATGTCAACATATGTATGAAGATATCCTCGTTTTAAAAAACCACATGAATGGGAGCATGTTACATGTATTTCTCTACCTTGAGTTTTACACTTAACACATAATGTCTCACATTGTTGGTATCCAACAAATACTTATTGAATAATTAAAAAATAATACATCTATAGCAATGTTTACAGTCAGCATATACATTCTAGCTCCTTCTTTTGGTAGATAATAGATCCATATAACCGTATTTTATAATATAGATGTGCTCTAATTCATTGGCTGTGTCCCCTAAGGAAACACACATAGATTGTTTTGTAGTCTTTCTATTACAAACAATTCTTTAATGAATCTCTTTGGCTATTTTGAGTCTCTTGCATTTTCAAAACAATTTTAGGATAAGCTTGTCGACGTTCACAAAAAGCTGATTAGGATTTTGATAGGGATTTTGTTGAATCTGTATATCAATTTAGGAAGTGTTGTCCTCTTAACAAAATTAAGCTTTCCAGTCCATGAACATAGAATGTCTTTTTATTTACTTATGTCTTTAATTTCTTAATGATGTTTTGTAGTTTTCAATTTATAAGTCTTGTACTTCTTTTATTAAATGTATTAGTATTCTTTTCAATATGATTATAAACAGAATTGTTTTCTTAATTTCATTTTTATCTTAATGTATATCTTTGATCATAGCTCCTTCTCCCCCTGCTTCTTTCCCAAATGAATGAGTATTTCTTTTAGGTAAATTCCTGCATGTGGATTTGCTGGGTCAAAGAGTATTTGTATCTAACATTTAAAAAAATGTTGCCAGATTGGCCTCCTAAGAAGTTGCCAGAATTCTTATCAACAGATTGTAAGGGTGGCTTTAATCAGCTGTTTCTTGTATTATAGATGATAAAATTTTGAACCTTACTGGTCTGGTAAGAGAAAAATTATGTCTCCTTTTGTTTAAATATGCTTATTTAGTTATAAATATGGTTGTATATTTGTTTTTTGTTTGTGTGGAGTACCTTTCTAAGCCCTTTGCTTAGTTTTTCTGTTTGCAAGTAACTCAATACTTTGTATGGATTGATTTAGATTTTCTTTTCTTTTCTTTTCTTTTTTTAAAGAGGGAGTCTTGTTGCATTGCCCAGGCTGGAGTGCGGTGGCACGATCTTGGCTCACTGCAACCTCTGCCATCTGGGTTCAAGAAATTCTCCTGCCTCAGCCTCTCGAATAGCTGGGACTACAGGCGCATGCCACCACACCTGGCCAATTTTTGTATTTTTAGTAGAGATGGGGTTTCACCATGTTGGCCAGGTTGGTCTTGAACTCCTGACCTCAGGTGGTCCACCCGCCTCGGCCTCCCAAAGTGCTGGGATTACAGCACTACTGCGCCCGGCCTGATGATTTAGATTTTCTATTCTTGGGCTTATTCTAATGTTTAAGATGTCATAATTTAGGGTCATTGGAAATGACTAATTTTTTAAAACAAGTGGCAAAGAGCTGGATTTCAATCATATATTCACATAAGACTCTACATGTCTGTATCCATGTGCTTTCTAATGCAATTGGAGTCTGGCCAACCAAGTGTTATATTCAGTAAGACAGGCATTTACCGAATGCCTAATTGGTGCCAGAAACTGTACTGTAGTGATGAATATAAGGTAGTGTCCCTGGCTTCCTAAGCATCCTGATATGTTGAAATGAATTGTGGCAACTCCTTAGCAGGCCAATTTGGAAGCCTTCCATTTGCCTGTTTTTAATAGGGTGCAATTTAAAAAGTGTTGACAGAGATACTGACAATGTTGTCTGGTTTTGAAGGCCGGTTCTGCTGGGTTGAGAAAGACAGTGGGTGGTTCAGGCCAATGAGAAAGCAGGAGCAAAGGCCAGAAGGTGAAAGTAGTTGGCAAGTTTTTGGAATGCTGAGGGCTTGGTAAGTGTAGAGTTTACTTCTACATGGCAGATCAGTCACGAGGTGGGGCTAGGAAAGTATTAATACGTTGGCACCATATTGTCCAGTGGCTTGAATGCCATGCTCAAGAGTTTGATTTTTGTCTTTTTGACTTTGGAAGGCATCCATGTTTTTGAGGAATGGAATTTTAATGTGGAGGACCCATCCATAGTGATGATGATGACGACGACGATGATGATAAATAGCTAAACTAAGTGCTCAAAAGATAACTCATTTAGCCTTACAACTTCCATATGAGAGACTATTATTGTATGAATTTTATTTATTTGAAACTGGATCTTCTTAATAATGTACCTAGCACACACATTAAACAATTATTTTTGTAGAAATTTGTTTTACATGAAATTTAGTTATGGTTCCAAAATAAAAGCCTTGCCTCTTCTTTCGTTTTTTATTTGTTTGTTTGTTTGTTTTTGTATTGGTTTCTTGTGTGTTACTTAGAATAGGCATCTAGGAGTCACATACTCAGATGCCTGAAGTCCTTGAAGGCCTTGTTTATGAAAGGCCACCCAGTGAAAAGGGCTCACTTTTCCTGTGTGAGTCGGGGCTGGACAGAGCTCAGGCCTTGTCTCAAGAGAGCAGTCATAGTTGTACTTAATCATGTGGTAAGGTGTTCCCAAGTGTTGGTAGAGCTTCTGACTTTTATGTGAATTCTTCCATTATCTAAATGTTGGCTTAAGTTTTAAAAACTTTGGGCTCAAGTTTTAAAAACATATTTGGCCTAGAATCACTAATCTACTTTTATTTGAGATATTTACCCTAGACATTTTAGACTAGCCAAAATATAGTTAAGTAATTTAGGTATATATCTCATTGATATACAGTCCTTATCCTTGAGGGGAAGGTGCAGTGTCAAGACTCTCAGAACTGCCATTTTGAAGATTAAAAGTATGATCATGTCTCATTAGTTTAGATGCTGTAATTTTGGAATACATGGAGGAAGCTATCGTTTATATGATGTGGGAGAGGGATGAGTATGGTGAGGAAGGTAGGTGATAGCTAATTTTTTGAGGGAGAGATTTAGAGCTTATAACTAAAAAATAATTCTGTATTGCCAAAGTTGGAAGACTCTAGCTAAAGTTTTAAGAATTTTAGGTCACTAAAGATCTCCAGAGAAATCAATCTTGATATGAAAAGTGTTATTTATATTTTTGAAAAAAACTTATTTCTCTAAAAACCATAAAGCAAGACTTGAAAATCTTTAAAAGCCTGTTTTGTATCTACTTTTTATAATTCAAAAATCCCAACCAAAATACTGTTTAAGGTTATTAAGGATGCTTCCTTGTAGAAACAGGATTGAATATGATGTGATCCTGTGAGATCTGATCATCTCAATGGGTCTTAAGGTTGAAATGAACATCTTCCTTTTAGGCAGAGAAGATGGCTTGAATTTATATTAACACATATGCTGTGTATTGTCAGAGGGTAATGAGAATTAAAATAGCTTATCAATTTCTTCACTTTGGTTTGGTGGGGAAGTGGAATCATAAGGTTAATATTGATCAGATCATATAAGATAAATAAAAATGTGCTATGTAATAACCTGTTACATTATAGACATTAGGAATTATTTTTATCACATGTGACATTTTTACCTTTATATCATTTTCTCTACCAGTGTGGAGGTTGAGGAAATGTTTTAAAATAAATTTAAAAAGAAAGTTTGTATGCAAATATCTTGTTTAATTATTTTCATGAAGTCCCACATCAAATCCCCTATACACATTAACATTAAAAAGTTAAAAATTATGGTAAAGCCTTCAGAAAATTAGAATACATTTTTTCATTATTATTACTTAGTGACAAATTTACCATTCTACTTGAGTAAACTTCTTGATTCATCATCTTAATGTAATAGTTCTGAAGGCAGGTGGCAGCCTTAAGGAAAACTGCCACTTATGTAGAAAAAGATTATTGTAGAGTTGCTTGGATTACTGTGCTTTGGCAAAAGGATGTGAAAAGAAAATGTCAACATGAAGCTAAAATAAATATGATGACTGGCATGGAGCATAACAAGATTTACAAATATGTCTTCAATTATTTTATACATGATCTCAAATTTTGTCTTTCAGTAACTTTTTTTCTGCTTATAAAGATCTAATCATACTTATTGGATAGCTTTGGAAAGTACTAAAAACCAATCAAACAAACAAAAAAAAACCAAATAATTATCTATAATCTCATTACTTAGCTATAACTGTAAAGTAATGGGTGGACTCTGAAGTCAGACAGATACTGGATTTAAGTCTTTATTCCCTATTATTATTTATCTTTAAAAGTTAGCTACTTGACCTTTCTGTGCTTCAGTTTTTTTCATCTATAAAATAGAAGTAACAATTGAATTTACCTTATAGAGCTCTTTTGAGGACTGTATGGTAAATATTGAATCTACTACTTACTGTTGTTATTTCCTTCTCGTCTTTTTTTCTAAGCATATATTTTTATTTGTAGTTAAAAACATACTGTATATTTGTTTCTTTTTTTTCATTTAACATCACGTTATAAATGTTTTCTTGTGCAATTTCCAGTTGATGAACAGCCTCCTTCTAAATCATTGACCGCATTTCTTATTCTTTCCTTAGGATAAATTTCAGGATATCCTGAATCAACTGATGACAGCCTATTTAGCTTACAGGAATACTCTGGAAGGAAATGGTAGCTTCTGGAGTTTTAACTGGAGTTTTAATCTTGCCACCATGACCTAATGGAATATCACATAACCTCCCTGGTGTGACCATTAAGCTTAGCAGGATCTCAGAGAACAGACAGAGGAATATGCAAGCTGGTTATCAGAGAAGGCTCTGGAGCCTGTCAGTCAGTTTGAACCCTGGTTCTGCAGCTTTGGCAATATATATATTTTTTATCACTCTGAGCCCTTTCTGTACAATAGGATAAAACTAATACCTATTTCATGTGGTTGTTTGGAAGATTAAACAGTTTGATATGTAATCCTGGCAGGTGGTAACTACTTAATGAATGTTAGCTCCTATTGTTCATTATATTAGATACCTAAAGTTTGTTTTATGATTAAATGCAAGAGAATGGCAGTGATGTTCGCATGTAATGTAAGTACAAGCTGTTACATATAAAATAGGGCAATACAAATATTTTTTACTCCAAAATGGATTGATTTTCCTCCCATTTAAAATAAATAACAGAAATATTCTGTTTTATGTTTTGTGGCCAGAAGCTAGCATGGGAAGAGGCATTTGATTTAATAATCCTTATAGAGAATTTTTAACAATTTTCTTCAGTGATTCAAAGGTGGAAAGTGATTTTTGTCCAGATTATTCTTGTTGAAAGACAAAAATGCTTTATGTTGGTTTTTTAAAAATTAAATTTGGTCGGGTGTGGTGACTCATGCCTGTAATCCCAGCTCTTTGGGAGGCCGAGGTGGGCGGATCATGAGGTCAGGAGATCGAGACCATCCTGGCCAACATGGTGAAACCCTGTCTCTACTAAAAATACAAAAATTTAACTGGGCATGGTGGTGTGTGCCTGTAATCCCAGCTACTCTACTCGGGAGGCTGAGGCAGGAGAATCGCTTGAACCCGGGAGGCGGAGGTTGCAGTCAGCCAAGATCATGCCACTGCGCTCCAGCCTGGCTACAGAGCGAGACTCCATCTCAAAAAAACAAACAAACAAAACAAAAACAAACCAAAAACCAAAACAAAACACAACAAAATTTAATTTAAGCAAAACACCTGCAGCTAATAATGGTAGCATTTGTAGTGCTTACTATATGCTACACACTGCTCTAGGTGCTTTACCTGTAATAACTCATATAATCCTCACAATGCCATATGAAGAAATTATTTTATTGTCCCCATTTTGTAGATGAAGGAACTGAGGCACAGAGAGGTCAAATAACTTGCTGAAAGTTACATAGCTTGGGAGAAAATTCTGTGCTATGTAGTCCAGCTCCAGAGCCTGTGCTTTTTAAATCAGAAAGCAAAGAATAATAATTAAGTACAATACCAATATGTTTGCAGTGAGTTGTGTTAATACAAGAATTTGATTACTATTAAATTCAAGAGCATGTTTTAAAAAATTCATCTGTTTTTTGGAAATATATGTATGCAAATTTCAATTCATTTTCCTCTTTTAGTTTTTCAGTTATGGGACAAAAATATTATATCAAAACACTGAAGCTTTGCAGTCTAAATTCTTTTCACCTCTTCAAAAAGCGATGCTACCACCTAATAGTTTTCAAGGAAAAGTGGCATTCATTACTGGGGGAGGTACTGGCCTTGGTAAAGGAATGACAACTCTTCTGTCCAGCCTAGGTGCTCAGTGCGTGATAGCCAGCC
This sequence comes from Pongo pygmaeus, assembly GCF_028885625.2. Taxonomy (NCBI): domain Eukaryota; kingdom Metazoa; phylum Chordata; class Mammalia; order Primates; family Hominidae; genus Pongo; species Pongo pygmaeus. The sequence goes on from NC_072380.2 coordinate 102,338,373, forward strand.
GGTAAGTCCCTTACATCAAGCCTATTGGCGACGCTTTTGAAGAAACTGTTCTGTGCCATAGTATTGAAAACACTGTTCGCCAGAGTTGTTTGATTAGCATCTTAATCTTATATAAAATATTAGAAATATTCTTTAGATTATTTAAATATATCTTTTTGGAAAAAGTTAGGTACTATTTGAGATGAAAGAAACAATAAGAATTGTGGAACTGATGTTTGGGTAAACATCCGCAATTTTCATTATTTTAATTTCCCCAATTCAGTGGTAGAATATTTCTTTTTCTGTACACGAAGATGAAGTTAAAAAGTACGACATGAAGCCAGGTGGGGTGGTGTGTGCCTGTAATCCCAGCTACTGGGAAGCTGAGGCAGGAAGATCACTTGAAGCCCAGAATTTGAGACCAGCTGGGCAACATAGTGAGACCTTGTCTCAAAAGAAACATTTTTTTTTTAAGCACCATATGGAGGTTGCTTTGTCTTCAGTGGGAATGATGATGGTTACTGCTTTAATTAATAATTAACCTTATACCAGGATAATTGATGCAGTACTTTCATTTTATTTTTTATTTTTCGTGAGATGGAGTTTTGTCCAGCACTTGTCGCCCAGGCTGGAGTGCAGTGGCGTGATCTCGGCTCACTGCAACCTCCGCCTCCTGAGTTCAAGCAGTTCTCCTGCCTCAGCCTCCCGAGTAGCTGGGATTACAGGCGCCTGCCACCACACCTGGCTAATTTTTTGTATTTTTAGTAGAGACTGGGTTTTGCCATATTGGCCAGGCTGGTCTTGAACTCCTAACCTCAGGTGATCCACCCTCCTTGGCCTCCCAAAGTGTTGGGATTACAGGCATGAGCCACCGCGCCCAGCCAGTACTTTCATTTTCTATAAAATAAACAGGTATTTCAAAGTATCTATTATTGTGATGAATATAGGAAGGGTAAGACCATGTGGAAGGAATTTCTTCTTATTAGGCATATTCTGGTACCCTATAAACTCTGTTAAGTCTGAGGCTTTAGAGACTGGTTTAAAAACCCACCCCTTCACCATTTTGAATGGTGTAAAATTTTAGGTAAGCCAAGTAGTCATCCAAACAACAGTTACTATGTCATTTGCAATTGCAGATTGGCCGGAATATTTTTTGTTTTTACATTGTAATGTTTTTAAGAGTTTTAAAATATTATTTTCATTTTAATAATAATTTATATTCATAGTTTTTTTTGTAGAATGTGAGACTGTGTGAATAAATGTAGACTCTTTGAACCCATAAATTTAGTACAAAACCTACTGACATTATACCATGAATATATTTTCTTTGTAAACCTGGCTTATCAAGGAAATAATTTAAATCTGTGAGTAGATAATGTTAACGTAAACTGGTTTAAAAGTGACTAATTCAATAAATTAGTATCAAATATATAAAAATGATCTAAATTTGACTTTTAGAAAAAATTTACATTGATTTTTGTATATAAATAACATCTATACTTTCTCAGAAATGCTTTTCTTTAAGCTATGGATTCTCTGTATTCTTCAATTTATGAAACTGAAAAATATAATATGAAGTCATACAAGGTGTTTATTTCTAGGAAGATGGATGTTTTGAAAGCTACTGCAGAACAAATTTCTTCCCAAACTGGAAATAAGGTACATTAAAAATCAGTTATTTAATTTAGATTTAGGAATTGTAACATGTTCAAATAATTTGTTCATGCGTTTGGTTTAAGAAACCTGGAAAATGTCATATTCTTTTTGTTATTTTGCAGGTTCATGCAATTCAGTGTGATGTGAGGGATCCTGATATGGTTCAAAACACTGTGTCAGAACTGATCAAAGTTGCAGGACATCCTAATGTAAGTGTAGCGATGATGAAGCCAAAGTGCAAGACACTTGATGTTGATAACACCCACCAACGTGTACAAAGGAAATAAAATATTGATACTGATGTAGGACAGGCAAGCCCCAATCTGGGTTCTTGGCTTCGCCCAGGAAAGAATTCAAGGATGAGCCGGTGGTAGAAGAGAACAGCTTTATTGAAGCAGCAGCAGTGGAATGGAGCTGTGACTGTTCCTTCAGAGCAAGGCAACACCATAGTCAATGTGCTGGGCATAGCAGTTGAGAGGCAGTTTTATAGTCGTATTTATACCCACTTTTAATTACCTGCAAATTAATTAGGTTTATGCAGAAATTTCTAGAAAAGGGTTGGTAACTTCTGAGTCATCAGTTCGTTGCCATGGAGAGGGCAGTAACTTGCTGATATTGCCATGGCAATGGTAAACAAACATGGTGCATTGGTGGGTATGTCTAAAGAGGGGGTGCTTTCATCCAGGACCTGGTTTAACTAGTCCTCAATCTGGTCCTGTGATGGAGCTCTGCCTCCAGAGTTAGGCCTGCCTCCTACCTCAATATGAGCAAGTGCTGTGTTGAGAAGCACCTATTTTCTGTCCCTAGGAAAATGCCAGTTCTGCTAAAGCAAAGAACAGAGTAGGAAGACCGCTACACAACTTCCTTTCAGGAATACTTAAAGAATCCATTTATGATTGATCAGAAAACAAACTTGATTTCACTTTATTTAATAAGATTATGAAATAACAAGAGCAGTTATCCAAGAGCACAGCATTGAGTTTAAATGATTGATGCTTTTTGCTTCTCCTAGTAACTTTTGATTGTCTTCCTCAGTGAGGAGAACAATATAAACATGAAAAACTATAAGAAATTCAAAATTTCTCCTTTTAAGACCTGAAATATGCATGAATATTTTGCTGTTGCTTGGTACATTTATTGGAGAGAAGCCGTTTCTTCCAGTAGTCTCAAAGATAGCACTTTTCTATGTTAAAGGTATTTTCAGAACCAGTAACACTGAATCTCCTGTAGAACTAGCCAGAATCTTTACTGGTGGTAAATAGATCATCAACCACAAGCTGCACTGGTTAAGTTAAACTAAAATGACACCAGAAACAAAAAGGCATTTCTTGAGATTCTTTGAAATAAAATGCAGTCACATGGTAAATACATTTAATCTGTATTAATTTTCTTTTTTTTTTAACTTTTAAAATTTTATTCATTTTTTTTAGACAGAGTCTTGCTCTGTCACTCAGGTTGGAGTGCAAGTGGCACAATCACGGCTCAGTGGAGCCTTGACCTCCTGGGCTCAAGCGATACTCCCACCTCAGCCTCCCAAGTAGCTGGGAATACAGGCATGTGCCACCACACCCAGCTAATTTTTAAAACAAAATTTTTGTAGAGATGAGTTCTCGCTTTGTTGCCCAGGCTGGTCTTGAACTCATCCCAAAGTGCTGGGATTACAGGCATGAGCCACTACACCCAGCCTTAGTTTTCTTAATAAGAGAATCTACCCTAATTTAAAGACGGCTTAGGATTCTGAAATTTGGTAACTAACATAGGAGGTTTTCACAGACTCAGACTACCAAATCTCATGGTATTGTTTCATAGGTAGCTGTGGACTTCAACTTTATTGTATTATTTCTATTAATACATTTCAGAAACAAAACCCTGCAGGGAAAATGTTTTTCCTCATCTAAAGTTTCTGTAACTTGCCATGTTCATTTATTAGATTGTGATAAACAATGCAGCAGGGAATTTTATTTCTCCTACTGAAAGACTTTCTCCTAATGCTTGGAAAACCATAACTGACATAGTTCTAAATGGCACAGCCTTCATGACACTAGAAATTGGAAAACAACTAATTAAAGCACAGAAAGGTATGTTTATTTGCTTTTCTCATATTTATTTGACTTCTATGTGTGCAAGGTTCTGTGGTAAGCTCTGTGATACTTTAAAAGTCAATGAGACAGTCTACAGTTGTACAACTCACAGTGTAATGGAGAAAAATGATATTTAAATAATTATCATGTGTTACAATTTGAGCAGTAATAAATACATGTTTCTAGTGCATTGGCAATCCAGAGACAGGAATGACTAACTCTCCCTAGGATCAGTGATCAGGTTGAGGAACAAGATGCAACTTAAGCTGAAAGTTCAAAGATCTAGATGTGGAGAAAGAGGAGGGAAAGGACATGTGAATGTCAATGGATAGAGGCCTGGTGGAGAGGAGGAGCATAAGTACATAGGGAATGATGAAAACCTTGATGTTATTAGAGATGGGGAAAGGAATAGGAAATGATTTTGGGAAGGTGGGTTGGAGTGTAATTGGGAAAGTTCTCAATACCAAAATAAGGAGTTTAATGTTAATTCTGAAAGAAATAGGAAGTATTTTTGTATGGATTTCCATTGAAGGTGGAACAAAGAATGCGACTTGATTGGAAAGGTTAGTGACAACAAAATGGATGATAGAAGGAGTGCCATTCAGGAGGATTTGATTTTTCTTTTAGCATATGGCTAGATTGCATGGGAGATAAAGTAGAAGACATTTAGAAGACAATAAGATCAACAGGCCTTATTGATTTGATGAGAGTATTTTCAGATGGGGTGAAGAGTCTGGATGATAATACCAATGAGATTAAGGACACTGGAGGGAAAATAGATTTAGAGAGAACTTACTAGGAGAACATTTTTGTTAGTATTATGAATGAATTACTTTATAAAAGTTCATATGTAAATGGATAGCAAACATGTCTAATGTATATATGTGTGTATATTCATATATATCTAGAACCAGCATACATTTATTCACCTGACAGACACTTACTAATGACTTTTGGGTAGCAGGCCCTACACTCATGCTCAAAGCACAGAGGTGGACAAGACCCTGTCCCTGAATAATTTGGGGAACTTGAAGGGTGCGGGTATTTTCTTAGAGAAGGTGGAGAGTATTCTAAACAAGGAAAATGAAGAAGAGTTCTCATGCTCCTCAGAGGATGTCCTTTGAGGGTTGAGGGGAGGAAAGAGAGCATGGAGCTGGCTAGGTTCCTCCCTCTGGTTCAGAAAGCTTTGCCTTATACGGTTCAATTTCTTCTTTTGTGCAGCGCAGGTGATCCTAGAACCAGCTTGAGATATGCTGTAGGAGCAGAGATGCTACAGAGGCACTAGCTCTGTGTGTGTGTGTGCTCACACACATACACTAATAGCTTCCATCCTTTCTGTGCACTCATTGAAATTGAAATTCCTGGTTACTCATTTCCATGATGGCAGAATGGATGTGATTTATAATTGGATTTTGGATAAGTGTTTGATTTGATTTTTTTTTTTTTCAGTAAGGGGCGGGAAGATGGATAAGAGTGGGAAGGGGGGACAGGGAAGAGTGTGACTCCTCTCTCTTCCCTTCTGTGTCGGAGGAACCTTGATCTCTGTATCTCTCCTGTGTCTCTGCGTCTGTCTGATTTTCTCTCGCCCTACCCCTTGCTGATATCTCAATTTCATTTTCTACTGCTCTGCCTCTGTCGGCTCCTCATTTTTGGTTCTCTGTTTCTCTCTTCATCTATCTCTTTCGTTTCTTTATCCTTCTTTGCCTCATTGTCTCTTATTTCTTCCCTCGCTCATCTCGGTGACCCTCGATTTCTGTCTGACTCTCCCTTCTTTCCTCATTATTGTCTTTCATTTTAACATAGACTGATCTATTTTTGTTCATCACATTGGATTAAAATTCTATGGGCTTCATTAAAAATATATCAGATGAGATATCTTTTTAAAAGATGGAAGCCAGTTTTTATTCTTCCAAGATTCCTGTCAGTTATTGATGCTATAAGCTGACAGAGTTTGGAGAACTTAGACCACTCGGCTGAGGGGAGTACGCGGTAAAGGATTTGTTCTGGTACTGGATCGACAGTCAAGGAACTGAAGCGTGACATTTTTAACAATATCATGTCTTCCAGTCTCTCAGTGTGGTATCTCTCACCATTTATTTAGGTCTTCTTTAATTCCTATCAGCAGTGTTTTGCATAGGCATTGTACATGTTTTGTTAACTTTCTCCCAAAGTATTTAAATTTTTGGTGCTATTGCAAATGGCACTGTTTTCTAAATGTTATTTTCTAGGTGTTTTCTTGTAGTGTTTAGAAATACAATGGATTAGTTTTGTGTATTGATGTTTTCCCTAGGAGCTTGCTAAACTCACTTAATGGTTATTACAGTTTTTTTTTTTTGTTTAGATTCCTTTGGATTTTCTGCATTCATAATACTGTTGGTGAAAAAAAGACAGTTTTTATATTTTCCTTCCCAATTGATAAGCCTTTTATTTTCTTTCTTGCCTTATTTTATTGGATGGGACCTTCACTAAAACATTGAATAGGTAAAAACTTAGATTCTGCTTGTTCCTAGTATTAAGAACAAATCAAATACATTTCCTCGTGATGCCAGGAGGAAAGCAATTAGATTTTCATTATTAATTATGATTTACCTGTAAGTTTTCATAAATATCCTTTATCAGCTTTAGGAAGTTATCTTCTATATCTAATTTGCTGTTAGCTTTTTTTTAATTATTATTATACTTTAAGTTCTAGGGTACATGTGCACAACGTGCAGGTTTGTTACATATGTATACATGTGCCATGTTGGTGTGCTGCACCCATTAACTCATCATCTACATTAGGTATATCTCCTAATGCTATCCCTCCTCCCTCCCCCAACCCCATGACAGGCCCCAGTATGTGGTGTTCCCCACCCCGTGTCCAAGTGTTGTCATTGTTCAATTCCCACCTATGAGTGAGAATATGCGGTGTTTGGTTTTCTGTCCTTGCAATAGTTTGCTCAGAATGATGGTTTCCAGCTTCATCCATGTCCCTACAAAGGACATGAACTCGTCCTTTTTATGGCTGCATAGTATTCCATGGTGTATATGTGCCACATTTTCTTAATCCAGTCTATCATTGATGGACATTTGGGTTGGTTCCAAATCTTTGCTATTGTGAATAGTGCCACAATACGCATATGTGTGCATATGTCTTTATAGCAGCATGATTTATAATTCTTTGGGTGTATACCCAGTAATGGGATGGCTGGGTCAAATGGTAATTCTAGTTCTAGATCCTTGAGGAATCACCACACTGTCTTCCACAATGGTTGAACTAGTTTACAGTCCCACCAACAGTGTAAAAGTGTTCCTATTTCTCCACATCCTCTCCAGCACCTGTTGTTTCCTGACTTTTTAATGATTGCCATTCTAACTGGTGTGAGATGGTATCTCATTGTGGTTTTGATTTGCATTTCTCTGATGGCCAGTGATGATGAGCATTTTTTCATGTGTCTGTTGGCTGCATAAATGTCTTCTTTTGAGAAGTGTCTGTTCAAATCCTTCGCCTACTTTTTGTTGGGGTTGTTTGGTTTTTTTCTTGTAAATTTGTTGAAGTTCTTTGTAGATTCTGGATATTAGTCATTTGTCAGATGGGTAGATTGCAGAAATTTTCTCCCATTCTATAGGTTGCCTGTTCACTCTGATGGTAGTTTGTTTTGCTATGCAGAAGCTCTTTAGTTTAATTAGATCCCATTTGTCTATTTTGGCTTTTGTTGCTATTGCTTTTGGTGTTTTAGACATGAAGTCCTTGCCCATGCCTATGTGCTGAATGGTATTGCCTAGGTTTTCTTCTAGAGTTTTTATGGTTTTAGGTCTAACATTTAAGTCTTTAATCCATCATGAATAAATTTTTGTATAAGGAGTAAGGAAGGGATCCAGTTTCAGCTTTCTACATATGGCTAGCCCGTTTTCCCAGCACCATTTATTAAATAGGGAATCCTTTCCCCATTGCTTGTTTTTGTCAAGTTTGTCAAAGATCAGATGGTTGTAGATGTGTGGTATTATTTCTGAGGGCTCTGTTCTGTTCCATTGATCTATATATCTGTTTTGGTACCAGTACCATGCTGTTTTGGTTACTGTAGCCTTGTAGTATAGTTTGAAGTCAGGTAGTATGATGCCTCCAGCTTTGTTCTTTTGGCTTAGGACTGTCTTGGCAATGCGGGCTCTTTTTTGGTTCCATATGAACTTTAAAGTAGTTTTTTCCAATTCTGTGAAGAAAATCATTGGTAGCTTGATGGGGATGGCACTGAATCTATAAATTACCTTGGGCAGTATGGCCATTTTCATGATATTGATTCTTCCTATCCATGAGCATGGAATGTTATTCCATTTGTTTGTGTCCTTTTTTATTTCATTGAGCAGTGGTTTGTAATTCTCCTTGAAGAGTTCCTTCACATCCCTTGTAAGTTGGATTCCTAGGTATTTTATTTTCTTTGAAGCAATTGTGAATGATTTGGCTTTCTGTTTGTCTGTTATTGCTGTATAGGAATGCTTGTGATTTTTGCACATTGATTTTGTATCCTGAGACTTTGCTGAAGTTGCTTATCAGCTTAAGGAGATTTTGGGCTGAGACAATGGGGTTTTCTAGATATACAATCATGTCATCTGCAAAAAGGGACAATTTGACTTCCTCTTTTCCTAATTGAATAGCCTTTATTTCCTTCTCCTGCCTAATTTCCCTGGCCAGAACTTCCAACACTATGTTGAATAGGAGTGGTGAGAGAAGGCATCCCTGTCTTGTGCCAGTTTTCAAAGGGAATGCTTCCAGTTTTTGCCCATTCAGTATGATATTGGCTGTGGGTTTGTCATAGATAGCTCTTATTATTTTGAGATATGTCCCATCAATACCTAATTTATTGAGAGTTTTTAGCATGAAGGGCGATTGAATTTTGTCAAAGGCCTTTTCTGCATTTATTGAGATAATCATGTGGTTTTTGTCTTTTGTTCTGTTTGTATGATGGATTACATTTATTGATTTGCATAATGTTGAACCAGCATTGCATCCCAGGGATGAAGCCCACTTGATCGTGATGGATAAGCTTTTTGATGTGCTGCTGGATTTGGTTTGCCGGTATTTTACTGAGGATTTTTGCATGGATGTTCATCAGGGATATTGGTCTAAAATTCTCTTTTTTTGTTGTGTCTCTGTCAGGCTTTGGTAGCAGGATGATGCTGGCCTCATAAAATGAGTCAGGGAGGATTCCCTCTTTTTCTATTGATTGGAATAGTTTCAGAAGGAATGGTACCAGCTCCTCTTTGTACCTGTGGTAGAATTTGGCTGTGAATCTGTCTGTTCCTGGACTTTTTTTGGTTGGTAGGCTTCTAATTATTGCCTCAATTTCAGAGTGTGTTATTGTTCTGTTCAGGGATTCAACTTCTTCCTGGTTTAGTCTTGGGAGGGTATATGTGTCCAGGAATCTATCCATTTCTTTCAGATTTTCTAGTTTATTTGCGTAGAGGTGTTTATAGTATTCTCTGATGGGAGTTTGTATCTCTGTGGGATCGGTGGTGATATCCCCTTTATCATTTTTTACTGCATCTATTTGATTCTTCACTCTTTTCTTTATTAGTCTTGCTAGTGGTCTATCAATTTTGTTGATCTTTTCAAAAAACGAGCTCCTGGATTTGTTGATTTTTTGAAGGGTTTTTTGTGTCTCTGCCTCCTTCAGTTCTGCTCTGATCTTAGTAATTTCTTGCCTTCTGCTAGCTTTTGAATGTGTTTGCTCTTGCTTCTCTAGTTCTTTTAATTGTGATGTTATGGTGTCAATTTTAGATCTTCCCTGCTTTCTCCTGTGGGCATTTAGTGCTATAAATTTCCCTCTACACACTGCTTTAAATGTGTCCCAGAGATTCTGGTATGTTGTGTCTTTGTTCTCATTGGCTTCAAAGACCATCTTTATTTCTGCTTTCATTTCATTATGTACTCAGTAGTCATTCAGGAGCAGGTTGTTCGGTTTCCATGTAGTTGAGCAGTTTCAAGTGAGTTTCTTAAACCTGAGTTCAGTTTGATTGCACTGTGGTCTGAGAGACAGTTTGTTATAATTTCTGTTCTTTTACATTTGCTGAGGAGTGCTTTACTTCCAACTATGTGGTCAAGTTTGGAATAAGTGTGATGTGGTGCTGAGAAGAATATATATTCTGTTGATTTGGGGTGGAGAGTTCTGTTGATGTCTGTTAGGTCTGCTTGGTGCAGAGCTGAGTTCAATTCCTGGATATCCTTGTTAACTTTCCATCTTGTTGATCTGTCTGATGTTGACAGTGGGTTGTTAAATTCTCCCATTATTATTGTGTGGGAGTCTACATCTCCTTGTAGGTCTCTAAGGACTTGCTTTATGAATCTAGGTGCTCCTGTATTGGGTGCGTATATGTTTAGGATAGTTAGCTCTTCCTGTTGAATTGATCCCTTTACCATTATGTAATGGCCTTCTTTCTCTCTTCTGATCTTTGTTGTTTAAAGTCTGTTTTATCAGAGACTGGGATTGCAACCCCTGCCTTTTTTTGTTTTCCATTTTCTTGGTAGATCTTCCTCCATCCCTTTATTTTGAGCCTATGTGTGTCTCTGCAGGTGAGATGGGTCTCCTGAATACAGCACACTGATGGGTCTTGACTCTTTATCCAATTTGCCAGTCTGTGTCTTTTAATTGGAGCATTTAGCCCATTTACATTTAAGGTTAATATTGTTATATGTGAGTTTGATCCTGTCATTATAGCTTTTTTTTAAAAAAAATCCTGAATAGGTATTGAATTTGTTAATATAAGCCTTCTTTCTATATTTATTGAGATGGGTATATTTTTAAGCCTGTTAATATGGTGAATTACATTAATTAATTTTTGAATATTGAACACCATTGCATTCCTAGACTGAATCTTCCTTGGTTTTGGTAAATTATCCTAGTTGTATATTGCTAGATTTGTTTTGCTGAAATTTTCTTAATGCTTACTTTGTCATTTTCCAAGTGTTACTTTTCATTGAGCTTCTTAGCTTCTGTGCTTGCTTAGTTTAGTGATTAGGATTTGAGGGGAGTTTATATGCAGATGTTACCTCATCCTTTGCACCTGCTCTGGCAGCTTTGTCCAACAGGTGATATGTTAGCTACAGCCTTGCTTTGCGAAATTGTTACTTTAACCTGAATCCAACAAAAGCCTCTTGTGCCGCCATCAGAGACATATTACATAAGTGTTCAACATAGTGTGATACTCTTCATATTTGGATTTTTTTTTAGAATCTTAAGTTACTTAACATTCAAGTTAAAACGTTGGCCTCATGTCTATTATTGTCTTAAAATTGCTTTTTGATTGTATCTAGATAAAACTTTTTTTTTTAATTTTTTTGCTTTTCTTGCATGTATTTGGACTAGCTTTGGTGTTGAATCACATGGATTACTTTATACCAGAAAGCTAGAATTCCTTATACCTAATAACATATGAGAATTCTATAGTGATTGCCACAAGTTCTATATTAAATAAAGGTATATGATGTAACAGGTGTTGGAATACAGAATAAGCAAAAAGTAAAATATTCTTTTTAAAGACATTACCTAATTTTAACCAAATTTTCACTTATTTTTACTTGCTTCTTTCCTTCCTCCCTCCTTCCCTTCCTTCCTCCCTTCCTTTCCTTTTTTTCTCTTATAAAACTCTTTCCTTCCTTCTTTTTTGCTTTCTTTCTTTCACATCTAATGTTTAGTGAGTGCTTATTTTGTATCAGGCTTTGTTCTAAGTGCTAAATACTTATTAACTCATTTATCACTTGCAAGGACCTTGCAAGTAAGTGCTCTTTTATTCCCATTTATAGACATGGGTGGAAACTGAGGTATAATCTTTTTTTAATATAGGAAGTGAATTTTTAACACTCACATTTACAGATGAAAAACTATGGCTTATTAATTACCTAAGTGTTAACTATTACTATTAAAATCAACAATTGACATAATTTAAAAAATTAGTTATTGTAAGTGGTCTAGTAGAGAAAAACAAGGAACTGTGACTTTTTGTTCTAGTCATAGTCAGTCACTTAGTTTACACCTGATACTTGGACAGTTAGTGAGTGATGATATTTTACTGTTATTCAGCTTTTTCATCTATAAAATAGACTTGATACTAAATTACTACTCCAATATTTAGTAACAGAACAAGGTGTTAGGTGTAGAAGCCTCATGAAAAATATAAATTGTTTTACAGATGTACATGTGCTTTTTCTTACATGTGAATGGACATCCGATAGCCTAGCTAACATAAAGACTTTGGTGGAAATAACTTTTAAGAACCTCAGGGAATTTAAAACTAAGAAGTAGAAGCAACCCAAGGAAGCTTGAACCATATGGAGCTTGTGTTGGGGAAAGGGAAAGAGTGAAGTGAATAATCTTACCAGCAGCCTTGTGATAGAGGAAGGGAATAAATGTCAATCACCAACTGAAGAAAGAATAAAAACAAAGGACTGTTTTAGTCAATAGAGAAGAAGAAACAGTTTTCAAGGCCAGAGGCCTTGGAAGCATTGAACTAAGTAAAATACATTATACTGTTTTTGCAGTTCAATTAAATTATCAGAAAACACAAGATTTTTTAACCATCTTGCTGTTCTTCTGGAGTCCCTGATGTGTGAACTGTAAACACAAGAATAAATATCAAAACATTCTTTTTTCCAACCCATAGATATTGTACTTGGCCAGTTACTCTTCCTTGTCCTCCATGATGCAACACCCTCAGCCTGTCCAGTCTCTATACTAGCCCATTTGACTGATCCATTACACATGCCCTGATTAGAATCATTATTTCCCTGAGCCATAGAGTCTCCATTCCCAGCTCTAGTCCACTCCTCAGTGAAGGATTACCAGTTCAGGGGCTAGCATGCACACTTTAGCACAGTGGTCCCCAGCCCTTTTGGCACCAGGGACCATTTTTGTGAAAGAAAATTTTTTCAAAGACCAGGGAAAGGGGCAGGGAGTGGTTTTGGGATGAAACTGTTTCACCTCAGATCATCAGGCATTAGAGTATCATAAGGAATGTGCAAGCAAGATTCCTTGCATGCGCAGTTTGCAGTAGGGTTTGCGCTCCTATGATAACCTAATGTCACCGCTGATCTGACAGGAGGTGGAGCTCAGGCAGTAATGCTGGCTCACCCACTGCTCACTTCTTGCTGTGTGGCCGGGTTTCTAACTGGCCATAGACTGGTATGGGGCTGGGGTGTTGGGGTCCCCTGCTTTAGCACTTAAAATCATGCTACATCTAGTTATTGTTTCATGTTGTAAGTCTCCTTTTCCATCAACTCTTCATCCATTAGAAATTCTTTTATCAGGGTGCATTACTTCTGCCCCACCTGCAAAGCCTTTCCATTCCTTCCCCACCATTTCCTAACTCAACACTGAACACAAAGGTGGTGCTTTGTTTATGCAGTGAAACATTTTGGAGACCTGCAAAAGGAAGGTGAGTTGAGTACATACTTAACACTTCTTTCAATTATGTCCTTCAACTTTACTATTAGAGGGAAAAGATGACCAGTCATTGACATGATCAGTTGGAATGGAAGCAAATGCACCTTGTTTCAAAAGTGGGAAGAGTAGAGCATAGCGGAAGGCTTTTCTTATTTGTCAGTAGTGTGAGTGCAAGGCGTATGTTGCTTAGAGTAGATAAGAACCACATGAGTACATTTCTTTATATTGTGTCCAGAGATTTTGTTTTTTCTAGAACAGTGGGTGCATCTAAAGAATATTTTAAAACACATTTTTAGTTATCAGTTGAAATTTATTAAGGTGGTATTAGTATCCTTTTAAAATCACTTTTTTCTAGAGTCATCTCGTTTGATGGGAGAGTTCCACCTCATCTGTTAAAATTTCTTAGAGCAACTGTGTACCTTATTTTGATGTTTTTTGAAGATAAGGTAAAGGTAAAGTGATCTGAGAATTTTGAAAATAAATTAGTTTTTCTTTCTAAGTAATAATTAGAAATTTCTTGGCAAGGCAGTAGTAGTTACATAGTAGTTAAGATTGCAGGCTCTAGAGCTTAACTGCCAAGTTCCAATCCTGGTTAATACTTATTAGTCCTATCAACTTGGACAGATTAGCTTGCTGTGCCTGTCTTTTCTGTAAAATAATGTTAATAATAAAGCCTTCCTCCTAGGATTGCTGTAATGATTATAAGAGCTAGTGTCTATAAAGTGTTAAGAATAGTTCCCGGGGCAGACTAGTACTCACTAAATGTTAGTTATGAAAGAAAATGTTAAGTTTCCTCCAAGATAAATGTATTTTTACCACATCTTTTACAGGGGGACCATCAACTATCTGAAACTTAGGTTTTGACTCATAATTAAAATTGGTTAGAAAAACCAGAGCCCTGATATCCCTTCTTACTATAATTAAACTTAAAAATAGCAGCCTACATGAGGGACGTATTTATATTAAATGTTTAAATGAGAAAAGTGTTTCCTTAGTAGATAATATTATTTATATAGGGTTATTCTAGTTTTTAAATGTTATAGTCCTATTTTGAGTAGCTTTTAGAGAATTAAGGATTTTTAGATTTTCATATGGGCTCTCATTGAAAAATGGCTCGGAGGCAGGTATCCTCTGTGCTGTCATCAAAAAGACAGAGAAGTTTGTCTTCTTACCATGATTGTCAGTAAGATTAATTGCTAGCAATAATAGTAGAAGAGTTAGAACTGCAACCAACAGCTCAGTTGTGTATTTAGGCATACAAGGAGTTCAGTGTTGCTTATATGTGACATATAATGCCTGGAGGGGTAGGAGATGAGGCCAAGCAATGTGGACTTTATCCTTCGGTGATAGGTAAAGTTAAACAAGGATTAAAAAAAAAATTAAGATACTTTATTTCTGTTTGTTGGAAAGTTGACATAATACACTATACTAGTCCCCCATTGTGGCTACGACAAATGACCACAAACTTAACAGCTTAATATATCATACACTTATAATTTTATAATTCTGTTTTTTGCAAGTAAATGCACAGAGTTGCTTGGCTGGTTTCTCTGCTTCAGATCTTATAGGCTAATATCAGGGAGTCACTCAGCAGAGCTCATGTCTCGGAGGCTCTAGAAAGAGTCTATATCCAGGCTCATTTAGGTTGTTGGAAGAATCAAGTTTCTTGTGGTTGTAGGACTGAAGTGTATAAGTTCATGGTTGCTGTCAGCTCAGGGCCACCCTATCTCCTAGGGACCTCTCTCTGATCCTTACATAGGGACTGGTACATCTCAGAGCCAGCAATACCACAATATGTCTTTCTCATGTTTAGGGACTGACTTTCCCTTCTACCACATCTCTCTTGCCTGCTCCTTAAAATTCATCTTTCTGACTACAGCCAGAGAAAGTTATCTGTTTTTAAGAGTTCATGTGATTAGACAGTGTTACTTGGATAATCCCAGAAAGGCCCCTCTCTCAAATTCTGTAATCTTTCTTAATGTCTTCAAAGTTATTTTGCCAAGTAAAATAAGAAATTCAGTTCTTAGGAATTAGGGCATGGGATCTTTAAGTGGGGCCATTCTGCCCACATATATTTCTTATCTTGTTAGAAATGAAACCCTCAGAACAACCAGAAAATTTTGAAATAAGTAAATAATCATGTAATATCTGTCATGTAAAACATGCTTCCTTAGATATGGCACCCTTATGCACTGCTCAACCATGTGTAGCAGCCCTGACCCACCGGCGGTTCAACAAATTCTTGGATGTGTCTGTGAAACTAGGGGGCTGGGGTGCCTGTTGGAGTTCCATTCTGGTGATGTTTCCTAATTCAACTTGCCAAATTATTAATACACAGCTAGTAAATGGCAGTCTTTTTGCATGAGAGCAGAAGAGTAATAGGTGGAATCAACAACAGCAGTAAATTAACAAGTAATCCTTAGAATCTAATGACATTTGCTGGATACTCCCTATGTTCCTGTTTTACAGGTGATAAATCTAGGGTCCAGAGCAGGGATGCGACTTCCTCAGTCTCACAGCTACACAGCTAGTAAATAGTGGAATCAGTTTCTGAGCCCAGGTGTCTATACTATTCCCCTTCTGTTGGTCATTGGAACTAAATTTATTTAGTGATTCTTTCAATTTTCATAGTTTGTATTGAATCACTAAAATTGTTTAGTGATTCTTTCAATTCATAGTTTGTATTGAAACCAGATTTTAGAACTTTTGAATCTTCTTTTGAAATTAGATCATAATCTTGCACATATCATAGCTTTTTTGATAATATGATTTTTGATGTTCTTTTATTACTATTTTTTTCCATGTCAAAATAACAAAAGATGGGCTAACATAATATTTATTTCATTTGTTGCTTCCCTTCTCTGTTTTCTTAACCTCATTAATAATATAGATTTATTTCTGTTGTCTGCTCTGAGCTGTTAGAAACTTGCCTTTTATAAAGCTTTTCCATGGGCAGTTATTCTAACTGAAATAATGGGCCTCTGTACAAGAAGGAAAATATATGTGACTAACCCTGAGGATCTAGGAATTCTTTACTTTGCACTTTAGCACCATTGTTCATTTTTTTGAAGCCGATAATTGTTTCACCTTGCAGCATTAATGCTATTGGAACAGTGCAGTTTCAAACCTTTATCTCTCTTTTACACTCAGGAGAATTAAAAGCTGCAGTATCTCATTCTAAGAGGTGGGCTACCCGAATTTTCTAGGCTGAGAAAATAAAACCTTAAAGGGATAAAGAGAATAGTAAAATAACTTTCATTTCAGCATCTAAATTGTATTAGGATGGCTTAACTCCTTTCCCACACTTGGAGAAATGTATTTGTTCAGTCTTAGTTGAAAGATAGTGCACTTTCCATTGGAGCATTTGCTTTGTATTTGCCACTTTTAAAGCAGTTTTTTTTTTTTGTAATTTTGCTATAAGAATGATACAGTTAGCATCTGTTGTCAATGTACTGTAATGGAGCCCACTAATGTTCTACATCCCTCCTCTTTCACGGAGTACGATTTTGGAAGCAAAGTAATTTTCAGCAATCTGAAAGGCTGTTTGATATATAAAAGGAGTTACCAGAATGACTAACATAACCATTCTTATTTTTTCCTATCCTCAAAATGGTACTCCTGCCCCCTATTCCACCCCCGTGTTTCCCAGGATGTGCTGAGTTTTCTTTCTACTCTGGAAAATGCTGAGAGAAAGAGAAACTAAATATATGGAGCAGAGAAAAAACTTATCTGAATATTCTTCAAAATACTTTTCTTGTAGTCCTTCAAATTTAAATTTCTGAAAGTATTTGCTGTTATGTAAAAGATGTAAACTTATTTTGATCCTTTTGCAAATATTAAGTATTGTCTTATCCCGTGTTATGAATAAATAAGAAGTAGAGAAATCACTGATTTCTCAGGACCTAAAGATTACCCTTTTAAGCCTTCATTTATTTATTTATTTATTTTTTTATTTTTTGAGATGGAGTCTCGCTCTTGTCACCCAGCCTGGAGTGCAATGGCATCATCTCGGCTCACTGCATCCTTTGCCTCCTGGGTTCAAGTGATTCTCCTGCCTCAGCCTCCTGAGTAGCTGGAATTACAGGCATGCCCTACCACACCCAGCTAATTTTTGTATTTTTAGTAGAGGCAGGATTTCACCATGTTGGCCAGGCTGGTCTCGAACTCCTGAGCTCAGGTGATCTGCTCCCCTTGGTCTCCCAAAGTGCTGGGATTACAGGTGTGAGCCACTGTGCCTGGCCTCATTCAGTTAATTTATTGAGAACCTGCTGTGTCCTAGACACTATTGACCACTGTATGTGCAGTATCACTTTTTAATATAGCTTTTTACAATCCTTTTAAAAAGAAATTTAGAAAACAAGAAAAAATATTTTATATTTACCTACATATTTATTATTTCTTTCCTTTTGACAATCTCAGTTTCTCTATAATATCATTTTCATATCACCTTGGTTTTTGAAGGGTATTTTTGATGGATATGGAATTCAGAGTTAACAAGCTTTTATCTTTCAGCACCTTAAAATATAACTCCATTGTCTTCTAGCTTACGTTATTTTTAGAAATGAGAAGACAATGAAAATTTTTATCTGTGTTTGTGTATTTTTATTGTTTATTTTTACCTTTGGCTGCTATTAAGATTCTATATATCACTGGTTTTCAGTTATTGATTATGATAATGTCTTGATTTTTTTCCCTGTTTATCCTGCTTGGGATTCGTTTAGCTTTCTGCGTTGTAAGTTATAGTTTTTACCAAATTCGGAAATTTTTTAGTCCTTATTCATGTGCGTTTTCTTCCTCTGTGACTGTAACTATACGTTTGTTAGAATGCTAGATACTGTTCCACAGGTTGGTGAGGTTCTGGGTTTTTCCTCAGATTTTTTTTCCCATTTGTCTTTCATTTTGGATAGTTTATATTGCTGTGTCTTCAGATTCATGGATCTTTTCTTCTACAGCTAAGCTTATTTGTTCAATTTTTCCTTTCAGATATCGTATTTTTCTGCTTTAGAAGCCATATTGGTTTCTATTTTGTATTTTCCATTTTTCTCATTGTATAAATATTTTCAGTGAAATCTTTAAAAATATTTGTAATAACATTTAAAAGGCTGTTTGTCTGCTACTTCTGTCTTCTCTGTCATTTCTGGGACTCTTTGTCTATTAATCATTTTTCTCCTTGTTAGGTTTCTATGTCTTTTTATGTGCAGTAATTTTTTATTGCATGCTGTGAATGTTATGTTGTTGTTGTGTGTTTTGTGTCTGTGTGTATTTTAATTTTCTTTTGAGGTGTGTGGTTTTTTTGTTATTTTGGAAAGCTTCTAAATTACTTGTGCATCAGCTTAATCATTTTTAAGGGTCATTTTAAAGCTTTATTTCAGCAAGTATATAGTAGTCTTTTCTTTGGGGCTAATTTAACCCTCCTACTAAGGCATTTTTTTTTTTTCTGAGCTCTCTACTGGAAGCTCTGGATATTCAATGAAGCTGCTTAGAACTCCCATGTCTCCCAGCCCTATGCAAGCTCTGGGAACTGCATCACTTACAGCTTCCTGGTAGTTGTTCTTTGCCTGGCCTCAATGGAATCTCACACTAAACATGTACAGCTTATTTGTCTAAAGACTCATTGAGACTCCATGCAGCTTTATGGAGTTCTATTAATATATCTCTGCCTACTTTCCTCCTTGGAGGAACTCTTAGAAACCTTAGTTTCCTCAGGCTCCCCAAACCGATCTCTATCTTCTTAACTCAGTGTGAATGCCATTTTCTGCTTAGATTCCTCCTCCTCATCCTTCCATCTATATAGTACCTTTAGGCAAAAAGCTAGGGTATCTCAGGGCTTATTCATTTTCCTTCTCTCAGAGTCGTAGTCCTTCCCTGCCTGCTGTGCAGTATCTGTATATGATTGTAGCATATGTCTTACTCAGTTTTCTTGATGTTTATAGCAGAAGGGTAAGTTCATTATGGCTGGATGCAGAAGTCCCTGCTGGTTTAAGTTTAATTCTGATTTATTCTTATTCAAGTAGTACTTAGTTAATGGGAATCCTGACCAGCTGCACAAGGTGCAATAGGGGCATGCCTCTGAGATTTGGGCTTTCGTATTGACTCGCCAGGCATACATTCCAAGTAAGTGTAGACTGGGCCATCCTAAATCACAAGATTAGTAGCAAGACATATCAATTGTCTTAGATTATTCTCTCATTAATTTAGAGTGAGTGAAGTTTTAAAAAATACTTCAGTTTTTCTTATACCCTCTTTAATCAGATCCCATTTTTATAAATAATGTTTTCCTTATGTGAAGTGATACAGCTATATTGCTAATCAACTGTATCCTTTTAAAATTTCAGGAGCAGCATTTCTTGCTATTACTACTATCTATGCTGAGACTGGTTCAGGTTTTGTAGTACCAAGTGCTTCTGCCAAAGCAGGTGTGGAAGCCATGAGCAAGTAAGTACTTCCTTGTCAATCCTGTTGCTGAACATAACTAATACAGTTTGGTGGCTCAGGGAACTAAATTCCTGCTTTCTGGTGTCTATCCAGAGAAAAGTAAACAAAGACTTGGATTCACCATGAGACATACATTTTTTCTCCCAGATAAGTCCTATTTGTCTATAGCAGCGCTGTCCTGTGGAACTTTCTGCAATGATGGAAATGTTCTGTAGATATGCACTATCCAATAGCCACGTGTAGATATTGAACCCTTGGAATATCCCACTGTGACTGAGAAACTAAATTTTAAAAATTAGTAGCTGTATATGGCTAGTGGCTACATATTAGACACCACAGGACTATAGCTTTTTTGCTCTCCCATAGATCTTTATCAGTGCCATCCCTAACCCCTCTCATAAGCACATCTTTATTCTTTTATTGTAGATACTGTATAAGATTAATGGGACTAACACAGACTATGAGCACTTGCCAAGTCCAGTGGCCTTTTCTCAGCAGAGTATAACTGCTTTTTTTTTTTTTTTTTTTTTTTAGTGACAGGACTTCAGTCTGTTGCCCAAGCTGGATTGCAGTGGCACAATCACAGCTTATTGCAGCCTTAATCTCCCAGACTCAAGCGATCCTCCCACCTAGCCTCCCAAGTAGCTGGGACTACAGGCAGGTGCCACAGCACCTGGCTAATTTTTAAAATTTTTTTTGTAGAGATGAGGTCTTGCTATGTTGCCCAGGCTGGTCTGGAACTCCTGACCTCAAGAAATCCTCCTGCCTCAGCCTCCCAAAGTGCTGGGATTACAGGCATGAGCCACTACACCCAGCCATGATTGCTTTTTGAATTTGTCCTCCATTGGCCTTTTCCATTGTCTTTGTTATAATGGGGGTTCTCATCATTTCATTGCTTGTCTGGCTTGCTATAATTATGGTATATTTCTTTGCTACCAGTCTCTTCCCCCTGTATTTTGTATTCACATTTTCACCAGAATTATCTTTCTAAGAACATATATGTCTGCTCACGACACTCCCCAGCTAAAAACCTTAGATCATTTCCTGTCACTCTTTGGAATAAAAGCCAGAACTCACTATGGCATTCTAAACAGACTTGTCACTGGCCATTGTTAATTAATTTATTTATTCAATAAATATTTATTGTATACCTTATATGTGCTTCGTCCTAGGGATATGATAGTGATGGAAATAGAACAGTCCTCGTTGTTAGCTGAGCTTAAATTTTTTTACTATTCCGTTTATTATTTCCATGCTTTAATTTCCATTGAATTGTTCCATGTTTCCCTAAACTTATCATACAGCTTTCATATGTCTATGCCTGAGTTATATTGTTGTTGGAATTTTGCTGTGATGTTTTGCTTACTTCCTTTGGGATGTTTTCTCTGTAATCATTTCCTCCTCTCTGTGCCTTAAAACTTTGTTTAATCCAATCTAGTGAGAGGACAAACACTAATAAATAGATTCTAAAATGAAGGTAATATACCAATATAGCAGAGAGAGAGAGCAGGGCATGGTGGGCTTTTTTTTTTTTGAGACGGAGTTTTGCTCTTGTTGCCCAGGCTGGAGTACAATGGTGCGATCTTGACTCACCACAACCTGTGCCTCCTGGGTTCAAGCAATTCTCCTGCCTCAGCCTTCCAAGGAGCTGGGATTACAAGCATATGCCACCACACCTGGCTAATTTTGTACTTTTAGTAGAGATGGGGTTTCCTCCATTAACATAACATTAAACAATCTGACTTCCCCACTTGGACCAGAAGAGTCTAGTCCATAGCTGGTGCTCCATGCCTGTTGAGCTGAATTATGGTACTCTTCTTTTAGTAATCCCAGAGCATTTTTAATATTTAAGTCAGTAATACACATTAGTTTGAGATAGAAAGAAATATTTATTCACAAGCTGAATCTTAGTCTGAATAGAGATAATTACCATTTTTTAAGGTCAGGTGGTGTTGGAAATAAAGAATGAGAACTTGACTATTTTGGCAACATTTGTTCAATGTCAATATTTGTTTTGTAAGGACTCTTCAGTCTTGGTAGAGCTTTTCATCTCATGTCCTTTAAGAACTGATTTTGTGCTGCTTTTATTGTGTTCCTGCATATAATAGACGCTCAGTAAACATGTGCCTTCCTTTACAGCTTGAGTTCCCATCAACCTTCTTCTCATACTTTATAGTACACAGTCTTACTAAATAAGGCATTATAGGTTCCCAAATTCTACATGTTGTTTGGGCCCTTGTTCTTTGCTCATACTGACCCATATGTCTTGGCTGTCTTCCTTCTCCATCTGTATTAGTCTGTTCTCACGCTGCTATGAAGAAATACCTGAGACTGGGTAATTTATAAAGAAAAGAGGTTTAATTGACTCACAGTTTCCACATGGCTAGGGAGGCCTCAGGAAACTTAGAATCATGGTGGAAGGCACCTCTTCACAGGGCAGCAGGAAAGAGAATGTGTGCCAAGGGAAGGGGGAAGCCCCTTATAAAACTGTCAGATCTTGTGAGAACTCACTCACTATCACGAGAACAGCATGGGGAAAACTGTCTTCAGGATTCAGTTATGTCTACCTGGTCCCACCCTCGACATGTGGGGATTATTACAATTCAGAGTGAGATTTGGGTGGGGACACAGAGCCAAACCATGTCACCATCCTACCTTCTACTCTCTCAGCTCCTCCTTTCCCCTGCCTCTTGCAGCAAACTCCTAATCCTTCTTCACCCATCAGCTCAGAATGTTAACTCTTCAGAGAAGCCTTCCTTGTCACTCCCACTTAGGTTCTTCTTCTTTTAAGCAGGTATGGCTTACCTCACACAATTCCCAGCCTAGTAACTAATTCATTATATAACCAGGCTCACCTCTCTTGAGAGGGAGGGACTGCTCTTTTGAGAGCAGGGACTGACTTTATTTGAGGCTAAGCAATATTTGTAGTATTGACACATGGTAAGTATATAATAAACATTGGTTGAATGAACAATAATAATGGCTAACATGTTGAATATATTGTTCTTAGCATCTTAACATGCAGAGATAACTGTATGAGGTGGATTCATTATCAGATTACAGTAGTTCTTCAGTATATCAGCTAGCTTAATGACAGTTGAAAGATCATGCTAGCAATTGAACAAATGTATCTGGCACACCTCTGAGCACAAAGAGGATGGCTTTTCCTCTAGGCAGATTTTCGTAACAGGTTGCTCAGTTTTTCATAGGATAATATAGACTCTGCTCAGTACAGTAATTTTATTGAGACATGAAGCAATTTAGAGTAGATACACTCTAAATAAATGCCCAGGATAGCTATGGCAATGAACTTTGTCAAAAACATCACTCAGAGAAGCAATTTTTATGTATGTTCTGTCTGAAAGAGATGCAGCCCACCCATTTCTCTAAAATACATTCATGGATTAAATCAGATTAACAGACTATCTTGAGATTACATGTACCCTATCCTGTAGAACTGGTTTTACTGAATTGGCCTTTGAAATGATGCTGTAAGACTGTATTAATGAATGTCTGATAGTTTCATAGAACTTAGCCCATTTTTTTCAATTATACTTTAAGTTCTGGGATACATGTGCAGAATGTGCAGGTTTGTTACATAGGTATACATTTGCCATGGTGGTTTGCAGCACCCACCAACCCGTGATTTACATTAGGTATTTCTCCTAATGCTATCCCTCCCCTAGCTCTCCACCCCTTGATAGACCCAGTGTGTGATGTTCCCCTCCCTGTGTCCATGTGTTCTCATTGTTCAGCTCCCACTTATAAGTGAGAACATGCAGTATTTTGTTTTCTGTTCCTGTGTTAGTTTGCTGAGAATGATGGTTTCCAGCTTCATCCACGTCCCTGCAAAGTACGTGAACTCGTCCTTTATTATGGCTGCACAGTATTCCATGGTGTATATATGCCACATTTTCTTTATCCAGTCTATCATTGATGGGCATTTGGGTTGGTTCTAAGTCTTTGCTATTAAGAACAGTGCTGCAATAAACATATGTGTGCATGTGTCTTTATAGTAGAATGATTTATAATCCTTTGGGTATATACCCAGTAATGGGATGGCTGGGTCAAATGGTATTTCTAGTTCTAGATCCTTGAGGAATCACCACACTCTCTCCCACAATGGCTGAACTAATTTACAGTCCCACCAACAGTGTAAAAGTGTTCCTATTTCTCCACATCCTCTCCAGCACCTGTTGTTTCCTGACTTTTTAATGATTGCCATTCTAACTGGCGTGAGATGGTATCTCATTGTGGTTTTGATTTGCATTTCTCTAATGATCAGTGATGATGAGCTTTTTTTTTTCATAGTTTGTTGGCTGCATAAATGTTTTCTTTTCAGAAGTGTCTGTTCATATCCTTCCCCCACTTTTTGATGGGGTTGTTTGTGTTTAAGTTTAATTTGTTTAAGTTCTTTAAGTTCTTTGTAGATTCTGGATATTAGCCCTTTATCAGATGGATAG
Organism: Pongo pygmaeus; assembly: GCF_028885625.2. Classification (NCBI taxonomy): domain Eukaryota; kingdom Metazoa; phylum Chordata; class Mammalia; order Primates; family Hominidae; genus Pongo; species Pongo pygmaeus. The sequence continues at coordinate 102,362,400 of NC_072380.2, forward strand.
CTTGCAGAGCTTTTCTCCCATTCTGTACGTTGCCTGTTCACTCTGATGATAGTTTATTTTGCTGTGCAGAAGTTCTTTAGTTTAATTAGATCCCATTTGTCAAGTTTGAACTTAGCCCATTTTATCTATTGCAAGGATACAGTGTCTTAAGGAGATTGTTATACTGCACAATTTTCCTTTTGTAAGTCTAGAAAGACTTAAACAGTTTTTTGTATTAGAAACAATTGTGCTTTTCCTGAGCAATTAGCTTGCTTTTTCTTTATGGGTACTGTGGATTGTGTAACTGATTAGGCTTACCTTTTTTGTATAGAGTCATGGGAAGAATAGATACAAATTTGTGATGTGACTATTGCAGTTATATGGAACATCACACACTTCAGTACATTTAGATATTATCTTCATTCTTGGCTCCATTATATTTCGTTATCCTGGCTTTTCTCTCCTTTATCTTGCTTTTTTTCTTTCCTTCTTCCTTTCAAATTATCCTGTCTTCCTCATTTGCATTATATGTATTCTTTTAAGCTACCTTGTCATTATTTGAAATTACATTAAGTATATATACACACAAATATACATATGAATGTAAATTCCTAAAATGAATTTAGATTTTAAAAGAGCTATCTGTAAAGTAAGCTTTTAAAACAAGTTCCTTTGAAGTTCTTTGTTTGCTATTAGTGTTATATTTTTCTTCAGGACATTAAGCAAGATTTTGTTAGATTCCTATTTCCTTTCAAGTTTGGTTCAACAATTATATTAAAGCCTAGTTAGACATGGATGTGGTTTATATTTTCAATCGATATAATCTTTTACTCAAATAAAGCACTTCTGATGTTACAGACATTGTAATCCAGTGTACAGGGCTATGAGTAAAGTTATAATTAACTTTGTAACTACAAGACTGAACTCCAGAAAATGTGAGAGAAGGGCATGAAGCACTCACGTTTTTATGTGAATAATGAATACCTACTCTAAAAATGTATATTGACATTGGACTTCATATTCTAAACTACAAATTGTAGGTGGTATAGCATAGTGGTTAAGGACACTAAAATGTAAAGCTTAGGTTGTACAGTAGAGTGACTAAGGGTACAGACTGAAGCTAGACCTCTTGAGATTGACAAATTGGCCATATGACATAGAGAAAATGATTTAACCTCTCTGTGCTTTAGTTATATTATCTGTAATATAGGGAACAATAATAGTACCTACCTGTTGGGGTTGTAATCTCTGGCATGTAGTAAGCATCTAGTGAGTCTCAGTTATTACTGTTTTTAACATATGGTATAATATTTCAGAATGTATGTTGTTGATTTTAATTTTTAGGTCTCTTGCAGCTGAATGGGGTAAATATGGAATGCGATTCAATGTGATTCAACCAGGGCCTATAAAAACCAAAGTAAGTTGTATTTTGCTTGTTATCACATTGTGAATGATTAAATAATGAAACACTGATAGATATGTTCTGATTGTTGTGTAAAGGACTTTCCAGAGATGCCTAGGTTTAGAGCCCTGGTTCTAGGGAAGAGGCCTTTGCCTTTATTCATTATCGAATATAAGAAATAAGGAGGCGGGCAGGAATATAGCAGCTATGTAATTTCTTCATAATGTCAATTTCAGTGTCTTAATCTTTTGGGATCTTTTATGCCATCAATGTTGGCACTTTGTTTGATTTGTTTCAGTGGTCAGTTATTGTCCTGTATTTGTTAACTTTCACGACATTTTAAAGGCTCTTACATTGTCTGACATCCTTTTTTTAAAAAAATCAAGGAAATGTAACTCTATTTTTAGTTTGAGAGATGCTTTGGTAACTTATTATACAGGCTTTGTCTTGCTATAGGTAGGTAGCATTTTCCTTGACTCATGCATGTGCCCTTTCACTCTCAGTCAATTATGCATGTCATCTAACGCCCACATCTCTGATTATAAGTCCTTCTGACAGCATAGATTTCACCTATAAGGAATAATCCTTGTGGATACTTATTGCAACTTGTAATTATCTCTAATGTTGTTACAGATGTTGCTCAGAATGTCCACAGCTTCTCTGCTCTCTCATTATCCCAAAATAACTTCACTCTCACACTTCTCTTGGTTTTCACCTAAAGCAAGTATTTATAATGCCAACCAGATGTAATGTTGAAAGACCAGGCAAAATTTGGTAACTTGTTTCAGTTGTGTAAACATATTGGAAAATAATACTAAGGGATATTTGGGTTATAGGTAGCTCTGGGTATTAAATAATAACTTGGAAATGGCCATATTAGTTTATTTAGCAGTTTAAAGGATGGGAAATAGAAATAAAAACTTCCTGAGTGATTGAAACTTGATTGACTATCTTATTTATCTGACAATTCAATACTAAACAGTCTAATAAAATTAGTGGAAAGAAACTTAAAAACATACATTAAAACACATGATTCAGGGTGGCCCTGTCCTAAGCATATCTGAAAAGAGGCTTATAGACACAAACGCTTCTCTCCAAGACCCCAATATCTAGGGAAAAATCACCTGCATTTTATTTATTTAACCTATATTTATTGACTGTTCACTGTATCCAGGGGTACTGAGAAAGATACAGAAGTATCTCTGAGAAAGTGCTTGCCACTAAGGAGTTTACAGTCTAGTCACTGAGATAGGAGTTGTACCCAAATAATAACTATTTACTGTTAAAGAGATTAAAATAAAACTGAAGTGTAGAAACTCCCTAGCATGCACTTTTTAGAACCAGGACTGGGACCAGTTGCAACCCCTTGTCTCTGGGCTTTATAACCTCCTGGGAATAACTGGAGGTCTCTCATGGAGTCCTCTGAGTATTTGTTCTGTCTTACGGCTGCGTTATTGAGGAAAACTGCCACCTAAATTTCAAGGCAGTAGTACAGAAAAATCCAGTTGTTTTTATTGATCAGTGCACATCTATAATTCATCTTGGTTTGTTCCTTCACATCATTGACAGAAAGCACATTGTTTGGCCAACTTAGTTGTAGTTTTTCTCTCTCTAGAATCTAATTGAATTTCTACATACTTGTTTTCTTCCTTTTCCAATACTTTGGGATGAAAGAACAGGAATTTCCTCTTAAATATTTCCTATGAGCCACTTTTCTGTGTTTATTAAATGAAAAGCCAGTAATACCACTGCCTTTACCACCTAAGCTTGTACATATTTCAGGATACCTTTATATACATTTTTTCATTTGATGCTTATAACAATTTTGTGAGGTAACTAAGATAGATATCCTCATTTTACATAGAAGAAACTAAGATTAAAAGGGTTCTGTTTTCCAGTGATCTATTTTTTTTAAGAAGAATTTGGTGAAATTCTTTTTGACTTACAAAGCCTAAGGTTTTAAGCTGCATGGTAGCATGCCATTTTATACACATTTTTTTCTTGAGTAGGAAAGGAGTTGATTGAAAAACCCAACACAGCCTAATTGTTTTCTTAATTTCTAAGGGTGCCTTTAGCCGTCTGGACCCAACTGGAACATTTGAGAAAGAAATGATTGACAGAATTCCCTGTGGTCGCCTGGGGACTGTAGAAGAACTTGCAAATCTTGCTGCTTTCCTTTGTAGTGATTATGCTTCTTGGATTAATGGAGCAGTAAGCGTTGTTTATTTCTCTTCACTTTTTTTTCAGGAGTGTGTTTGGGGCAGGGAGGTCTGTTGTGGAACCAATCCTGACAATGCTGAATGTAAATATGATTTAAAATATGTATTTAGTTGTAAATAATATAAAATATTATATATACTGTTTAGCCTATGACATTTATTCAGTGATGTATTAGTCCGTTTTCACGCTGCTAAAGACATACCTGAGACTATGTAATTTATAAAGAAAAGAGGTTTAAGGGAAGTGCAGGGGGTCGGGGAATTCCCTTTCCTAGTCAAGGGAAGCCCTGACAGACGGTACCTGGAAAATCGGGACACTCCCACCCTAATACTGTGCTTTTCCAATGGTCTTAGCAAACAGCACACCAGGAGATTATATCCCACGCCTGGCTCAGAGGGTCCCACGCCCACAGAGCCTCGCTCACTGCTAGCACAGCAGTCTGAAATAGAACTGCAGGGCGGCAGTGAAAGTGGGAGAGGGGTGTCCACCAATGCTGGGGCTTGAGTAGGTAAACAAAGTGGCCTGGAAGCTTGAACTGGGTGGAGCCCACCACAGCTCAAGGAGGCCTGCCTTCCTGCCTCTGTAGACTCCACCTCTGGGGGCAGGGCATAGCTGAACAAAAGGCAGCAGAAACTTCTGCAGACTTAAACGTCCCTGTCTGACAGCTTTGAAGAGAGTAGTGGTTCTCCCAGCACGGAGTTTGAGATGTGAGAACGGACAGACTGCCCCCTTAACTGGGCCCTTGACCCCCAAGTAGCCTAACTGGGAGACACCTCCCAGTAGGGGCCGACTGACGCCTCATACAGCCGGGTGCCCCTCTGAGACGAAGCTTCCAGAGGAAGGATCAGGCAGCAACATTTGCCATTCTGCAATATTTGCTGTTCTGCAGCCTCCGCTGGTGATACCCAGGCAAACAGTGTCTGCAGTGGACATCCAGCAAACTCCAACAGACCTGCAGCTCAGGGTCCTGACTGTTAGAAGGAAAACTAACAAACAGAAAGGACATCCACACCAAAACCCCATCTGTGTGTCACCATCACTAAAGACCAAAGGTAGATAAAACCGCGAAGATGGGGAGAAACCAGAGCAGAAAAGCTGAAAATTCTAAAAATCAGAGCACCTCTTCTCTTCCAAAGGAATGCAGCTTCTTGCCAGCAACGGAACAAAGCTGGACGCAGAATGACTTTGACGAGTTGAGAGAAGAAAGCTTCAGACGATTGGTAATAACAAACTTCTCTGAGCTAAAGGAAGATGTTCGAACCCATTGCAAAAAAGCTAAAAACCTTGATAAAAGATTAGACGAATGGCTAACTAGAATAAACAGCATAGAGAAGACCTTAAATGACCTGATGGAGCTGAAAACCATGACATGAGAAATACGTGACGCATGAACAAGCTTTAGTAGCCGATTCGATCAAGTGGAGGAAAGGGTATCAGTGATTGAAGATCAAATGAATGAAATGAAGTGAGAAGAGAAGTTTAGAGAAAAAAGAGTAAAAAGAAATGAACAAAGCCTCCAAGAAATATGGGACTATGTGAAAAGACCAAATCTACGTCTGATTGGTGTACCTGAAAGTGACGGGGAGAATGGAACCAAGTTGGCAAACACTCTGCAGGATATTATCCAGGAGGATTTCCCCAACCTATCAAGGCAGGCCAACATTCAAATTCAGGAAATACAGAGAACATTACAAAGATACTCCCCGAGAAGAGCAACTCCAAGACACATAATTGTCAGATTGACCAAAGTTGAAATGAGGAAAAAATGCTAAGGGCAGCCAGAGAGAAAGGTTGGGTTACCCACAAAGGGAAGCCCATCAGACTAACAGTGGATCTCTCAGCAGAAACTGCAAGCCAGAAGAAAGTGGGGGCCAATATTCAACATTCTTAAAGAAAATAATTTTCAACCCAGAATTTCATATCCAGCCAAACTAAGCTTCATAAGTGAAGGAGAAATAAAATCCTTTACAGACAAGCAAATGCTGAGAGATTTTGTCACCACCAGGCCTTCCTTACAAGAGCTCCTGAAAGAAGCACTAAACATGGAAAGGAAAAACCGGTACCAGCCACTGCAAAAACAGGCCAAATTGTAGAGACCATCAATGCTAGGAAGAAACTGCATCAACTAACGAGCAAAATAACCAGCTAACGTCATAATGACAGGATCAAATTCACACATAACAATATTAACCTTAAATGCAAATGGGCTAAATGCTCCAATTAAAAGACACAGACTGGCAAATTGGATAAAGACTCAAAACCCATCAGTGTGCTGTATTCAGGAAACCCATCTCACGTGCAGAGACACACACAGGCTCAAAATAAAGGGATGGAGGAAGATCTACCAAGCAAATGGAAAACAAAAAAAGGCAGGGGTTGCAATCCTAGTCTCTGACAAAACAGACTTTAAACCAACAAAGATCAGAAGAGAGAAAGAAGGCCATTACATAATGGTAAAGGGATCAATTCAACAAGAAGAGCTAACTATCCTAAATATATTTGCACCCAATACAGGAGCATCCAGATTCATAAAGCAAGTCCTTAGAGACCTGCAAAGAGACTTAGACTCCTACACAATAATAATGGAAGACATTAACGCCCCACTGTCAATATTAGACAGAACAACAAGACAGAAAGTTAACAAGGATATCCAGGAATTGAACTCAGCTCTGCACCAAGCAGACCTAAAAGACATCTACAGAACTCTCCACCCCAAATCAACAGAATATATATTCTTCTCAGCACCACATCACACTTATTCCAAAATTGACCACATAGGTGGAAGTAAAGCACTCCTCAGCAAATGTAAAAGAACAGAAATTCTAACACTGTCTCTCAGACCACAGTGCAATCAAACTAGAACTCAGGTTTAAGAAACTCACTCGAAGCCACTCAACTACATGGAAACTGAACAACCTGCTCCTGAATGACTACTGGGTACATAACGAAATGAAAGCAGAAATAAAGATGTTCTTTGAAGCCAAGGAGAACAAAGACACAACATACCAGAATCTCTGGGACACATTTAAAGCAGTGTGTAGAGGGAAATTTATAGCACTAAATGCCCACAAGAGAAAGCAGGGAAGATCTAAAATGGGCAACCTAACATCACAATTAAAAGAACTAGAGAAGCAAGAGCAAACACATTCAAAAGCTAGCAGAAGGCAAGAAATTACTAAGATCAGAGCAGAACTGAAGGAGATAGAGACACAAAAAACCCTTCAAAAAAATCAATGAATCCAGGAGCTGTTTTTTTTTAAAGACCGAAAAAATTGATAGACTGCTAGCAAGACTAATAAAGAAGGAAAGAGTGAAGAATCAAATAGATGCAATAAAAAATGATAAAGGGGATATCACCACCAATCCCACAGAGATACAAACCCCTATCAGAGAATACTATAAACACCACTACGCAAATAAACTAGAAAAACTAGAAGAAATGGATACATTCCTGGACACATACACCCTCCCAAGACTAAACCAGGAAGAAGTTGAATCCCTGAGAACACCAATAACACACTCTGAAATTGAAGCAATAATTAAAAGCCTACCAACCAAAAAAAGTCCAGGACCAGACGGTTTCACAAGCGAATTCTACCAGAGGTACAAAGAGGAGCTGGTACCATTCCTTCTGAAACTATTCCAACCAATAGAAAAAGAGGAAATCCTCCCTAACTCATTTTATGAGGCCAGCATCATCCTGATACCAAAGCCTGGCATAGGCACAACAACAAAAATAGAGAATTTTAGACCAATATTCCTGATAAACATTGATGCAAAAATCCTCAATAAAATACTGGCAAACCAAATCCAGCAGCACATCAAAAAGCTTATCCATCACGATCAAGTGGGCTTCATCCCTGGGATGCAAGGCTGGTTCAACATATGCAAATCAATAAACATAATCCATCATATAAACAGAACCAAAGACAAAAACCACATGATTATCTCAACACATGCAGAAAAGGCCTTCAGCAAAATTCAACAGCCCTTCATGCTAAAAACTCTCAGTAAACTAGGTATTGATGGGACATGTCTCAAAATAATAAGAGCTATTTATGACAAACCCACAGCCAGTGGGCAAAAACTGGAAGCGTTCCCTTTGAAAACTGGCACAAGACAGGGATGCCCTCTGTCGCCACTCCTATTCAACATAGTGTTGGAAGTTCTGGTCAGGGCAGTCAGGCAGGAGAAATAAATAAAGGGTATTCAATTAGGAAAAGAGGAAGTCAAATTGTCCCTGTTTGCAGATGACATGATTGTTTATCTAGAAAACCCCATCATCTCAGCCCAAAATCTCCTTAAGCTGATAAGCAACTTCAGCAAAGTCTCAGGATACAAAATCAATGTGCAAAAATCACAAGCATTTTTTACATCAATAATGGACAAGCAGAGAGCCAAATCATGAGTGAACTCCCATTCACAATTGCTTCAAAGAGAATAAAATACCTAGGAATCCAACTTACAAGGGATGTGAAGGACCTCTTCAAGGAGAACTACGAACCACTGCTCAATAAAATAAAAGAGGACACAAACAAATGGAAGAACATTCCATGCTCATGGATAGGAAGAATCAATGTGTGAAAATGGCCACACTGCCCAAGGTAATTTGTAGATTCAATGCCATCCCCATCAAGCTACCAATAACTTTCTTCACAGAATTGGAAAAAACTACTTTTAAAGTTCATATGAAACCAAAAAAGAGCCCACATTTCCAAGACAATCCTAAGCCAAAAGAACAAATCTGGTGTCATCACGCTACCTGACTTCAAACTATACTACAAGGCTACAGTAACCAAAACAGCATGGTACTGGTACCAAAACAGAGATATAGACCAATGGAACAGAACAGAGCCCTCAGAAATAATACCACACATCTACAACCATCTGATCTTTGAGAAGCCTGACAAATACAAGAAATGGGGAAAGGATTCCCTATTTAATAAATGGTGCTGGGAAAACGGGCTAGCCATATGTAGAAAGCTGAAACTGGATCCCTTCCTTACTCCTTATACAAAAATTAATTCAAGATGGATTAAAGACTTAAATGTTAGACCTGAAACCATAAAAACCCTAGAAGAAAACCTAGGCAATACCATTCAGGACATAGGCATGGGCAAGGACTTCATGACTAAAACACCAAAAGCAATGGCCACAAAAGCCAAAATAGACAAATGGGATCTAATTAAACTAAAGAGCTTCTGCACAGCAAAAGAAACTACCATCAGAGTGAACAGGCAACCTACAGAATGAGAGAAAATGTTTACAATCTACCCATCTGACAATGGGCTAATATCCAGAATCTACAAAGAACTTAAATTTACAAGAAAAAATCAAACAACCCCATCACAAAGTGGGCAAAGTGTATGAACAGATACCTCTCAAATAAGATACTTACGCAGCCAACAGACACATGAAAAAATGCTCATCATCACTGGCCATCAGAGAAATGCAAATCAAAACCACAATGAGATACCATCTCACACCAGTTAGAATGGCGTTCATTAAAGAGTCCGGAAACAACAGGTGCTGGAGAGGATGTGGAGAAATAGGAACACTTTTACACTGTTGGTGGGACCGTAAACTAGTTAAGCCATTGTGGAAGACAGTGTGGTGATTCCTCAAGGATCTAGAACTAGAAATACCATTTGACCCAGCCATCCCATTACTGGGTATATACCCAAAGAATTATAAATCATGCCGCTATAAAGACACATGCACACGTATGTTTATTGGAGTACTGTTCACACTAGCAAAGACTTGGAACCAACCCAAATGTCTATCAATGATAGACTAGATTAAGAAAATGTGGCACATATACATCATGGAATACTATGCAGACATAAAAAAGGGTGAGTTCATGTCCTTTGGAGGGACATGGATGAAGCTGGAAACCATGATTCTGAGCAAACTCTCACAAGGACAGAAAACCAAACACCGCATGTTCTCACTCATAAGTGGGAATTGAACAATGAGAACACTTGGACACAAGGTAGTGGACATCACACATGGGGGTCTGTCGTGGGGTGGGAGGAAGGAGGAGGGATAGTATTAGCATATATACCTAATGTATATGACGAGTTAATGCGTGCAGCACACCAACATGGCACATGTATACATATGTAACAAACCTGCACATTGTGCACATTCACCCTAGAACTTCAAGTATAAAAAAAAATAAAAAAAAAGAAAAGAGGTTTAATTGATTCACTCTTCTGCATGTCTGAGAAGGGCTCAGGAAACTTACAATTATGGCTGAAGGGGAAGAGTCATAACATAGTGGCAGGCAATAGAGATAAAGAGAGGGAGAGAGAGAAAAAAGGGAGACGAGAGAGAGAGAGATTGAGGATTACAATTCAAGATGAGATTTTTTTGGGGACACAGCCAAACCATATCAAGTGATAAATTAATAGATGCAGATTACCTTGGTAGATATACCTTTAAGATGATCTTCAATATTGGGTAGATATTGGAAATTGTGGAGATGTTAGAAATAGAATTATAAACTGAGTAAATCAATTTAGGTTTAATCATGAGTTTTATCTTTAAAATTTGGGCTTGATTTAAAGTGCCAAAGAGATATTCCATCCAGTTAGTATGGGAAAATGGCTAGTGGTTCAGAAACTTTTTAAAAGGAGTTAGTTTCAGAGTTTAAAAATTTGTTTTTTTCCAGGTCATTAAATTTGATGGTGGAGAGGAAGTACTTATTTCAGGGGAATTCAACGACCTGAGAAAGGTAATGCTTTTGTGTGTATAATGTAATATCAGCAGCTAGGATACTAAGCTTTAAAAACATGTAAAAAGCACATTAAATTGACATCTCTTTGTATTAGGTCACCAAGGAGCAGTGGGACACCATAGAAGGACTCATCAGGAAGACAAAAGGTTCCTAAGACCACTTTGGCCTTCATCTTTGTTACAGAAAAGGGAATAGAAATGAAACAAATTATCTCTCATCTTTTGACTATTTCAAGTCTAATAAATTATTAATTAACAAACCTTCATTGAATATGTATTATGTGCCAGGCCAGTGATAGCCATTGTATATTCAAAGATAAATAAGATGAAATATAGTCCTTCAAAACACTAAAAAAAAAAGGAGGCATGGGGAGAGTAGGTAAAGGCTCCTCTTTACCTACTGATAGAGGTAAAAAGTGCTTAGAAGTGCAGAGAGAACAGATCTTTGTGACTTGCAAAATCAGGAGAAACTCAATGGTGGGGGTAGCATTTGAGTTACATATTATACTTTACCTATATTGATAGGGCCTAAAAGAAAGAAATTAGAGGATACACACTAAATATAATAGACTTTGCCTTTCCAGTATACTTTCTTTTCATTGGACTTGTGAATTATCTTCTTTGGGTAACTCAGTATTAATTCAAACCTTTAATTTTTAGTAGGACCTATTTGTGGCCAGGCATTTTATTTAGTACTGAATAAGCTATAGCCCTTGCCGTTTTGAAATTCATTATCTAGCAAGATAGTCAAACTTATAAATAATTATTTATGGTACATTGTGATAAGTATTATTCCAGCAGTATTTAAGTGTGGAGGAGGAAGTAATTCATTCTGTCTCCAGAGTTTAGAGAATGTGATGCCTAAGAGATAGCATGCCATCCCAGCTGTAAAAGAAGAATAGATTTCTCTGGGTAAAAGAGGTAAAGAAAGTCTATAAAATATTTTTGTGTATCATTTGATTAAATTTCATCTTTGGTTTGACTAATTTGTCATCCTGAAAATCAAATAATAATGAATCTAAAGTCTCAAGTCTACAGAGCTATACTTTTGAGCCTATATTTTTAAAATGTCCATTTTGCTTTCCCAGGAGTCAGTTATAACATGTTCACTAGACTATCCCCATTGCCCAAGTTGACACGAGAGGAAACCAGCTTCCATCTTACCTCATCTGAATAAATCTGCAAAGGAATCCAGTTTTCCTGGTTGAATTTATATGCCACAAGCCCCATGGAAACCCCAATTACATTGACAGTTAATTGTGTACATAAATTACATTTATTACATTTAATTGTGTACATACAGGGGAATGTTATAGGTTTGGAATAAGTGGCCTGACATTTCCAATTGTACTGACTTTCACTGGGCTTTTTTTTAGGCTGTTACACTTTTCCTCCACATGCTTGCAATACAATACTCTCAAAATAAAACGCACACAGGTACCTAGTCTCCATTTTACCTTTAGTACTAATCCTGTGTATTAGTCTGTTCTCATGCTGCTAATAAAGACATAACCAAAACTGGGTAATTTATAAAAGAAAGAGGTTTCATTGACTCATAGTTCAGCATGGCTAGGGAGGCCTCACAATCATGGCAGGTGAGTGAGGTGCAAAGTCATGTCTTACGTGGTGGCACTCAAGAGAGCTTGTGCAGGGGAACTCCCATTTATAAAACCATCAGATCTTGTGAGACTTATTCACTATCACACTATTGTGTTGATATTGTGTTCACACGCCAATAATGATGGTTTATCACTCATTCCATTTCCAAACCCACCTTCCCACCCACCTCTCACCAAACACACAAAGACACACTCTTTCCCTCCACTGATTCCACCAATATAGCCATATTTCTCTTTCTGGTTAAATTTATACTAAATGTTTACATTTATATAACTTAATAAATATTATTTTTTTCCAGTGTTGTCTCAACCTTTTTTTAAACAAAAAAAAACAATTCAGATTACATGATAAATCAGATCCTTTTTCAGATAAATATTATTTTTAGTGTTCTATTGTTTTGATGTATCATTATTTAATTTATTGGAAATAGGGTTATTTATATTTATTATTTTTATCTTTTTAAATTTTTATAGAGACAATGTCTTGCTATCTTTATCAGGCTGGTCTTGAACTCCTGACTTCAAGTAATCCTCCTGCGTTGGCCTCCCAAAGTGCTGGGGTTACAGGCGTGAGCCACTGAGCCTGGCCTTTGTTTTAAAATTTTTTGTTTTTTAATGTTTTTCAAGAATGCTAACGCCTCCCTTGCCGATGCATTTTAAAATTATTATTAATATTACTTTTGATTGGCAAATCACAATTGAATTCATTTATGGGGTGCCCTGTACATTTAAGGGGTACAGTGTGATGTTTTGATATATGTATACAATGTGGAATGATTAAATCAAGCTAATTAACATATCTATCACCTCTCTTACCTATTGGCCTTTATGAAGAGACATTTGAAATTTACTTTTATTAGTTATTTTTAAATATACAGTACATTATTATTGACCGTAGTCACCCTGCAGTAGATCTTAAAACCTGTTCTTTCTATCTGAAATTTTGTACGCTTTGATCAGAAACCCCCTTCTTCCCACTCCCTCAACCTCTAGTAAACCATCATTCTACTTTCTTTTCTTTTCTTTTTTTTTTTTTTTTTGAGATGGTGTCTCACTCTTGTTGCCCAAACTGGAGTGCAGTGGCATGATCTCAGCTCACCGCAACCTCCACCTCCCGGGTTCAAGCGATTCTCCTGCCCCAGCCTCCTGAGTAGCTGGGATTATAGGTGCATGTCACCATGCCCAGCTAATTTTTTGTAGTTTTAGTAGAAACAGGGTTTTACCATGTTAGCCAGGCTGGTCTCGAACTCCTGACCTCAGGTGATCCGCCTGCCTAGGCCTCCCAAAGTGCTGGGATTACAGGCGTGAGCCACCGTGCCCGGTCAATCATCATTCTACTTTCTACTTCCATGAGTTCAACTTTATTTGATGCCATACGTAAGTGAGATCACAGGTTACTTTTATTTTTCAGTATTATAAATAAAACTATGAACGTTTTTATGTATAACACATTTTTAGAATTTGGAATTTTTTCCTCATTTCTAGAAGTGGTATTATTAATCAAAGTTATGAAGCTTTTAAAGTTTTTTTGATATACATATCCAATTGTTATTCCAAAGATTTGTGTGAGTTTAAACCCTCCTAAGTAATGTGTGACAGTGCCCGTTTCAACAAATACCTGCCAACAATTAAAACTATTCACCAATTTTACACGTAACAAATGATAGTACCATTAAAAACTTATTTAATTATTGGTGAGATCGAATACTTTTCTACACTTTTGAATTTCCTGTTTGTCTTTTTTACCTGTTGGTATCTTAATGGGGTATTGTAAAATTTTTGGTTTGTATGAGTTTGTATGCAATTTTTTCCTCTGTTAAAGACAAAAATAGCTCTTTTAATAGTTTCTTAGTCATCTATTACATCATTATTATGTGTTCATTACAAATGGTTGATGAGAAAGCAAAGCTTGCCAGCATGGCAGAGAGGATCAGAGAAGAGAGATCATGGAGATATTGACTAACAGATACTTTTTCCTGAGTCTGAAAGAGAAACAAACATTGTTTATGGGTAATCACTGTATTCTATGACAGACCGCATGTGGGCTGTAACCACATCAATGTTCACCTTAAGAATTACTACTTTGTCACTCAATACCTTCTGTAAGAGTCCTGCTTCTGTTCTACTAGTGGAAGAGTTAATACTCAGTAAATTAAAGATTATTGGTAACAATATCACTTATCTTACCATTAACATGTGAAACCACCTCCAGGAAATGTTTCAGGTATAGAGTGACAGCCATTGTTTCCTTATTGTTCTTGTGGAAACTAAAACAATGAGAATTTAATGACTTTGAATAATAGAATTTTAGAGCTGGAAAAGCCTTAGAAAATGCAAATTCTCAATGTTTTTATTTCACAGTTGAGGAAACTGCAGACCTAGAAAATTATGTGACTTGCCCTAGGTCACACAGTAAGTCAAGCTCATGTCTCTTACCCAGTTAGATATTTCTTGGGATCATAACTTAAATCAAGAGACAATAACAGGGTTTTTAGGAGGTAACAGTTACATTACAAAAGCTTTGAAGAAGAGAAAGCCCATCAATTTTTTTAGCTTGTTAGTTGAAGTATGACTTATAAATATGCACAAATCATGAATTATTACAATACGAATGCACTCAGGTAACCATTTTTCAGGTCAAGAAACAGAACATTACCAGGAACCCAGAAGCCTCCCTTCTGCCCACCATCACGACTCCTTTCCTCCTTCTCACAACTAACCACTGTCTTGACTTCTAACCCCATCGTTAAGCTGTTTTGAGATTTATATAAATAGAATCACACAATATGTATTCTTCTGTTTTTTGGCTTTCTTTCTGTGTAATAATTGCTTATGCATTCTCATTGTTATATTCCATAGAATATAAGGTATATATGAATATACCACAATTTATTTGTTAGCTCTGCTCTTAGTGGACATTTGGATTGTTTCTAGTTTGAGGCTATGCCAAATATAAAGCTGCCATGAACATTCTATTCTTTTGGCGAAAATATATACACCTTTCTCTGTTAGATTGGTAATACCTAGAAGTGAAATTGCTGGGTTTTAGGGTATGCTTGTGTTCAAATTTAGTAGATACTGTCAAATGGCTTCCAAGACTATTCACAATTTAACCTCCCACCAAGCTGTTTGGGAACTTCCACTGTGCTGCATCCTCACCAGTAGTGAGCATTGAAATTCTCTTTACTTTGAGTCATTCTGTGAGTGCGTGGTGTCATCTCATTTGTTTTAATTTGCTTTATTTTTTTTGAGAGAGGGTCTCACTCCTGTTGCTTAGGCTGGAGTGCGGTGACACGATCTCGGTTCACTACAGCTTTGACTTCCTGGGCTCAGGTGATTCTCCCACCCGAGCCTCCCTAGTAGCTGGGACTACAGGTGCATGCTACCATGCCTAGCTAACTTTTTGTAGAGACAGAGTTTCGCCATGTTGCCAGGCTGGTCTCAAACTCCTGGGCTCAAGTGATCCTCCTGCCTCAGCCTCCCAAAATGCTGGGATTACAGGCGTGAGACACTGCACCTGGCCATTTGCATTTCTCCTGATTACTAATAAAGTTGATTAATTTGCATATGTTATTGGATATCATTTGGGTATCCTCTAGTGAAATATTTGTTCAACTTTCTTACACATTTTTCTATTGGGTTATATTTTTAAACATTGGTTTCTAGGAGTAATGTTAATATATTTTGGATATGTGCCTTTGTCAAGTATATGTGTTGCAAATATCTTCTCCCACTCTGAAATTTGACTTTTCACTCTCTTAATAGTTTTTTTTTTAAAGTTTGTAGTCTTTTTCTGAACAGAAATTCTTAATTTTAATAGAGTCCAGTTTTTCAATTTGTTTCTTCATAATTGGATGTGAAGAAGTATTTTCATGCATGAGGTATTGAAGTTATTCTCCTGTGTTGTTTACATATGTTTCACATTTATATTGATAATAAACTTGGAATGAATTTTGTTTGTGGTATGAGATAGGCATTGTGCCTGTAATTTTATATTTGCCTATCTAGGTTCATTTTTTTCATTCTTCACCCTCTTCTCTGCTTGAGGAAGCAGACCTGTCATTTATAGGTAAGTGTGACTGATGTAGCTGAGGTGTAGGAATTTCTTTGTCTGATAGTGCTCAGGAATTAAAGTCTACCATAATAATCCTGGTGCTAGATTCATGACAGTTATTCCTGACAGCCCTCTAGGAAGTCTCTTCAGAAATTTCCCTATCATAATTTGTTGTTGTTGTTTTTCTTTCTTTGCTCATGCTGTTACTGTAAGAATGCCAAACCTGGTAGAGTTTTGGTGCATACTTGGTAGTGAACAGTTATTTTTCTATGAATTAAATATAGGAAAATTCTGTATGTTCCTATTATTCCTCTGGAGATCTTTCATGAAGAAATATTTGACTATGGGCCGGGCACAGTGGCTTACGACTGTAATCCCAGCACTTTGGGAGGGGAAGGCAGGTAGATCATGAGGTCAGGAGTTCGAGACCAGCCTGGCCAAGATGGTTAAACCCTGTCTCTACTAAAAATAAAAAATTAGCTGGGCCTGGTGGCGGGCACCTGTAGTCCCAGCTACTTGGAAGGCTGAGGCAGAAGAATCGCTTGAACCCGGGAGACAGAAGTTGCAGTGAGCCGAGATCATGCCATTGTACTCCAGCCTGGGTGACAGAGTGAAATTCCATCTTAAAAAAAAAAAAAAGAAAATTAAAAGAAATATTTGACTGTGTTATTTGGGCAGAAAACTTCAAATATTTGGATACTTTGAGATTTCTTTGTAAATTTTAATGTTAGAGACACCCCTCAATTCAATAAAGTATCCAGTAGTTCACTGAGTCACATTTACGTTTATTTAGATTCCTTAGGCCATAATAATTTCATCCTACATTTCCACCTGGATCCATCATGGATCGCATGTCAGCTGACATTTTGAAGAAAAAACAAATACAAGAGATTAAGGTTATTTTCTTCTTTATTTATTCTTAGTAGTTAAATTCAGTCTAATGGCAGTGCTTCCATTTACACGCTAAAGGCAAAGCCAATCTCCCACTCAACATCATTTGTTGAATTTTAGTTTTTGGCAAATCTCATTTCTGTTTGTTCTTGAGGGAAACATTATAGCTCACATTTTCTGGTTATTTTATGAATTCAGAAAATAAGTGTTGAATTTATAGAATGGGGACATTCAAGCTGACCCGGAACGATCATTAACTCCTAGGCAGTAACTGTAAATTTCACATGGACACATCTCTCATAGCTCCCTGTTTCACAATCAAAGAAATCTAAAATCACCAACTGTTACATATCAACTATAACCAGTATAGGATATTCTAGCTACAAATATGTGAAACTGTGACTTAGATGTGTGTTAAAGAATGTTTTAGAATCTTCTTGCTAGATAAGATAAATGATTACATTAGCATTTCTTTTCAGATGTTATTTTTTTAAACTCATTTGAAACTATTTGCAGATAGAAATAGAACTATTTTGAATGCTGATCTCAATATGAAATATAGAATCCACAGAATACACAAAAGTATTGATGATATCACATTCAATAATCAGGATGCTATGAATTTTACATTAAAATTTAATTATGTAGTAAAAAATAGAGTTGTTATAGCTAGAAAAAAATATTTTCAGAGGCAGCAGATACCCTTGGTGGAAATGAACAGTTCTACATAGAAAGAAAATCCAGGAAGTATGCAAACTAGACACCAGGATACGCAGTATATTAAATTTAATCAGAGATTACACAGAGTATGACATAAAACAGCAGTTGACTATAATAATTTGCAACACGTGAAAACAGTTTAGAAAATGGATTTAGGTCATATTCTCCGACAGTAAGTTTGTTGGAAATACAGGCATAGAATCAGACAGATTTATGTGTCATCTGGTGCTCCCTTCCCTTGTCACATCAACTTGAACCGATAGTTTTGTATGGATCCAAGCAGTAGACATGCTGTTGATTAGTAAGCTAAATCTGTAATGAGACTGTTAACTTCATAAAGCCACAATTAACTATATTTTGGTGAGTATTTTAGATGCAAAAGCACATTCCTCCTAATAGAAATAAGCTTTAGAAATATTTTATGGGGCAGTTCTATGATTGTCTAAAATAAGAATGTTTGGCTTGTTATACATAATTCCATTATTCAGTGACAAATGTGCATTTGCACATCAGAGACTAGAATTTTAGAGATTAATCCTGGTGGATGGAATTTTTAGGGAAATCTTGTCCAACTATATTTGTGAAAGCAAGAATATGTTATTTTTTAAAATTGGATGTACTGACTGGCCTAAGCATAGACTTTCTTCTTTTCAATCATATGGTTACAAAAACTGTATATTACAAACAGTATAGAAACAAGCTGAAAAGAATGAGCCACACATCCTGGATAATTATCTATATGCAGTTAAATTTACAGATATAAAAGAAAATACAGCCTACTCCCTTATAGTGCACAGTTATTTTTTAGATACAGTGTATCACTAGCAAGTGGTTGCGGCCACCAACTCTAGTTATCCCCAGCACAGAGAATAAGAGCAAGATCTGTTCGGTACAGCTTCCCTCCATCCGACAAAGCCATTATGTTCTTCTTGTATGTTGTAATATTATTAATATCCAGATCCTGTATAGAACATAAATGGCATTGTAATCCAGTTAAATATGGAAGTTAATTAACCACTGTCAAGTGATAAAATGTGAGATGAAACTACTTGTTACATCAATCCATTAACAAAAGAGCTGGATTAAATTCTTATACAAATGTGAATAATCACAAGGTTGTTTTTAAAATCTATTTATCACAGTTACCCTGATTTAGGCCAGAACCAAATTGAGTTAAGAACTGAATTCTATTTCTGCTTCTCTATAAATTGTTAAAGTAGATTTCCAAAATGGATGTGCGGTTGGTTTTGGATGGATCCACAGAGTCTGCTTAAAGAAGTAAGTGCCATGGTAACTAAGTTACCTGTTTATTCTTCTCGCACAGATCCTTCAGTAAAGCATCCAGTTCATTTTCATCTATGTATCCATTGCCGTCCTGGGGGAGGAGAAATAAAATAGTATACAACCAACTCCATCTACAGTAGTGGGAAATGAAGTAAAATGGAAATAATTGGAATCCTTAGAAAGTCTCCCAACTGCATACTTGGCAGATAATCTGTTATGTCAGGTCACCCAAGTTTTAGCTGCTCCAAAGTTGTAAAATATGCAAGGTATTAGTTACCTCTCATTCAACACCTTACATTTGTAAAAGATCTTGAACTTTTCAAAGTACTTACACATGTAATTCACTTAATGTTAACAATATCATATCTTCTAGGACAAGTGAGGAAACGGACGGCTGGGGAAGGTATGTGGCTCCATGTCACACCAGGGTGTGGCAGAATTCTGCTAGAGCCCACAGGTCCAGGAGTAAACAAATTAGAAGCAAAGGATGTGACCTAGTGACATCACAAATAACCTTTATTTTGCTGGATATTTTCACCTCGTTTAATCCTCATTCAATCCTGCAAAGTGGTGTTATTATTATCTCTTGTTTACAAATGAAGAAATTTTGAGGCTCACATGAGTTTGGTATCTTGTTCAAAGTCTCAAAGCAGGTAAATGATAGTGTGGGATTCGAATCAGGGGTTTGTGTAATTTGGGCATACCGTATTACCTTTCCTATGAAAAGAAGGAGTTGTTTGTGTAATTTTCATAATCGTTTTTTCCAAATTCTTCTGAAGAATCAAATTATAGATAAGAACAAAATTTTAAGGCATCCAAATTGGAAAGAGAGAAGTTAAATTATCCCTGTTTGCAGATATTATTTTTATAGGGAGAAAACCCTAAAGACCTCTCAAAAACTGTTGGAATTAATACACAAATTCCATAAAGTTGTAGGATGCAAAATTAACAATCAAAAATTAGTTGTGATGATAAACTATCTGAAATGGAAATTAGAAAATCCCATTTACAAGAGCACCAAAAGAATAAAATACTTATGAATAAAGTTAACTGAGATGAAAAACTGATACACTAAAAATCATAAAATACTGATGAAAGAAGTTAACAGAGAAACAAATGGAAGGACGTCCTGTGTTTATGGATTGGAAGGCTTAATATTGTTAAAATGTCTATATTACTCAAACACATCTACAGATTCAGTGCAATCACTTCCAAAATCCCAATGGCAATTTTTATAGAAATAAAAAACCCCTAAAATTCATATGGAACCACAAAAGATCCCAAATAGCCCAAAACCATCTTGAGAAAGAAGAACAAACCTGGAGACATCACACTTCTTGATTTCAAAATATATTACAGAGCTACAGTGATTAAAACAGTATAGCACTGAAACAAAAATTGAAACATAGACTAATGAGCTCTCAGTTTCACATGTTATGGTCGACTGATCTTTGATAAGGGTGCCAAAAACACAAAATGGGACAAAGATAGCTTTTTTCAACAAATGGTGTTAGGTAAACTATACAGCCACATGCAAAATAATGAAATTGGACCCTTAGCTTACACCATATAAAAAATAAATTCAAGATAGATTAAAAACTTAAATATAAGATCTAAAACTGTAAAACTCCTAGAAGCAAACAAACATAAGGAAAACCTTTATGACATTGTTCTTAGCAATGATATTGTGGATATGAAACCATAAGCAAGGACAACACAAGCAAAAATAGACAAGCGAGACTGCATCAAACTAAAAAGCTGCACAGCAAAGGAAACAATCAACAGAGTGCAACAGCAGCCTACAGAATGGGAGAAAATATTTGTAAACCACATCCCAAAAAGGGTTAATTTCCAAAATTTATAAAGAACTCCTATAACTCAATAGCAAAAATGAATAATCCAATTTAAAAAATGGGTTAATGACTTGAGTAGACACTTATCCAAAGAAGATATATAAATGGCCAACAGGTAAATGAAAAAATGCTTAACATCACTAATCAGAGAAATAAAAATTAAACTAACAATAAGATATCTCCTCACACCTGTTAGAATGGCTATTATCAAAAAGATAAAAGACAAGTGTTAGTGAGAATGAAGAAAAATTGGAACTCTTGTATACATTGGTGGGAATGCAAAAATGGTGCATCCACTATGAAAAACAGTGTGGAGAGTCCTCAAAAAATTAAAAATAGAACTGCATATGATCAATCAATCTCAGTACAAGACAAATACTGCATGATGCCACTTGTATGAGGTATCTAAAATAGTCAGACTCATAAAGTAGAATGTTATTGCCAGGGCTGGGGGAAGGAGAAATGAGGAGTTATTCACCAATGGGCATAAAGTCTCAATTATATAAGATGAATAAATTCTAAAGATCTGCTGTCAAGATTGTCTCTATAGTTTGCAGTATTGTATTTTATACTTAAATTTTTTAAGAGGATCTTATGTTGTGTTCTTACTTCAATAAAAAAGAAAGGAAAAAGTAACAAACTTTTACCTGATCATACAGCTCAAAAGCCTTATTGAACTCTTTCCCACACATTTTGATTCCCTAAAGATAGAGAGTAAATGTTAAAATATTATTACTATGTTTCAGTATGTTTCCCTTGACAAGTCTCCCACATTCTAGCTTTTCAAGGAAAATATTATTTAAGGTAGTAAAAAGTTAAGTACCTGGAATTTAAGAAGAAAATTCTCCTGCACTGGTAGTAACCTTTTGAGAGAAAAACATTATATTAATATATTACATTTTTTGAAAAGGATCCACTTACAACATTTTTCATGGTTCCTAAACTCACCTGGCCATCTCAGTTAATTCCAGCTTCCCATCATTATTTGAATCAAATAGTTTCAGCTGAAAGACAGAATGCCATTATTCTAGCTATTTGAGGAATAATTTATTGCATGAAGGAGATGAACTTCAAAATAAAGTTGTTTGAGTTATCAACTACTTGTATATATACAGTAAAATTTTAAAAACTAGCATTTTTAAAACTTTCAATGCAAATTTTTAATTCTGTAATATGTCAATTGCTAGAGTTTATCAGAATAATATAGAATAGTCAAACAGAAATAGTGGTTTTAGCTATGCTTCTAGAATACTGTCTCTTTTTTATTGCAAATACATTTATATGTGTATCAAGATGTGGGGGGGATGGTGTCTGACAGTTTTTGCACTTCTGGAGTCTCTCCAATAAGAAAATAAATATTTATTTCACCCTTTTAGAGCATAGAATACCACAAACAGAATCAGAAAACAGATGACAAATAAATCCTTAGAGAATAGAATTTTTGAATAATTTTGAATTGTTTATTTTCTATTGGGTATTAGAAACTCCATAAAGCTCTCCAACTCTCCATTGCACTTATATATACCTCATTCACAAAGACACATCCAGATGTAAACACACTCATACCCGTATTTGGGAAGCATTCACCTTTTTAGACAGTAGCAACTATTGCTATAATATGTTATACCAAAGTAGTATATATGAATTACATTAAATATATAAAATGTGTATACTGAATGAACACTAAATATGTGAAAAGTTAACATTATTTTTGTTTTTAAAGAACAGAATGTGTCCAGTGTTATAATGGATATAGATTTACTGACATCTTTTTAAGAAAGAAAGGAAGGGCATTCTGTGTTTGAGGTATTCTAAGAATCTTTTGTAGGAGGCAGATTTTTTTCAGGGTCCCATGCTGACAAAACATTTTATAATCCATTGACCATACATTCTGATATTGTCACACTATCTACCAAGATACTGGACAGCTCGATCACTTAGTTTTGTGCCCATGGGGAAATATTTCCCAACATATATATTTAAATTTTAATTAGCTCTTGATTAATTTGCTTCCTGGATTTGAACTGGTTTATGACATTTAATCAGATATGTCAGGCCAATCCAACAGAGGGAAACTCCCATCTGAGTGGGTTTTGAAAGGCTGCTTCAATATTCTACCTGGAAAGGAGCCTTTCTTTAAATAGGCGTCCCTTAAGATTGGAACAAAATAGAAAATTGATAAATGTAGGTTATTTTCCATTACCCAAAAGTTATTCAGAGCTTAGACCTGCTGATTGTGACACATATCAAGAAACTCTCCCCCATTTGTTTGCTAGTGCTATTGTAAGTGGAGATGTAATGAGGAATGAAAGATGACCATGAAAACCTTTTTGGTTGTTTTGAAATTAAATTTAGCCCCACTTTATAATAAATAGCACTAGTTAGTGAATAAGGCAATAGTAAAGTTCTAGTAGTTCCCCCTCCCCCAACCCAGATAAAAGTAAGCTGAGATGCTGAAAGCAAACCTCAGTTACATCAAATATAATCAAACCCTTTATTAGATTGTTTCTTGGAGTAATTAAAAAGTCTAACTCCTTCTTCAATCTAATATAACAGTAGCTTTTGTAGTATAGAGCCATGTTTATGGTTTATTGATGTAAATCCGTGGAGTAAGAATTCACAGTACCTTCACAGTACTGAAAGCTGTATAAATATATGTATCTCCTGGTAATCCTAATTCTGTGATGAGTCAAAATGAGCAAACTTCGTCCAATAGAAACAAACTGACTTCATAGACATTGCTTTATTTTATCTGGAACCTTATTTGTCTGCTCTTTTTTTTTTCTGAAACAGTAAGTGCCTATGTGTAAAGCAGTTTTCTTGGCTCTATTATCAACATTCTATAATTGATCTTAGTTGTCACTATTTACCATAGCATCAGCCTTAGGGCATATTTAGATTTCCTCATTCAAAGCACCAATACAAAACCCCGAAACAACAAAAATCAAAAGGAGACCCATTTTAAGTTGCTTAATTAATAAAGTAGCTAGATGGTCTCTTTAAACTCAACAAAGTGTGATTTCCCAAACTATGATAAAAATGGATTTAGGAACTCTATAATAAGTGAGTTTTTGGTGATATAATTTATATATATAGTGTACCTTATATATGTGTAAGTTATATAATTTAGTGATATAATTACACTGGCTTTGGAAGAAAAACAAGTCATCTTTTGATAGATAAAAATTACACAGCTCTACAAGGAAGAAAATGCTCATATGTTGAGTCTTAAAGCCAATGCCTGCAGAACTCAAAATGACAAGATGTAAGCATCCCTAAGTATTTCAGTTTTCAAATAAAATGATACCTATGTGCATATGATGCCCACACCACCGTTTATTTATTTCATCCTGTGTAGCCTTGGGAGTTAGCAAGAACATCATACTACTTCATGAGCTCTTGGGTGCAATCTTTTCAAGATCAGTCTTACCATTAGGTCTGTATACTCGGCTAATTTTGTGTCATCAACAGTCTTGTTTGCTTTTTCTAGCAGGTCCTTTAGAAAGTTCTGTTAAAACAAAGAACACTTAGATTAATTTCATTAATAATATATCATCTACTTTCATTTCAGAATGGCTTGGAACAGGACATACCAGGAATGCAAAGAAAGTTTCCTTTTGAGGGTAGAAGCAGGTGAGTAGAGGAACTTATAATAGAAGAAAGACTAAACCAGGTTGTCCTCCTGGCATTCCAGCAATGAAACTACCTTTGACAGGAATAATACCTGCTTTTTCCTGAGACTTCATTGGTCCTTGTCTGTGCATTACCATGACTTTATGATTTCAATTAACCTGAATAAAACCTTTTAAAACCAGCCAGCCCAATGGATGCATTTCTTCTTACTGATATCTTCACAAGTACTCATTGGATTGTTCTGTGAGAAACACAAGGGCCTTTATGCCTTTGGAATATGTGTGAAAAAATATCAGTAAACCAGATAGAGATCTATCCCTAATTTCAAATCCATTTTCTGCTCCCCAGGCTGTATTTACACATTAGTTTATAGCCAGCATGATGCTTATTTCTCCAGAGGGCCAGTTGGCTTGATGCAGTCCAAAGCACTTTGGTTAAAATGCTTCCGCTGACTATTTAAATTAACAAAATTGGCCACAGTTGATGTCATTGAATCTTTGAAAGATATATGAATCATATTAAAATAGAGATTAATGTGGGAAGGATGAAAAAAAGATGATTATTAACTTGACAGCTGGAGGTTAGGAGTGAATTTAATTTTTTTTAACAGAAACATAAATAAAAGCTTTACAAAGATTTGCCATATAAGTGACAGTGTAAGCACTTAAGCATATAATAGTCATTCATTTTGTTTAGTGCTATTCATTTGTAACTCCTTTATTTTCTCAGAAAATGAATTAATGCAATTAGGAAAAACTAGGCAGATACTGTGCCCAGATATTATTGAAGGATTAGATTTCTTTGATTCAGCAATGACTTATCTCCCTCCTAAATGTTCCAGTTCTGGGCTGATTTGATGTCACTTTTTTAAAGGAAAGAGACTCTTTTCTTAGTTTGATAAAATTTTTTTACTTCAAATATTCCACTTCAAATCCAAAGCGAAGCATAGAAAATTCAAAGTTATCTGTTGGGGTTGAATTTTATTTTTGAGCCTTCTGGGGCTTTTGTCAGAGATTAATTGGGTTAAAAAGCCTCATCAGAGACTAAAATGGTGGTCACAAAAATAGCCTGGGAGAAACCTTGGGACGCAGAGATTCAAAGTCGTGTCTGAGAGCAAGTGATGTTTTACTCTATTATGGATCTTAAAATTAGCTTTCTTGAAAGATCCATTAAAAAAGAATGCCAACTTAGCTTCAAAATTCCCCAGGGAAGAGGACTTCTATTTAGAATCTCTTTCTGAGAATAAAATTTGGAACAAAGAAGGAGACTTTTAGAATATTTAGAGGTCAGTATTGGAAATGAGCTAA
The DNA here is from genome assembly GCF_028885625.2 of Pongo pygmaeus. Taxonomy (NCBI): domain Eukaryota; kingdom Metazoa; phylum Chordata; class Mammalia; order Primates; family Hominidae; genus Pongo; species Pongo pygmaeus. The sequence goes on from NC_072380.2 coordinate 102,388,100, forward strand.
GGTTTTCATTATGAACTAAAAAGGATCTTTAAAAGAATATTTTTGGTCTAACTAATAAAATAAAAACACAGTGGCTTAACTGTCACCTTGTGGGTTGCTGAGCTGCAAGTTTGTAAAATACCTTGTTTTCAGTGACTTCACATTAAAAACGTTTACATTTTCAAGAGGATACAATTGAATATGTTTTAGCCATTTTGCCATGGCCCAAATGTCCCAGTTCCATCTTTAAAATTGTATGCTACTCAAACTATGTTGAACTATGACTAGAACTGCTGATATTCATATTTCCCCACATAGCGAAAGAGGAGCTCTTAATAAATGAAGTCTGAAAGCATGTAGTGCTGTGGGGGTGGGGTGGGGAAGCATTCTTAGCATTATCAGATATTCTAGGTACAAATCTAGGTTCTCTTCCTAGGCAGCTGTGTAATCTTGAAAAATCGTCAAATCTCTCTGCATTCCAATCTCACTGTTTTTATATTACGAATGATAATACCTGCCTTGCATATTTTCTGTGAGGATTAAATTTTAAAATACATTTCAAGCACCTTGTATTCTGCCTGACACATAGTCAGTAAATATTAACTCACTTATATTTTAGTCACTCTATGTTCTAAAAATAGAAAAAGTAGGGTCTTTCAGATGGAGATGTTTTGGGGTCGGTTTGAGGAAATGAGAAGAATACTTCCATATTCCTGAAAGGCTAGTAAATTGAGTTCATGAATAATATAATTTATTTTATGTTGCATGTCACAAAAGCTTTCATGTGCAGAATCTTACTGGAGCTTCACAATAGGCCTGAGAGGAAGGATTTATTACCCTTATTTTAAAGATTAGAGAAAATTGGAAAGCTATAGTAATTAATGAGGTAAGACTTGATTTCAGATCTCTGCCTTTTCCTTTATATCCTCCTCTGTGATATCCGAAGTGATAAATTCATTCTCTAAGTTTCAGTTTTTCAAAAGTTTAATTATAGAAGTTTTTTATTTTTTATCATCGTTGTTGAGAGACAGTAGGTTGTATAGAATGTCTACAGGACTTGGAGGCAGACAAGCCTGGATTTGCACATCACGGCTCTGTCCGATTTCTGTGTGACCTTCAGTATATCATTTAACTTCTCTCAACTCTTCCTCACTGGGGTAATACAATGTCATACAACTTATGCAAAGATTAAATAAGACATTATGTGTAAAGTAGTTGGCATACAGTAGCTATTCAGTAACTTTTTCTTCTTTCTTTTGTAAGGAAATTTATATATATATGTGTTTATTTTGAGAACTAAAACTACAAATTTCAATAAAATGAATGGCTTATTCGGCTTATCTATAATTCTGTCTGTCTGTCTGTCTTATATTTGTGTACACCACAGAAAACGTTAATTTCTGGCATTACTGCACAGAATTTCAAGAAGCAATTGAAGCTGCTTTTTTGATCTGGTACTTCATTAACAATGTCGAAGAGTAGGTGAAAATGTGACACTGTTCAACATTAGTTTCTTTTGTGGGAGGTTTTTTGAAAAGCTAGGAAACTCTTAGTTCATAATTGCATCTGAAAGGAAAAACTTAGTAGAAGTTTTTATTTGCTTACCTTAAGCTCCTCAGTTTCTATGAAGCCACTGTGGTCAGTATCATATTTTCTCCATGTCTGTAAGTAATTTTGGATAAGGAAAACAAACACATTTTTAATAAAAGGAACAATTTTCCTACTTTAAGCAGCTTTCTTAAAGGGGCAGCTTTCTTATACCTTCATGAATTCCTCACAGGACTTCAGCTGCTGGCATCGGAAGAGCAGCAGGAAATTCTCTTCTGTGGGTAATACGTGAGCCAACTGAAAAAGATTTAAGAAGAGAGAAACTTGTTGTAAGTTGCTCAGAAACAAGTCTCTGCCATTACCTGCTGCTTAGTTTTTCTTCAACATGTTCCCTCACAGGCTAGAAAAGTGGGAGAGGAAAAACATTAGAGTCGGCTTTCCCTTTCTGGTACTTTCCTATGGTGTGCTGTCGATTCTCCAACGCTCGTGTGCCCTTGTGTGCTTGGTTCTTTGGTCAGTGAGGTGGCCGCAGCAGACTTGTGCTCAGGTAGAACTAGCGTGGCCACTTCTTGTCTGCTGGACATTCAGGCAGATTCATCCTGGTGGCTTGAACCCTTCAAGTGTTCTATGCCACAGAGTAGTGTTCTATGCCTCTCTCCTGTCTCCTCACAGGATCACAGAAAGGCACATGTGGGGGCCATAAATTTCATGTGAAGTGAAAGAAACCATGAGGAACATAAATGTTGGGGAGGGGAGTGAAGAGGGAAAATGTATTCCCAAGCCCTAGGAGAAAGCCTACCATGAGATACAAGAGAAGATAAACCAAAGACAATCGTAAGGCAATGGAAAAGAAATTCACCATGAATGGTGGGGCATTAAACTGGAATAAGAAAAGCCGGTTCTCAAACCGTTGCTTTCTGCTGGAAGGACATCCACTGCTTGAATCCAGAGCTGGGGTTTATTTTCTGATCTCCACGGCATGCCTCTATGACATTTTCCCTTAGATCTCATTTCATAACTTCAATCCTCCTCTCTTTTTTTTTTTGGAAGAAAAAGGATTCCATATCCCATTTTATGACTAATCTATTGCGTGCAGAGAAGGAGGGAGCTGGATTGATGGCTCCACTGCAGATGTGAGATCTATTTCTGGCACAGTAGCTAATTAGCTGTAGTCCCCAGCAACCCCGAGCCATTTCTGGACTTCAGTACCCTCATCACTAAAACAAGGACTTGAAATAGAAGCCAGTGTTCCTTGAATATATTGGGTTCAAAACGCCTTCTGTTGGAAGCACTGCATTTTCACCATTAAAGAATGAATCTACACACACTACATTTCATCTGATTTCCAGGATTTGATGAATTCCCTAGATCATGGGCATGGACCCTCATCCGTGGATTTTAGGCCAAGACCCTATAGTCTAGATCAGCCTTAAAGTCAGAGTCAGTTCTAAAAGTTCTACCAAGTTATGGAAAATACTATCATAACCTTTTTAAAAAAATTCATCCTTTTAAGTTCATTTAAAAATTTAAAATTTAATATAAAATGCACTATTCTACTTTATATGCAAGGAATCTAATTTTTCTTATGCCTGTGTATGCCCTTTAGCTTATCTTATTTTTAGATTTTTGAAATAATATTTCAAATTAAAACCACTCGATTTATAGGCACTACACATGTGGGTGAGACTAAGGGAAAGGGCCAAACCTTATATCAACATGTTTAATATGACCTAGTTATAAAACATTTTCTTATTTATTTTTAAAGAAAGGTCACTAATGTGAGTAGATGATAATATATCTAAAAAGTAAAAATGGGGGTTTATAATGTGCCAGTACTTTTAAAAAAATGTAATTAACTTTTGGTACATAAACACATTTGCATCATTGCAGTGTGTGTGTGTGTGTGTGTGTGTGTGTGTGTGTTATCCAGGTCCCTTATTAAACTCAGGACATACTTCTGTGACTTTTGCATTCTTTCAATTCCTTTGAATACTTGAATCATAAAATTCTATACCTCAGAAATAATGTAATTTAATTTAATTCAAAGACCAAATTTTTCAATTGAGGATGCTAAGGCCCAAAGAGGTTGAATGATGACCTGATGATTGGCAGACTGAAAATCACTTTAATTTGGTGATTATTAGTAGATTAAGTCAACAACATGCTTGTTGAAGACAGTAATAGAATGGTTTGGTTGCTTCTTTGCTCTTGGACTGCAAATAATGAATTTGTTGGTGATTTTTACACGTGACAATGAGGTAGTTTAAATATGATAGGCTGTTTCTACTCATTGAAATCTAAAACACCATTTTCCTTATAAAAATACCTTTTTTTCCTCATCTGTAAGTGGGCTCCTAGTGGAAAGTAGCTATAAATGATTTTCATTATAAAGTATCCAGATATCTGGTAAGTTAGGCCTAGAATGTAGGTCTCCCCTGAGAGCTAAGGGGGAAGAGGAGAAGGGAAGGAGAATGGCAGTGGGTGGGCTCAGCATGGAGAGGGGCTCTGGAGGACGGAGAAGCACCCACACCCATCCAGTCTTGTTGAGCCTGGCCTCTTCTATAATAATACTTTCCTGGAGGGATTCTGAAGAATGTCTTCTTGAGGATTTTAAGGAAGATGGGAAGAGAAGAAAAAGTAACGCAAGAAAGAAGAGGGAACAAAGATGGAAGACAATAAAACACATCAAAGAGAAGAAAATATATCAGAGGCAGACATTTTAAGGGAAAGATTGAACAATGGAAATGGATGTTATGTATACATTTTGGAGGGTTCTGCATTATATAGAAGGTCTAGCCACATTTTATTATGTTTTTTTCATGAATGTAAGTGTTCATTTAGGAAACAGGAGATAGCTAACACCAACTCGTCCTTTATTTATTAGTATGCAACTTGTTAGATACTTCTTACAATTTTTGCATGACCTTCCTCTAGACCATTAATTTCAAGAGGGCAGGGAATAATACTTTTCTGCATCCCCTGAATGGTCAGCATGATATCTAGCATGTTATATGCCTGAAATAAATGCTTGTGGATTGGTTAGTAATTTTACTTTATTAAAAACATGTACTTAAAAGGATTTAGAGTATTTTTTGCTTATCTTCATCATAATTCTCTATTTTGTTTGGATTTTTATAATTAGTGTGTGTTGCTTTGAACAAACAAGAATAATTTTTCTTTAAATATTTTACATCTCCAAATTCACTGAATACATAAAAACGAAAAAAATAAATGAATGAACTAGTAAGCAATCACTAAATGTAAAATTAGGGAAATTGCCATCTTTGTTTCAACATAAAAGTTCATGTAACTCACATAAATTTGAGAGGTCTCCTGAATGTCAGATACATAGATAGTAAAAATGCTCTTCATGTCTACTATAAATGTGTATTTCTTGCCCATACTGCTTTGGTCTTATACTTAAATTATTAAAAAATACAGATCACATCAATGTGCAACATATTCAATCTGTTTTAATTTCACTGAACCATTAATGTTACACTCAACATGATACCATCCTATTTTATAAATGTTAGAAAGGAGTCTTAAGCATATAAAAGATTATTATGTGTATATAGGATGTGGCTATAGTGAATATAAAGAAATCTTTCTTAAGATATGTTTCACAATGTGGTGGTCCTGTGTTGTCTCTCGGTTCTTCTCTCAACGTGTATGAATCAATATTCAAGTTTCAGAGCTTGGCACAGTAATTCTCCAGCTGTAGCCTTTATGACTATGTCTATAACGTGCCAAAGGTCTTTCATATAGGAGGTTTTAAGTAGAGTTGCTTTATTCTCAGATATGCTAAGTCACTGCTGTTTATAGAAGTACCCAATACTTCTTATTCCAACATTATTGGTGATCCTGTAATCTTTGGGCTGCCTGCCTGCTCTTTTGTGAACTCCCAAAACTTTTTTATGAGTTGGAGAAGAGAGTGAAGAATATCAAGGGGATGAGTGGAAGGCAGGTAGCTAAGGAAATAAGTAGAATCCCTCAGAGCTTCGTTTCTGAGAACTGGTTGCTTGTCATCAAGAGTAGGAAAAAAACCCCAACAACTTTCTACTTGCTTGTCTCCCCTGCTAGTCTACGTGCTCCTTGAGGATGGGGTCTGTGTCTTATTTACTGTTTTGTGGCCCAGAAACTGCACAAATTTTAGTAAATATTTTATTGAAGCAATACATAAAGGCAATTAACTATTTGTCTAGCATCAGGATAGGCTGTAAATAAATGGAGGTAAAGTTCCTTTGGAGATAATTCCAATAACTTATTACTGAACTGTGAATAGGGGTTGGGGTGGACATTGTAATATGCTACCCAGAACTCCCTTCAAGTGCTGGGAGTGTTGCTGCAGCCTCACCTGTGAGGCCCCATTGAAGGAATACCTGGGCTGAAGAGAGCTATGTCCCCAAGTAAGTGGCATCCTGTGACTGATCAACATGGGGATATAAAGGCCCAACGGTCTCACTCAAAACTAGAGACATTCCTGAAGGGTCATCCCAGCTTCAGAACTCACTGTAGGGTCAGCTGATGTCCCCGTTGAGACTGTGACACAGCCTAGCTTCTCCCTCTGCCCAGATCTATTCTCTTCACTTCCGTCCCGGGGTATTGATCCCAAGAGCACTTCCTAATAAGCCTGCTCATTGCTACTGTTCCACTCAAATCTGCTTCCCAGGGAACTCTACCCATAACAGGGGTCTTTACATCTCTGTTTTATTTCTAGCATAATACAGAGCCTTTGCCTGATGTTTTGGAGTAAGTTGAAATCCCTTGCTGTGGCTCATTTGGCTACTAAATACTAGGCACTGTGCTGGTGACCACAGTCACCACTAGTGAGAACCATATAGAGAGGCAGATACTTTCAAACAACTTTTCCCCTGACAATTTCAAAGCAGGAGATAAAAACAACAATAAAGCTAAGCACTAGTTGTGAGGAGAGTATACATGAAAGGCAACTTCATTAGTGATACAAATTATATCACAGTGCACATGAGGCAGAATTCCTAACTTTTAAAGACAATCATGGTATGTTAACATTCTTGAACATGTATTAGCCAAGCATTCATTTTTTTTTTCACTTGAGAACCAGAAAAACGTTTTCCCTAGCCAGTGAGAAGTGAGTCCAGGAAATTTGAAAGGTAAATAACTATCAAAAATGTAAAGCTCTTTCAGTTTAATAATTTGAATTTGACAAATTATATAATAAGTGAGGGGAAAGGCTTGGCATTCAGAAGATGGGGTCGATTTTGTAGTAAGTTATTTTTATATGTAACAATAACTGCAAATACATTTGTTGAGTTTTTACAGTGTGCCAGGGTCGATCTACTTGTTCAACATGTATTATTTGATACTGATGATCATAACAACCTTATGAAGTTAATACATTGTCATCCTTGTTCACTACCAAGGAAACAGAGGCTCAAAGAGGGTAAATGGCCTGCTCTTACATAGATTGTAGTTGGAGCCAGATTTGAAGGCAGAGTCTGACTTTCTTGGCTTAGAGACTGTCCCTTACCTTCATCACCCTCCATTAAAATCCTCAATCAAAAAAGTATTCCTAATAAATCATTTAGAAAAATCTATGCGAAGGGAATTTTAAACTCAGATTTCATTGTCAGTCATTTCCCAAAATTCTGTGGTGGAAAAGTAGTCTTCCATAAAAAATTATATTCACTATGGCTAAGCTCACAGGCTCAAATCCCACTGCAGATGAAAAGAGGGAAAGGCTGGAGAAGAGCTTGCTTCCCTGGGAGGGTTGTTACAGTTTTAGGATTAAAATAGCTTTTAGGTCTGTTTTTCAATGGATGCACTGACCTGGACAGATAGAAACAGTAAGAATGGAGAGGATGGTAGGTTCTCACACATTGCCAAAAGGATCAGGTGAAAAACTTAGAGATTTGACACCCATTTAAGAGAAATACCTATATTTCATGTGAACACCAGAGAAGAAAGCTCTATTATCTGCTAAATCATTAAGTCTTCCTTTGTAATTATTTTAATCAGCCGTTTTTTGCAGTTGAGCTATTAGTCTGAATAAATTTGGAACATTTTTTTGACCATCCCATTATTTGTTAAATTATCTCAAAATTTTGATGCTCCTGTCTTGAGTTTGTGTTAACAATCTCTTTATTTCTAAACTGTATTTGTGTGAATTTTTAAATCTATTTAAAGGCAAGAAATTAGAAAGTTCAGAAAGAAACATATTTGTTTCTAGGTAGCAAATGCATGTTGTTAGAAAGTGTCAGTTAACTTTGTCAGGTCAGAACTTTGAAAGTTAACCATTACATTTTCTAATCTTTTGAATGACATCTTTCAGAGACAAACCAATTTGGCCTGTTCCATCAGGGACACAGACCACTGCATGAGTATCATTTGGTTTACTTTGATTAGATTTTGATGAGTTTGTGAATATAACTATTAAGTGAGCATAACATATAAGTAAATCCATCTTCCTTTCCCTTTGAACACCAAAGTTAATGTGTGCTTGATGTCAGTAAGTAGATTATTATAAATTGCAGAAAACATAGGATTTTGCATTCCTTTACAGCTGGCTAGAATTTGTGTTTTTGTGTTCTATATTATTTATAGGATTTCTAAGCAAGTGATATATGTCAAATTGGAAAAAGAAAGGATGAACTTCATTTAATACAGCTTTCTGGTTACAGTAGAGAGCAAAATATAAGATCAGACATTTCCTACTCTCCCTCTCCGCATTTTCTACATGTAATCTGTAACTTTTAATTTCTATTTCCCAATTATTTTCAGAATTTCTCTTTTCTTCACTCTTAACCATCACAGAGTGAACCAACATGCATATGAACTATTGAAGCAATCTCCTATTTTTCCTCCTATTCTCCATTTCTCTTCTCTCAAACTAATGCCCTCTTCCAGACCCCTTACTCCTATGTCTTGGCTGATAACTCAGGTTAATGAAAAGAGTTCTAAAATCAGAATGAGATCTAAGTCTGTATATAGAATTTGTCACTCCCTGCAAGTGGGACCTTGGATACATCATTTGACCTTTTTGGGCTTCAGTTTCTTCATCCTTAAAATGAGGAATGTTGGCTAGTTCTTCCCAAGAGTCCCATCTAGCAAAAAGTTCCACGTCCTGGAACACTAAAACCTTATAATCAGTTTATATGTATCTCATTTGTCTCCCTTTAAATTATTTCTGCTTCAGCTGATCAAAAGTTCTGCTGAAATTATGTTTCGAGTGCTTTGCCCAAATAACTTCTCTGCAGAACACTTTGTGCATCCCTATTCAACCCGGCTAAACTTAGAACCTTGCCATAAGTAATCAACCAACTGAAGCTTGAAAACCTTTCCTTTTGATGCAGAAAATGTACAGATTATTTATTATTTAAAAAAAGGCAGAATAGTTTGGGGGAACATGGCTGGGTTCTGGCTGTTCTACCGTTTATTTCTTACTTTTTCTGTGACTTTAGGCAAATCCTGTTGAAGCTTCACATGCTATAACTATAAAATAGATCTTCATTTTATATTTAAATTAACTTAATTTTCTAGTTATGAGGATCAAATAAGATAACATATTTGAAAACACTTTGTCAATTTTGTTTTATACAAATGTGAATTCTTTTATTATTTTTATTGCTATAAAAGCTTCTCACTTCTTTATTTCAGACTTCATTGCCTTCTCTGTCCTCTTCTGTTACCTATATTTCTATATCTTTCCTTACACAGAAAGCCTTTTCTTTCCTGTAACAGTTTCTTATCTAAAACTTCTGAGGAAATTTCTTTCATTAAACCTCCAGGACAATGCGTCTGCTAAATGGCCTCTAACCTCTCATTCAAAATAGTGCTCAAATAATAAGTCATAAATGATTAGACTGTATCACATAAAGTAAAACCGGGGTTCAAAACATGCTCACCCATTTTATCCTTATAAAAATGTAAAATCCATGTGAATCAGATCAATGCCCTTTACTGCACAATCTAGTATCACTGAAGAAATGAAATTGAATAAATAGCTGAGTCCATTGGAGTCCTTCAAGGTGAAGTATGTTAACTGTAAGTTGACAGGTTTTCCTTAACTAGGATTATAAAGTATGTCAAACTCTAAAAGAGCCAATCCGTAATTTCACTGATGTCATATTTCCAAACTAGTTTTGAGTAATTAGATTTACCTCATCTCATTTATGTTTAATTTAAAAGTTATTTTCTTATCCTTGATGGTTTCATATCTTGATTAGTTGGCCTATATGTCAATCTGTAAGTCCCATTACTATTATCTATTTATATAGTAATGAGTTACACACAGGTAAAGGGGAAAGTATGTACTCCAGGGAAAATTTTTAATTACAAAGATAATAATAGTATGTCCTCCCTTAACTCTATTTGTATCAGCTGTTTTAAAATAAGTGTATTTCACATTGGCATCACAAGTGTCCTATAAGATCAATTATTTGAAAACCAGGTTATTTCTCTGAATCAAAGGTAAATTATTACTAAATGTTGTTGAGAGCCAGAATACTTCGCAATCTAATACACTGAGAAACACTATATAAATAACATAATTATGTTATGATTTGGCATATTTTAAATTATGATCTAATTAATTTTTCTGGACAAAGACTTCCACCCAATTTCTCTAATAGGCTGCTGAGATAAAGAAAGAGGCTAAGACACCACAGGCTGGAAACGTAGACATAAGGGAAGCAACAGCTCTTTCACAAATCTGAGAATGCAGAAGAATTGATGCATAATCGGTTTTGCTTCCTTGATTCACAGACAAAAATAAGTTGCCCTTAATAGGAAAAGTCATTGTGAAAGGATAAGATTTGACACCCACAGTTTTAACTTTCAGAGATTCACATGAAATCTGTACCTATAACAGATCATAAAATATTCACTCACTCTAGTTAAATTCTTCTGTTTTTACTAAGGCCAACTGTCAAACCAGGATGCAGCTTTTTGCCGTGAAAAATAAGGACTGTAAATATTTCACAGGGACTGCAAACATTTTATTTTATATTTTAAAAGTCAAGTCTACACTGTTAAGTGATAAGAAATACTGACGGACCATGTGCTTAGACACTGTATGGAAGTGAGGCTGGGTAATGGAATGTGATTGATGCTCATGTAGAAGTCAGGGACTTGTTCCTCTAACTGCACCTGTGCCAGCAAACAGCTGTATGACCAGAGGCAAACAATTTTATTTCTCCATGGTCTCAATTTTGTAATATATGAAATTTAGGCCCTGGGTTAGGAATACTCTTAGATGTTTTTCATTTGTGAACATTTTTTAACTTTATACTTCTGTACAGAAGATAATGTATTACTTAGGTAAAATAAACCTCTCTGAATGGGTCTTGCTATATCGTACTTGACTTGAAGACAACTTCAAAATTGAAATTCATTTATTAAAATTAAATCAGAAAAATGCATAAATTCCTTACCTCTACAATTCCTATTTTTCCATCATCTCTTTGCCCATACTGATCCACAAAAGTTTTCATTTCAGGTGATAACTCCTAAAATTATATAAAAGCAGGTAGGAGGTTTGTTAAAAAAATACCCAGTTATGCTTGTGATGGTGTTAATAATTTACTGCAAAGAAAAACCAAAATTAGAACCATTTAGAAATATGCATAATGATTAACTATTCTCATAAAAATTAAAGGCATAACTGATACACGGTATTTATCAGTTCCAAATGAAAGAGTTGTAATCATGATTATTTCTCAGTTAATATGATTTATCTTCTATTATTAATTTTGAGACTGTGCTATCCTTTGAAAGTGTAGTCAGAATCACTCCATTCATAACTTTTAGTGAATTTTAACATAATCATCACCATCAATATATTTTTAACAATGCTTGCTTCACTAAAGATTACCTTATATTGCTACACTATCTTGTCTTACAACATTTTTCTCATTCTAACATAATGTTTTATCTATGGCAAGTAATATATGTTTTCAGTTTGAACAAGCAAAAAATGTGAATGTTAAAGAGTAACTCACTTTGTAAGCAAAGATTGTTTTAAGCATAAAAGAGGCGTTCATCAATTAAATAAATTTAAAAATTAAATAGATTAGAGAGCTATGAACTATAAACTAGTCATCTGAACATAGAACTGGTATTTAGGAGGTTTAATTTTTACCGTTGGGCCTCCAACATAGCCCATTTAAAATAGCCCTGTTGCATTAGCTGAAGCCTATTTAAAATAGGTCAGCCCTTACTAATGTTCTATTCTACGTCCTTGGGAAAGCAAATTAAGGTCTCAGTTTTCATCGTAGCTAACAAGATGGTGGTATTATCTACCACACAAGTTTGCTTTGGGGATAGATAGGTTAATATAATTATAGGACTATATTGAGACTAAATATCATTATTACTAGTATTTACAAAATCCGTTTGGAACCAATGTAGACATCTTTAGTAGAACCAAGATAATAAATAATAACAAAGCAATATAATTATATTTTAGTCCTTATAAAACTGACTATGGATAAATTACAATTTGTATTTATTTAATTTTGTTATAGAAACAATTGTAAGAAAATGAAAGTGTCCAACCATGGCAATAGTGGGAATATCAAGTCCTACAGTTTTTTTTATTTTTACATACACCTTAACGTAAACAAAAACCAAAGCATCTGTCCCTAAATTTTAAAATGGTGTAATACCACTACTTTCACTAGCAGACTTGACATTTACTTTGTGAAGTTTCTGACAAGTATGTCAAAATCTATTTTTTAAACAGTGCAAAGCATATAATCACCACCAATTAAAAATGTATAAAAATGAGTGCAACTACAAAGACCAAACACTATGTTTAGTGTAAAAGGATAGTTTCTGAAAATATATTGCATTGTTATATTTCATTAATGTTATATTCACCTAGTGAAAATTTTGAAATTTCATGTTATTAATACGAAAAGCCAAACAATGTTTCCATTAATGCAATGAAATCTGTTATCCTATGGCTAGAAATGCGAAAAGCCTGGTTTATAAGGGCAATTTTTATGTTCTAAAGGAAGAGAAGAACTATATACAAGTAGGTTTAATGCAATGAAGTTGGTAGTATAGTGAAACATGTATCTACTATATGAAACTCTGAATCCAGATCTTGATTTAGATTTTAACTACCCAAATCAAGAAAAATACTCAATTCAGAAAAATCCAGATTGTATTTACATTCCAGAAAAATGCTCAAGAATCAAGGTATTAAGCAACTTGATATAATCCTATAACTATGCTTGTTTAGTATCATTACATTATAGTCTAATAATTGGAGCTTTGAATATTCCAAAACAGAGAAAAATAATTAAATTCTAAATCTCCAACATGAAGATATTGCTTACAAAAGGTACAAATATTAAAATCAGAGGAAGAAAAATATTTTTTAATTTCATGAATATTTAAATTTCTAAGCTGAAATAGATTTCAATATTAAAATTACTTCTGGACAAAATAAAATATAATCATTACCTGCCGGAAGCATCTTCCAAGGTTTTAATTCTAAATTTTATGGGAAGTAAGACTTTTCCAACCGGATTTTAAAATATGTATTTTTAAATGAGGAAGATAATTGCTTTTGTTAGATTAGCCAAAGATACATAAAGCTATAATGACAGTATTGCATAAATTTATTTACATGGCAGTATATAAGATAAGGGGAGGGTGGAGAGTATATAAAGCATTTTTATGCTATTTTATTCCGTTCTATTATACTTTTAGTTTATATAATATTAAATCTGGGTAAAACTATCCCTAGAGCACAATCTGGTTTAAAATCAATTTGGTCAATGATTTTTGTAACTGATAGTTCTGTAATGCATTATAATACATTTAGAGCCCTCTGGGATTCTTTTGAATATGCTGTACAGAGATGTATATTACACAATTTTCAATTTAGATAGGGCAAAAAGTTATATTATTAAATTTTATATATATCACTCAATATTAGAGGTGGTGATCTGCTATATAATATATACATCATTGGTAGTGTAAAATCTCTTTCTAAACATAGTCAAAAAGGCCAAAGACCATTAACGTGTAACTCATCCCAATTCAACACTGCCTTCTGAAAGGCAGTGTTACATAAACCTCAATAGAGTAGTACAATTTTTAACCCATTTTCCTCTGGACAACCATCTCATCTACGTTTAAAAGCTGATTGTATTTTATATTTATGCTGACAACATATTTTCTTAACAGGTTAATTTATGCCCAAAGGGAGTCATTTATAATGAATAAGAATCGTCATTTGTTTAATTAACTAATGGCTTAAATAACAAACATAGCCATTTTCAAAACACCATCAATTGCTGCCCATCAGAGTATCACTTTGCTTTTTTTACAATACATGAAATTCTTAAAATTGTTTTACTTTTTACTTCTCTACCTTTTGGGTTTCTTGCTTTCAACAGAAATGAAGACCTTTTCTTGCTAAATTCTTGCTCACTGTTAGGTTGCAAGTTGGGCAACTTTCCCTTAGTGAGGACAAGATGTTTTCTCATCTCCCCAATTACATCAACATCACAACAATAATAATTGGTGATAGAGTAAGAGATCCATCATCTGCAGATCTGTTTCTTGACCACCAAGGGGCAGAAATGCATTTCTACCCCCTTATTTCTTACACAGTAAAAGAGAAGTTAAAAATTACCTAATCAAGCTCAGTGGTAGAGGTGGTGATCCGCTAAAGAATCTCATGCACCCACAGTTCCCTTTTAAGACCTATTAATGCAAGTACTAGTATAGAATATATATATATATATTTAAAGCTCCAATTTCAGATAGCAAGGTTTTTCCCTTTAGAAAATCTGTCTCCCTTTCTCCCTTCTTCCCTCCCTTCTCTGTCCCTCCCTTCTCTTTCTCTCTCTCTCTCTCCCTCTTTCTTTCTCAGTCTCTTTCCCTTTCCCCTTTCTCTGTATTCGAGTTGGAAAAGTGTTCTTTCTTGCCTTTCGCAGTCAATAAACGTTTACATTACCCAGAAAGCGCTTTACGCTGCTGGCTTTCTGTGAAAACACAAGAATGTTTTAATTTGGGCGTTAAAAGTCTTTTTTTCTTTTTCGCAAACTTGAACCTACCAATCCAGCCTTCTTTCGCGCCTGCTGGAGCTCCTGGATCAAGTTCTGCAGCTCCTTTCCTTCCAGGTAACCACTTCCTGCAAAGACAAAGAGGTACCCAGGTGTCAGATATCTCATTCCAAGTGTCTTTCCCGTTCACTTTCCAAGACAGTTATCTTTCTGGCGACCCGAGAGGCTCTCTCTTGCCTGGACATTGATTAACCAGCAAAGCGTGCAGACGCGGCAGCGCTCCCCTCCTGGGGTATCAAACTTTAGATCCACTGAGGACAAAGGAGGATGGTTGGGGTGCTAAGCGCAGCCACAGAAACTTTGGGGGGGCAGTGTCCCCCAATCCCTGCTCTCTCTCTCCTCCCATTACCGTTCCTGGAAAGACAAAAGTTTAAGGTTTTGGGATTACGGTGGAAACAATATAAACTTTCAGGTTGACAGTTTGGCGGCCAGTCGGGGAGATAAGAAGATAAGATTAGGCAGAAGGGGGAAGAAGTAAAGAATAGAAAGGAGGGATAATGGGATCAGGAGGCTCAGAAAAGGGCAAAGAATGGGAAGGGGCATGGAAACGGGTCTTGAAACAGTTAAAAAGAGAAGATAATCACCGTCAGCATCGAAATGAAGCCAGATCTCGAAAAACTGTGAGGCTGTGATGAGGGATGACTGCAGGTGGGATTCTGCCATTGTACAGCGGGGTGTGTGTCTGGGTGTGTGAATATGCGTGTGTCTGTGTCCGCGCGAGGGGGAGTGAGCAAAAGCTCAGCGTGTGCGCGAGTCAGGGCTGCGGAGGGAGACCTGGGCGCGGGCGCTGCCGGGCGCTGTCCTCGGTGCTGCTCAGCTCAGCGTTCCTCCAGAGTTCTCTCCCTACACCCCGCACCCAGTTCTCAGTATTTATCCCGACGGCCCCAAGCCGGGCCACGCCTCCTCCAGCCTCCCATTCCTCACTCCCCGCCTCTTGCTCTCACCAACCTTCTTCCCCTCCCTTCCAGTTTTCTGCTCTCTTCCCAGGAAAGCTAGCTGGAGCGAGAGTTTGGGCTTGTCGGAAGCAGCAGGTGGTGGGAGATCCTTTGCTCAGAGATTGGATGCTGAAAACACAGGCTCATTTCCCCCTACATCCTCCTAGTCCAGGAAGAATCTTATTCCTGAATATTATAGTAAAACTTTTGTTACCTAGAGAGGTTTTAATGTTCAGATAGAAGGGGAAAGCTGATGACGGGTAGAATCACATAAAGGATTATTATATTCTTGTGTGATTTCTCCAAGACTTTTCAGTATTTGTTTGAAAAAAAAAAAAAGCATGTGAAAGATTGGCACACATTAGAATAATTTGATTAATGTATACAATGAGTTGACTGCTATCAATAATCACTCTATTTTGTGCCATCATATAAATGTTTTTTAAGATGGTTTCTATGAACTAACCTTGCCAACATGAAAAAGCGAGATTATGGATTTCTTTTCAGTGTGAAGTAGAATTATAATTGGAAAGTAAAACAGTTAAATTATAAAACCTTAAAATCTTAGATAAGGAAGTCATCTTACAGATACTAGAGTTTACTGCCTTTCAGTTTAGAAGGAGTGAGTAAACTAAAACAGAGAAAGGAAAGATCTGATCCAGCTTCATAAGTAGCTACCACCACAGCCCCATTCAGTGGCCTTAACACACACGTCTCCTTCTTTCTATGCCAAGCAACCCCTACTGGAGAATTTTTCAGAAATTGGAAGTCACCATCAGAGTTGGAGAAGCTATCTAACTAAATGTATGCTATGTTACGTGTATATATATGTAATATATATGTGTGTATACACACATATGTATATATGTTCTGTATTATATATACATATGTACATGTGTTATGTATTTTAATATAATTCATTATATATTTGGATTATTTCTTATTTACATAAGTACTTCTGGAGTATTTGGCTTTGAGTCTTTTGGACCTTGAAGTCCACTAAAAATGTATCCCAAATGTCTAATTACAATTGTACTAAAACAAAATGAAGGAACAAGAGAAAATCTACACATAGCCAATATAAACTTAAAGTGAATTAAAATGAATTTACCGGCCAGGCGCGGTGGCTCACGCCTGTAATCCCAGCACTTTGGGAGGCCGAGGCGGGCAGATCACGAGGTCAGGAGATCGAGACCATCCTGGCCAAAATGGTGAAATCCCGTCTCTGCTAAAAACACAAAAATTAGCTAGGCATGGGGGTGGGCGCCTGTAATCTGAGCTACTCGGGAGGCTGAGGCAGGAGAATGGCTTGAACCTGGGAGGCGGAGGTTGCAGTGAGCCAAGATCATGCCACTGCACTCCAGCCTGGTGACAGAGCAAGACTCTGTCTCCAAAAAAAAAAAAAAAAAAAAGAATTTACCAAGCTCTATATTCTTAACCTTGTGTAATTGAGTTTGGGACCCCTCAAATTTATGTTTTTGAGATTAGGGCTCTATCCAGTACTATATTTGTGGAGTTTTTTTGTAAGTATCCTTTTCAGAGACCCATCAATTTGAAGCTAGCCTATTTCAGTAATCTTCTCAATGGAATCCTCACTTCCATAGTACTTTCCAGTTCATACACTATTTTTACTTCTGATACCTCATCTGATTCTCACTTATGGTCCTATTGGTCACTATATTAGTGGCCAGGGTCACTGTGTGAAAAATATAGTGTGTGAACTTGGAGACCAGTGCTAGAGAATAAACTTTGAAGAGAGGGTGAGAACACAGTGACTAAGGAATGACTTGAAGAATCACTCTGACCCTTGCTAGTCTTGACAGAGCTAACAATATCTAGACTTTGGATACAGTTCTGAGACAAAGAAAAATGCTAGAAAAAGTATGTAGGAATATGGACTGAACAAACTGATGAAAAAAGCGCAACATTTCTACTATTTTAAAAAACAATTAAAATTAATTTTCTTCCTAAAACGAGACCACACATTGTGGTAAAAATTCCTAAACATTTTCACCATAATCTGTTTGTTGGTTTTTTAGAATTTTATCTTAACTTCCAAAAGTATTACAAGATAATTTGTAAAAGTTAAAAATATTTATATGAAAGTAATCTTTTTTCTTATTCACTTTCCTGAAGCTATGGCAACTTCCAAATTTCCATTTAGGAATATATAGGTGCTGTGACTTGAGAGAGAGTGAGAAATAAATGGGAGACTTCCTTGGAACTATGTCCAAACAGCAAGTACACTTTTCTGTGTGTGTTCTTTTTATGTTTATATGAAGTGGCTTTTGAGGGAACTAATGTAGATTATGGAGATCTAAAGCACTGTTTAGTGCTGCCCCTACCATGAGGTAATCAACACTAAAAGATCCATGCTTATGGAAATATATAGATCCATATCTAAAGGTTTTTTTTGTTGTTGTTGTTATTTGGTTTTACAGAAAAGGGACTATGTTTTGTACATTATCCCTCAACTTTTTATTATTAATTCAAGGGCATCCCTCCAGTATTAACATCAACATCTAATGTATACTTTTTACAGTTTAATATTTTATTAATTAACTATTACAGATATACAGATTTATTTCTAGTAGTACACTGTGACACACAATGCTGCAATAAACACCTTTATACATTTATATTAGCTATACATGTTTCTGATTACAACAGGGCAGAGTCCCAAAAGCAGTATTTTTAGTTAATAGAATGTATATTTTAGATTTTAATACACATTTCCAAATTATTTGCTCCAATTTGTAGCAATTTATACTCAAATGTCCAAAGTCTGAGGATGATTTATCCTCATTAACTATGAATGTTATTGCTTTTTAAACTTTATACTAATGTAATAAGTAAAAAATAGATTGTTATTCTTCCTTTAATTTTCATTCAATGTTAATTTTTTAAAATTTACCTTTTGGTTTTCTAAGGTGAACTTGTTATTCTTCAGATATTTTTTCTAATGGCAGAAATGTAATTTCATAAAAAGTGTTTTTCCTTAAAATTGTTATTGGTCCTAGACTGTCACTTCAATTCAATATCTCTTTTCAGATGTATACTTTGGGCCATTTCTAGATTAAATTATACTTTATGGTACTAGTAAAGAACTGTATGATCCAGATCTACAGATCTGAGGTAACTTGAGGAATATTTCTTCCCTCGTTCATTAACTAGGTAGGAAGGACCTTGCGCTCAGGAATCTTTTAATTTCTAGGATTCTGGGGGAACTACAAATGCTTTCAATAATGAGAAGATTTTTCCATAAGATTGGAGTTTCTAAAAACAGCATTGCAAACAAAGCATTTTTATGACTTGCTTTATAGGCTTCATTACACAACATTAAGGTGAATGGGTTCATAATCCAATATTGTTACAAAAGTAGAAGCAATTTATGTTTCAAAAAAAAATCTCTGGGGTAATTAAACTGCATTTCCCATTTCATGTTACTGAATTACCACATCTCCATTCATATTCATTCAGGCTACCACAGTTCCAATTCACTATGCAAATTGGAAGACTTAGAACTTCCCAGGTTTAATGAATGCTTTCTTAGCTTCCATTCAGGAAAGAAAACCCCCCAAAATATTTTACTATGGGTTTAATTGCATGAGAAGTATAATGCATCACTCTCTCTTGGCATCCTAGTTCCTCACGGAGATGTCCTTAATAGATGAATGAAGCCTGCTGGGGCAGTTCACAGTTTTACCTATTAGTGTTCCCTGAAAGATCCCTCATCAGCATGATACTGCCATTTGAAGAACTTTTCCCCCAAAGCGAGGGATTTGCATACTTTTGGTCAGAGAATTCTGTCGCCTGGGCTGGCTAGGTAAATAATTATTTCATTCTGGGTACCAGAAGTTTGTTTTTTTTTTTTTTTTTTTTTTTTAACTGACCAAATGTAGCTCATATAGGGCACAGTAGAAAGTCTTGGAAACAATGACATGTGGCAAACTGTGGACTGAAATAGGAAAGTGTGGCTTGGAGTTGCTGCCTGCAAGTATTTGCAAGGCTTACATAAGAAGAGGTGGCAGATTTTCTCAGAGACACCAGAGGTGACTTTTACTGCCCTTTAAAAATGCTTCTCAAATTTGAGCTCTTCTACAGCAATGGATACTACTGCATGAATGGTACAATTCCCCCATAAGAACACTCATTCACTTACTCAGAAATATTTATTAACTACAGTATATTATTCAGGATGCTACCATAATAAGCAAGACAGAGTCTTGGACCTAACGGGATCACAGTTTGCAGGGAAGAATGTAGAAGTAGAAGCTGAATGGCCAGCTTTTACTGGGAGTGTCTTGGAGGGGATATATGCACTGAGGGTGTTTTGACTTTATAAATTCTGCGATCTCTTCCACCTTTTTAATTCTATAATTTTGTGACTGTGCCTACTCTGGTAGTTTTGTGATAAGTAGTATGCATTTGCAAAATTGACTTCTAGAAAGGAGTATAGACTGTGGCCTTGAGCAAAAGTGATTTTCCTAGTTATTAACTGGCACACTTGGGATAATTTTGAAGTCCTTGGCCTCATTAAATTCATCTAACCACCTGAATTACAAAAGCTAGAAAATACTGTTATAAATATTTTAATTTGCATTAATTATATTTTCACTCTTCAAAGATAGAGAATCCCCTGATATATAAAGAAAAAATGATATAAAAATGAGAGTCGGATTTTATAAAATTTTTATATAGTTACCTAAAGTCATCAGGCTTCTGCCATTGATACCAATTTTCATCAATTTTAAACTCCACTTTTTATATTTTATCTCTGATATGTGATGCATCTTATAGCTAATGCTCTATAATTGGCAAATTGATATATGATAATCATGCATCTTAAATCAATTGTATTTTAAACTTGAGCAAATTTGTTAATCTTCAAAAATTTCAGTGGGTACCATTTGCATGAAGAATAGGTTTTGGGTCCATAAGCCTAGACTCCAAAGAACTTTGTAATATATTTTCTGCCTTATTTGCAACACTGTTCTATAATATCCAACTCTCTGGCCACAAAAAAATAAAATTTAAAAAATCCTATATATTTTGAGAATGTCTTTGCTCATGTTACTCTCCTTTTTGGGAAATTTCCTTTTCTTCCTTCTTCAGCATTTTTCTGTTGGAGTATTATCCATCAGCAGCCTTGCCCAGGTATAGACTGTGCCAGCTTGTTCTCTCTTGGCCTCTCGCCAAGGGTAATACTTCCATCTGTAGAGTATCTTTGAGTAGTTTTCTATTCTCTGTCTTCCCTGCCTGGACTCTCAACTATTGGACAGTTATTTATAAAGTGGTTTCAAAGGCCCAACTTTAAATCCCTCCTTAGAAAATCGGTTGGTCCCCTGCTCTGGGAGGTAACCATATTGATACTGAATTTAGTGCAGACACCCAACTGGCATAGCATATTGTAGCCCAGAACTCTTGAGCTGAAATGATCCTCTGTCTCAGCCTCCCAAGTAGCTGGGACTACCAGCACATGCCAACACACCTGGTGAGTGTGCTCTTTCTAAAACACATACATGACCATGTCCTTTCATCCAGTGGTTTCCCATGGTATGGCACATGAAATACCCTCTAATTTCACTTTGTCTAATTTCACTGAGAAAACTGACATCAGTTTTCTCAATATTCTCCCCCCACCTCAATTTTTTTTAAGGCTGTGCTGAATTACTTGCTTTTCTCCAAATAGTCAATTCTTTGAATATTTTTGTCTGCCATTTCCTCTCCCTCTAATCTTCCAGGATTAAGATTCACTACATCTTAAGCTTTTCTTGACCTTTTCTTTTGTTGCTCAAAACTGATCATTCCTTTATTTGTACTTCCACTAACCTTGTACTTACTTTTATTATAAAATTTATTACATTGATATACCTTTAGGATTGTACTTCTCCCTTGTTCATGAGTCCATAAAGACAGAAATGAAGTGTTCCTAATTTTTTGTCTCCTTTGTGTCAAATATTGTGCCTAGTACATAGTGAGTGTTTAACAAGATGTTAAATAAATTAATTGAGAGTTAGAATAGTAAGATTAGCATACCATATATTAATGACCTCAAGGAAGGACAAGACTTTATTGCAGTGGTTCTCCAACATGGCCGTGTATTAGAATCACTCAGCTTAAAAAAAATCTCAATGCCAGATCGTAAGAATATTAAATCAAAATATCAAAGAATGGGACACAGACATAAATTTTAAAATTATCCACATGGTCCAAATGTGCCAACATCGTTGAGGAATACTGCTTAAATATTTAGTAGTTTTAATAGATTTATTGAAAGTTCACCCATTTTAAGTGTGTAATTCATTGATTTTTAATAAGTTTATAGGGTGGGAAACCACCACCAAAATACAGTTTTAAAACTTTTCCTTCACCTTTTGCATTTATATTAGGCCTGCTGCTTGTAAATCTCTACTTACACTCCTCCAGCCCCAGGCATCCGCTGATTCACTTCTGTTTCTATAAATTTTACTTTTCTGGACATTCTATATAAATGGAATCATCCATTGTGCAGTCTTTTGCATTTAGCTTCTAATGTTGTTAAGGTTTATCCACATTGTAACATGTATCAACATTTCCTTACTTTTAAAAAAAGTTTTCCATAAGTTATTGGGGTACAGGTGGTATTTGGTTACATGAGTAAGTTCTTTAGTGGTGATTTGTGAGTTTTTGGTGCATCCATCACCCGAGCAGTACACACTGCACCATATTTGTAGTTTTCTATCCCTCACTGCCCCCCCCACTCTCCCCAAGTCCCCAAAGTCCATTGTATCATTCTTATGTCTTTACGTCCTCATAGCTTAGCTCCCACATATCAGTGAGAACATGTGATGTTTGGTTTTCCATTCTGAGTTACTTCACTTAGAATAATGGTCTCCAATCTCATCTAAGTCACTGCAAATGCTGTTAATACATTCCTTTTTATGCCTGTGCACTATTCTATTGTATATCCCTTACATTTTTATTACTATTTATGTGCTGTGTCTATTCAATAGTATTCCATTTTATAGATACAGAATATTTTGTTTATTCATTTACCAGTTAGTAGACATTTGGATTGTTTCCTGTTATGCATTATTATAAATAATGCAGCTATGAACATTCACATACAAAACTGTGGGCAAATGTTCTAATTTATCCTGGGTAGATTATTAGAAATAGAATTGTTAAACCACAAGATACATTTAGATTTAACTTTCAAAAAATTTTTCAAACTTTTTGCCAAAGTGGCTTTATGATTTATAATCCCATTAACAATTCTTGAAAATTTTAGTTTCTCCTCATTCTTACCAGCAGTTGTTATTGTCTGTGTTTTTGAGAATAGCCATTGTAGTCGATATGTAGGGTATCTCATTATGGCTCTAATTAACATTTCTCTTATGATTAATGATTTTGAGCACTTTTCATGTTCTTATTAGTCAATCATATGCCTACTTTTGTGAAATGTCTATTCAAGCCTTGGTTCTTTTGTAAATTGGGTTGTTTTTCTTCCTGTGACTATTAAGTGCTCTTTATTTATAATGTATATAAGTATTCCATCAAATATATGATGTGCAAATATTTCACCCCAGTCTGTTACTAGTCTTTTTATTTTGTTAACAGTAGTGTCTTTTAAAGTGTTTTTTATAAACACTTTATTAATAAAGTGTTATTTATTATTAAAACTTTATTTGTTTTAATAAAATTTATCTTTTCTTTTCTTTTTATGGCTTATGTGTTAGTGTTGCATCTAAGAGATCTTTAATCCCATGCCACAAATTTTTTTTCTAAATTATCTTTTAGTTTTTACATTCTAGTTCTTACATTAAGGTCTACAATCAATTTGGAGTTAATTTTTGTGTATGATGTAAGGTAAGGGTCTAAGATTACTCATTTGCATATGGATCTCAAAATTTCCTACCATCATTTGTTGAAAAGATTGTTCTCTTTATATTTATTCGTCTTGATATATTTGTTGAAAATTAATTGATTATAAATAAAAGGATTTATTTCTGGATACTCATTCCTGTCCTATTGATGTTAATACCTATCCTTGTAATGATACTACACTGTCCTGATTAACTTTATTGTATGTTTTGACCTTGAGTAGTGTACATTTTCCATTATTTTTCTTCTTTTTCAAAAATTGCTTTGACATTGTTAGGTCCTTTGCATTTCCTTAAAATTTTGGGTCACACTGGCAATTCTACACAAAAGCCTGCTATAATTTGACAGGGATTGTGTTGAATCTGTAGATCAATTTGTTAGAGAATTTCCATCTTAACAATATGTAATCTATATGTCATTATGAAATATCTTTTCATTTACTTAGATCTTTAATTTCTCTCAGAAATATTTTGTAGTTTTTAGTCTATAAATCTTGCATTCTTTTGTTAAATTTATTTCTGAATATTGAATTCATTTAATACTATTTTAAATAAAATTATTTTTAAATTTCGCATTCAGATTTTTCACTGGTAGTATGGTAGAAGTACAACTGATTTTTTGTGTTGATCTTATATTCTGTGACATTGTAAAACTCATTCAAGTTCTTAGTAATTTTGTGTGTGTGTGTGGCTTCCTTAGGATTTTCTACATATTGGATCATTTTACCTGCAATAGACATTTTGACTTCTTCATTTTAAACCAGAATTTCTTTTCTTCTTTTCCTCCTCTTCCTCTTCTTCCTCTTTCTCCTCCCACCCTTTACTGCCTCCTCCTCCTCCTTCTTCTTATTCCCCTTCCTCTTCTTTTCCTTATCCTCCATTTCCTGCCCCTAGTTTTCCTCAGACTCCTCCGGAACAATTTGAATAGAAGACGTGGGCGGGGACATCTCTGCGTTGTTCTTGTTCTTAGGAAGAAAATGTTCCGGGATCTCTGGGGTGTCGATTTTTCTGGCCAGAAACCTCTGTGGCCACTGCGCCTTTGCCCAAGTTCTTGTCCTGCACCCAGGAAGAATGAGGTGTGCAGACAAGTGAAGAGTGAAGAAGAAAAAGAAGAGTTTTACTTAGTGTCAGAACAACTCTGAGGAGTGCGTAGCTCCTCTCTGTGGACAGGTCGTCCCGTCGAGTGTTCAGCTCTCAGCAGAGAGGAGGTTCTGGAGTGGGTGGCTCCTCTCCGCAGGCATCTCTGCAGGTCTCTGAAGCTCTCAGCCGAGAGGGTAGCTCCTCTCTGCCAGCAAGTCGTCCCTGCAGCTCTTGGCGGAGAGGGCACTCCTCTCTCAGCTGAGGAGGCCCTGGAGAGGTTGTCTCTGCAGCTCTCAGCAGAGAGGAGGCCCTGGAGAGGATGGCTCCTCTCCACAGGTGTCTAGAGGTCTCTGAAGCTCTCAGTAGAGTGGGTAGATCCTCTCTGTAGGCAGGTAATTTCTGCAGCTCTCGTCCCAGAGGGTACTCCTCTCTCAGTAGAGAGAAGGTCCTGGAGAGGTGGCTCCTCTCTGCGGGCGTCTCTCCGTGTCTGTGAAGCTCTCACCGGAGAGGGTAGCTCCTCTCTGTCTGCAGGTCATCTCTGCAGCTCTCGGCGGAGAGGGTGCTCTTCTCTGCAGTTGGTCGTCCCATTGTCTCCAGCTATCAGCAGAGAGGGTACGTCTCATTGAAGCTGGTCACCCAGTCCCATCAACTCTCTCTACTCTCTCTGTCCTCTGGCCACACTCTGCACTGCTCTGGCTGAGCCCAGGGCTCTTATAGACCTCAGAGGGTAGGAAGTGCGTGGGGATTGGCCCATGGGTGCTGGACGGGCCACCTGGCCCTCAGCCTTCAGGCCCTCCCTGTCCTGAAAGTGGGGCCTTACTGGGGACCTACCCCTTCCACCCAGGACTCTTTCTGCCTGCCACTGCCATTCAAGGCCCCGGATCTCTGCCCCAACCCCACTTCAAGATCGGAGCCAGCATCAGAAGCAGAGAGAGACCAGGCAGTGGGAGCAGACACCCCCGAACCTGCGGAAATGGCGGCGGGGGAGGGTCCTTCCTGCAGCCCCCTAGGGTGCAGGCTGCAGAGACGCCCAGGTCCTGCGCCTAGGAGGGTGGCTGCAGCCGCACCTGGCAAGGCAGATCCGGCCTGCTCCAGGCCTTCCCCAAGAGCACAAGGAGGCTCCCATCCAGGGCTGCAGTTTGGGCAGATGTAGTCCCATCCAGGAGGAAGGGGCTTCTGCTTGCTCCATAGAGCAGGAGGCCTGGGTCTGCAGCTGAGTTTGGGCAGCTGCAGTGGCACTGGAAGCGCTGCAGCTCCAACTCAGAAGGGGCGGGGCTCCCGCCAGCTCCATGGTGTGTGCAGCCTGAGCCATGCCTCCTTACTGCAGCCAGCGTGATGGCCACTGCCATCACATTTGGTGTTCTCGTTAAGTGTGATATTAGCTGTAGTTTTTTTTCATAGCTGTCCTTTATCAGTTTAGGTAGGTTCTTTTCCCAGTTTAAGAGTTTTGAAATTATCAATTGGTGTCAGATTTTGTTAAACACTTTCTGTGTATCACTTGAAGTGACACACAGATACACAGATCATATATGTGGTTTGTTGTCCTTTATTCTGTTAATGCAGTGTATTACATTACTTGATTTTTGAATGTTAAACCATCTCGCGTTCCTGGGATCAAATTTACTTGGTCATATGGTTTAATCTTTTAATATATTGTTGAATTCAGGTTGTCAATATTTTATTAAATTTTAACATTTAATATTTATTTGATTTTTTGTTAATCTTTTTGCATCTGTATTCATAAGGGATATTGGTGTCTAGTTTTCTTTTCTTAAAAGAAAACTTATGATACGTCTGATGGAAGTATCAGGATAATACTAACTTTATAAGATAAATTGGAACATGTTATCTCCTCTGTTTCCTGAAAGAGTATGTGAATTATTATTTCTTATTGAAATATTTGATAGAATTCACTGGTAAAGCTACTTAGGACTGGGAATTCCTTTTTGGGAAGATTTTAAATTATTTATTGAATTTTGTTACTTGTTACAGGCCAATTCAGATTTTTTATTTCTTCTTGAATACGTTTCTTGTAATTTGCGTCTTTCTGGGAATTTGTGCACTTTATCTAAGTTGTCTAATTTGCTGGCATAAAATTGCTCATAATAGTCTATTATAGTGCTTTAAATTTAGGTAGGGATGTAAGTAATGTTCTCTTTTTATCTCTGATTTTGGTAATTTGGAACTTTCCTCTTTTTTTCCAGGTTAGTCTGGCTAAGGGTTTGTCAGTTTTGTTGATATTCTTAAAGGACTAACCTTGCAATTTACTGTTTTTTCTCTTGGTTTTTCAATTTCTAGTTTATTCATTTCTAATTAATCTTTATTATTTTCCACCTGCTGCTTGCTTTGAGTTTAGTTTGACCTTTTTCTGGTTCTTATGGCATAAGTTTAGGTTTTTGATTTGAGATTTTTCCTCTTTTCTGATATACGTGTTTAAAGCTATAAATTTCCCTCTAAGCATTGCTTTAGCTGCATCGCATACATTTTTATATATTATGCTTTTGTTTTCATTAAGTTCAAAATATTTTAAAAATTTTCTTTGAGATGCCTTTCTATCCCATGCATTACTTAGAAGTGTATTGTTTTATTTAAAATTATTGTCCGTGTAACCTGATTTATTTCTTTTGTGATATTTAATTTAATTTTCTTGAGGACAAAGTATATATATTCTATGATTTCAGACATTTTACATTTATTGAGACTAATTTAATGGCCCATTCTATAGTTGGTTGTGGATAACGTTTCATCTGTATTTGAAAAAAAAATGTATATTCTGCAGTCTTTGGGTAGTCTGTTTTAGGATTGTAAAGTTGGTCAGGTAGGTAGATACAGTTGTTCATATCTTCAATATACTTGGCTGAATTTCTGTCAAGATGGTCTCTCAATTATTGAGAGTGAGTTATTAAAATATTCAATTACTGTTTTTCAATTATTTATTCCTCCTTTTAATTTTGTCAGTTTTTGCTTCATGTTTTTAATGCTTCAATCTGTTTTTAACTGTTTGTACATTTATAATGGTTTTATACATTCCTGATGCATTGATGCACTTATCATTAGAAATGATCCCTCTTTGTCTCTTGTAATATTTCTTGTTTTAATATCTATTTCTTCGATGTTTATATACCCACTCTAGCTCTCTTATGGTTACTCTTTACATTGCATGTGTTTTCCATTCTTTTTCTTTGAACCTATTTGTAGTTTTTGAATCTAAGGAGTATATCTTCTGGACAGCATGCTGTTGGGGTTTTTCCTTCTTGTTTAACATCTGCTTTTTTGAATGAGATATTTAGTTCATTTATGTTTAATGTAATTATTGATATGGTTGTATTTATATCTATCATTTTGTTCTTTATTTTTTATTTGTCCCATGTCTTTTTTATCTCTTCCTTCTTTCTGCTTACTTTTGTCCAGTAAGATAAAATAAATATTTTTAGCAAACTATTTTAGTAACTCTTTTAATTTTTTACTACTTTTGAGTTACCTTTCTAGTCATTGTTGTAGGTGTTAAATATACATTTAAACCCCTCAATCTACTCTAGAATAATTCTCCTGAATTTTGCTTTCACTGTCTTTTCTTTCTCTTCACTTTTATGTGTGTGTATATGTGTGTGTGTATTATATAATCATATAATTATACATTATATTATTTATATAGTATATAATGTATATATTTTATAAACTCAAGAAGTGTCAAAATTACTATATTATAGAAACTTATTCTTTTAAAGAAGCTAAAATGAGAAAATATATTTATAGTTTTTGTATTTATATATATATTTACCATCTATCACTCTTTATATTTCCATATTTTGATTCAAATTTTCATCTGGTTTCACTTTCTTTTAGTCTGATGAACATCCTTTAATTTTTTTTGTAAGACAGGTTTGCTAGCAATGAATTCTGCCAGGCTTTGTTTGTGTGGGAATATCTTAATTTCATGTTAATTTTCAGAATAGTTTTGCTGCATATGGAATTCCTGATTGACTACATTTTAATTTTAACCCTTTGAATATGTCATTCCATTGCCTTCTGGACTCTATTGTTTTTGGTGAGAAGTTAGCAATTGATTGTTTTGCCTTTTTTTCTTTTCTTTTCTTCTTTAGATTTTTTCTTTGTCTTTATCTTTCATCAGTTTAACTATGACACATCTGGGTGTAGAAACTTTATTCTGCTTAAAGTTCATTGAGCTTCTTGAATATGTAGATTAATATTTTTCATTAAACTTTGGAATTTTTGGCCATTATTAATTTTTTTTATATTTTGTTCTCTTTTTGCTCTCCATCTTGGACTCTAATTACACATGCTTAGTATGGTTGATGTTGTTCCAAAGGCCATTGAAGTTCTGTCGACTTTTCTTCAATCTTTTTTTTCTCTGCTATTCAGACTGAATTATAACTACAGTTCTATTGTCAAGTCATTGATTCTCCCTTCTGTCATCTCAAATTTGCTGTTGAGCCTCTTGAGTGAATTTTTCATTTTAGTTATTGTAATTTTCAACCCCAAATTTCTATTTCATCCTTTTCTTTTTAAAAATAATTTCTATCTCTCTAAGATTATTTTTATAAGCATATTTATTTTATATATGGTAAATAATTTGTTTTGATATGTATACACAGGCATACATCAGAGATGTGAGTTCAGTTCCAGACTACAGCAATAAAGCCAATCTCACAATAAAGCAAGTCACACAAAACTTTTTTTCTAGCACATATAAAATTATATTTCCAATATACTGTAGTCTCTTGTATGCAATAGCACTATGTCAAAAAAAAAAAAAAAAAAAACCAGTGTGCACGCCTTAATTTAAAAATATTTTATTGCTAAAAATGCCAATGATCACCTGAGCCTTCAGTGAGTCATCACCTTTTTGCCAGTGGAGGTGTTTTGCCTTGACGTTGATGGCTGCTGACTGATCAGGGTGGTGGTTGCTGAAGTTTAGGATGGCTGTGGCAATTTCTTAAAATAAGACAACAATTAAGTTTGCCATATTTATTGACCATTTCTTTCATAAAAGATTTCTCTATAGCATGAGATGCTATTTGATAGCATCTTACGCACAGTAGAACTTCTATCAAAATTGGAGGCAATCCTCTGAAACTCTGCCACTGCTTTATCAACTAAGTTGATGTAATCTTCTAAATTCTTTGTTGTCATTTCAACAGTGTTCACAGCATCATTACCAGGAGTAGACTGATCTCAAGAAACTACTTTCTTTGCTCACCCATAAGAAGCAACTCCACATCTATTACAGTTTAATCATGAGATTGTAGCAATTCAGTCACATCTTCAGGCTCTACTTCTTTTTTTTTTTTTTTTTTTTTGAGACACGATCTTACTCTGTCACCCAGACTGGAGTGCAGTTACATGAACACAGCTGACTGCAGCCTCAGGCTCCTGGGCTCAAACAATCCTTCTGCCTCAGCCTCCTGAGCAGCTGGTACCATAGGCATGTGCCATTATGCATGCCTCATTTTTTGATTTTTGTAGAGATAGGGTCTCACTATGTTGCTCAAGATAGTCTTGAACTCTTGCCCTCAAGCAGTCCTCCTGCCCTCAAGCAATCCTCCTGCCTAGGCCTCCCAAAGTGCTGGGATTACAGGTGTGAGCCACTGCATCTGGCTGGGCTCCATTTCTAATTCTAGTTCTCTTGTTATTGTCATTATGTCTGCAGTTACTTCCTGCACTAGTCTTGAATCAAAGTCATCCACAGAGGTTGGAATCAACTTCTTTCAAATCCCTGTTAATGTGGATATTTTGACCTTCTACCATGAATCACAAATGTTTTTAATGGCATTTAGAATGGTGAATTATTTCCAGAAAGTTTCAGTTTACTTTGTCCAGATTCGTCAGAGGAATTATTATCTTTGGTAGCTACAGCATCATGAAATGTATTTCTTAAATAATAAGACTTGAAATTAGAAATTACTCCTTCATCCATGGGCTACAGAATTGTTGTGCTAGCAGACATGAGAACAAAGTTAATCTCCATGTACATCTCCATTAGAGCTCTTGAGAGACCAGATGCATTGCCAATGAGCAGGAATTTTGAAAGGAATCATTTTTTTTTTTTTTTCAGAGCAGTAGGTCTCAACAGTGGGCTTAAAATATCCAGTAAACCATGCTGTAAACAGATGTGCAGTCATCCAGCTTTGTTTTCCATTTATTGAGCATAGGCAGAGTAGATTTAGGGCAATTCTTAAGGGCTCTAGAATTTTTGAAATCATAAAAGATGTAGACTTCAATTTAAAGCCACCAGATGCATTAGCCCTAAACTAGAGATTCAGACTGTTCTTTAAAGATTTGAAGCCAGTCATTGACTTCTCTCTAGCTATGAAAGTCCTAGATGGAATTTTCTCCCAATACTAGGCCGTTTTATCTACATTAAAAAAATCTGTTGTTGGCTGGGTACGGTGGCTCACGCCTGTAATCCCAGCACTTTGGGAGGCTGAGGTGGGCGGATTGCCTGAGGTCAGGAGTTCGTGACCAGTCTGGCCAACATGGTAAAACCCCATCTTTACTAAAAATACAAAAAAATTAGCCAGGTTTGGTGGTGTGCACCTGTAATCCCAACTACTTCGGAGGCTGAGGCAGGGGAATTGCTTGAACCAGAGAGGTGGAGGTTGCAGTGAGCCAAGATCATGCCACTGCACTCCAGCCTGGGCGACAGAGCGAGACTCTCTCAAAAAAAAAAAAAAAAAATTCTGTGTTTAGTATATGTTTAGTGTAGCCACCTTTATCAATTATCTTAGTCAGATCTTCTGGATAACATTCTACAACTTCTATATCAGCACTTCCTTCTTCACCTTATACTTTTATGTTATGATGATAGCTTCTTTCCTTAAACCTTATGAACTAACCTCTGTTATCCTCAGTCATTTCTCCTGCAGCTTCCTCACCTCTATCAGGCTTCGTAGAAATGAAGAGAGTGAAGTCTTTGCTCTGGATTAGGCCTTGGCTTGAGGAAATGTTGTGGCTAGTTTGATCTTTTTATCCTGACCACAAAAATTTTTCGCATACCAGCAACAAGGCTATTTAGATTTCTCATCGTTTGTGTTTTTCGTGGGAGTACCACTTTCAGTTTTCTTCAAAGGCTTTTCCTTTGCATTCACTACTTGACTACCTGGCACAAGAGGCCTGGCTTTCATCCTATCTTAGCTTATTAAGTGCCTTCCTCACTATGCTTACCCATTTTTAGCTTATGTTTTAAAGTGAGAGATGTGCAACTTTTTCTTTCACTTGAACACTTAGAGGCCATTATAGGGGTATTTTAATTGGCCTGATCTCTGTATTCTTGTGTCTTAGTGAGTGTGAAAGTATGAGGAGAGGTAGAGAGCTGGAGAAATAGCTGGTTGGTAAAGCAGTCAGAAGTCACATAAGTTTGTCATCTCAATCGCTTCTCGGCCTTTTGGCTAAGATCAAGTGTGAAGTTTACCATCTCATGTGGTGTGGTTTATTGTGCCCCCAAACAATTATGATAGTAACAGTAAAGATCACGGATCACCATAACAGACATAATAATAATGAAGTTTGAAACATAGCAAGAGTTATCAAAATGTGACAGAGACACAAAGCTAGCACATGTTATTAGAAAAATGGTGCCAATAGACTTGCTTGGAGCAAAGTTGTCACAAACGTTTGATTAGTAAAAAGTGCAGGATCTGAGGCATGCAATAAATACAATAAAACAAGATATGCCTATACATACTAAAATGATTACTACAGTGAAACAAATTACATCATTTTTCTCACATAATTACCTTGTTGTGTGTATATGTGTGGTAAGAACACCTGAAATTTACTCTTTTGGTAAATTTTATTACACAATACAGTATTTATTAATTACAGTAATCATAGTTTACATTAGATTTCTAGACTTATTTATCCAACATAACTGTAACTTTGGACCCTTTGACCAACATCTCCCTATCCCCTTCCACTTATAACAACCATTATACTCTATTCTATGTATTCAGCATTTTTAGTTTCCACATATAAGTGACATTATGCAGTAGTTTTCTTTCTGTGTCTGGCTTATGTCACTTAACATAATGTCTTTCAGATTCACTCATGTTGTTGCAAAGGGCAGGATCTTCTTTTTTTTTTTAGTCTGAATAATATTCCATTGTGTGTGTATACATTATATTATATTTTATTATATTCAACAATTTATTTATCCATTCACCCATCAATGGACATTTAGATTGTTTCCATATCCTGGATATTGTGAATAATACTCCAATAAACATGCAAGTGCAAATATCTCTACAGAATAACAATTTCATTTCTTTTGGTTATATATTTACACCCTTTCTAACACTTATCTCTTGTCTGTTTGATAATATTAATTCTAATAGGTGTGAGGTGGTATCTCAGTGTGGTTTTGATTTGCATTTTCTTCATGATTAGTGGTGATGAGAATCTTCTCATACACCTCTGGGCCATTTGTATTTCTTCTCTCTATTCAGGTTCTTTGTCTATTTTGTAATTGGATTGTTTATTTTTATTTTTTTGTTGAGTTGTATGACATCCTTATATTATCCTGGATATTATTCTTTTACTGGATATATGGTTTGTAAATATTTTCTTCAAATATGTAGGTTGCCTTTTCATTTTGTCGATTTTTTTCTTTGATGAGCAGAAGATTTTTAGTTTGACACAGTCCCACTTATTTGTTTTTGCTTTTGTGGCCTGAGGGTTTTTTGTGATATCTGAAAAATCATTGCTGGACCAATGTCTGGAAGCTTTATTCCCGTGCTTTCTTCTGGAAATTTTACAGTTTTTGGTCTTATGTTTAAGTTTTTAATTCATTTTGAGTTAATTTTTGTGTATGGTGTAAGATAAAGGTTCAAATTCATTCTTTTGCATGTGGCTATCCAATGTAGCCAACATCATTCTTTGAAAGATTATCCTTTCCCCATCGTGTATGTGAGGTGCCCTTGTTGAAAATTAGCTAACCATATACGGTTGATTTTTTTTTTTTGTCTTTCTGTGCCTGATTTATTTCACTTAGCATAATGTCTTCCAGTTTCATCCATGTTGCTGCACATGATGGGATTTCATTCTTTTTTATGTCTGAAAAATAGTCACTTTTTCTTTATTCATTCATCCATTGAAGGACACTTAGGTTGTTTCCATACCTTGGCTACTGTGAATAATGCTGCAATGAACATGGGAGTGCAGATGTCTCTTTGAGATCCCAGTTTCAATTTCCTTGGATACATACCCAGAGCAGGGATTGCTGGATCACAGGGGTAGTTCTATTTTTAGTTTTTTGAAAAAATTCCATACTGTTTTCCATAATGTCTGTGCCAATTCACATTCCCACCATCCAGTTTACAAAGGTGTCCCTTTGTTCACATCCTTACCAATACTTATCATTTGACTTCTTGATAATCGCCATTCTTTTTTTTATAATTGCCATTCTAACAGGTAAGAGATGATATCTCATTTTGAAATGGTTTTGATTTGCATTTCCTTAATGATTAGTGATGTTGATGACTTTTTTATATACCCTTTGGCCTTCTTTAGAGAAATGTCCATTCAGATTTTTCCCCATTAAAAAAAATATTTATCCTTCAACTTTTAAGTTCTGGGGTAGATATGCAGGATGTGCAGGTTTGTGTTACCTTGGTAAATGTGTGCCTTGGTGATTTGCTGCATACATCAACCCATATGGTTGGATTTTTTTAGCTCTCTTTTCTGTTTCGTTGATCTAAGTGTCTGTTTCTATATTGTTTTGCTTACTTAAAGCTTTGTCATATAATTTGAAATGAGAAAGAGTAATGATTCTAACTTAGTTCTTTCTCAAGATTATTTTGACTAAAAAAGGTATTTTATAGTTCATATGAATTTTAGAATTTTTTTTCTATTTTTGTGAAAAAATACCATTGGAATTTTGATATAGATTATGTTTTATTTGTATATTGCTTTGGGTTGTATGGATATTTTAACAAGATTCATTCTTCTAACCCATAAACCTGGGATACATTTCCATTTACTTGTGCCTTCCTTAATTTCTTTTATCAAGGTTTTATAGTTTTCAGTGTACAGGTATTTCACTTCTTTGATTTAATTTATTTTGAAACATTTTATTTTTGACATGTTTTAAGTGGGCTTGTTTTCTGGATTTCTTTTTTGATTAGATCATTATTAGTGTAAAGAAAAGCAACTAATTTTTGTATATTGATTTTGCATTTTGCCACTTTACTGAATTTATTTATTAGTTTCTATATATTTTTATTTTTTTTGTAGAGTCTTTAGCATTTTCTACGTATAAGATCGTTTGCAAATGGGTAATTTTACTTCTTCCTTTCTGATTTGGATTACCTTTCTACACTGATTGCTCTTGCAATCCATTACTATGTTGACTAGAAGTGGTGATAGTAGGCATCCTTGCCTTTTACCAGATCTTGGAGGAAAAGCTTTTAAGTTTTTCCTCATTGATTATGACATCTCTGGCCTTTTCATAAATAGCCTTTATTGTGTTGCAGAAGTTTCCTTCTATATATATTTTGTTTAGAGTTTTTGTTATAAATGGGTGTTCAACTTTGTCAAATGCATTCTGTATCTATAAAGATGATCATGGGTTTTTTTATGTTTCATTCTGTTAATGCAGTGTATCACTTTGATTAATTTGTGTATGTTCAACCAAACTTGCACCTTAGGGATGAATCCCACTTGGTTGTGGAGTATAATCTTTTTGATGTGTTCTTAAATTCAGTTTGTTAGTATTTTATTGAGGATTTTTGCATCCATGTTCACCAGATATATTGGCCTGTGGTTTTCTCTTATAATGTTGTTGTCTCGTTTTGGTGTTAGGGTAATGCTGGTCTCATAGAATGAGTTAAGAAATATTATTTTTGCTTCAATCCTCTGAAAGAGATTGTAGAGAATTCATACAATTTTTTTTCCTTAATATTCCACAGAATTCACCAGTGAACTCATCTGGGCTTGGTCTTTTTGCTTTGGAAGGTTATTAATTATTGGTTCAATTTCTTTAATAAATAAAAGTCTATTCAGATCGTCTTTTTCTTGCATGAGTTTTGTCAAATTGTGTCTTTTAAGGAATTGGTTCATTGGCTCAATCTAGCTTACAAATTTGTGAGCATACAGTTGTTCGTAGAATTCCCTTATTATCGCCGGGTGCGTTGGCTCACGCCTGTAATCCCAGCACTTTGAGAAGCTGAGGAGGGTGGATCACGAGGTCAGGAGATTGAGACCATCCTGGCCAACATGGTGAAACCCTGTCTCCAGTAAAAATACAAAAAGTTAGCCAGGCATGGTGGCAGGTGCCTGTAATCCCAGCTACTCGGGAGGCTGAGGCAGGAGAATGGCGTGAACTCAAGAGGTGGAGGTTACAGTGAGCTGAGATCGCGCCACTGCACTCCAGCCTGGGTGACAGAGTGAGACTCAGGAACAAAAAAAGAATTCCCTTATTATCCTTTTAACGTCCAGAGGATCTGTTGTCACGTCCACTCTTTTATTTCTGATACTAGTAATTTGTGTTCTCTCTTATCCCCTCTTTTATTTCTGATATTACTAATTTGTGTTCTCTCTTTCTGTTTCTCAGTTAACCTGGCAAGAGTCATATTGATCTTATTGATCTTTTCAAAGAACTAGCTTTTGGTTTTGTTGAGCTTTTTTATGGATTTCCTCTTTTCATTTCACTGATTTCTGCTCTCATTCTTATTATTTTCTCCCACTTTAGATCTAATTTGCTCTTCTTTTCCTAATTTCAAAGGGTGAAAACTTAAGATTATTTATTTTCTATCTTTCTTGCTTTTTACTATATGCATTGAATGCTATAAATTTCCCTCTATGCACTACTTTCATTGCATCTCAAAAATTTTGCTGTGTTTTCATTTTTATTTAGTTCCAAATGTTTTTAGATTTTTCTTGAGATTTCATCTGTGACCTATGTGTTATTAAAAAGTATGGTAGCTCAGGCATAGTAGCACACACCTGTAGTCCCAGCAATTTGGTAGGCCAAGGCAGAAGGATTGCTTGAACTCAGGAGTTCAGGACCAGCCTAGGCAACATGGTAAAACCCTGTCTGTACAAAAAACACAAAAAAATTGGCTGGGCATGGTGGTGTGCACCAGTAGTTCCAACTACTTGGGAGGCTGAGGTGAGAGAATTGCCTGAGCCCAGAAGGTCAAGGCTGCAATGAGCCATGATTGCACCACTGCACTCCAGCCTGGGCCACTGTGTGAGATCCTGTCTCAAATATAAATAAATAAATAAATAAGGAGTATGTAAATTTCCACACATTTTTTATTTTCCTGTTATCTTTCTGTTATTGATTTCTAATTTAATTTTACCATGGTCTGAGAGCAGACATTTCATGATTTCCATTCCTTTACATTTGTTAAGATATGTTTCCTGGTGCAGAATGTGCTTTATATTGGTGTATGTTTCATGTGAGCTTCAAAGGAATGTGTATTTTGCTATTGTTAAATGAAGTCATCTATAAATGTTGATTACATCAGTTAATTGATGATGGTGTTGAGTTCTACTATGTCCTTAATAATTTTTTTGTCTGCTGGATCTGTCCACTTCAAATAGAGGAATGTTGAAGTTTCCAACTATAATAGTGGATTCATTTATTTTTCCTTTCTTGCATTTTCATCATTTTTTGCCTCATGTGGTTTGATGCTGTGTTGTTAGGCACATACATATTAAAGATTGTTATATTTTCTTGCAGAATGACCCCTTGATCATTGTGTACTGCTCTTTATCCATGCTAATTGTCCTTGCTTTGAAGTTTGCTCTGTCTTAAATTAATACAGCCACTCCTGATTTCTTTTGATTAGTGTTACATGTATATTTTTCTTCATCCACTTACTTTTAATCTATATGTGTCTTTATATTCAAAGTGGGTTTCTTCCAGACAACATAGAGTTGGGCCTTTTTTTTTAATCCACTCTGACAACATATCTCTCTCAAAAAATTGATGTTAAAGTGATTATTGATATAGTTGGATTAATATCTACCATATCTGTTATTGTTTTCTATTTGTTGCCCTTGTTATTTGTTCCTTCTTTGCCTTCCATTCTTTTTCTGCCTTCTATAGTTTTAATTGAGAATTTTATATGACTTAATTTTCTCTCCTTCCTTAGCATATTAGTTATACTTCTTTTTAAACTTTGTTTTTAGTGGTTACCCTAGAGTTTTCAATATACATTGACAACTAATCCACATCTAGTTTCAATATACATTGACAACTAATCCACATCCACTTTCAAATAACACCATAGTGCTTTATAGATAATGTGAGTACTTTATAGTAACAAAATAATCCTAATTCTTCCATTTGATCCCCAGATTCATTGTAGTCATTCAGTTCACATATATTAGCATGCATAAGTATATATATAAAAAGTGTACATAATTAGACACATTGTTGCTATTGTTATTTTGAACAAACATTTGTTACACTAAGAAAATAACATATTTATTTTACATTACTTTTTCCTTCCTCAATGGTCTTCTATTCTATATGTAGATCTGAGTTTCTGACTTATATCATTTTCCTTCCCTCTGAAGAACTTAACATTTTTTGCAAGGCAGATGTACTGGCAACAAATTTCCTCATTTTTGGTAGTCTGAGAAAGTCTTCTTTTATCCTTCACTTTTAAAGGATAATTTCAAAGGATACAAAATTCTAAGTTGGTGTTTTTTCTCTCAACACTTTAAATATTTCACTCAAATTTTTCCATGCTTGCACAGTGTCTGAGGAAAAGCTGAATCCAAGTTTTATTTCTGTTCCTTTTACAGGTAAGGTGCTTTTTTTCCTGTGGCTTCTTTCAGGGTTTTTTTCTTTATCTTTGATTTTCTGTAATTTGAAAATGATTTACCCAGGTGTAGTTTGTTTTTTTGGTTTGTTTGCTTGTTTTTTGGCATTTAGCCTGCCTAGTGTTCTCTGATATTCCTGAATCTGTGGTTTTATGTCTGACATTAATTTGGAGGAAATTCTCAAACATTATTGTTTCAAATATTTCTTATGTTCTTTTCTCTGTTTCTTCTTCTGTATTCCCATTATGAGTACGTTACACCTTTTATTATTGTCCCATAGTCCTGGGATAGTCTGTTTTTTTCCACTTTTTTTCTCTTTGCTTTTCAATTTTAAAAGTTTCTGTTAATATATCCTCAAACTCAGAGATTATTTCCTTAGTTGTATCTATTTGATAAGCCTGCCAAAGGCATACTTTAATTCTGTCACAGTGTTTTTGATCTATAGCATTTCTTTTTGTTTCTTCTTAGGAGTTCTGTTTCTCTACTTACGTTGTCCAGCAGTTTTTGCAAGCCGTCTATCCATTAGAACTTTTACATATTCATTGATGTTTTAGATTACTGGTCTGATAATTCCAATATCCCAGTCATGTCTGGCTTTGGTACTTGCTCTGTCTCTTTGAATTGTGTTTTTTACCTTTTGGTGTGCCCTATAATTTTTTTTTTTTGATAGCTGGACATGATGTACTGGGTCGAAAAAACTGCTATAAATAGGCCTTTAATAATGTGGTGGCAAGGTGTGTGGGGAGGGGAAGCATTCTATAATTCTATGAATATGTATCAGTCTTTTAGTGAGCCTGTGCTTCTGGCCTGTGAAATTCACAAATGTTTCTCAGGTTTTTTCCTCCTCCCTTAGGTTGGACAGGATGGTTAGAGTGGGCTGGAGGAGTTGGGTGTTTCTCTTCCTTCACATGGAAGGCTAGAGTGGGTTGGAGTTAGAGATTTGTTTCTCCCCAGGTCAGCTAGGCTCTGATAATACCTCAGCAAGTTAGTGTCTGGTTAACTAGTTTCCCCTGAGGGCAGGCTTTGTTAAGAACAGAGTGCTCTGGCTTATTTCAGAATGGTTCAATTTCCCCCACCTCGGCGAAGAGCAAGAGGGAATTTTTCTCAGATATTTACTTAGAAATCTGGGAGCTCTTAGAGGTGAATCTGACAATATTGTGTGTGTGTGTGTGTGTGTGTGTCTGTGTGTGTGTTGTAGGGGGTGCCCATTGACGGTGTCTCTCTGGAGTTTTTAACCCTCAGACTTGTCTGCACTGAGTCTCTAGCAACTTGTCAATTACAGTTCAGGTTTTCCTGCCTTTCCACAGTTTCCACTTGTCATTCTCTGCTCCAGAAACTTGTGACTCCCTCTTTTAGCCTGTCTGTTTCTCCAGTTTTGGGATCAGCAGTTTAATCTAGTGACCTTACTGCTCTTACATACACAAAAAGAGTTGTTTTTTCAATCTATTTAACTTTTTACTTGTTGTTTGGATGGAGTGGTCGTTTCCAAGCTCCTTACACGCAAAACCGGAAAACCCATCATTAGAATTTTGGAAGAGAGGAAACTTCGTTTTTACTTTGAAATTTCTTCAGTAGCTATAATCAAGTTTCTGGGGCTTTAACAACCCCCGGTATGTAATTCTCAGTCTACTTGCTATTCAGTCAAGTTTTAAGTCAAGTTTTCCAGTCGCTCCATCCAATCAGATTCTCCTGTATAAAAAAATTTAAGGAGCCAGTTTATGCTGTTGTATTTTATGAATGTACTTTTGGTTTACATGTTAGTGGGCATTTAACTCTGGCTTCTTTTTACTTTTTCCAATGAACCCTATAAGAAAAAAGAGTTTATAGCTGTGTCAATAAAAGAAAAAAAATGCTGACGTCTTACTGTCTGTCACTTATGCTAACAGACAATTCGTCCATTTTCATGATTAAAAATTTTTTTACTAGGGATGACAGTCTGTAAATGTGGGCATGAAGCAGGCCGGTATGCCAACTAACTGTTCTTGTACATGAG
The DNA here is from genome assembly GCF_028885625.2 of Pongo pygmaeus. Lineage (NCBI taxonomy): Eukaryota > Metazoa > Chordata > Mammalia > Primates > Hominidae > Pongo > Pongo pygmaeus. The sequence continues at coordinate 102,428,358 of NC_072380.2, forward strand.
AAAGCGAGGATATCAGAATATAAAAAATATTTTGTATATTTTTTTGTTTCAGTTTTCTTTAAAATAAATTTTTTAGTCATCCAGCCCAAAATGTCATTTTTTTTTTGTTTTGTTTAGGGAAAGAAAAATAGTAGATTCCAAATGCATTTATTTCTGGTTTACCTAGTGTTAGAGAGGATGTGGGTTGAAGTTGAATATGTAGAAAGGGAGATAGAACATCATACATGGGTAAAATTCATAACAATATCAATAGTGGACTTACATCTCTTTTTGAGAGTTTGGGGAGTTTAAACAATTCAGCATTTTTTAATGTTATCCTATCATGCATTAAAAGATAACTTTTATCCTCGATTAAGCACTGCAGGGTAATAGAAAAAGCACAGGCTTTGCAGTTAGGGAAACCTACTTAAAATCTTGATTTTGCTGCTTACTAATTGTGTGACCTTGGTCAAGAGTAGTTCTAAAATCTGAAAAATGGTGGTTTCTACCTCATTTTGTTGTAAGAATTAAAAAAGAACCATATGTAAAGTGCTTGGTGGGATGCTAGCCAGTTCAAGTAGTTGGTGGTTAATGCAGTTATAATAAGCATCTATTAAGGTTAACATATTAAAGTGCTCAATTTAGACTCAAGATTCTTATCTTAAGATGCATCTAATCCTGATACATTCTAATTGACTAGGGCAACCATTCCCATGCCCTTTATGTTAGAAAAATTCCATGGCGATTTTACTGGTGCATGATTATTGGATGGTTATTGTTAATTTCCATTCGTGGGTCATAATTCATTAACCACAGGTGCCATTTTGCATGACCTTTTGACTTCCACATTGCAAACAATGCCAGCATGAAGCAAAGTGAGATCTGTTGATCATAAGCAGTAAGTATATTTTTGAGGTACTTTGTGATTGCCAAAGCTGAGTGCAGTCTCAGTGACTCTTAGGTTATCAAAACCCCTTTCAATTAGCCATGGCACAAAATCAATAAATCTCCTGGGAAAAATGTCTTCAAGGGAGATGAAAAAGGAGTATTTTAAGGTCCCAACAAAAATGAGAGTAAAATATGCTAATCAGTAACAAATAAAAAAAAAGAGAGAAAGAAACACTGAAAATCCATCTGACACAAAACAAATTTTATTCCAAGATCTTTGTGTGTGCATTTTCAGGAAACAAAACATTAAGAATGTTCCCTGACCATTAGGGAGCATTAGAAAGTTGGATTCTTCTCTATTTTGTTTCTGGGAATAATGAAATTTTGGTATACTCAGAGTTGAATCAGATTGAAAGATTTAATTCCTCTAGGAAAGTGTTGTTTTTCATTGTTTTTTCTTTTTTTCCTTTTTAACATCATGTATGTGCCCAGGGAGAGTCTTGATGAGCACTAAACAAATATCTTGTTAGTTAGATGGAAAGCAATTAGAATGTTCTTATATGCACAGCACTCAGCACCGTGGTGTTTGGTGTCATGGAAATGCAAATTAACTAAAGCACCAATAATTATAATGTTAATGATGATAAGCATTGTTTAAAAATTATTTGAAGATAAGCAGAGTGTTATCTATAAGTAGATAAACATGCACTAAGTATATATGTAGATATGTGAGCATATATAGAGCCATTTTTCACTTATGAAATGTATTTACGTTAATGAAGTTGAATTTCAACTGACTTTCCAAAAGCAAATCATATTTTCTAACCCATTCCACTTACATAATTGGAAATGTTTTTCATGGGTGATAATGAAACTGAAAAGCAAATACTGGTCTGGAATTTGTTAATAAAGTTTTTATTCAGCAACAATTTTTCAACAATCACTATGTGCCCTCCACTGTATATAAGTTGGGGATGCAATACTAAATCAGGCACTTCCTGTTTTCAAGGGTTTTTTTCTTTAGCTAGAAACACAGAGAAGTAAACAAGGAATTTCAACACCATGTGATATGTGTTATAGAAAGATACTATAGAGTCCTATGGGAGAACACAGAGGGTACCTAATCCAGTCAACTGTGGCAGGAAAAGTTTCCTGGATGTGATGGTATCTAAGCACAAGAAGGAATTATCTAGGCAAAAGTAGAGTCGAAGGTAGATTTGGGGGTTAGTGCTGATGGTGGATGTAGTGATGGTGGTGGTGGTAAAGGGAACAACATGTACAAAAGCACAGAGCCTAGAGGGAGCATAAGGTGCTTCTGGGCCTGCATCTTTTAAGTATTGCTTAAAATTAAGAATTTAATGTGGGGGAATGGAGGGAGGGTGATGGTGAGATATGAGGTTGGAGAGGTAGGCAGGGGCCAAAATATGAATAAATCTATAGCCTGTGGAAGAAGAATTGCCGTTCAGTGGTATGCTAGTAAACTGCTCTTGGAATAAAATGCTCTGTTTTGTAGTACTTGCCCATTTCTGTGGTGGAAATACTCCCACCACAGCTGTATGCTACCAATAATTGAACAACTGGCTTGCAAACTTTTTTTTTTTCTGGATATTTAACAAGTGGCTCTTGAGAGCCAGTTCAAGCTGGTTCCATTCATCCCAGAACTCACTACTAGAGACTAGATCAGCTTAGATCTGATATTGGGACGGAGACTACAGATAAAAAGACAGCAGATGTACTGGTTATTGTGACCCACCAATACTTTTTATAACCTTTCCTTTTGTAGGTTGCAACTGAACCTTACCTCCTCAACTCCAATGCATGCTTTTATACTCACAAAATCTGCAGCTCATTTTACTATGGGATACTTTCTGTCTTGTGTGAGCAGAACTTAGAATCTTAGTATTATTATAGAAGAGATCTTTGAAATTTTCTAGCACAACTCTTTTAGAGTTTAGGAAACAAACTCATGTTACAACTAATATTTGCAGAACCAGGTATATATCCTCTATATCCTCTATGACTTTTCCAGCCTTTCCCACCTCAGCCATTAGCCATCCTCAGAATCTCCCTAACCCTACAATTTCTTTACACTATCAGTCACTTAATTTTAGTTCTTTGCTCCCCATCTAAATATTTATGATTCAACTAAGCTGCAAGATCATACTTTGCTGGTTTCAGACTTGGAGTTCCCTTATTTTAACATTGTAGATGTTCTTAACTGTTTTGTCTTTTGGTTGTTAAAAGCTTAAGTATGATATGTGTTGGCGTAAATTACTTTGGGTTTATCTCATTTGTGATTTTGTTTAGCTTTTTCTTTTTTTTTCTTTTATTATTATTATTATTATACTTTAGGTTTTATGGTACATGTGCGCAATGTGCAGGTAAGTTACATATGTATACATGTGCCATGCTGGTGCGCTGCACCCACCAACTCATCATCTATCATTAGGTATATCTCCCAATGCTATCCCTCCCCCCTCCCCCCACCCCACAACAGTCTCCGAAGTGTGATGTTCCCCTTCCTGTGTCCATGTGTTCTCATTGTTCAATTCCCACCTATGAGTGAGAATATGCGGTGTTTGGTTTTTTGTTCTTGCGATAGTTTACTGAGAATGATGATTTCCAATTTCATCCATGTCCCTACAAAGGACGTGAACTCATCATTTTTTATGGCTGCATAGTATTCCATGGTGTATATGTGCCACATTTTCTTAATCCAGTCTATCGTTGTTGGACATTTGGGTTGGTTCCAAGTCTTTGCTATTGTGAATAATGCGGCAATAAACATACGTGTGCATGTGTCTTTATAGCAGCATGATTTATAGTCCTTTGGGTATATACCCAGTAATGGGATGGCTGGGTCGAATGGAATTTCTAGTTCTAGATCCCTGAGGAATCGCCACATTGACTTCCACAAGGGTTGAACTAGTTTACAGTCCCACCAACAGTGTAAAAGTGTTCCTATTTCTCCACATCCTCTCCAGCACCTGTTGTTTCCTGACTTTTTAATGATTGCCATTCTAACTGGTGTGAGATGGTATCTCATGGTGGTTTTGATTTGCATTTCTCTGATGGCCAGGGATGGTGAGCATTTTTTCATGTGTTTTTTGGCTGCATAAATGTCTTCTTTTGAGAAGTGTCTGTTCATGTCCTTTGCCCACTTTTTGATAGGGTTGTTTGTTTTTTTCTTGTAAATTTGTTGGAGTTCATTGTAGATTCTGGATATTAGCCCTTTGTCAGATGAGTAGGTTGCGAAAATTTTCTCCCATTTTGTAGGTTGCCTGTTCACTCTGATGGTAGTTTCTTTTGCTGTGCAGAAGCTCTTGAGTTTAATTAGATCCCATTTGTCAATTTTGGCTTTTGTTGCCATTGCTTTTGGTGTTTTAGACATGAAGTCCTTGCCCATGCCTATGTCCTGAATGGTAATGCCTAGGTTTTCTTCTAGGATTTTTATGGTTTTAGGTCTAACATTTAAGTCTTTAATCCATCTTGAATTGATTTTTGTATATGGTGTAAGGAAGGGATCCAGTTTCAGCTTTCTACATATGGCTAGCCAGTTTTCCCAGCACCATTTATTAAATAGGGAATCCTTTCCCCATTTCTTGTTTTTGTCAGGTTTGTCAAAGATCAGATACTTGTAGATATGTGGCATTATTTCTGACGGCTCTGTTCTGTTCCATTGATCTATATCTCTGTTTTGGTACCAGTACCATGCTGTTTTGGTTACTGTAGCCTTGTAGTATAGTTTGAAGTCAGGTAGTATGATGCCTCCACCTTTGTTCTTTTGGCTTAGGATTGACTTGGCGATGCGGGCTCTTTTTTGGTTCCATATGAACTTTAAAGTAGTTTTTTCCAATTCTGTGAAGAAAGTCATTGGTAGCTTGATGGGGATGGCATTGAATCTGTAAATTACCTTGGGAAGGATGGCCATTTTCATGATATTGATTCTTCCTACCCATGAGCATGGAGTGTTCTTCCATTTGTTTGTATCCTCTTTTATTTCCTTGAGCAGTGGTTTGTAGTTCTCCTTGAAGAGGTCTTTCACATCCCTTGTAAGTTGGATTCCTAGTATTTTATTCTCTTTGAAGCAATTGTGAATGGGAGTTCACTCATGATTTGGCTCTCTGTTTGTCTGTTATTGATGTATAAGAATGCTTGTGATTTTTGCACATTGATTTTGTATCCTGAGACTTTGCTGAAGTTGCTTATCAGCTTAAGGAGATTTTGGGCTGAGACAATGGGGTTTTCTAGATATACTATCATGTCATCTGCAAACAGGGACAATTTGACTTCCTCTTTTCCTAATTGAATAGCCTTTATTTACTTCTCCTGCCTAATTGCCCTGGCCAGAACTTCCAACACTATGTTGAATAGAAGTGGTGAGAGAGGGCATCCCTGTCTTGTGCCAGTTTTCAAAGGGAATGCTTCCAGTTTTTGCCCATTCAGTATGATATTGGCTGTGGGTTTATCATAAATAGCTCTTATTATTTTGAGATACGTCCCATCAATTCCTAATTTATTGAGAGTTTTTAGCATGAAGGTTGTTGAATTTTGTCAAAGGCCTTTTCTGCATCTATTGAGATAATCATGTGGTTTTTGTCTTTGGTTCGGTTTATATGCTGGATTACATTTATTGATTTGCGTATATTCAACCAGCCTTGCATCCCAGGGATGAAGCCCACTTGATCATGGTGGATAAGCTTTTTGATGTGCTGCTGGATTCGGTTTGCCAGTATTTTATTGAGGATTTTTGCATCAATGTTCATCAAGGATATTGGTCTAAAATTCTCTTTTTTTGTTGTGTCTCTGCCAGGCTTTGGTATCAGGATGATGCTGGCCTCATAAAATGAGTTAGGGAGGATTCCCTCTTTTTCTATTGATTGGAATAGTTTCAGAAGGAATGGTACCAACTCCTCCTTGTACCTCTGGTAGAATTCGGCTGTGAACCCATCTGGTCCTGGACTTTTTTTGGTTGGTAAGCTATTGATTATTGCCGCAATTTCAGCTCCTGTTATTGGTCTATTCAGAGATTCAACTTCTTCCTGGTTTAGTCTTGGGAGGGTGTATGTGTTGAGGAATTTATCCATTTCTTCTAGATTTTCTAGTTTATTTGCATAGAGGTGTTTGTAATATTCTCTGATGGTAGTTTGTATTTCTGTGGGATCGGTGGTGATATCCCCTTTATCATTTTTTATTGCATCTATTTGATTCTTCTCTCTTTTTTTCTTTATTAATCTTGCTAGCGGTCTATCAATTTTGTTGATCCTTTCAAAAAACCAGCTCCTGGATTCATTGATTTTTTGAAGGGTTTTTTGTGTCTCTATTTCCTTCAGTTCTGCTCTGATTTTAGTTATTTCTTGCCTTCTGCTAGCTTTTGAATGTGTTTGCTCTTGCTTTTCTAGTTCTTTTAATTGTGATGTTAGGGTGTCAATTTTGGATCTTTCCTGCTTTCTCTTGTGGGCATTTAGTGCTATAAATTTCCCTCTACACACTGCTTTGAATGCATCCCAGAGATTCTGGTATGTTGTGTCTTGGTTCTCGTTGGTTTCAAAGAACATCTTTATTTCTGCCTTCATTTCATTATGTACCCAGTAGTCATTCAGGAGCAGGTTGTTCAGTTTCCACGTAGTTGAGCAGTTTTGAGTGAGATTCTTAATCCTGAGTTCTAGCTTGATTGCACTGTGATCTGAGAGACAGTTTGTTACAATTTCTGTTCTTTTACATTTATTGAGGAGAGCTTTACTTCCAAGTATATGGTCAATTTTGGAATAGGTGTGGTGTGGTGCTGAAAAAAATGTATATTCTGTTGATTTGGGGTGGAGAGTTCTGTAGATGTCTATTAGGTCCGCTTGGTGCAGAGCTGAGTTGAATTCCTGGGTATCCTTGTTGACTTTCTGTCTCGTTGATCTGTCTAATGTTGACAGTGGGGTGTTAAAGTCTCCCATTATTAATGTGTGGGAGTCTAAGTCTCTTTGTAGGTCACTCAGGACTTGCTTTATGAATCTGGGTGCTCCTGTATTGGGTGCATATATATTTAGGATAGTTAGCTCTTCTTGTTGAATTAATGCCTTTACCATTATGTAATGGCCTTCTTTGTCTCTTTTGATCTTTGTTGGTTTAAAGTCTGTTTTATCAGAGACTAGGATTGCAACCCCTGCCTTTTTTTGTTTTCCATTTGCTTGGTAGATCTTCCTCCATCCTTTTATTTTGAGCCTATGTGTGTCTCTGCACGTGAGATGGGTTTCCTGAATACAGCACACTGATGGGTCTTGACTCTTTATCCAATTTGCCAGTCTGTGTCTTTTAATTGGAACATTTAGTCCATTTACATTTAAAGTTAATATTGTTATGTGTGCGTTTGATCCTGTCATTATGATGTTAGCTGGATATTTTGCTCCTTAGTTGATGCAGTCTCTTCCTAGTCTCGATGGTCTTTACATTTCGGTATGATTTTGCAGTGGCTGGTACCGGTTTTGCCTTTCCATGTTTAGCGCTTCCTTCAGGAGCTCTTTTAGGGCAGGCCTGGTGGTGACAAAATCTCTCAGCATTTGCTTGTCTGTAAAGTATTTTATTTCTCCTTCACTTATGAAGCTTAGTTTGGCAGGATATGAAATTCTGGGTTGAAAATTATTTTCTTTAAGAATGTTGAATATTGGCCCCCACTCTCTTCTGGCTTGTAGGGTTTCTGCCGAGAGATCCGCTGTTAGTCTGATGGGCTTCCCTTTGATGGTAACCCGACCTTTCTCTCTGGCTGCCCTTAACATTTTTTCCTTCATTTCAACTTTGGTGAATCTGACAATTATATGTCTTGGAGTTGCTCTTCTCGAGGAGTATCTTTGTGGCGTTCTCTGTATTTCCTGAATCTGAATGTTGGCCTGCCTTGCTAGATTGGGGAAGTTCTTCTGGATAACATCCTGCAGAGTGTTTTCCAACTTGTTTCCATTCTCCCCGTCACTTTCCGGTACACCAATCAGACGTAGATTTGGTCTTTTCACATAGTCCCACATTTCTTGGAGGCTTTGCTCGTTTCTTTTTATTCTTTTTTCTCTAAACTTCCCTTCTCACTTGATTTCATTCATTTCATCTTCTAGGGCTGATACCCTTTCTTCCATTTGATTGCATCGGCTCCTGAGGCTTCTGCATTCTTCACGTAGTTCTCGAGCCTTGGTTTTCAGCTCCATCAGCTCCTTTAAGCACTTCTCTGTATTGGTTATTCTAGTTATACATTCTTCTAAATTTTTTTCAAAGTTTTCAACTTCTTTGCCTTTGGTTTGAATATCCTCCCGTAGCTCGGAGTAATTTGATCATCTGAAGCCTTCTTCTCTCAGCTCGTCAAAGTCATTCTCCATCCAGCTTTGTTCTGTTGCTGGTGAGGAACTGCGTTCCTTTGGAGGAGGAGAGGTACTCTGATTTTTAGAGTTTCCAGTTTTTCTGCTCTGTTTTTTCCCCATCTTTGTGGTTTTATCTACTTTTGGTCTTTGATGATGGTGATGTACAGATGGGTTTTTGGTGTGGATGTCCTATCTGTTAGTTTTCCTTCTAACAGACAGAACCCTCAGCTGCAGGTCTGTTGGAGTACCTGGCCGGCCGTGTGAGGTGTCAGTCTGCCCCTGCTGGGGGGTGCCTCCCAGTTAAGCTGCTCGGGGGTCAGGAGTCAGGGACCCACTTGAGGAGGCAGTCAGCCCGTTCTCAGATCTCCAGCTGCGTGCTGGGAGAACCACTGCTCTCCTCACAGCTGTCAGACAGGGACATTTAAGTCTGCAGAGGTTACTGCTGACTTTTTGTTTGTCTGTGCCCTGCTCTCAGAGATGGAGCCTACAGGGGCAGGCAGGCCTCATTGAGCTGTGGTGGGCTCCACCCAGTTCAAGCTTCCCGGCTGCTTTGTTTACCTAAGCGAGCCTGGGCAATGGCGGGCGCCCCTCCCCCAGCCTGGCTGCCGACTTGCTGTTTGATCTCAGACTGCTGTGCTAGCGATCAGCGAGACTCTGTGGGCATAGGACCCTCTGAGCCAGGTGCGGGCTATACTCTCCTGGGGCACCGTTTCCTAAGCCCGTCGGAAAAGCACAGTATTCGGGTGGGAGTGGCCCGATTTTCCAGGTGCCGTCTGTCACCCCTGGAAAGGGAACTTCCTGACCCCTTGCGCTTCCCGAGTGAGGCAATGCCTCGCCCCTGCTTCGGCTGGCGCACAGTGCACTCACCCACTGACCTGCGCCCACTGTCTGGCACTCCCTAGTGTGATGAACACGGTACCTCAGATGGAAATGCAGAAATCACCCGTCTTCTGCGTCGCTCGCGCTGGGAGCTGTAGACCGGAGCTGTTCCTATTCGGCCATGTTGGCTCCTTCCCCCTTGTTTAGCTTTTTAAATATGTAGGTTTATATCTTTTGCCAAATTTGAGAAGTTTTCAACTATAATATTGTTTTGTTCATTATTTTTCCAGGCCTACCTTTTTTCTCCTCTGCTTCTGGGACTTCAATGGCGCAACTGTTAAATCTTTTGTTATAGTACCATTGGAAACCCTGTTTAACTTTTTTTCAGTCTATTTTCTCTCCATTCGTTAATTTGGGTAATTTTAATTATTCTATTTTCAAGTTCACCAATACTTTCTTCTGTCCTCTCCATTCTGATATTATGGCTGTTGCTGAGATTTTTTGATTTTTTTTTTTTGTCTTATGAGATTTCACTTGGTTCTATTTTATACATTATATTTTATACTTCCTATTTCCTTGCTAAGAACTATTTCTTTGCATTTGTGGGGTGGCTGCTTTAAAAATCTTTGTTAGATAAGTTTACCCTTTGTGTCACCTCTCTGTTGGTGTTGTTGATAGTTTTTTCTCATTCAAGTTGTGATTTTCCTGATTCTTGGTATGATGGGAGATTTTTTATTGTATCCTGCATATTTTTGGCATGATATAGTAACACTGTGGATTTGATTTAAATCTTATGATGTAGTAGGTCTTTTCTGACACTGCACCTGTGGGCAAACATGGCTGCAGCCTCATTCCTATCTCTGGAAGGTAGAAGTGCAAGTCTCCCCTCAGCCTCCACTGAAACGCTAGAGTAGGGGTAGAGTGTCTCACTGTTGGTGGATATAGGTGGGAATCAAACCTCCTCGCAGGCTGCATTGACACCACTCTGGTTGAGAGGAAAGGGGAGGCTGTTTACTGCCCACATCTGCTTCCACTGACATCATGGGGGTGGGAGTTACTGTCAGGTGGGATTAAAGTCCTGCTCCCCAACTCCAGCTTCTCTGATTAACCTCCCACCCCCCAGCAGGAAGGGTGCCTTGTTATAGCTGGATAAGAGTGGAAGTCTATGTTCCTTTCTTGGCTTTTGCTGGCAGGTCTGGGGTGTGCCATAATTTTCTCTCTTTGTTTGGTTGTAGTGAGTCTTCTGTTTTGTTAGGCTGCCATTGTTTTTGATCCTTTGACTACAAAAAGTTGGCTGTTCTTGTTTTTTTTTGTTTGTTTGTTTTTTTGTTTTGTTTTGTTTTGTTTTTAACCTGTTAACTGGCTTTCTGGGTTCTTGGCTTCTTTAGCACTTAAAATGTTCTAAAAAATCTGTATGTCTTTTTACCTTTTATTAAAAAGTTATCTTTAAGGCCAATGGATAAAACATTTAGAGATTTTAATTTCAAAATTTGAGAAAAAGAGTGAAAGTCAGAACTGTCCAGAAATGGAATCTGGACAGTGGGATTAGTAGTAAGTGGGATATTCTGTGTCATTAGCTGTTGTAGATGAAATTAAAAAATCAGAAAAGGGATTGCACTAACATTTAAAAGATCTCCTTCAACTCTAAATATCTGTGATATTTGGAAACCAGCAGCTTCAGAAAGTCTTCCCTAGTGAAGAGAGTTGTGGCATTGAGGCATCACAGGTTGAAGATGTATTCCAGGGTCCTTCCATTATGCAGTGTTTTCTTATTTACACAGTAAAGATTAAGAATAGCAGAGGGAGGATGTGGGGTTGTAAAGGAGTGTGAAGTAGCTTATAAGAGCCCAGGAGGCTGGGCTGTGTTTTCACAATGTTTATATTGTGTTTGGCCTGCTGAAAACTTCATGACAGTTATAAAAATGTTTCTAATATTTAGCCCGCATAATTTTTCTGTATCCTGAACAGGAAAAAAAAAGCATTGGCCTTTGTGTAAAACAAATGTGTGTGTGAATTTATAACAAAGTATTTGGAGTAATTTATGAACATTTGGATCTCAATTAATGAAATATAAATTTTTGCCTACATGTATGTAATACAATATTCCATTATGCACTTGTGTGTATCTGAGAAGTCATAATTATCCTTTGAGAATATATTCATTTTAGCCACATGTTGGAACTAGGGAGATCCATAGGTAGTAGCATTCTTAAATACTGGAGATTCTGGATTGTGTAATTCCAACTGCTCTTTATTATGGAAATAATATAATGTGATTCAAAAGCAAATACATTATATGACAGGCATCTCAATAAAGTATTATATGGAAAAAACCCCAAAAACTAAGGTACACACCCTTAAAAGTTTAACTAGTTCATCCCTTGATTCCTGTGAACTTGAAAAAGGTCTGTATTGCCATAGGGGATGATAAGGAAATTAGTCAGTGTAATTAGAATTTGCTAATGCAAATTTGTTGTTATTCAGCTGTGGAATTACCCCCAATGAGACTTATTTGCCATGTCATCAGCTATGCATATTTTCAGCTAGTCACATTGGGGGCTCCAGCAACACTAAAGACCAATTTGGCATTTGTTCTCAAGTGTCATTTTCATTAACATTGGTGGGTGTAAAGTACAAACAGTGAAGGAAAAATTATTTCCCTTTGCAGTTATCAAGAATTGCAAAATGAGAGAAGTGGCAAAGCAGTGGATTTTTTTTTTTTTTTTCTTTTAAGGATTTACTGAGCAATATTGCTACAGGGCTTTTTGTTTGTTAATGGCCAGAATATTAGATTTTTCAATATTCTTTTATGTTCAAATTGCAATCCTTATATAATTTTTATTAATAATGTTTTATGCAGGTGAAGATTAAGTAACTAAAAGTCATATAGGGTGGTTAGGAACTTTGTTGGCTAGTAGTCTTAAAAATGTAAAATTTAGGATTTAGTGAGAAAGGATTGACATGTGATGAGAATTAGAACGAAGAGGATTTATTTAACTAGTCTGTATGCATACACACACATAAACCATGTGTATTTACGTATAATAATGTATGTATGTAGTCTACATATATATGTATACCCATATATCTACATGCATACATATGTGTGTATACATATATGAATTGATGTATATATAAACCTTTTAGCCAGTTTACTTCCTGTTAATGTCTTTCTTTTTAAGTGAAGGCACTATTTTCTTACCTTGCTATTATTATTATTACGACTGTGATTATTATTGTTCTCTTCCACCTTAAAATACCTTTAAGTTTCTCTGTCTAGAGTTTGCCATAAAATAAGTGCATGTTTTTAGATTTTATTTCTCCATTATATATTTTCCCATTTTTATTGCTGTGAATTTTACTTATGTTAAAAGAAAAACTTAAGACAAATTAAGTTTAACAGAGTTAAAATGAACAAAGAATGATTCCTGAATCAGGCAGCCTGCTGAACTAGATGGGTTCAGAGCAACTCTAGTACTGTTGCATAGTTGAGAAGGACTTAGGGACAGGAAAAGGAAAGTGATGACCAGAAAACCGAAGTGAGGCACAGAAACAGCTGGATTGGTTACAGCTTCTCATTTGCCCTATTTAAATAGAATTTGAACAGTTGGCCGCCTGTCAGTGGTTGAAGTATGACTGCTGTGACTGGTTGGGACTCAGCTACTTGTTACCAGAATAGATTACAGACGGTTTACACATCCAATTAGGTTACAGTTCACTGTGTGAAACCTTCAGGCTGGACTTAACATAGGAAAGGAGGCAGCTATACGCTAAACTTACTTTAACACTTACTTAAAAAGTCCTGGCCGGGTGCGGTGGCTCACGCCTGTAATCCCAGCACTTTGGGAGGCCGAGGTGGATGGATCACAAGGTTAGGAGATCAAGACCATCCCGGCTAAGACGGTGAAATCCCGTCTCTACTAAACATACAAAAAATTAGCCAGGCGTGGTGGCATGCACCTGTAGTCCCAGCTACTGGGGAGGCTGAGGCAGGAGAGTGGCGTGAACCCGGGAGGTGGAGCTTGCAGTGAGCCGAGATCAGGCCACTGCACTCCAGCCTGGGCGACAGAGCGAGAATCTGCCTCAAAAAAAAAAAGTCCTTTTTGGGTGAATCCTTTGATAACAGCTTCAATTATCTTTATTCCAAATAATAGCAGGAATTCAAATTTATATTAGGTGAATGTGATTGCTAATTCTTTGAGAAACCTGTTTATCAAATTGGAGACAAAATTAACTCCTTGGTCTTTGTTTTAAAAGTCATTAATAATTTCAATACTTGATGTTGTACAAATTGGAAACTTGTGCTTCTTTCATATGTCTTTACATTTGGAACTCAAAGTTCTTTTTCTTTAGTACAACTCACAAATCCAAGCAAGCTGTGCCAGTGGCTGTATAATCAGGTCTCTGAAGAGTAAAGAGTCTTAGAGCGATATAAAATTTACGTAAAGAGAAAAGGGTGAAAACAAAAACATAGCTCCAATATTTTTTGGAGTGGTACAGCATTGTGATTTGAGTTTTCATCTGCTCTGCTACCCATGTTCCCCAAACCACAAGCACCATTTATTTATTTAGTTAGACAACGATGATAGTGAAAAGTATGTTTTCCAAGGTGGAAAAATATAGGTCTGACTCCTGAAATTCTAATTTTGGTGATTCCCAAATTCATGGTATGGTGTTGAGCAGCCATTTCATCCTGCTGTGTCTTTTTCCTTGCCTATAAATTGAAGAAGGTAAGGCCCATCTTTTAATGTGTTAATGTAGACTAAGGCTTTTTAGATTTGTAGGAACTGATGTCTTTGAATGTTAACTGAATCCTTCCAGGAAACAGAAAGTCTATTCTCTACTTAAAACCTATCTTTGTTCTTTTTTTTTGACCTTTATCCTTATTCCAGCATTTAACAACCATTTAAAATGAGTTTTTCCTTGTTAATAGAATTTAAGCCTCTTTCCTCTTGTTTTTGCTCTGCTGGAGAAAAGAAATGTGGAGACTGTTTTTTTTTTTTCTCAGAAAAATTGGAGTGTCTCACCCCCTTGCTTAGAAAAGATTAAATGGTTGAAAGTGTTACATACTAACACTTAGTAATATTTGACTATCTTGGTACAGTTTAGATCAAAGGATGTTTATGTAAATAATTCCAACCAAGCAATTGTTGAGAAAATGTATATTTAGTTGGGCAGTATCTTTAATTTTTATCATGTTTATTTACCTTCTAATCCACAAAATGTGATAATTTTCAATGGTCCTCATCATCATTAGTGTAAATTAGCAAGTAAATTTCTCCGGTCTGTGATTTCTTATTCATAGAAAAAAGTCGAGATTGCATTGCTTAATAAAAACTAGGCAGGGTAGCACAACCAATAGGAAGCTAGAATACTATAGAATACCATGCTTCATTCAAAGAGTTCAAAACAAACCAAGGTACTAGGAGTAATCAGGTTGATGGAAAAATTGTTCCCTGTAAGAAGATGCAGTAACTCTTTTATGCCACTAGGGTATTAATATTACGGGGAAAGAAGCAACTGATTAGAATCCCAGAAGAGCTGTTAAATCCCAGGAGAGAATCAGGTAGGTTATGCCAGTCATTGTACCTTCTTTCCTTTCCTTCTATCAAGTTATGGTAACTTTGGAGCAACATAATAGCTATTTTTATTTATTTTTTAACTCTTGAGAGGAAGAGATTTTATTTAAAATGTCATAATTTCTCCTGAATGTCTAAATTAATTCAATTTTCCTTTTATTATCTCCTTAGGAAAAACAGAGATAGCAATAAAATATTCATTATCTAGCATCCTTTCCTGTTTAGGAAACTGAGTCTGAGATAGGCAAAGCAGTTCTCCCCAGGGTACTCTGAATTTGATTAAACTACCTGACCCTGGAAAGAGGGTTTCATTCTCTTAATATTTTGTTATTTTTCCATCACTGTACGGAATTTAAAAGATTATTAGCCAAGTGCATGGAAGAGGTAAGCTAATGTTTTCATATTTTCAATTCCAGTCTGAGCCCTGTTGCTTGTTAACCAAGGAAACTTGGGCTCCACCTACTTGTACTAGTTTGTAAATATAATTATTCATATGTAACGGTGAAATAAATACAAAGATAAAATAAATTCATATTGTCAAAAACATCTACATTACCTACTGCTTTGAGCCTTGTGGAGGCAGCATGAGGAGGTTTGGGGTTGTGGTTTTAAAATAGAATCTAACATTTATCATGTTTGTGACTTTGGAAAGATTATTCCATTTTTCATATGCTGGTTTCCTCCTTTGAAGTACAGAATAGTAAGACATCTACATTGTTGAAAGACTTAAATGAAAAGGTGCATGTGCTCTCTTGGTGTTCTCTTGCTTCTTCGGCTATATGCGTTGTCGTAATTGACTAACCTCACATTTATTGTGTGCATCTACTCTTCCACGATACCTTTAAATACACCCAACCTAAGTAACAACTTTATCTTGAAACGATTAGACAGAGTTAACCAATGTCAGAGAAGTTGACAGTGGAAATGTACTCAATCATCCTCTTGCTTTTGCTTTTAAAATCAAATACATGTTTAACCTATTTTATAAAAATCAAATTGGCTGCTTTTTTCATTATTTAATCAGAATAATAGATGGACACTTTGGCTATTTGGTAGACATAGTTGCTAAAAATATTGCTTATGAAAATTATATTGTGACTGGGTTACATCCACAAATTAATTTACTAAATAGAGGAAAACCATCAACAAAGAATCTGTTTATACAACTAAATTGTTTATAATTCAAAATGAATTCAAACATAGAATCCTGTATCTTCGAGGTAAAAATATTCCACTCAGCATTAATGCTGTTGGAGAACTTGTTATAAATAAACGGTTTTAAATGAACATTTCTTATATTTTTCATACAAACTCCTTTGTTAGCCTACCATGACAAAACCTGAGATTGCTTTAAAGGATAATTATGTAACTATGAACTTTCAAAGACTATACACATTATTTACACAGCAGACAGTGCTGTTTTTACAAACTATTGCATTTGAGGGGGTAAATAAATGTTTGGAACATAAAAAGCTTTCACACCTCTAGACTTAGAGTATTTATGTTAAAAGTTCACTTGGTTGGCTGGCTGACTGGATTTCATGGAATTACGTTGTATCTAGGCTAATATACACTGTGTTAGAAGTACTCCTTTGTGTATGAAAAAATATTCTGCATGTCTTTTTGTGGTGTCAGTAAAATTTTAGTATAAGTAAAAATATTGTAGTACTTTCATGTTAGTTCTATCAGACTAACAAAGAAAATATATTTATTTGGCATAAGCATGTTCTTTTCATTCATGCTAATGGGTGTCTGTGAAAGAACGTACATATACGGCATCTTTTGATCAATCTGATGAAACTCAGATCCTTTGATCTTGTAAATGACCTCCTTGGGTAGCTAGGAAATGTAAGTGGGCAAATGAGTTGCTGTGTCCAAACTGGTTGAAACGCCTAATATTAAAATCAGTCATTCTCTGATCTACAAAATATTGTCATTTATTGTATCATCTGCTGACTTACTCAACATTAACCTTTAAAAATGAAAAAAAAATACCCTTGATTATTTTTTCTATTGTATGCATAGTCTCTTTGCTAAGAATTTCAAATATCTTGGAACTATAGATGTTTTGTTGGTAGATATTGTTTCTCAAAACTGTTAAAACTCAGCTATAGACTGGATCAGTATCAAATATGTGCTTTCTTTTAAGTCACAACTGTATTCACAAGCTCTAAAAAAAATCCCCTATTTTACACTGCTTATGGATAATGTAAACATTTACTCAGACCAGCGATTTCACTGGAAGTACAGTTAGGAATAAAGATGCCAGTCAGATGGCTTTTTAAAAAATATTACAATTTTAGGCCCAGTGTGGTGGCTTAAGCCTATAACCCCAGCACTTTGGGAGGCCGAGGGGGCAGATCACTTGAGGCCAGGAATTTGAGACCAGCCTGGCCAATATGGCAAAACCCCAACTCTACTAAGAAAACACAAAAATTAGATGGGTGTGGTGGTGGTCACCTGTAGTCTCAGCTACTCAGGAGGCTGAGGCACGAGAATCGCTTGTACTTGGGAGGCGGAGGCTGCAGTGAGCCCAGATTGCACCACTGCACTCCAGCTTGGGTGACAGAGTGAGCCTCTGTCTCAAAAAAAAAAAAAAAGAAAAAGAAAAAATATATAAAATTTGGAATTTCTTATTCATTTTTGTTTCAAAATGGAATATTTTTGTAATACAAATTATGGTAAATATTAAAAACAGAAAAATTTGAAATCCCCCTGTAATTCCACTTCATAATGTTATTTACTGTTAATTTTTTAGGGTACTTACTTCCATCCTTTAGAATTATTCATATTTTTTATGTGTATATAATCACAGTGATACAAAATGAATGTAAGATGCTTCTTTGACTTAAAGGCATTTTGTAGACTGCTTACCATGTTAAAACAAAAGGGTGCTTGATCTTTTTGAGAACTTATTTCATGTTTTTCCACAAGCAACATCCCAGTTAATGTTCTTTGCTATTATGTCTCAATAAACATCTTTGTGCATATACCTTTGTCCTATTATTTTTGTAAATATTTTCAGAAATAAACAGCTAAATTAAATAATATGTAATTTTGAAAGATATTGAGATGGCTGTCCTGAAAGTTATTTTCAAACTACATTTCCATAAAAAATATATGTGTCTGTTTTCTTGCGTCCTTGCTAGCACTTTACCTTAAAATATTTTAAAACATCTTAAAATTTTTTAAAACTGCAAATTTGTCAGGTTGAAAGACAACAGAATTTTGATATTTTTATAATAACTAATGAGCAATTTTTCCTGCAATCATTTGTTTTTCTTATTCGGTAAATTGCTTGTTTTTAATCTCTGCCTAATTTCCTAATAGGGTATTATATATTATGATCATATTACTAAATAATATAATATTAGGGTTTTGTTATAGGACATTATTCATTCATTATTTACTATGAATGTTGTCTGTCTATTGTATATATTGTGAAATTTTTCTGTTTACTTGTTTTTAAATTTTATTCATAATGTTTTTGTCTTATAAATTTTAAATACATAGTTACATTACTTTATAATTTCTGTATTTTTTATTACCTAAGAAATAACTTTTGCTTTTCTTCTTCAGTATTAAAATACGATTCTCCTTTGTTTTATTATAATAATTTTATTTTTAAAATTATTTAAATTTTCATATACCTGGATTTTATCTGAGACACACAAAACTTTAATTCCAAGTGTTCAGCCAGCTGTTTCAAAATTGTTATATGTATCTATCCTTTTTCCCCACTGATTTGAAGTGCCACATTTATAATACAAAAGTTTTCATACATTTATGGATCTCTATTTTATCTTTTACATCTATTTGTCTTTTTCTGTGCCAATGACATATTGTTTTAATCACTATTGCTTTTTATAAATTTTGCTGTTCAGTAGAACAAATTCTCACTTATTTTTCTTTGTTTACAGTGTCTTGGTCATTCTCATAAATATATTCTTCCTTAGGAAATTAATAATCCGTTTGGTAAGTTCCATTCTCCCCATTATTTCTATAGGGAACTACAGTACATTAAATTTATAAATTATGTTGGAAAAAACTGACATCTTTACAAAATTGAGTCTTCCCATCTAAGAATCCGTATGTCATGAACTTTATTTAGAAAGTCTTTTTATGCCCTTCAGTAAACTTTTATAGTGTTCTTCGCAGATATTTTATAGTGGTATAGTTTTTTTTTAGGTTCACGTTTAGTAATAATATAGTTTTCATATTTTATAGGACTATGAAAAGGGCTGTTCCATTCAAACATCTGATTATTGCTAACAGGATTTACTAATTTTGTGTACTAATATTGTAATGTAGTCATCTACTATGCTTTGTAATTGCTAAGTTCTTCATTGGGTGCTCTCACTTTTCTTGGATAGATAATTATATCATTTGCAAATTCTGATAATTTGCTTGCTTGCTTTCCTATATTTACCTCTCTTCTTTTTCTTGACTCATTGTGTTGACTGGAAACTTCAGAGCAATGTCAGGTAATGGAAGTGACAGCAAATATTCTCATTTTCTCTTTGACTTGAATAGAAGTGCCTCATTTTCACCATTAGAGATGATGATGCTTTCTTTTTTCTGTTAGTCTGAATCACATTAAGGAAGCTCTATTCATAATACAGGGATAGATATATTTTATGACTTTCTATCATCTATAGAAACAAATGTATGGTTTTAATCTACTGACATATCAATATAACAAACTACAGTATTAGATTTCCTAAATTGTGTAATCCTTTTTTTCTTGGAATAAAGTCAGCTTGGTCATGTGGTAATGTTTTTGATATAATTTTGGATTTGATTTTCTAGTATTTTCATTAGAATGTTTTTCATTGCACTCTCAAATGATATCACTTTATAGTTAGTGTGTGAGTGCATGCTTACAGGTAGACATGCAAATTTGACTAGTTTTTAGAATTAAGGTTATAGTAGCTTCATAAAATTAATAGTGAAAACTTCCTTCTTCTCTGTAATGGTTTAAATAAGGTAGAAATGATCTGTTCTTTGAATTTTTCTGCAAGTCTTCTTGGTTTGCTGCTGTATGGGAAAGGCAGATCTTTGATTATATTCTCCTTTATTCAAGTCATTATATCAAACTTGCCATTTGTTACTCACGTCTCCTTTTTCTATCAAATTCTCAGGGAGGTGTGCCAAAATTTCCAGTTGTGCTTGTGGTTTTCTTTCTTGCATTGATTATAGTTTTTTCTTATAAATTTTGACTAATTGTTTGGAGCAGAAGTGTAATCTCAGCTTGGCTTGCAGGATTTCAAAGGCAAGTCATTTCTAGGAAGTGTAGGTAGGGACATGGGGAATTGGTAAAGAGAAGGTAGGAAAGCCAGTAAAGGATGCGTTAGCAAGCGTTTGTCATTTTGAGCAACTGCAGCTTAATCTCTCTGGGACAGTTGTGGGAGCCAGTGTAGAAAACACATTTCAGAGTTATACTGTCCAAAGAATGAGAGAGCTGGTGGATTTATGGACCTTCTCTTATTAGTTAACTTGTTGAAGGCTACCAGGGGTAGGGCCTGCTTCATCTGTAGTCTGAATGGGCTCTGGCAGAGAAAGATAGCATTAATTTTTTTTTTTTTTAATTTCAGTTGAAGTCAGGCCCACATAGGGGAGAAACAACATCTGCTACCAGCTTTCACAATTTTAATAGGTTTGTAATGCTTTGTACCTATAATTCATTCATTCGTTTCTTGAGTAAATGTTCACTTTCACTCAAGAGTGATAGTTTGACATACCATACATAATTCTAGGATCATAATCCTCTTCTTGAAGAATTTCTCAAGTTTTGATTCATAGACTTGGTTTTCAGAGCAATACTCTTTCTGCTAATCATTGCTTCTATTGATTTATCTAATCTGTCAATCAATTTTCTAATTATTAAAAAGTGTTTGTTCTCCTTTTGCACTCTTTTATAGCAGTTTACTCTCAAAAAAGCAATATTATGTTTTTCAAATCTCGTTGAGAATTCTAATTAGAACTTTTTTAAAGTTCTGTCCTGTTTCCAGAATTAGCATATTCACTAGTAGTTATTTCTTCTGATCACCCAGTGTGGTCAATTTCTTTTTTGCCTTCTGTTTTTTTCCCCCACATTTTTGGGAAACTTCTGTTGTCTGGTCATATTAATAATGATTAAAATGATGAATTTAGATTAATTGATAATAAATGTTGGCAGGCATGCTCTCCCTTGGTAGCTAGGTGGATTAGTAGTTATAGACTGTGTTTTCAAAGAGAATAAGATTTTTTAAAATTGTGCAAAGACATAATATTGTCAATTTTTAAATTTGCAGTATAAGTTAATTGAGAAGCTTCTATCTACTATTATCATAGATTTATAAAAGAAAGAACATTTTAATTTCTCTGAAGTAGGAAAATATAAAGTACAGTCTCAAATAGAAATCTGGCAGTATACATACGTAAGGGCAATGATCTTCATTTTCTCACTTCCATACAGATTAATGGCAGCTTTTTCTCTTGTGGGCATTGGGAGCCAATGTAGTCTAATTTTTGCCCTCGGCCTCATCTTACACTTGCCCACTTCAAGAGTAGTTGTGGATATTTTCAGGTGGCAAAACTCCACTTTATTTTTTTGTGCTGTCCATACCAAGGGACCCCTGAGTGCAAACACTGTGGCCACACCCTTTATCTAAGGGGCCCTGGTGGGTGTCCTGAAATCCTTCAATTTACTCTCTCCAGTTGCATCCCAAAGCCAGTTTTGGTCAGGAAAAGTACTCTCTTGACTTCATAATTTTTTTCTGCAGTCTCTTCCACCAGCTAGGGAATACTACCCTTGAAAATGTTTTCCATTTCCCTTTTGTGACTCAGCCTTAGGCTTATAAGTGACAGTTTACTCTCTAGGTTCGGTCAAATATTTACTGCTCTTTGTTAATAGTTTTTAGAGTTGTTACATGAACGGGGCCTTTCTTGGCTTTAGCACTGTTGAAAGAATATTAGGTTCCCTTTGTTTATTTTGGTGGATACTGTTGAGGTGTTTTTATATCCTGTAGCCAGTTTTACAAGTTACCTAGCTTTGGCCTTCACAGTTACCAGGAATGAATGTAGTAGATATTTTAGGTAATCAGTAGGAAAGAAAGGAGAAAGGAAACTTACTGTTATTGAATTACTACTAGGCACAGGAACTGCCAGAATTTTTAATTCCTCTGAAACTCTGTAAGGTAGTCATTGTTGAGGTAGGAATTATTACCTTTGACAGAGGGAGAAATAGTGGCTCAGAATGTTTAAGTACCTTGTTTGTCATGTAGTTAATTAGAGGCAGAACTTGGATAGAACATAGGTCTGTCTGGCTCCTCAATCCATATATTTTTTCAATACTTCACTACTTTTTTTAATGAATTTATTGAACAGCCCTAATTCTTTACTGCATATTTAATGAGGACCTAGCGAAATAATTATGAATGACTTACTTGAAAGCTATTTTTTAGATAAGGTTTGGTTATCTTAGGTTCTTAATCAGAAATACTGATCAAATTCTTTCTTTCATTACAGCTCCTAGCACAATAATGATTTAAAACCAATGGGATGTGTTCAATTATTTTAAAAAAAATTCATGGAAACTGTAAGCTCTGTTCTTAGAAAAATTTACATACACACAAAATTTTATCCATACTTTCAGGGACTTCAGGAATTCAGGATGTCTGTCAATGCATCCCAGGATAAAATCTTGTCTTAGAAGAAAGGGATGATCACATTTGGTCAGTTGTTTTTGTATGACATAATGTCGTCCTTATCATTAAACATAAATGTTTAATGATATATAAGGCTCTTTCTGAATTTAAGAGAAGATATTCTTGGATCCTGATAGCTAACAGAAAATGTAACTTTCAAGACCTTTTTTTTAAAATACAGTACATAATATGTTCTGTCTTTTGGAGACAAACTGTGTGTGTGTGTGTGTGTGTGTGTATGTGTGTAAAACATTTTTCATATGTTATATATTTAAAATATTTTATCAAATTTTTTTTTTTACTCTTTTTTACTCTTACTTGGGTTCTCCAAGCTGAATGCCTGGCCTTTCCTTCAGGCTTTATCTCCTGGGCCTTATTGGCCCTGAATGTTTACATGTTAAATGATAGTTGAATTTGAAGACCATGCAGATAGCTCATTATGATTCAATAATTTATTTGCTAGTTTGTCTCCCTACTTGGAGAAGAATGTCAGAAAGCGAATCCTTGCACATTGTTTCTCATGGAATGAAATAGTCTGATTTTTTTTGTGCATGTATCTGGATTTGTAAAAACTATTGTGTAGGATTTGTAAAACAAGCTCTCTTCAGACTGTTTTTGGCTATGTGATGAAAAAAATTATTATTTGTTTTAATGGATAAGAATAATGTTTTGATCTTTATTCTATTAATTTGTGAGTCAGGTTATATAGGCCATGATTGACATATTGTTCTTGATTAAAACTCCTTTAACACATTGAAATATTTCAATGTATGCTGATGATAGTATGTTAATGTAACGTTGATAAGTTATTGGATAAATTCATTTTTTCACTATTTCTTTGAATGTCAAGCAGTACTTTCAATGGATAGTGGCCACACATAACTGATGTACTTAAGAATTTATGAAATCAGGCTCTGCAGCCCAATCTGAGGTGAGATGTAGGGAAGTTGGACAAGGGGCTGAATTTGTGTGATGTAAAAACATGACCCACCATAAGCCAGAATGTTGTTCTGACTTTTGTTTAGACTGAACAATATTTTAAACATTATAGGAATTAGTTGTCAACCTATAAAAGTTGGGTGGTTTTATAGAAAATTCAGGTTTTGCCTTTCATTGGAGAATCAGAAGATCTGACATCACTAGGCTCAAATTCAGTAGCAGAGTGAATGTAGTTTCCTTTTTGCCCTCCTAATAAAGGAGACTGAATTTCAGTTGCCATATATTATTGCATTTGTATTGTCATGTTCTTTTGCAGAAAGAAAGATGATTTCTTTTACAAATACCTTATCAAAAGAGAGAAAACAAATAATAATCTAAGAGCACAGCATATGGCAGAGAGCATATTTCTTTCCAAAAGTGAAGATTATTCCTATCTGTTTAATATGCAAAATGTGTGTTTTTTTAAAAAAAAATACAGCTTTTA
This sequence comes from Pongo pygmaeus, assembly GCF_028885625.2. NCBI lineage: Eukaryota > Metazoa > Chordata > Mammalia > Primates > Hominidae > Pongo > Pongo pygmaeus. The sequence continues at coordinate 102,452,065 of NC_072380.2, forward strand.
ATACTATTATGTAAGCAATCACAATAAGAAATATGATTGATGAATGGAAACCTTGTTTGATGAGAAACATAATGATTTGAGAAAAGGTTCTGAAATTATTTTTACTTGGTTTGCTTCTGAATTTTAAAATATCTGAGTAATATTGCTATCAATTTTTCTAGTATTACCTACAAAAATTGCCTTGGCATAAGAAACTCCTTTTATAGATGGGGAGTTTATCAAAGAGTATAAAGACACAGGAAATTATGCGTCTTAAACATAAATAATTGTTTAAATTGGCAAGTTCATTCTAACTTGAAATATGAGCTCAAGGTCTTGAAGAAACAGCTAAGAAGCTAATGGATAAGTTGAGGGAAGAAGTTAAAATATTTGTGTCATGTTTTATTGCAGCTGATGAAAACCCAGATAAAACAAATATCACCTGGTTAGATACATTTATATATGTTATAAATGAAACTTAATACCTTTTGGAAATAAAGCCCATGAGAGGCACAACATCAGAAAACAGAACTTGTTGAAACAAGTCTTGCAATGCTTAATGAAGATGGGGCAAGAAATACTAGGGAGTGACTCTAACTGGAACCTCTGTGGAAGTCTGTGTTAACATCAAACTCCTGGGATAAAAATCTCAGGGGGTAAACTTTGGATGAATACATTGCAATTTGCCAGGAATTACTTTGTACTAAATGGTGGGAAAAAAAAAGACTCTGACTTGGTTGGGGTAAGTGACACTCAAGCTGGAAATGCTTCTGTGGCTTGAAATGTAGATAACTCAATGTTTTACTTTATGTGCTAGAAGCACTGTTGACTAAGTCTTCTGTTGTATTATGCAGAGACTAGTGACTCAGTTGTACCACTTTAGCTGTGCTGTTGAAAAGACTTTTGTGTTTTTAAGAGTGAAAGAAATTGACTGACTCATGCCATCTTGGGAAAATCGTTGCTTCATCTTCAGAACTAATGGATACATCTTAGGCTTTTGGGTTGATGTTAAAATACATCTATATACCTTGAAATGACCTTCACAAGTGTTTACAAATGACTTAATGTGCCCATTTTAGGCAAAATTGAATCTTAGGGAAACCATCTGACAAGGAATATTGGTTTATATTCTTCTGATGAAGTGGTTTCCACAGGTGAAAGTTATGGCTTAAACTACATTCCCTCTGATATTGAAGTTGAGACTGATTTCTAGAAAATACTCTCTGTTTTCAAAGTTTATAAAAATAAGCTAACATTCAGTTTTAATTAACTTAAGCTTTCTCAATTAATTTTAATCATGCAAAGAAAGAATCTTCTGAATTGCAGAAATATGTCACTAAAAACTAAATAGAAGGTCTAAAATACTAAAATTCTACAAATATCTCTGTGCAGCAGTTTTATTAATGGTAAAAAACATTGTACAAAGATGTTATACATGTCCAGATATATTTATGTTTGTGAATAGCTATTTTCTGAATAAAACTCAATCAAACTCTCTACTAAAAGATTCAAGGCTAAATTCTGTACTGCATGTACCAGGTAAAATATGCAAGCAGATGTGGTCACCTTGGTGTGAAAGAAAGGAGCAAGAATTAGAAAAAAGAAAATTAATCTTAGCAACTTCTGTCTTTTCATGTGTATGTCTATTGCACAATTTAAAATATAATCTCCACTATAATACATGTTTGCATTGTTATATTTTTGAGCCATAATTTAGTAAAAATTAAAAAATGGTTATCTTTTTAGCAGCTGATACTTCAAAAACAAACACCTGGTTTACTTTCCTTTTCTACTTCTACCTGTACTATAGGCATTTGGATTTGAGACCCTTAACTCAGTGATTTGCCTTAGCAAATGACAAGAAGAAATCTGGCTTTGCTGTCTACATGCTTTTAAAATAATGAATGGAAGCTGATGATGACTGACTTCTCTGGCTGGGTATAGACAGATTACTGTATTTGGCATGACAGTAGTCTTTGGCTAGGTAGTGACTATTTATTTTTTCATTCACCTTTTCTCAGAATTCTAAAATTTTTGGTGCCCCTTTCAAGAGGCTACTCATTTTAAATAATTTAGAGCAAGACTTGAATAAAATGTAAATAAATAATATATTATGTTCCCAGCTAAGCATATTCAACGTTTGTGTTTTCTAAAAAATATACATATAGTCATGTTCTTAATATTATGACAGTATCTCCTGTCAAAGTTGTTTGTGCTTAATTGTCACAATTATTGATAGCAATTATCATTTTCTTGATTAGAATGTAAACTCCAGAAGATAGCATTTTTAAAAACATCAACTGACTTCAAATACCTAATAGAGGGCCTGGTACATAATAGGCACTCAATAAATGTCTGTTCAAATATTATTTCAAGGATGACTGAAGCAAAATCCAATGTTTGAGGAATATGTATTAGTCACGCTAGAGTAAGTTGTGTTGTTGGTAACAACCAACCTCCAAATTTTAGTGTCTTAATGTACGAAAGTTTATTTCTTGCTCTGCAATGTGTCATCATAGTTGACAGAGGGCTCTCCACCAGGATTGTTGGAGACTATGCTCTTGTAGCAGTATTATCTAGATTAGTGGTCTCCACTCAGATGTTATAATAATGGAAGAGAGAGACTGGAGAATCATGCATAGCCTATTTTGCACTTGTTTATTTGGCTAAAAGTAGTTATATGTCTTTACCTAGATGCGAAGAGGCTGGGGAGCATTGGAGAGCAAATAGAATATTTAATAAAGATTACTATCTCTGTCACAACATGGTAAGAAAACTAACAACTAATTCTTACCTGCAGTTGCTGCATGTAGCTTCTAGAACTGTTGTCAGACCCTTTGGTACAAATGTCCATATATATAACAAGAAGTTCATTCCCTAAAATGACTATAAGTCTGACCGCTATGTATATCATGCACTAGGGTATCCTGAATATCCACAGTTGTGTCACATTTTTTAAAGTGATAATTTAGAGTGCTCTTTGTTTTGTAAACTTTTAATTTTCATGGGTACGTAGTAGGTATATTTATTTATGGGGTACATGAGATGTTTTGATAGAAGCATGAAATGTGAAGTAATCTAGAGGGCTTTTTGAACCATTTTGATTAATAGTACCACATGGGCAAATGGTCTCTGACACAGGTAGTAGATCCTGTGGGAGGCTAAGAGGAGGGGTCTCAAAAGTGGGCCCAGAAGTAAATTCTGATATATTATCCCTCTTTTGTTCAAGAAGTTTCCTCTTTCTGCCCTGAAATAAGTTCTTTGGAAGTAGGCTCTATATAACTTATTTCTAGTTATGAATCACTATACTGGTTCTGCCAAGAATGCCAGGGTTACCCTCCACATTGAAGTTACTACTATAACTTATGAACAAAGTAAGTGAGAGGAGGCAAAGATCTTCCTTCTATGTGTTTTGCAGGAAAGACTTCTCAGAGGAGATGTCATCTGAGCTAACTTTTGAAAATAGGTACTTTTTATTTGTGAGCAGATAATATTCCAGTGCAGAAGGGAGCACTGTGAGGTATAAGGGGAGAAACCTGGCTAAAGTCAAGAAGGCATGAAAGTGCATGACATTTCTGGGAACAAAGGAGAACACCAATGGGTTAAAACGTGAGGTTCTTGTGAGGGAAGTGGTGTAAAATAAATAGAGAGGTGTGTGGTTGCTCTTATGATGGTATCCAAAGAATCACACCTACCAGTAGACCCACTTTGTAAAATTTCCTCTCATATTGACTAAGCTTGACTGTGTGATGTAAGTTGAAGCATGATAAATGCTCATGCATGGGGCTTGCCTGCTTAGAGCCTTGAAATCATCAAGGCTGAAAGAGTTCAGATTATCCTATTTGAGGATGAAAGATTGATAGACAAAGAGTGACCACCACCCCTCAAAAAAAAAGTGAGAGAGACCATGTGGAAAGAGAGAACATGAAGAGAAGGTTCTCATGGAAAGAGCAAGACCACATCATCTGGGAGGAACCAGCCCCAGCTGACAAGCAGGGATGTGAGTGAACCCATGCAAGATCAACAGAAGTAGCACCCAACTAACCCAGAGAACTGTGAGAAGTAATAAACATTGCTGTTTTAAGCTACTAAGTTTCAGGATGGTTTCTTAGGCAGTGATAAGTAATAGATACAAAAGGTAATTTTGTTTATTCATTCAACAGATACTTATTGGGTTTGTTAACTACTTACTGTGTGGAAAGCACTATGCTAGAATTTGACCATAATTTGTAGAGCCTTGTATTACTTGGTAAGGATTCATTGTCTCTCTGCCCTAACTCCAGCCATGACAAATTCAATTGCTATTGTTTTAATTCAGGGCTTTGTCATGTCTTACCTATGGTAATAACATGCCAGTTGTTCTCCCTTTCATTCCAGCCTCTTTGTTGTAAAACAAAAACCTGACCTATATTATACTCCTGTTTAAATTTCTTCAATGGCTTATCATAACCTTCAGATCAAATTTTTAGATTCCTTTACATGCATCATCTAATACCATTTATACTCTCTTACCCATTGTTTAATAACTTATGGTTTTCTAAATAAGCAATGCTTACTCTGGTATTGCAACCAATGCACATATTGTTGTCTTGGCCTGAAAGGCCTTCTCTCATTTGTCTTCCTAGAAAAAACTTACACATACGTCAGGATAGAGTCAAAGGCATACATGCATACATTTTTCTCCAATAACTCTAGATGAGATGGATCATTCTTTCTTTTTCATATCATGCTACCACTGTCCATTGCATATCACTCTAATATCATAACACTTGTCACATATGTTGATATGCTGTTTTTCCTTCTAGATTGTGAGCTTCTTGAGAGCAAAGGAGTCTATCTTTTTTACCTTTGTGTACTCAGCTCTTTAATTTGTAATACATAGTTGATACTCTAAATATTTCTTGAGTAATGCCTTTGTGTGTAGGCCACAGAAAAATCACTGAGTATTTTATGGGAAGGAATTCTTAAAAAATTAATTCAGGCATTAGTGTGAAAGAGAGAAGAAATAAAGGCAAGTTTATCCCTTTCTTAAACTATTTAACTACTTCAGTGGTCAAGGTAAGACATGACAATGGCTGGAACTAAGGCAGCAGGAATAGAAGAGGCAAAATGGGCATGACATAGAAGAATCTCTAAATAGGAAGAATGAACAATTACAAGATTTTTTTATGTTTAGCTTGGACAAATGAGTAAATGGTGATACCACTAACAGATATAGAAAATACCAAAAGAGCAGGTTTTGTGATGAAAAAAAGGGAGTAAAAGGAAATAATCATCAACATATTGCCTATCCAGGGTGAATTTGAAGGATGTGGCAGCTCTCTCTGGTAAGGAAAACTAACTGTTCATACTAATGAAGGTTACTTTTAGAAGGAGGATAAAAATCACTGTGGCACTAGAAAATCCCTGTGAAGGATGGCTTGAATGGACTAATTCACATTTAATTTGGAACTCATAAGAAAGGTAAATGAACCTAGATTGGCAAATAATATGCTGAGTAATCTTTAAACTTCTTCCAGGAGATATCTGATATGCAAACAGTTGTGTTTTATGCTACAGTCTACAATCATAAATTCTTCAAGAAAATGAGGTACCTAAATAGACAGTAACAGTCCCATTTTAGTGATGCTACTACTAAGATAATTATTATCATGCAGAATAACAATGGTCACTGACATCATGGAGTGAATTTGGTAGCTCCTACTGCAGGAATGGCATCATAGAAATGATTCTCCTGAAATTTCATCCATGTGTTACAAAATTGCAAGAGTCTTCTCTTTGATTCTTCTTCAATCATTTATTGTCCAACAACAATTATCCAACAGCTGGTATACCAAATTAGTGCCTTTTCCTCTGATTAGAAGTCTTAATGTGTCTGACAAGACTTCATTTCTGTGTTTCTTACATCAGATGAAGAGTTTCAAATAACACAGCAGTCCCCAACCTTTTTGGCATTAGGGACCAGCTTCATGAAAGACGATTTTTTCATGGACAGCAACGGGGCTGAGGGGAGAGGGATGGTTTTGGGATTGAAACTATTCCACTTCAGATCATCAGGTATTGAATTCTCATAAGAAGTGCACAAAATAGATCCCTCGCATGTGCAGTTCATAATAGGGTTCGTGCTCCTATGAGAAATCTATTGCTGCCGCTGATCTATCTGACAGGAGGTAGAGTTCAGGCGGGTAGTTGCTCACCAGCCGCTCACCTGCTGTGCAGCCTGGTTCCCAACAGGCCACAGACTGATACCGGTCCCAGGGGTTGGGGACCCCTGAAATAACACATTGCCTATCACAACACCCTCTCATCATGCTAGTTGCTCTGGGCAAGTTGAACTTCCTGTTTCAATTTTTCTCAGATATAAATTCATGAGAAATAGCTTACTAGAGAGGGGAGTTGAGAAATTAAGCCATATATTATTTCTTCAGAGTATTCCTTATAAAAAGAAGAGACAAAGTCAAATGTTGTGGGATATTTAAAAAACCCATAAAACTAACACTTCAAAGCCTTGAATTCTGAGATAATTAGGGCAGCAAAGAAACACTTGATGCATCTACAAAGCAGAAATTAAATAGGGCAGTTGAGGGGATCAAAACAAAAATGGAAGAAGGTGAAGCTCAAACTTGGAGTGTGGATTTTATCTAGACTCCCAACTACATTGCTGTTAACAACAAAAAAGAGATCAGAGATAGGTTCTCATGTAGTTTGAAATATACCAAGAAGCAGTAATAGTTGGCAACTGCTACTTCTGGTCCTCTTTCATTGTTTTGCTTAAAGCAAGAAAAGCCAAGTGACATAGTAGAGCTTCACAACAGATTTATTCCCCCTCTTCTAGTCACTACACCAGTGAGACAGCTTGTGATATTCTTCTGATAACTACAATGGGTTAATACTTCACTGAACTCTGGAGGCCAAGTGAGTTAGCTCCCAGAAGACACGAATGTCATCAACCAAATAAAACCTTACACAGCACCACATATAATCCTGATGTAGCTAGAAGTCTGTGCCTTACCTAGAAGGATGCATCTACTCTCATCCTTCCTGCAGAGACTGCACTTGGGATATTGTACACCACAATATCCTTCTACTGTATCAGCAAGATGGAGCACATCCTGTAACTGGAGCCTGAGCTGATACTTGTGGTAACTCAGGAACATATAACATCTACTCTCTTTGTAATTTGGGCAGTGCTATCTTGGAGGCTGCTTGATAAGTTAGGTGATAGTGAAATTAAGTCCTTTAGGCGCATTGTCAGTTTGTTGTGAAGCTGAGTTTATTTGCAAAGTAAGTAGTTCTGCCTGTGCAATTGCCAGCAAGTTAAATCAAGACAGAAATCTACCCCTTAAAAAAGTTGCTTTTATTAAGAAGAGGGTGTCACTGGCTGTGATCGATACAGACACTGTATTTCCAAAGAATAGCAAAAAGCACATGGCCCTTAACGTAGCTGATGCTCGTGAAATATTTTTCTTTTATTTTAGCCACAATATTAACTACATGCTTTTGCTTTTAAAATTTTTTCTAATTTGATTCTCTTGTTTTAAAAATGAATTTTCCAAGAGTAGCCATGAATTGATCATTATGATTTGACAATGGGCTCATTTTTCAATTTGTTTTACTTTTGTGAGTGTTTAAATTTTTCTATTAATAAAATATTTTAAAAATATGTCTTCTAACCAGGTTTTTCAATAGCTTTTTAAAAGTAGCTTTTCTTATGCTGCTGCAATTTCCAATTTCAAATTTGAAACTATAAGTTTTATTAATTATGCAATCTCTAAGTGGTTGTACAATTTTCATTGTATTTCCATTTGCCTATTTACTTGTCAACACTTATCACTGCTTTTGTCCTTTAGTTTATTCAGTCTTTAATATAGTTAAGGAAGAACTCATTTAATGAATGCATGATACTGACCTGGATATTTAAGATCATGATGAGCAAATTTTAGTTCTTACTTTCAAGGAATCTATTTTTTAAAGACAGATATGTGTCACACATCAGATTTTGATAAATATTTTAGTAAAGGTTGTCCTGTGAGAATTAATTCCAGCAGGCCTGGAATCAGCCGTAGCTCATTTGCTTAAGTCTCTGTATAACACTGACTGTTAGCCAGTTAAGAGTAGTGCTCTGTAACCATGAGTCTGATGATCTGTGTTTATCCCTTAGCGGAGAAAAATCAAAGAAAATAGAATTTCATGAGATCTTTCATATCTCATGAAGATATTAAGTAGATTAGAGAGTTTGAGAAGAATGAATATTGTGAAGAGATTTTTAAATTTGTTAAACCCTTTTCAGAGGGCAACTGCCTGAAAAGAGGTTTCAATTCAAGAGGTAACAGGAACAGAAATTTGGTGGCAAAAGAGAAAAGGAGAAATGAGGCTAGAGTTTGAAGAGGAAAATGGTTGACAGGAAATTTATTTAGGGTTGGTGAAGAAATAAAACACCTGGAGGCTAAGGACAAAGATTGGAGTAGGAGGCAAGTTGAAATGCAAGAGATGAGAAGAATTGTTGGGTGATGCCTTGGACAAGGGGATAAGGGTGAAATCAAGAGAGTGCTGTTTCTGGCTGGGCATGGTGGCTCACGTCTATAATCTCAGAACTTTGGGAGACCAAGGCAGGTGGATTTCCTGAGGTCAGGAGTTCAAGACCAGCCTGTCCAACATGGTGAAACCCCATCTCTACTAAAAACATAAAAATTAGTCAGGTGTGGTGGCGGGCACCTGTAATCCTAGCTACTTGGGAGGTTGCGGCAGGAGAATCACTTGAACTTCACTTGTGCCATTGCACACAGAGAGAGTGCTGTTTCTTTTGTGAAATAGGAAGAAAATATTAATTATATAAAATAATTATATAATTATTTTATTATTAAATATTACTATATTATAAAAAAAGAAAATATTAATTATATAAAAATAAAGCAGAACATATATTTCACAGGCCAGAATGTTTGGAATCTTAGGATAGTCATTTTACCATTTAAAAATGAATAGCACATAGTATGTAGGTGCATTATTTCAAAGCAAAATATGTGAGACGGGTACAGGTTCTCCTGGAGCAAAAATCTTCTACCAATCTTGTCTGTATTTACACCTTCAGAGCAATAAGCATTTTCTTATGGATTCAGGTTTTTCTTTGGCCATCTGGCTTTGCTCTCTTAAGTGTTTTCTACTGTGGCTTTTAAGGTCCTCAATACCATCTGTCTCCATGTATAAATGTTCTGCGGCACACTACTGGGATGAAGAATGGCATATTTTTAACAAAGCATTCCATTAAAGTTGACAGGCCTCCAAACTGACCTGACTGTATTATAATATTTTCTTTAACTTGTTCCCCAAATTAACTGATTCTTCAAAATTAATCTTGACTATTACATTTATTAATTTTGCATTTAAAAATTTGTCCCCTAATATTTTACACATAGAATTTTAGTTAGCTTTACATCAGTATACCCTTCTAATTCCAGCCAAAATGGAATAATAGGAACTAGATTTACCCTCCTTCTGGAAACATTAAAAAATGAGCAAATTATAAGGAACTACAAATTTCAAGTCACTGAAGAAAAGGCAATGAATGATAGTGATCTATCAGAGATGAGAAAAATGAGATGATTCCTATGATTGCTCTAGTTTTTTGCCTTAAGAGAGTTTCCAGGCCATGATGCAAGGAGGAGGAACGCAGGCAAAGATTGGCTGACTACCTGAGTTAAGGACACAGAGCTAAGTGGCCAGGGAAATCAAAGGGGCTATAATTTACAAGACAAAGTACCAGAAAGGAGAGATCTGCACAGAGAGAACCATGAAGATCTGCAGATCATCTTCCTGAAGTAGTCAGGTGATTACTGATAAACACATGTGTGTTAGGAGACAAGCTGAGTCTGAGGAAAGAACTGCCCCAAAGTATGGAGGTAACAGTGCCTAATGCTCACTTGCATGTCAGTTACCACCAGCCAGCATGGAAAACCTCATGATTCATGAAACCCTGGGTAGATTACACAGAGGGTCCTTGGTACTTAGGAATAATTAACCCCAGACTGAGCTCCAGTCTTGCCTAGCAAATTCTAAAAGCAAGATACGAAAGGATCAAACTGTTTCCAATAACTTATAACTTGTGTGTCAGAAAAAAGCTCAAGAATATGTACAGGAATACAAAAATATCCAGAACCTAACAAGGCAAAATTCACAGTGTCTGCTTTCCAATAAAAAAAGTACCAGTCATGTAAAGAAGCAAGAAAATATAAGCCACAATGAGGAAATAATCAATAAAAACTAACCTGGAACTGATACGGGTATTAGAATTAGCAGATAAGAACATTAAAGTACTTATTATAATTGTATTCTATTTGTTCAAAAAGTTGAGACATGGAAGATATAATCAGACCTAACTTGAACTTCCAGAGATGAAAACTACAATATAAGAAGTATAAAATACTTTGGACAGGATGAATTGCAAAGTAGACATTTCAGAATAAAAGATTAATGAACTTCAAGCCAGAGCACTGGAAACTATCCAAAATCAAAAACAGAGAGGAAAGAGTATTTGAAATAAACAAAACTTAAAAGAGTATGAATAAGCTGGGCAAAAACTTCAGGTGGCCTAATGTACATGTAATTGGTGTCCCCAAAGGAGAGGACAAAAGTGAGTACAAAAATATTTAAAGAGACGATGACCAAATTTTTCTAAATGTAATGAAAATAAAAAATTTAACTTAATAAAAATTTTATAAATTTAATTCTGTTGTCTCACATATCTGAGGCTTTGCCCACAGATTCAAGAAGCCAACAAACCCCAAGTTCAGGAGGGATAAAGAATACTCAACCAAGGCCCATTATAAAACCAGACTGCTCAAAACAAGTGATAAAAAGGTCTTAATAAGATCTTGAGAAAAAAATGACGTATCACATACAGTGGAATAAATACAAGATGGCAGCAGATTTCTAATCAGAAACAATGCAAGTAAGAAGACAATGAAGCAGCATCTTTAAAGTACTGAGAAAAATAAAAGATTGAACAAGAGTTTTATAACCAGTGAAATGTCTTTGGTTTTTAGCAGTTTGACCTAGACATGGTTTACTTTGTATTTATCTTTCTCAGGATCTGCTGAGCTTCTTGTAAATATACATTTATGCTTTTCTCCAAATTTGGGGAATTTGTGGCCATTATTGAGTTTTTTTCTTCATTTTCTCCTTCTCCTGGGATTTCAATCATACTATGTTACACCATTTTCTATTGTTTCACAGATCTCTGAGGCTTTGTGCATTTTTCCCCAGTTTCTCTTTCTCTCTCTCTCACTCCTTAATTGTATTGATCTATATTGAAATTTAGTGACTTTTTTCTTTTTCTATCTCTAATCTAGTGTCTAGCCCACCCATGCATATTTTATTTCATGTATTTGTAATTTTCAGTTCTGCCATTTTCACGTTTTCATTTGTTTTTGTTTGTTTGTTTGTTTGTTTTTTGAGACAGGGTCTTGCTCTGTCACCCAGGCTGGAGTGTAATAGCATGATCTCAGCTCACTGCAACCTCTGCTTTTCAGGTTCAGGTGGTCCTCCCACCTCAGTGTCCTGACTAGCTGGGACTATAGGCATGTGCCACCACACCCAGCTAATTTTTGTAATTTTTGTGATTTTAGTAGAGATGGGGTGGTTGCGCCATGTTGTCTAGGCTGATCTTGACATCCTAGGCTCAAGTGATCCACCCACTTCACCCTCCCAATATGCTGGGATTACAGGCATGAGCCATGGCACCTGGCCATAGCTTCCATTTTAAAATTGACATTCTCCATTTATGCATTCATTATGACTATCTTTTAAGTCTTTGACCATATTTATTCTACATAAATTTTTATAAGAAAATTTAATATCTGGGTCATCTCAAGTTTGATTTATATTGACTTTTCCTTTGTTTTCCAGGGTAGGTATTATACTTTGTGAACTTTTCACATATCTGGTAATTTTTATTGCCTAAGGACATAGTGATTACTACATTGCCTAGAGTCTGGGCCTTTTGTTGCTGCAGTTTTGTCTTTTTTTTTTTTTTTTTTGAGTATTGCTTTTTGTGCTGGTAAACAGTAAGTTTACTAGTGGATTAGTCTCCTTTTTGTGATGGCCATTTTTAAGCTCAGTTTGGGCAACTCTAAAGCAGTCTCTACACTAGTAATAGACTTGGCATAATCTAAGGTATGCCTTTTCTGTATCCTATGTATCCTAATACTGGGAGACTTCCAGAATCTTCATTCAGCTCTCAGCTCCCCAGAATACCTTAGAGCCTCACTCTAACAGCTTAATAATCAGTCAAAGACTGAAGGAGACCCCCATGCAGATTTCTGGAGTGTCTTCTCTGTTCCGTTCTCTTCTTCTAGTATCCTGCTCTGAAACATTTTGCCATTCTGCCACTCAGCAACCCCAAACTCTTATCTTTCTTTCCTCAGGATTTTTTTTTTTCTGACTTGTACTCCAGTTCTTCAGGCCATGGTCTAGAAGTGCTTTTAGATAGAAAGTTGTGTTGATCTTGGGGCTTGCCTCATGTTTCCTTTCTCTCAGGGATCACAGTCCTGTACCATCTTTTGTTAAAAAATAGAAAAGTGTCAACTCACGTATTTTAAAATTTCTATTGTTGTTTATCATCACTGTGTTGCTCTGGTATAAGCTAATCCATCATGACTGAAGACAGAAGTCCTACTTGATTTAACTTCTACATTTAGGACTGTAATCTACTGTATTTTTTTTAATGTTGTGAGGTAAACACCAACTTTCATTTTTTCTTATTAATAGCCAGTTAACTCAGCATAATTTATTTAAAAGACAATCCTTCCACATTTAACTACCATAGAGCCTTTGCATGCTACCTTTAAAAAAACTGATACTAAATACTTTAAAATTTAATATCAGTTAAATACAACCTATTGACTTTTACTGTTCTGATAGAAGATTTTTTTTTTTGTATATAATGATAGAAGCCATATTAGGTGATGACACCAATCATAGAACCAAAGCTTAAGAACTTTCCGTTATCTAAGGTTACAATGCAAAGCAATAGCGATATTGGCCTATCAGTGCTTTTAGAATTAACCATTTTATTTTTCCTTTTTTCACAGCTGCTAATTATGAGAATGTAAAATCTTTCATTGGAAATAAATCTAGTTCTTTCTATAATACTTAGCCCTTTTTGAATGGACAAATTAATAATTATAATACTATTATGAGTAACAACAATGACAAAAAGATTAATTGATCTTATTGTCTCTTTTTACTGTGGTGACTGATCTTTACAGATGGCCTCTCAATGAACCAGGCCTCTTGATGTTCACCCCTCTTTCCTTATAGTATATATTATATACTATATACTGTAGTATATAGTATATAATGTATGCTATATACTGTAATATATAGTATATATTTCCTCATAGGATATGGGCTTGCCATGTGTAACCAATATGTAGTGAAAGTGACACTACAGAGTTGTGAGGCTGGATTATAAGAGGATTTGCATCTTCTACATTTTATTGGAACACGTGCTTTGGGGAAAGCCACCTCCCACATAAGAAACCCTCTACTCTTGAGACTGTCATATTGTAAGAATTCTCACAGTGCCATATGGAGAGGTTGCATGAAAAGAGGGTGAGAAGAAGAGAGGAAGGAGAGAGAGAGAAGGGAAGGGAGGGGCAAGGAGGAGAGAATAGAATACTGGGCTTGGCCATTCCTCAGATGTTCCAGGCATATCAGCTGGGGTGGCAGATATATGAGTGAAGGAGCCATGTTGAACATCTAGCCTAAGCGAACCTTCAGCCCCAGCGACCATATGACTGCAGTCACATAAGAAATCTATCAAGAACTGCCTGTGTAAGCCCATTCAACTCATGGAACCATGAAATATAATATAAACTGTTCTTTTAAGCCACTCAGTTTATGGGTAATTTGTTGAGCAGCCACAGATAACCAGACAATTACAGTAATGACTGCTGCAATTGAAATAAGCTGTTTATGTCTAAATGATTGTTGCTTTCGATGAGCTTTTGTCTACTCCAAAATGACAGACTGTACAAATTACTTTTACTATTAAAGAGTTGTCATTATTTTAAAAATTTGGAACAACACTTAATTGTGCTCAGTGCTTATCAGGAGGCACTCACATAATTTGAGGGTTGAAATGATATGCTGTTTTAGCTAAAGTTATTGAATAATTTACCATGATTTTATTGTAGAACTTAAAGACTTGCTTTTATTGGTAAGTGTAAAACAAATTCCATGGTTTGCCTTGAAGAATCAGATAATTGCTCATTTTTTAAAAAAGTAATATTTGTATTTCTCTTTATGTACAGATTTTTAAAATCAGTAATACGTTGTTATCTGCGCTTGATTATAATGGAAAAGACCAAACGAAAGTGTTAACTTCTAATTGTACCTATGAAGACTTGATTCAGGGCTATGGTTGCTGTTAATATTTGAAGGATCTATTCCAACTGGGTACTCACTTGTTTATCCAATGCCTTGTTGATAGAACTATTTTTTTCTGTTCAAATGGAGCCCAATTCTATTGATTTTTGTGTGGAAGGTTTGTCTGCCTGCTGAGGATGTTTTCAGGAACCTCTCAGTACTTATGTCTTCTATGTCAAAGTTCTGATTCAGTACGTTCTTACCAGTGTTTCCTATTCTTTCTGCCTTACTCTATAATGTTGTTATCAGATAAGAGCCACTTAAATATTTTTTGTTACCTGTATGCCTGATATGTTCTAAACAGCTGAGCAGAATTATTTCTTTCATACTAGTAAAGTAGCTTGGTTGTATAATATTGTTATGGTTTTAAAAAATGTATCAGTTATTAACAACTCTAAAAAGGAAAATGTGATAAAAATATGGATTTTTCAAGTAATATTCCTAGTACATATATGTATACAAATAGTATATAATAATATGTGAAACAAAATAAAATTTTGACTTATGTTGTTTATCATTTCTCCCTTCTACTTTTAAATTATGACAGACACTAGTTTAGTAAGCAAACTAGAGTATAGTCCAGCTAATAGATGCACACTGTTACTGTCAGTTGGGTAGGCTGTTATTTAAGTAGTATAAACTCCTAGGCTGGATTTCAATTGTCGTCATATATAATCAGAAACCTGAAGATACTTTATTTACTTAGAAATTTAAAATGCCACTCAGTAGCTGAGCAAGTGATCACTCATCCAATGAATAAGTTTTCTAAAAATGTTAAAGAGCAAAAATAAAGGAATTGACAGCCCTTATCTATTTTGTGTTGGAAAACACACAACTTCCTTCATTCAAAATAGTAAATAGAAAGTCATGCAGGATGTGGTTCAGATGAGATGAAAAGCAATCTCTGAGAGACTATTTACAGTTACTTTTTAAAAAACAATGCTATTATTGTGGATCAAATACTATACTTGGGTGTCAAATAACCTGTGGTTTATTACTGGATTCTCCATTCATGCTTACATTTATATAGAATTATTCACCCAGTAAGTCTTATGAATTATTAACCTGGAATCCTCTTCATTACGCCCACCTGAGATAGATGGGATTTATTATTCTCCACATTGTACAGGTGAGGAAAGTTGAAGCAGGGAAGGAGGGTTACTTTTCATAGTCACACAACAATAATACAACCAAGAAGAGTTCACTAAGTCTCCTGATTCAAATACTGAACATGAACAAATTCAGACTTAAAGTTAAAGCAATATTTAATAAATACTTAGAAATCAATCAGTGAATAGCCCCAGTGAGTAGAGCAATCCATGTACTATTCTTACCTCTCTACTTTTGGTTGCTAACTAGAGTCCCCAAAGCATATCTTTTGTAGTTTACTTACTGATTCCAGGAAGGAGACTATTAGAGATGGTCCAGAGTCTCCAGGTTCAAGTCATGCTTGTGTACATCTTCTTGTGGTCTTTTGGTGCCCTCCTATTTCCTGTTATCCACCATGGAGTTTTATTTTTATCTTATTTTTTTTAATTTTTAATTTTTGTGAGTGCATAGCAGGTGTATATATTTATGGGGTACATGAGATATTTTAATGCAGGCAGGCAACGTGTAACAGTCACATCAGGGTAAATGTGGTATCCATCACCTCAAGCATTTATCCTTTCTTTGTGTTACAAGCAATCCAGTTTTACTCTTTTAATTATTTTTAAATCACAATTAAATTATTATTGACTATAGTCATCATGTTGTGCTATCAAATACTAGATCTTATTCAATTTTTTGAACTATTTTTTTTAACACATTAACCATTTTCACTTTTCCCCTACTGCCACCCCCACTCAACTCTCCTTGCCAAACTCTGGTAACCATCATTCAACTCTCTATCTCCATGAGTTTTAATTTTTAGCATGCACAAATAAATGAGAACATGCAAAGTTTGTCTTTCTATGCCTGGCTTATTTCACTTAAAATAATGACCACCAGTTCCATCCATGTTGCAAATGACAAGATCTCATTAAAAATATCTTTATTTTTTATGGCTGAATAGTACTCCATTTTGTATATATACCACATTTTCTTTATCCATCATATTTCTGTTGATGGACACTTACATTGTTTCCAAATCTCAACTATTGTGAATAGTTCTGTAATGCACATGGGGGTACAGATGTCTCTTCCATGTACTGATTTTCTTTCATTTGGTGTGGGATTGCTGGATCATATGATACCTCTATTTTTAGTTTTTTGAGGAACCTCCATACTGTTCTCCACAGTGGGTGTACTAATTTACATTCCTACCACAGGGGATTCCCTTTTCTCCACATCCTCTCCAGCATTTATTATTGACTGTCTTTTGGATAAAAGCCCTTTTAACTGGGGTGAGATGATATCTCATTGTAGTTTTGATTGGCATTGCTCTGTTGATCAATGATTTGAGTACCTTTTCATATACCTGTTTGCCATTCATATGTTTTCTTTTGAGGAATGTCTATTCAGATCTTTGGCACATTTTAAAACCAGATTATTAGATTTTTTTTCCTGTAGAGTTAGTTGTCTGAGTTCTTTATATATTCTGGTTATTAATCCCTTATCAGATAAATAGCTTATATATATTTTATTCCATTCTTTGGGTTGTCTCTTCACTTTGTTGATTGTTTCCTTTTGTGCAGAAGCTTTTTTAGTTGATGTGATCCCATGTGTCCATTTTTGCTTTGGTTGCCTGTGCTTGTGGGATATTACTCAAGAAATCTTTGCCCACTCCAACTTCTTGGAGAGTTTCCCAAAATGTTTTCTTGTAGTAGTTTTGTAGTTTGAGGTCTTAGACTTAAATGTTTAATTCATCTTGATTTGATTTTTGTATATGGCAAAAGACAGTGTTCTAGTTCCATTCTTCTGCATATGGATATTCAATTTTCCCAAACACCATATATTGAAGAGACTGTCACGGTGTCTTATTTCCTAGCACTTCTGGGATTAAGAAGGTGTAGGGAAGCATTATTTCCACTTTGCTCCATACATTCAGAACCTCGAGGCCAAAATTATTATCCTTCTTTCGTGGTCAACAATAAGATTTTTCAGTGGTTTTATCTGTTTTTGATTACTCAGATTCCCAGTAAAGTAAAACATTGCAGGTGCAATGCTTTTATGCTGCTGCCAATAGGTAATGGGAGCCAGGAGGCGATTTCATCCTCAGGCACTCGGTGGAATGTATACCTTGTGGTTGGCTGATACTAATCAATGAAGCTTTAGTTTCAATGTGACACAGTTGTTTCAGAATTCACCTTGGGTTTAATGTTCCTGGAGCTTTATCCAAATATCTGACATTCTATCTAGGTACTTCTATAGGTAGGCAATTTGAAAAAAAAGTTTGTCAACTAGACTTTTTTAGACAACTGAATAGGAAAAATGCCTAGTTCTATTTATTTGCTTAATTTGATTGCCTTGATTTAAGAGAGAAACATCTTTTTGGATTTAAAAAAGGCAAAATGAACCCAAAGTATTTAATCAACTACAATAACCTTATTGTAGGCAGCAGTGTCTTTGGTCAAGGAAAACTCTAGCTGATGTAGAATTTGCATTTTGGATCTTTGCATGGGTATTTGTGAGTAAGCAAGGTGAAAAAATACATAATAGAAAATTAAAATCTTGATTTGCAGTACTTTCCAGTAGTGACTGAAAATTCCTTGGTCTGCAATATTTAAAAAAGTTAAGATTTACTTAAATAATTTTATGAAGAATTTACATTCACTGTGATAGTTAAACTATCTCAAGTTATTATTTGTAATTTTCATATATTTTGGTGTAGACTTCTAATCTTAGTGAGGAGGAACCCATTAAATGGCTTTAAGGTTTGTGCCTTGATTTCTAAACCGTTGGTAGTTATGTGACTCAATAGCCCATAGATCAGACTTTCAACGTCTGAATTATTTACTTAAAAAGACTGGCTAGACTTGCTCATGGATTTTTCTCTCATTAGCTTGCAGTTCTAGTGTCCTTGAAGAGAATAATGATAATAATAATAATGAAAGGAGAACAAAAAAGGGAGGACACATTTCTTGAAATGGCCTCCTGGCTTTCTACCATAGACGTTTTCTTAGCTTAGTTTCTAAAGGCGGATTGATTAGCAATAGAAGAATATTAGTAATTTGTGTATTTATGATGTGAAATTTCTAAGTGGAGTATCCTAGCTATGCTTGGGAAGAATAAGACCTGAGAATGGGTTCTAATACCACCCCCTTCTTCTGAAGCATGTTTGATGACTCATTTATAAAGCTTTGGGGATGGGCAAGGGGGTTGAGCAGTGACTGATTTCTTGTCTGTTGCCATGTCATGGTGGCCAGAGTGGCAGAAATGTGTGCTGTAGAGCCACAATGCAGAAGAGGACTTCTAAGATCTTTCTTAAAACACCTCTTTTTTTCTTATCATTCTCTTTCTTTCATACCTATCATAATCACCCTTCAGTGCTTGTTGAATAAAATTCTGTAACCTGGCATTGATACAATGTGATATAGTCAAATGAGAGTTTATCACTTTGAAGTCCCTTTGTGGTCATATAATGGTTTGATCACTTATAACTGAGCAATCTAGGATAGTTGCTTACCCCTCTGCATCTCATTTTGCTCATCGTTAAAATGGAAACTATAATATTAAGTAGGATTGTCATGAAGATTAGATGAGATAATATGTGCCAAGTACATGTCATGCTGCCTGACATATAATAGGTCTTTAATAATGGTAGCTACTTTGGGGCATTGTTATTGCTATTACTATTAATATTGTAACAGGGATGTTGAAGAAGGAAAATTCATGGGATTTAATCAGAAAATATAGTTGCTTTCCATTGTCCCCTTGGAATATACTTACTGGTGGAACTGCTTCAGCCTCTTTTTGAAATGTAGACAGTACCATTAATTTTCTGGTCATTATTAGTAATTACAAAGTGTTATGTTCACTCCAAGTCACATAATATTAATTTAAAACTGTATAGATCATGAAGTAATCACATTGTTAAATATTTTCTTCTCCTTCCAGCTGGAATGTGCTGCAGATGAGAAATCTGCTTTATGAAGGGGGCAAGTAGAAGGATGCTCTCCTTAGAAATTTTACATAATAAATGCACACATAAAAATACTCTTCTAGGCCAGGAGGGGTGGTTTATGCCTGTAATCCCAGCACTTTGGGAGGCTGAGGCGGGTGGATCACCTGAGGTGAGGTGGGTCGATCACCTGAGGTCAGGAGTTCGAGACCAGCCTGGCTAACATGGTAAAACCCTGTTTCTACTAAAAATACAAAAAATTAGCTGGACGTGGTGGTGTGCGACTGTAATCCCAGCTACTCATGAGACTGAGGCAGGAGAATCGCTTGAACCTGGGAGGCGGAGGTTGCAGTAAGCAGAGATCGCGCCATTGCACTCCAGCTTGGGCAATCAATCCACTTTTAGAACTAAGCTAAGAAAGAATCTACAACAGAAAACCAAGAACCGTTTCTTCTCCCTCTCCTGCTCTATCTTTCTAATCGAGGTTATCCCTATTGGTTGAAGGTGGGAAAAGAGCAGGAAAGGTCTTATATGCCGGTACTGTTGGAAACTGACTTTCTATATCCCACTGAAAAGATGTCAACCTGGTGCCTCCTCTTGTGTGCTTTGTAAAAGTCTCTCACTGAGAATATTTGAATTTACTTCGTAGGACAAGGGCAATATATTTTCCTCCAGCTGCTTCTCTCTAAATTGCTCTTGTTCTCCCATGTCCCCCACCCCACTTTCCCAAGAGGTCATCTAGGGAAGAATTTAAAGTGGCTTCAGGCTAGCTCTTTCTCCTATGTGGCATTCTTTTGCCCTGAAAAATGATGGGACTCCAGGCAGATGTCAATGAATGTGCTATTTCCCTTTCTCTGCTTCTCAAGCTGCCAGGGAGCCCATCACTGCTTCTGAGAATTTCCAAGCAGGAGTCCAATGCCAGCCACCTTGTGCCCTGCTCCTGGAGACATGTAAGACCCTCTCTGAGTGCTCCTGCTGAAGCTCTTCTCACTAGGCTTGTAGTGGAGCAGCCTGTACCCCACCAGTCACTGGCTTCCTCCAAAGACAGCCTTCTCACAGATTTTCTCCTCATCTGCTTTCTCTGCATACTGCTATATCCTCTTTGTGGCTGAGGGATCTTCAAAACCACCAAACAAGTTTTTTTGGTCATTTATTTGAAAATTTGCATTTTTGTGGGATATCTTGTGTTAGGTTTCTTTTCTACTGTATGTTGCCGCCCAGTGAAAACACTCAATATTATGTCATCTTTGAGACCTATCTTTTAGAACTCTTCTAAAATCTGCTGTGGTCAGTTTACTGTCTTCCTCGTAGTTCTACATTGAGATTTTCTTCTCCATGTCTTGGCTTTGGCTGATCCCTCTCTCCTGATTTTCTAAACACTTTCTCTCTCTCTCTCTTCCTTACCCCCAAAGTATTATATTTCTCTGTCCAACCCATAAGTTCTTGGGTAACTTAGTTTAGAAAATGAGTTCACATGAGAGTGTTAAAGTTCCTAGGTAACATTTACTTTAACTCAAAAGAGTGAGCAATGTGGGAATTACAAGTGCCTTGGAAGAAACAGTGGAAAACACTTCAAACTCTTCAGACCACACCAGTCAGCTGCCCCTTCAGCTTGTGCCAAAGGCTGGCTTTGCCAATACCCTGACTACATGAGGCTACATCAAGAATAACTTTTCTTTTCCTGTAGGCCTAGTTCTAATACTCCAAGACAAACCACAATTAGAATGAATGCTACTGGTCTTCTATCAATCATTGTTACATTTGTTGAAATAATCCCCATCTAACTGGATGTCACAATCCTATAGCATTAGAGTTGGGTTAAGGTTGAATAATATGTGATCTTATTATTTTTGCTTGGAGAATGAGAAAAGAGGCTTCAACTGGTTGAATCAGTAGCAGAAAATGGAAGTCATCCTCTTTTACTCGTAAATGAGAGAGGGAGACTGAGTGAGCATTTTGTACCTTTTAACAAGAAAGTAAGTGAAAGGAAACTAACCGTGCGTTGTAATGAGAAATGAGGGCTACAAGAAACTTGAAGTCAAATATATTTCTTTAACCTTGAAATAACTTGAATAGTAAAGAATATTTCATCTAAGTTTATTTTTGATGACATGTTGTGGACAAAGGGAATCAAAGTACAGGGCTGAAACCTAGGAATTTTTAGTACTTACTTTGATGAAATATATTTAGGCTTTTGAATATAATTGTTCTATAAGTTCATAGCTTGCATATATGGCTTAGTGTATGAAAACAAAATCACTGATAAATTAAATTTTACAGTTTATAATCAAATAAACAAGTTTATAATAAAATAATACATTTTAAGAAATTCAACATTTGTGCATATCCCGAATTTCAGTAAGGTTGAAGCATGAAATGCTATCAAGTGAATTTAGGACCATTCAAAATCTGTCTATTTAATAACAAACAAATATTTTTGAGAGGTCATTAGTGTCGCTTTGGAGATAAAAAGGGAAAAAAAATATATTAAATGCCTAGAGACAGATAGTTTCCAATTTCTATTTTCTTTTCCTTTCATTTCAAACTTTTTTTTCCCTATGACAAAAGTCTTCCACCATCAAGTCTTCTTGATTAGATCCTACTAGATCAGGTTAATCTGTTTTATAATTAATAATTTCTGTTGTTTCAACATGTGATACCATAAGCACTAGCTATTGTCTGGAGCAGGGAAAAAAATAAGGTATAAAATAAACACATTCCTATTAGCAAATGAGAGCTGCAGGAAACTTGAAGCCCTCGTTTTGTATCTGGAAATGGATCTGGGTCACTGACATAACATTCAGAACTCTGAATTTCAAACATAAGGTGTGAAATTAAAAAGGCTGTTTTTAAATCTATGTGGCTCAGATAGCAGTAATTTGGAAAGGACCAACAAATACAAATCTGTGTGGGTGTGTGTGTGTTTGAAAATGAAAATAAAGAAAAAGAACAAGAACAAAGCAAATCTCAGTGGTATATCAACTGGTACAATGAGTAACTAAGGAAGGCTATAAAAGTTACTAGCAAGTCATTCAATCATAGACTCTGGGAGAGAGAAGGGCTCTCAAGTGGTCATATAATCTAGTTCTTTGCCCTGGAGAAATAGGATATTTCAGCCTCTTTCAATTCTAGCCCTCTGGCTTGTCTTAAAGATTTCAAAATGGATTATACATTTTTTAGGTCAACAACAATTTATTGAGTTCCTACTATGTGGCAAAGACTAAAAATAGGAGCAGGGTCACAGAGATTAATTACATATGTGCTCTTATCTGAAGAAGTTTAGACCAAATGAGAAGACCAACACACAGGCAGATAATTACGGCCAAATAATATGAGTAGCTTGGTCAAGTATGCAATAACTGCTGGGAGAAAAAATTCTTTCAGTGTCATTTAAGCTTATGACTTCTTATTCTGTGTTCTAGTAAAAAAAAAAAAAAAAAAAGGAAAAATTTCTATCAAATGGCAAGAAGGGAGAGAATGTAGTAGCTGGGTCTGGTACATTTACAAAATATCTATTTGGATATTTGAATGATTTCTAAGAAAAAGCAATTGACCTAAAGGAAAAGGAAAGAAACAAAGGTAAGTAGGTGAGAAAGAAAACAGTTGACCAGTAAAGAATAAAGGTCTTCTCTTTTTTGTATTTCTTAATTAAAGCTTAGTATAAATATAGAAAAGTGCCCCAATAAGATCTATAAACTTTAACAAAGTAAGACACTCTGGTAACTACCACCTAAAATAAGAAATAGAACATCTCGTTCGGGCACAGTGGCTCACGCCTGTAATCCCTGCACTTCCGGAGGCTGAGGCAGGTGGATCACAAGGTCAGGAGATAGAGACAATCCTGGCTAATATGGTGAAACCCCGTCTGTACTAAAAATACAATAAAATTAGCTGGGCGTGGTGGCGGGCATCTGTAGTCCCAGCTACTGGGGAGGCTGAGGCAGGAGAATGGCATGAACCCGGGAGGCGGAGCTTGTGGTGAGCTGAGATAGCGCCACTGTGCTCCAGCCTGGAGGACAGAGCGAGACTCTGTCTCAAAAAAAAAAAAAAAGGGGAGGAGCCAAGATGGCCGAATAGAAACAGCTCCGGTCTACAGCTCCCAGCGTGAGCGAGGCAGAAGACGGGTGATTTCTGCATTTCCATCTGAGGTACCGGGTTCATCTCACTAGGGATTGCCAGACAGTGGGCACAGGAAAGTGGGTGCAGCCCACCATGCATGAGCTGAACCAGGGCGAGGCATTGCCTCACTCAGGAAGTGCAAGGGGTCAGGGAGTTCTCTTTCCCAGTCAAAGAAAGGGGTGAAAGACGGCACGTGGAAAATCGGGTCACTCCCACCCTAATACTGTGCTTTTCCAATGGGCTTAAAAAACAGCGCACCAGGAGATTATATCCCACACCTGGCTCAGAGGGTCCTACGCCCATGGAATCTCGCTGATTGCAAGCACAGCAGTCTGAGATCAAACTGAAAGGTGGCAGCGAGGCTGGGGGAGGGGCGCCTGCCATTGCCCAGGCTTGCTTAGGTAAACAAAGCAGCCTGGAAGCTCGAACTGGGTGGAGCCCACCACAGCTCAAGGAGGCCTGCCTGCCTCTGTAGGCTCCACCTCTGGGGGCAGGGCACAGACAAACAAAAAGACAGCAGTAACCTCTGCAGACTTAAATATCCCTGTCTGACAGCTTTGAAGAGAGCAGTGGTTCTCCCAGCATGCAGCTGGAGATCTGAGAACACGCAGACTGCCTCCTCAAGTGGGTCCCTGACCCCTGACCCCCGAGCAGCCTAACTGGGAGGCACCCCCCAGCAGGGGCAGACTGACACCTCACACGGCCGGCCAGGTACTCCAACAGACCTGCAGCTGAGGGTCCTGTCTGTTAGAAGGAAGACTAACAAACAGAAAGGACATCCACACCAAAAACCCATCTGTATATCACCATCATCAAAGACCAAAAGTAGATAAAACCACAAGGATGGGGAAAAAACAGAGCAGAAAAACTGGAAACTCTAAAAACCAGAGTGCCTCTCCTCCTCCAAAGGAACGCAGTTCCTCACCAGCAATGGAACAAAGCTGGACGGAGAATGACTTTCACGAGCTGAGAGAAGAAGGCTTCAGACGATCAAATTACTCCGAGCTACGGGAGGATATTCAAACCAAAGGCAAAGAAGTTGAAAACTTTGAAAAAAATTTAGAAGAATGTATAACTAGAATAACCAATACAGAGAAGTGCTTAAAGGAGCTGATGGAGCCGAAAACCAAGGCTCGAGAACTACGTGAAGAATGCAGAAACCTCAGGAGCCGATGCGATCAACTGGAAGAAAGGGTATCAGTGATGGAAGATGAAATGAATGAAATGAAGCAAGAAGGGAAGTTTAGAGAAAAAAGAATAAAAAGAAATGAACAAAGCCTCCAAGAAATATGGGACTATGTGAAAAGACCAAATCTATGTCTGATTGGTGTACCTGAATGTGACGGGGAGAATGGAAACAAGCTGGAAAACACTCTGCAGGATATTATCCAGGAGAACTTCCCCAGTCTAGCAAGGTAGGCCAACATTCAGATTCTGGAAATACAGAGAACGCCACAAAGATACTCCTCGAGAAGAGCAACTCCAAGACACATAATTGTCAGATTCACCAAAGTTGAAATGAAGGAAAAAATGTTAAGGGCAGTCAGAGAGAAAGGTCGGGTTACCCTCAAAGGAAAGCCCATCAGACTAACAGCGGATCTCTCGGCAGAAACCCTACAAGCCAGAAGAGAGTGGGGGCCAATATTCAACATTCTTAAAGAAAAGAATTTTCAATCCAGAATTTCATATCCAGCCAAACTAAGCTTCATAAGTGAAGGAGAAATAAAATACTTTACAGACAAGCAAATGCTGAGAGATTTTATCACCACCAGGCCTGCCCTAAAAGAGCTCCTGAAGGAAGCACTAAACATGGAATGGAAAAACTGGTACCAGCCGCTGCAAAATCATGCCAAAATGTAAAGATCACCTAAACTAGGAAGAGACTGCATCAACTAACGAACAAAATAGCCAGCTAACATCATAATGACAGGATCAAATTCACACATAACAATATTAACTTTAAATGTAAATGGGCTAAATGCTCCAATTAAAAGACACAGACTGGCAAATTGGATAAAGAGTCAAGACCCATCAGCGTGCTGTATTCAGGAAACCCATCTCATGTGCAGAGACACACATAAGCTCAAAATAAAAGGATGGAGGAAGATCTACCAAGCAAATGGAAAGCAAAAAAAGGCAGAGGTTGCAATCCTAGTCTCTGATAAAACAGATTTAAACCAATGAAGATCAAAAGAGACAAAGAAGGCCATTACATAATGGTAAAGGGATCAATTCAACAAGAAGAGCTAACTATCCTAAATATATATATATATATATATGCACCCAATATAGGAGCACCCAGATTCATAAAGCAAGTCCTGAGTGACCTACAAAGAGACTTAGACTCCCACACAATAATAATGGGAGACTTTAACACCCCACTGTCAACATTAGACAGATCAATGAGACAGAAAGTTAACAAGGATACCCAGGAATTGAACTCAGCTCTGCACCAAGCAGACCTAATAGACATCTACAGAACTCTCCACCCCAAATCAACAGAATTTACATTCTTTTCAGCACCACACCACACCTATTCCAAAATTGACCACATACTTGGAAGTAAAGCTCTCCTCAGCAAATGTAAAAGAACAGAAATTATAACAAACTATCTCTCAGATCACAGTGCAATCAAACTAGAACTCAGGATTAAGAATCTCACTCAAAACTGCTCAATTACATGGAAACTGAACAACCTGCTCCTGAATGACTACTGGGTACATAACGAAATGAAGGCAGAAATAAAGATGTCCTTTGAAACCAACGAGAACCAAGACACAACATACCAGAATCTCTGGGATGCATTCAAAGCAGTGTGTAGAGGGAAATTGATAGCACTAAATGCCCACAAGAGAAAGCAGGAAAGATCCAAAATGGACACCCTAACATCACAATTAAAAGAACTAGAAAAGCAAGAGCAAACACATTCAAAAGCTAGCAGAAGGCAAGAAATAACTAAAATCAGAGCAGTACTGAAGGAAATAGAGACACAAAAAACCCTTCAAAAAATTAATGAATCCAGGAGCTGGTTTTTTGAAAGGATCAACAAAATTGATAGACTGCTAGCAAGACTAATAAAGAAACAAAGAGAGAAGAATCAAATAGATGCAATAAAAAATGATAAAGGGGATATCACCACTGATCCCACAGAAATACAAACTACCATCAGAGAATACTACAAACACCCCTATGCAAATAAACTAGAAAATCTAGAAGAAATGAATAAATTCCTCGACACATGTACGCTCCCAAGACTAAACCAGGAAGAAGTTGAATCTCTGAATAGACCAATAACAGGAGCTGAAATTGAGGCAATAATCAATAGCTTACCAACCAAAAAGAGTCCAGGACCAGATGGATTCACAGCCGAATTCTACCAGAGGTACAAGGAGGAACTGGTACCATTCCTTCTGAAACTATTCCAATCAATAGAAAAAGAGGGAATCCTCCCTAACTAATTTTATGTGGCCAGCATCAGCCTGATACCAAAGCTGGGCAGAGACACAACCAAAAAAGAGAATTTTAGACCGATATCCTTGATAAACATTGATGCAAAAATCCTCAATAAAATACTAGCAAACCAAATCCAGCAGCACATCAAAAAGTTTATCCACCATGATCAAGTGGGCTTCATCCCTGGGATGCAAGGCTGGTTCAATATATGCAAATCAATAAATGTAATCCGGCATATAAACAGAACCAAAGACAAAAACCACATGATTATCTCAATAGATGCAGAAAAGGCCTTTGAAAAATTCAACAACACTTCATGCTAAAAACTCTCAATAAATTAGGTATTGATGGGACATATCTCAAAATAATAAGAGCTATCTATGACAAACCCACAGCCAATATCATAGTGAATCAACAAAAACTGGAAGCATTCCCTTTGAAAACTGGCACAAGACAGGGATGCCCTCTCTCACCACTCCTATTCAACATAGTGTTGAAAGTTCTGGCCAGGGAAATTAGGCAGGAGAAGGAAATAAAGGCTATTCAATTAGGAAAAGAGGAAGTCAAATTTTCCCTGTTTGCAGATGACATGATTGTTTATCTAGAAAACCCCATTGTCTCA
Source organism: Pongo pygmaeus (assembly GCF_028885625.2). Classification (NCBI taxonomy): domain Eukaryota; kingdom Metazoa; phylum Chordata; class Mammalia; order Primates; family Hominidae; genus Pongo; species Pongo pygmaeus. The sequence continues at coordinate 102,479,706 of NC_072380.2, forward strand.
GCCCAAAATCTCCTTAAGCTGATAAGCAACTTCAGCAAAGTCTCAGGATACAAAATCAATGTACAAAAATCACAAGCATTCTTATACACCAACAACAGACAAACAGAGAGCCAAATCATGAGTGAACTCCCATTCACAATTGCTTCAAAGAGAATAAAATACCTAGGAATCCAACTTACAAGGGATGTGAAGGACCTCTTCAAGGAGAACTACAAACCACTGCTCAAGGAAATAAAAGAGGATACAAACAAATGGAAGAACATTCCATGCTCATGGGTAGGAAGAATCAATATCATGAAAATGGCCATACTGCCCAAGGTAATTTATAGATTGAATGCCATCCCCATCAAGCTACCAATGACTTTCTTCACAGAATTGGAAAAAACTACTTTAAAGTTCATATGGAACCAAAAAAGAGCCCACATCGCCAAGTCAATCCTAAGCCAAAAGAACAAAGCTGGAGGCATCATGCTACCTGACTTCAAACTATACTACAAGGCTACAGTAACCAAAACAGCATGGTAGTGGTACTAAAACAGAGATATAGATCAATGGAACAGAACAGAGCCCTCAGAAATAATGTCGCATATCTACAACCATCTGATCTTTGACAAAGCTGAGAAAAACAAGCAATGGGGAAAGGATTCCCTATTTAATAAATGGTGCTGGGAAAACTGGCTAGCCATATGTAGAAAGCTGAAACTGGATCCCTTCCTTACACCTTATACAAAAATTAATTCAAGATGGATTAAAGACTTAAACGTTAGACCTAAAACCATAAAAACCCTAGAAGAAAACCTAGGCATTACCATTCAGGACATAGGCATGGGCAAGGACTTTATGTCTAAAACACCAAAAGCAGTGGCAACAAAAGCCAAAATTGACAAATGGGATCTAATTAAACTAAAGAGCTTCTGCACAGCAAAAGAAACTACCATCAGAGTGAACAGGCAACCTACAAAATGGGAGAAAATTTTCACAACCTACTCATCTGACAAAGGGCTAATATCCAGAATCTACAATGAACTCAAACAAATTTACAAGAAAAAAACAAACAACCCCATCAAAAAGTGGGCGAAGGACATGAACAGACACTTCTCAAAAGAAGACATTTATGCAGCCAAAAGACACATGAAAAAATGCTCACCATCACTGGCCATCAGAGAAATGCAAATCAAAACCACAATGAGATACCATCTCACACCAGTTAGAATGGCAATCATTAAAAAGTCAGGAAACAACAGGTGCTGGAGAGGATGTGGAGAAATAGGAACACTTTTACACTGTTGGTGGGACTGTAAACTAGTTCAACCCTTGTGGAAGTCAGTGTGGTGATTCCTCAGGGATGTGGAACTGGAAATACCATTTGACCCAGCCATCCCATTACTGGGTATATACCCAAAGGACTATAAATCATGCTGCTATAAAGACACATGCACACGTATGTTTATTGTGGCATTATTCACAATAGCAAAGACTTGGAACCAACCCAAATGTCCAACAATGATAGACTGGATTAAGAAAATGTGGCACATATACACCATGGAATACTATGCAGCCATAAAAAATGGTGAGTTCATGTCCTTTGTAGGGACATGGATGAAACTGGAAATCATCATTCTCAGTAAACTATCGCAAGGACAAAAAACCAAACACCGCATATTCTCATTCATAGGTGGGAATTGAACAATGAGAACACACGGACACAGGAAGGGGAACATCACACTCTGGGGACTGTTGTGGGGTGTGGGGAGGGGGGAGGGATAGCATTGGGATATATACCTGATGCTAGATGACGAGTTAGTGGGTGCAGCGCACCAGCATGACAGTGTATACATACGTAACTAACCTGCACATTGTGCACATGTGCCCTAAAACCTGAAGTATAATAATAATAGATAAATAAATAAATAAATAAAAGAAATAGAACATCTCCAATACTCTCACAGCTTTCTTTCTTCTTCCTCCCAGTTATTACACACCCTCAAATGTAACCGCTATTTGACTTCTAGCTCCAAAGATTAGTTTTGCCTGCTTTTGGACTTTATGTAAGTTGTGTCATGTATTCTTTTATGTCTAGTCTCTTTCATTTCACAATATGTCTATCATTCATCTATATCATTTTGGATAACAGTAGTCTGAATATATGACTATATCACAAATTATTTTTTCATACTAAATAAATTTGGGTTGTTTCTATCTCTAGGCTATTACACATAATATTTTATAAATATCCTAGTATGTTGTTTGGTACATATATGTAAGCATTTATTTTGGGTTTAATCTGAGTAGAATAATGGGCCATAAGTAATGCTTTAATGGGTACCCTCAGTAAGTTTTCTAATGTGTTTCTACCAATTTCCAGTTGCTCCACATTCTTGGTAACAGTGTTGTCAGTCCTTTTTATTGTAGCTGTTCTTGTGGGTGTGTAGTGGTAGCTCACTGGTATTAATTTGCGCTCACTGAAAATTATGAGTTGATTACCTTTTCAAATGCATACTGGCAATTCACATATCCTCTTTTGTGAAGTGCATTTCAGGTCTTTTGTGTCTCTTTTAAAAAGTTATCATCTATCAGTTCTTATTGTAAGAGTTATGTATCGAATCCAAGTCCTATTTCTTGCGTATATATTGTAAATACTTCATCCTATTCTATATGTTTCATTTTCACCTTTTAATTTTTTTAAATAAAAATAGGATTTTAGTTTGAATGCAGCTCAGTTTATTAAGCTCTTCTTAGGATTAGTGCTTGTCATGGTTAGTGCCCCATTTCAGAAACCTTTGCTCATTCCAAGGTCATTAAGATTTTTTTGTATGTTTTTCTCTAAAAGCTTTATTATTTGACCTTTCGCATTTGGGCCTAGGATCCACTGATCCATCTGATTTCTTCTTTTTTTTTTAGTGATAGGTTCTCACTCTGATTCCCAGACTATAGTGTAGTAGCCAGATCATATCTCAGGAACTTTTGGGCAGCCTTGAACTTTTGGGCTCAAAAGATCCTCTTGCTTTAGCCTCCAGAGTAGCTGGGATTACAAGTGACTGCTACCCAGGCCCAGCTAATTAAAAACAAATGTTAGAGATGAGGGTCTCGCTATGTTGTCCAGGCTGGTCTTGAACTCCTGGCTTCAAGATATCCTCTTGCCTCGCCTCCCAAGTAGCTGGGATTACAGGCACAAGCTACTACACCCAGTTGATTTGATTTTTTATGTGTTGTGGTAGTGTTTAACGTTTGTTATTTTTTGAAATGGATAAGCACTTAAGCATCATTTATTTTGAAGACCCTGTTTCATTGCAACAATTTTGCCTTAAATTATGTTATTATGTGTGTGTAAATAAAAATATAGACTTTTTTTTTGGTTCCATTGGTTTTTTTGCTTGTCCTGTCTCATTACTGAAATTACTGTGGCTCATACTTAGTTTTTACCTCTAATAGTATGCATCTTTTAACTTAGTTCTTAATTTCCTTGGCTATTCTTGATTCTTTGAAATTCCACACCTTTTAGTATCAGCTTTACAATTTCTATGAAAAGCCTATTAAGCTTTTGATTGGAATTGTGTAAAATCTAGAGATCAATTTGGGGAGAACTGACATCTTTATAATACTGAGTGTTCCAGCCCATGAATATGGTACATCTTTTTATTTTATTGATGTTATTATACATTGTATTTAAACTTGTTTTTAATGCATTTTGCTGGAATATAGAAATATAGTTTATTTTTATGTGTTGACCTTGGATCCTGGGACCCTGATAAATTCACTTAGTTCTAGGGTAGCTTATCAGTTGATTTTATTGTATCTTTTAGGTACATAATTGTATCATTCACAAATAATGAAGGTTTTATTTATTGCTTTTCAATTTTTAAACTTTTTATTACCTTTTCTTCATTTATTGCTCTGGCTAGATCCTGTAGTGCAATGTTGAAAAGCAGTGGTGACAGCAGCCATTGTTTCCTTGGTCTAATCTCAGGGGAAAAATTTTTCACTATTTCACAATTAAGTGTGGTATTTGCTGTGGCTTTTTTATTTTATTGGAGATAGAAGTTCTTTTCTATTTCTACCTTGCTTAAACATTTTAAACATGAATGGATATTTTTGTTAAATTTTATCTGCATCTAAGTGGATCATAAAATTTTTCCCTGTATTTTGCTAATGGAGTTTGAATATTAAACCAACTTTGCATTCCTGGAATAAATTCAACTTAGTTGTGATATGTTATTCCTTTAAATATTTCATTAGATTCAATTTCCTGATATTTTAATTTTTAAAATTTATATTAATGAGTGTTTATATTAATGAGAGCCATTGGCCTGTAAGTTTTCTATATTATAATATTTATCATGCCTTGGTATCAAATTTATGTTAGCCTTTTAAAACAAGAAGCCTTAGGCTGGGCCTGGTTGCCCATGCCTATAATCCCAGCACTTTGGGAGGCTGAGGCAGGCAGATCACTTGAGGTCAGGAGTTTGAGACCAGCCTGGCCAACATGGTGAAACCCCATCTCTACTAAAAAAGAAAAAAAAAAAAAGAGCTGGGTGTGGTGGCTCATGCCTGTAATCCCAGCGACTCAGGAGGCTGAGGCATGAGACGCACTTGAACCTGGAAAGTGGAGGTTACAGTGAGCCCAGGTCGTGCCACTGCACTCCAGCCTGGGTGACATGAGACCCTGTCTCAAACCAACCAACCAACCAACCAAGCCAAGTCTTTCCTTTTTTTCCTATGCTCTGGAGATCTGGAGTCAGTTTTTGTAAGATGGCTATTCTTTCCTTCTTAAATATTTAAAATAATTCATTAGTGATGCTACCAGGGCCTAACGTTTCCTTTTGGGGAAGATTTTTAAATTATCAGTATAATTTATTCAATTGATACAGTATTTTGTGTTTTCCATGTCTTATGAGTCAATTGTATTTTTCAAGGATTTTCCCTTTCAAGTAAATTTTAGAAAGAAACAAATTAGCATAGAATTGTTCAATTCAATGAAGATTTTTATTTTGGAAGAAGTGCTCATGAGTCTTGGTCAGGAGTAAGTGGACCTAAACTGTTCAAAGAATTTTATGGGGATTTCACAGGTTATGCCAAAGACAGACTTCTTCCTCTTTGAAATAACGCAATATCAATGAAAATAATGTCAGTTGGTTTAAAGTATGTTTAATCACTTCTCTCTCTCTTTTTTTTTTTTTTTTAAACTAAGGAACTACTCCAAAATTTAATGGCTCACAACAGCGATCATTTATTTAGCAATCCATTCTGAGGGTGAGAAGCCTGCTCTGGGCTGGCTTTGGCTCACTGTGGCTAGACACACCCAGAGCCTGTGGCTAGTTGGTGGCTTGGACAGGCCTGAGGGTGGCTGATGATGATAATAGTAGAATTGAGGCCGGGCGTGGCAGTGGCTCCGCCAGTAGTTTCAGCACTTTGGGAGGCTGAGGCAGGTGGGTCATTTGAGGTCAGGAGATAGAGACCAGCCTTGCCTACATGATGAAACCCCATCTCTACTAAAAAACACCCAAAATTAGCCGGGTGTCGTGGTGCACACCTATAGTTTCAGCTACTCAGAGGGTGAGGTAAGAGAATCGCTTGAACCCAGGAGGCAAAAGTTGCAGTGACCCGAGATAGTACCACTGCACTCCAGCCTGGGTGACAGATTGAGTCTCCATCTCAAAAAATAAAAAAAAAAAAAATAATAATAAGTAGAAATGGCTGAAAGGTTAGTGGTGTTTTCATCAATGGCTGTGCAATCTTTGTGACCTCATTCTCTAGAAGGTTTGCCTGGACTTGTTCTCATACCACTCAGAGTTCCAAAAGAAGCAGCAAAACAAGTTCCTAATGCGTGAGCACTTTTCAATTATTTGCTTGTGTCACAGTTTCTACTAACCATTTGGCCAAAATCTAGGTGACCAAGCCCAGCCTGTGTGAGAATAGCACATGAAAGGCAATGGATATAGAAGTATCAACAAAACAAGGCTAGAACAATCAGTCCAACAGAATGTGTGATATATTTGCAGCTCCAGTTACGGTGAAAGACTTATTTTGGATACATGTAAAACAAAAGCCTGCTAAACAATGATGATGGTGTTTTTCCATTCAGAGGCAAAGATAAATTATAACTGGTAGAGGGGAAAATCCCAAATAACCTAAATTCTGCTGAGAAAAATGATTTATACAATTATTGTGGCTTTAAAGTACATGTTTTGGATGTATGTGAAAGAACACAATAATCTGTGCCTGGGTAAAAGGTGAAACTCAATATTTGTGGTGAGAGGTGCATTATTATGCAAACTGCCCAATAACATGTTTTAATACAGGGAGATAGTTAACCTGGATCTGCTCTGGGGCCTGGAAAGAAAAAGGAAATGAAATATCTTAGCAGGGCAGGGGGAGGCTGTGAAAAATGTGGGGAGGGCTTCGTGATGGAATAGGAAAAAAGCAAGAGGAATTTAAGGCGTTGTTAGGGAAATAAATATGTCTGCGGAGAATAATATTAATAACTAACATTTGAGAGCTAAGAGCTTTGTATTATTTATTTTAGCCCTTATAACAACCTTATGTTTACGTAAAACTGTCAGGATAGAAATCATATACAGCACTAAATTATCAAGGAGAGGGTAGCCAAGAAGAGGAGACAAGGAGGATTTTCCATGGAAAAGGGCATGTTGTCTAAGATCTACAGGGTAAGAAAACAAGATAGGAAGAAGTTTTAGAAAAAACCTACAGAGAAGGAGACGATATAGATGGAAAGATGTGGCTATGCATTGCATTCAAGGCGATTAAAATATTCAGATAGAGGATAATTAAAAGGGAGAGAAATAGAAGTTCAAAGGAAGCATCTATGATAGTTAAATTCTACACAAGTGTAGAAAATATGTAACCTCAGGTAGGAACATGTAACACAGACAGCACACAAGAAAGCTAGAAGAACTTCTAGAGTCTCTCACAGAGAAAATAAACTGGCAAGGTCTCATTATAGAAAAGAGGAAATCTGTTGAATGCAAATAAATTTCAGAAAGAGGTCATGACTTTCCTTCCCTGATTTACAAAGCAGAAGAAAGGCACACTGGAATGAGGACTCCATACACACACATGCACATAGACACACACGTCCAGACATACAACATGTAGATGTCTAAATGTTGTGTAATGCCTGTTTTAGAAGGCATGTGACTGAAATGAGAGAAGATTTGATACTTTAAAAATGTGTTTGCACTTTTCCAAAGCCCAAAAGGAAAAAGAATAAAAGGAATAATAAAAAAAGAATTTACAGACAATTAAAGGAAGAGAGATCCAATTTTTTTTGCATAAGAAAACTATGATGTTAGGAGACTACAGCTCTCCCTATAATGTACTAAAAGTTATCAGAAAGTGGTTATCAGTCTTATGAATACTCTGAAAGGATATTCATAAAGAATCTGAAAGAATTCATTTACAATTTGTGGCTGCTTCCCCTTCCAAACAAGTAGAATATTTACCAGGTTAAGGGAGGCAAAAGGTCAAAGAACAGTGGCTTGATTCAGAAGCGGTGTGTTCTTTTCTGCAGGATGGGGAAGTCTCCAGAAGGACAGGGTGAACTGCCTTACTAGTCATGTGTGGGCCATGAACCTGCAGTAGCAGCATCACCTGGGAGCTTGTGAGAAATGTGGAATCTCAGGAGGCCCTACCTCAAAACTAATGAATCAGAAACTCTGTGGTTGGTGTCTAGTAATCTGTGTTTCTAAAGCCCTCGAGGTGATTCTATTACACGCTGAAGTTTGAGAGCACTGGGTTAGAGGGCACGTGGGATGATATCACAAAAATAAAGTGAATCCAAAAAGGAAGAAAACAATTTTCTTCCTTAATATAGAGGTCCGTGTATTCAACAAAAAGTTATTGATTGTTTACTGTACCATGGTTAAACAAGATTAATGGATCTCAACATTTTCATCACAAAGAATCGTTTTTGTTATTCCCATCATTCGGTTAACTTATGAACCATGCTTAGAGCAGGATTTCTCAACAGCAGCACTGCTGACACTTTGGGCCAGTTGTGGGAAGCTGTCTTCTTCACTGTTGGAGATTTAACAGCATTGCTGGCCTCTATCCACTTGATGCTAATAGAATCCTCGTTGGTGACCCCCAAAAATGTCTCCAGGCACTGCCAAATGTCCTCTGGGAAGCAAAATCATCCCTGGTTGAGAACCAGAGGTTTGAAGGAAAACAAAAATTAAGCAATATATATTTGTTAATATTATAGTTATCTATTTTTATTATGTAACTGACATAATGTTAGCCAAACACATGTAACTGACAGAGCATGAGGCAAATAAAAATCTTTCACTTCACAGACCAACTGCATTTGCAGATCAAATCCTGGCTGTCTGGTACGTTTGACCAGGGGCAAAGGTAGGGATTCTTTTAAAAAACCTCAGCTCCATCATATAAAAAACAATCATAAAATATTTTCTATTCAATGATTAAATATAATAAAGTATAGAAAGTGCTTGAAATAGCTCAGTACTCCTATTTCTCTTCTCACAGAATTCCAAATGTCTGTAACTCAATAGGGGCACCAAACTAAATTTCTCTTTAAAATCTCTGCCTGGCTCAACATTCTCTGGATCTACTTACTTCTATACCTAAAAGTTCAGATTTTGTCGTTGTTGTTTAAAGATTCTTCTGTGATCTGATGAGAGCTATTCATATTCGCATTAGAAAAGTACACACACACACACACACACACACACACCATTTTTCCAGGTTCAGGATGTTTTCCAAGCTTGTGAAACCCAAGTCTCAGGTTAAAATCCTCTGATAAATATGCCGACAGCCCGGGAGTGGGCAGGTAGGGGTGACAAGATCTATGCAAAAGACAGAACTGAGGTTGATGTGGGGAAAGTGAAAGATGCCAGTCTTCTAACCTGAAAGTAGTAAAAGCTGGAATGGACATTTTACCACTAGTTTGAGGTGGCAATAAAAGAGAAGAACTGTGACAGAATCCTATTAGAACAGCAAGAAATAGAAAACATGTCAAGAGGGACAACCAGGAGGAGGGAGCTTTGTTCTGCTGAGGACAAGCTAAGATAAAAGTGGGTGTTATTGAACTTGGGGCATGAAAAATTTAATGCATGTGGGAAGACAAGGAAGGGATCAACACTGAGAATGTACTGTAGGGGAGGCGTTCTGCAAACATTTGTACAAGCAATGTGTGTTAATTGCCATAGAGAGACAACTACTCCTTAACCAGTTGTTTTTGCTGATGATGAATGGAGATGTTTAAAGAACTATTTCAAAAGCAATAACAGATTTATCAAGGAGACAAAGGCATGTGCATTAGTGCTAGGGTTCCAGTCCAAAATGGGGGAATTTCCTAATCGATATCACAGCCCAAGGAATAAACAGTATAAAGTGACTGTGGACGTGAAGAGTTGCCTGTGGCTATGGAAAGCTCTGCTGACCTCTTACAACTTTTGAAGATTCAAAGAAAGTCTTAACCATTATTTTACCTAATACAGTGAGAAAAACTGAGATATTTCACAGAATGGAACAAATGATGTTAAGTTTATATTTAAAAGAGAACAGTAGATTTAAAGCTGAGAGCCTCTACAATTACCAATACCGCTTACCAGGTATGTATACACAGAAATTCAGATGCAAAATTGAAGACAGAGACCATGCTTTTAGATGCAGAACATAGCCCACTGCATATAGAAAGGGTGGTGAGAGAGGAAAAATAATGAGCTGGTTAAGTATAGGAGTTTAGAGTCAGACAGAAATGAATTCAAATTATTGTTTGGCGTGAGGTTTGCAAGGTATTTTATTTTCTAAGCTTTATGTTTCTTATCCATAAAATGGGTGTGAGTATACATATCTCTAAGGACTGTCCTGGACATTAGGTAACATATGAAAAGATAATGTATTAAAAATACCTGATGCAGTCAGGCGCAGTGGCTTACGCTTGTAATGCCAGCACTTTGGGAGGCTGAGGCAAATGGATCACTTGAGGTCAGGAGTTTGAGAAAAGCCTGGCCAACATGGTAAACCCCATCTCTACTAAAAATACAAAAATTAGCCAGGCGTGGTGGCACATGCCTGTAGTCTCAGCTACTCTGGAGGCTGAGGCAGGAGAATGGCATGAACCCGGGAGGCGGAGCTTGCAGTGAGCTGAGATCATGCCATTGAACTTCAGCCGGGGCAACAGAGCAAGATTCTGTCTCAAAAAAAAAAAAAAAAAAAAAAGAAAAAGAAAAAAAACCCTGATGAATAGAAAATTCTTAACTTATGGTGGTTATTGTTTTATTCAATGTTCACTATGTTCTAGGCACTTTCATGTATTTGTTTAACCCTGACAGCCACAATGTGCAGTCCATATGATTGTGTACATATACACTATATATATTTTTATAAGAAGTATGAGGACATAAAATAATGATTGAAATGTTAAATCACAGCAATAATTTTTAACTTTGTAATTTTAGTATTCCTAATGGCTCTTAAGGTAAAGCAACTCTCTGTGGAGAGGGGACATGGTTTACCTGTATCCATGTCCCTCATCTCATAGTACAGTGCCTTGCACCCTGTGTGGATTTATGCCTATGTGTTAGAATGACATCTTATAGAATCATGCATTTAAAGTAGGAAAAGCCTCGGTGATCACGTAGTTCTGTTCTTTTCATACAGACAGTGGGATTTTAAAAAGAATGAATTTCTAAAGGTCACATGCTAATTAGTTGAAGAGTGCAGACTAGAATGTAGCTTGTCCGATTCAGTTTCTAGAGTTGTTGAATGCTTTTTCTTTGTATGAGAAGTCTTAGTTCCTGGAGGGGGTGATGAGGGCCTTGAGGAATGTATAGATACTCCTACAGAATGACTCCCGCGGCTTCCCAGAATGATTGACCTCCCTTTGCAGAGCCCCCTCTGTAGACAAGTACTTGGCAGAGGGTCCATGCTCAGCAGCTGCTTCCACACTTGTTCACTCTAAGACAAGCTTTTAAAAAGATAGTTCCTATGATGTAAATGATAAAGATCATCGCTTCCTGCAATTTAGTACCCCAAATGTGTCTGCCGTATGAGGAGGGAGAATTGGGCCTTTGCCTATTATAAGTCTAATGTGAACTGGTCCTGGAATTTCTTAGCTGGAAGAATAAACTGAGTTTTAAGCCTCTTCAAAGCATGTAGGGAGGTGTGTGTGTGTGTGTGTGTTGGGGTTTGGGGAGGCATCAAGAAGGGTGAATGTAATAGGATCACACTTACTAAAGCCTGGGTAATGTCACTCATCAAAATTTGCAAAAAGATATAGTTTTATTGAGGCCCTCCTAATCTCCTAGCACTTTGACTTTTTTTTTTTAAGGAAATATTCCTGTATCAGTCATTTCCACCCAATCTTCACTCATATCAGCTGGGCCTGGTTGCTCTGACGTTGAATAGTCTTGGATCTGCACCCTGACCCAGGCTGTGAGGCTCAGAGAGGTTCCTCTATTTCTCTGAGCCTCCTGTTTGTTTCAACTGTGAAGGGGGAAGAATACTAGTGCCTATCCACCTAATTGTGAGGATTAAATGAAAATTACACAAAAATGTTTAGTGCAGTGCCTTCCAGGGTAGGCCCTTCTTGTGTCTTTTTATTATGATTAGTACTCTCAGGAGGGCTTACATTTACATTTTCTATCTCTAATTGTGTACTGTAAGACCCTGTTCTCCATTAAAGGGGTTTCATATTCTGAAAACAGGCTGGAGAGGCCTAGCGGAAAAAAGGGGCCCTCTGAATTTGTTCTTGGACAGTCCTCTATTCTGCCAAAACCTATTGTTAGCCTGTATAAAGACAACCATGATGCTCACAGCATAGTCATCATGTCAGTATCAATGTGTGGAATTACAAAATTATAGCATCTGTGAAGACTGTCTTCATTTCAGGACCATTTATGATTATGTGTCATTTTTCTAGCTGTAGTGAATCCAGTGCTCCATTGGAAAGTACACCTGCGATTTTAACTACATGCTGCATGCAGATCCCTACTATCGCATAGAACAAGAAGCCTTGAACCTGCAAGTTGCTGTAAATGCCACTTCACTGTGCTCACAGGGCCCCTCTGACCACCTCTCTCACTGAGGCTGCTTCTGTGGACATAGTACGACATGTAATGGTCTCTCTCCCGAGTCAGACAACTCCTGGGAATAAAACATTTATTTTTCTAGCCCCAGCAACTAACATAGTGCACGGCCCCATAGTTCTCAAGTAATATTTGTTGAGCCAAATAACCTGTTATTTGGCTAGTTTGGTGTGTCAATTTCTGTACCTGTGAAAATATAAACTGGCTGTTAGTGTGAAAGTTGCCAATTGTATCTTTCATTTATAAATATGAGCATTTCTCATTGTTCAGTGTGTCTGAAGAGGCACTGTTTAAATCACAGTGGTGATAATGGCAGGTTATGTGGCAGTAAGCCAAGTACAGCTGAGAGAACTGAGTCAGGGGAACAAACCTGCAATCAGGGGAATTTGATGAGGGTCATTGAAAACCAAAGTTTGATGTCAGAATCTGAGCTGGAGAATAATTATACCTCCTTATAAGAAAATAAAAAACAACAAGCGGTTGATAAGGACTTGTCTTCCCCAATGTCTGAATCCCACCTGCTCAGGTATGTTTATTTGAAAATGTCTGGGCCTATCAACAGACCAGTTACCTTAATCAAAGGTGGCGCCCCACCATCCACAATAAAGAAAAACATGGTATTTAGGTAGCAATTACCGTTCATACAGCATAATTATTGTCTTATCTTTGTGCTGTAATAAAACCAGCCCCCAACCCAAGCCATATCATATGTTCCTGTGCTCCTTAAATGGAGAGAGTTTTATAAAATTGTCTTCAAGTCATGGGATAGGGCCTCAAGGGGATAGAGTTGTGTGGTGAATGGGAGCATGAGATACAGTATTAGGCCAGTCACCTAAACTCTCTAAACCTTAGTAACCTATAGACTTACAGTGAGGATAATTTGTATAGAGAGCCTATCACAGTACCTGGCATCAGCACTCAATAAATGGTAGCTATTATTTCATCAGTAGTAGCAGCAGTAACACTATAAATAATAGTAATGGTAGCCACATAGGAACACTAGGAGCCATCCTCAATGGGGCAGGCATTATGTCAATTACTTGGGGAGGAGGCCAGACCCTCAGAAAGGAAACCAGAACTCAGGAGACCTGGGTCTTAGGCTGGAAAAGTAACTCCTGCCTCTCTCGAAGATCTGGACTTAGAAGTGTCCAGATGACTTTTTGGGTGAGGAAAAGCTAGTGGAGGAGCCATACAGGGATACGGACAAGGAGGTAACTCTGTGGAGACTATCTGAAGATATATGAAGTATGGCTGGTAGGTCAGATGATCAAATTACAGATCATTTCACTTTTGTTCCTCCAGTCTTTTCAATCTAGTTTGATTTTCATCTCATTTCAGATTTGCCATGGGCCATGAAAGAAACTGTGATTTTCCCTATTTGAGCTTGATGTTTATTGGGTTCTACTCCACCTGAACCCCCTACTCAGACACTCTTCTCCCTCCCAGTGGGGTCAGTGAACCTAGGACAAGGGTCATTAGCAGTAACTTCCAAAGGGAAGGTAAAGTTGGGGACACAAGTTTCCCACAAGGAGATCTTCCCTTCCTTGGCAATCTTGTGGTTCCCGCTGTTAATTTTATCACAGATGTTTGCAGGTGTTCCAACTGGCACTTAATCATATACTATACTTCAATGTTTAGTATGTTTAATATAATCTTATTTTTTCCATTAGGTTATAAACTCCCTTAAGGCAGTGATCTTGTTATCTTTTATAAAAATCACCCATAGCATCTTGCACAATGATCTGTAAGTGAATATTCAGTAAATATATTAACTGTTTATCTAAAATGTTATATTAACCTGGACCTTGGGAATACCCTAAGATCTTATCAAAACAGCATTATATTTCCCTATTCTGTTAGCTCTTTTGGAGCTACAGATTTCTGTATGTGATTAAAATTGGAAATCACTTTGTTTTTAACAAAACCGAGCATTCCTTGTAGTATAATTAAATACCTGTGTTCTCAATTCCCCAAAATCACACAGCAGGAGGCCATCTCTAGTACTCACCCCTCGAAGGTAGCTGACACAAAACTTAACTAAGTTTTGGGAATTTGTGATAATAGCTGGATGTAGGAAACTAGAAAGGCCTGTAAACATGAGGCCCTTAAAACAAGGCATCCTAAAAATCCAGGAGGTGGCATGTACACAGTTCTTAGTGAACCATCCTAACAGCTGAGTAGGGGCACAGAAAATTCAAAATGTGATCCCAAACCTATTTCCTGATGAATAATAATGCTACTCTAACAGCAGTTCTTTCCCCAGTAGGTTGTAAAGTAGTATTAAAATGTACTTTGATTTCCTAAATCTGATGATGAGAATTGTGGCTCCTTTTAACACTCGAGAGGATAACATTTCTGTTGGATAAATAAGAACCTCTTCTATGTACACAAAGAATCTTCTGTCAATAGAGTGCAGAGCATATTTATTTTCTCATGAGGTAGAAAGCAGCAGCTTTGACTCAGCATGGAACCAGGCAGTGCAGACCCAGAGCAGCTTCCAGCACTCAAGCAGGTGCAGGGTGCAGAGTGCAGAGTGAGGGTGATGAGAGATGAGGCCAGCAGTCAGCCAGTTAAGTCTCTTGTTTGAATTAGTTCCAGTTCCAAAGAACATTACAAACAAAACAAACTTTTCAGCTCTTAGGAGGTGACTGCACTAACTTGACAAAAATGCAACTCATTAATTGAATTCTGATTACATAGGTATTGTGGCAATTTGCTTTGTATGCATTATCTCATTTCATCTTCTCAATCATCTCATGTTTAGTAAGATGAGGTGAGTGAGATCCTTCATTATGGAGGTATAGAATCTGGGGCTTAAACTCAGTTTTGTCTGACTCCAAGCCCCTGTTCTCCAGTCTTGTTATTTGGTCTGCGTTTGAGGAATGTACTCAATGGCAGGGATAATCTTAGCACCCAAAACAGCCTCAGACCATCTGTTGAGGATGGTCTTGTGATACTGTCTGGGCTGAAAGTTCAGCCGGACAAAAGCAGTGATGAACTTGTCACAAGTGGGGAAATTCACCCACCAAATGATTCCGAAACATACTGAGTATTGTTGAAGTCTACATCTGAATGGCCAGGACTATTTATTGACTTAGTGTGTGTTAAATGGGCACCAATTACCCTGTGCCTCACTGCCACTGCTTGACGTTTCTGTCTTCCAGAGGCAGCCCTTTGGATTCATCATATAGATAAGTTCTGTCATATCGATGTCTTTCTCTTCTCAGTTGTCAGAAGATTATAAGGAATAGAGTTTGCCTGACATTATGATAACTGGATCCTGACTTGTTAATCATACCTCCTTTGTGTGGGGCCTCAAAGGAAATACCACAAATAAGGAATCTAGCAACATATGAGGCAAAATTCACCTTAGTCGTAGTTGGGCATAAATCTTATAACCTATACTGGAGCTCTGGTAAAAGACTGACTTGAAGCCTGAGGCTTATCACTGAGGCTTAAGCAAGGCCTTATCATCTATTCCTTATGTCCTGCCTCTCAAAATGGAAAGTTTGGGACCAATAGGCCCTGGTAAACTTGCCTGGCCTGTTGGTCCCCCAGGGATGACCGGGCTTCCCTTTGAGCATACCTACACAAGCACACGATCACGGAAACTAGCAATACCCCACCTATACCCTCTCAGCACTTAACCCTCTTGGTGTATACCAAAGGACCCTATGACACACACGCAGGATTCTTGGTGTGAGGATTTATGCTCAGCAGGGCCTGCTGCAAATGTTGGGTAGTTAACACCCCTGAAACAGCCCTAGCTGATGGGAGTTGAAGAATAAATACCCCAGCTCCTTCATTGCCCAGGTGGGATGAGTCTGGAGCATATTCTGCACTTTCTCCTAGAGTTCCATCAGAGGTGAAACTCAGTTGCCTAGCATGGCTGACCTGCTTGATAATTGTAACAGGGAGAATGATATTCCCCAAAAGGGTCACATCCTAATTCTTGGCACCTGTGAAGCTGTGGGAGCACATGTGGGAAAAGAGGCTTTGCAGATGTAATTAAAGTTATATATTTTAAGATAGGGAGAGTAGCCTAGATTATCCATGTGGGCCCAATCTAATTGTATGGGCCCTAAAAACAGATCTTTCTCTATTTGGAGAAATGCAACAGATGAGATGCAGCAGCAGGAGAAGTCCAGAGAGGTTTGAAGCAGGAGACGGAGTTGATGCAACATTGCTGGAGCTGAGATATAAGGACTGGTGTTCAAGGATCAGAGAAAGGTTTTAGGAGCTACAGGTGATCTGCAGCTAATAGCCAGAAAGGAAATGGGACCTCAGTTTTATAGCCACAAGAAACTGGATTCTGCCAACCATCTGAATGAGCTTCTGCTCCAGGGAGGAGATTCTCTCCCAGGACCTCTAGACAGGAGTCCAGACCTGAAAACCCCTTGGTTTTGGTGTTGTGGAACCCTTGGCAGAAAGCCAGCTCAGCCATGCTGTGCCTAGACCTCTGACCTAAAAGAACTATGGGATAAAAAGATGTGTGTTGTTTAAAGCCCCTAAGTTTGTGATAACTTGCTATGACTTCAACAGAACATGAATACCATAAGGCATACATTCTTGGTTTGCTCCCTTCCCATCCCCCTACTAGTGTTTTCTGGGCTCCCTTCCCCCCAAAAAACCACTTGTACTCACATCCCAGATGGAACTGCATCGAGGCCATCAAGAATGTGCACCACTCAGTTCTCTAGCTGTAGGCCTTTGGTGTCTGCCACAGCGTTGGAGCTGAGGACATGCTTCTTTTGGGAGCTCATGACCAATGACCAAGCTCAGTGGAGCACACAGTCTGACCATTCTGCCCAACTCAGGACTCCTCCATGGGCAACTTTGTACTAATGTTCCATTGTGCTGTCCCAGGCTGTTGAGAGCTGCACCGCAGTTTCCTACCACTCACCTTTTCCCTTGTCTCCTTTAGAACGTGAGGCCCATATTGCTATCTGAAGGTTTTGTCTACTCCTGATCACCTTTATCTTTCATAGGTGTTGCCCCCTGTAAATCTCCTGTGCTTCTAATTCCATCATGACATCTGCTTCCCTAAGGATCAAACTGACACACCCACCAAATAACACATGCTAAGCCTTGTCCAAGAAGGTGGACCAACACCATCACAGTGAAATCATTCAGATATATAAGAGGGAGTGGAGAGTGGCTACACGCCTGTGAAGGTATAGTAATACCACCCATTAAAAACCATGGTCCAGGCTGGGCATTGTGGCTCATGCTTGTAATCCTGGCAATTTGGGAAGCCAAGGCAGGTGGATAGCTTGAGCCCAGGAGTTTGAGGCCAGCCTGGGCAACAAGGCGAAACCCTGTCTCTACAATTAAAAAAAAATTAGCCAGGAGTTCAAGACCAGCCTGGGCAATATGGTGAAACCCAACTCTATTTAAAAAAAAAAATCCAAGCATGGTGGCACATGCCTGTAGGCCCAGCTAGTCAGGAGGCTATGGCAGGAGGATCTCTTGAGCTGAGGAGTTCAAGGCTGCAGTGAGCCAAGATTGCGTCATTGGACTCCAGCCCAGCCTACAGAGCAAGAACCTGTCTGAAAAAAAGAACTGTGGTTCAATAAATGATCTGGAAGAAAAGGTGACATTAATTAAATTCTAATTACATCAGAGATTATGGCAATTTGTATGCATTATCTCATTTTATCTTCTCAAGCATCTCATGTTTAGTCAGATGAAGTGAGCAGAAACTTACATTAAGGATCTGGAATCTAACGATTCTGATGAATAATTCTACAGGAAAGCAAGAAGAGATAAGCTTGTGGTTGAGGGTACCCAGCTGGAGATGGAGAAACAATACTAAAATTCTCTGCCTTACTTGTCTGTTTCTTCAGGGGCATGAGTTCCTACATAGTTTAGCAGTGGGAACCTGTGAGGCTGCCAAAGTCACAAAAGTTCAGGAAAAAGTGAGGAAGGCCATGGCAGGATGATAAGATATTCTACAGTGTCAATACAGAGATGATGGATGGCTGGCCAAGAAATTCTTCCTAGAAAAATTAGCTATGTAGTCCTACTTCTTTAGGCAGAAGACTCATCAGAAGACCATATTCAAAGGGCAAGTCTGAACCAAAAGCTGATGCTGCAAAAGGCAAAATCTCAAACCTAGCAAACATAACTCCAGATATGAGAATTTGAGTTTCAAAGGCACTCAACTATTTGAAAGCTAGTTACATTATTGGCTTTAATGCTGGTAATAAAATTTATATTATAGCAAAACAAGCAGCTGCCTTAATTAAAAATAGAGAAGCTTCAATGTAAGTTGTATCTGAAGAGTGATTTAAAGAAATTACTTATAGATGTATCTATGTGTTGTTGTATCCACCGATGGGGGCATTTATTTTACTAAACCAAGCAAATTAAAATGTTCTTAATAGCTTTCATCCCAAGATTGTTATACAAGGAAACTCAAATACAGACCACTGTTAGTATCACATTCAAGGTTCTTGTGTCCAGTGTATTTATACTCAAATCATTCTCTAAAGAGTGTAAAAACTGCAATAGCTGCTGAGGGCATTACTACTTATGAAAATCTCTTGCACAGTAGAGGTCAGGTTTGGAGATGTCAAACCCTGAGTTATGTTCCATGGTTATTTAATCTTTAGGATCACTTATCATTGATTACTTGCTTCATGTAGATGTGTACTTAGTCTCTGTGATCTCCCCACAAAGTCAAAATTTATACTGTTGACCTTTTTTTGTAACCCCCAACTCCTAATCCAGTTTACTGATGTGCATAGAATAAGACACAGGGTCTATTGATTTATGGGGCTTCATAGCATAGAAGTGAGTACAAAAGTGTTCTGATGGGAATCAATCACTTGTCCTAGACAGAACACTTGAACATTTTCAGTCATGTTGCAACATACCTCTTAGAATTCACACTAGGGCACAAATCAGAGGTTTTAGCACAAAGGGACCTACATCCTTCGACATCAGTTCTGATGTAGCAATTGCATTTGGAGGTATCCCTTAAGGATACAGTGTCTGGCCAAGACAGCATAGCTCAGGGGATGGCCCCATGGATTTTGCTTATGTTTGGTTATTGCTACAATACTTCTTAGCTGTGTGACTCTGGACCAATTCCTAAATTTTCCAAAGCCTCTATTTTCTTATTAGTAAAGTGGGGAAATAGCAGTACTTACCTCATAGGGCTATTGGGAGGATAAGACAGTAAATATAAAATACTCAGTGACGCCTAACACATCAGAGTTCAAAACTAGATTGAAAAATATAGTATTTAATAATGTCTTAGAAATGGAAATGGAATGGAAATGTCTCTCTAGCCTCTTGCCTAGCAGAGAGGAGGCACTCAATAAGTCCTATCTATTTTAATTAGGATAGGCTAAAGTGTTATTACAGATTGACTCAAGATATAATTGACTCAAACTCAGTAGAAGTTTATTTTTTCTTTACAAAACAGCCCAAAGTGGATGTTACACATCACTAAAGGGGACTCTGCTCCACACAACCATTCAGGGACCCAAAGTAAAGGTGGTAGTGCCATCTTTAGCTTGTAATGTTCTGGATGTCATCATCCCTATAAGCTGGAGTGATGAAGGCAACTTCCTGAGATGGTTTTTGTGGGCCATATCTGAAAGAGAAACACCACTTCCCCTCACATTCCATCAGAGAGAACTTAGTTTCATGGCCATACTCAATTGCAATGGAGATAGGGAAATATAATTAGGTTGGGGAGGATGAATTTTGGTAGGCAACTAACAACCAACAGTTTCTACTAATGCTATCTTTTCTGGAGCAATAAGCTCAACATTGATTCATTTATAATATTAGATACAACTTTTCTTTGATTTAAAAACCTTAAAAACCTAGCAAGTTAGAGTCAAAATGTTCCTGTAAATCTATAGGTAAGGATATACAGACTATGTAGTGTTTTTAGTCTAACATTTTATTTTGTGCATAGCAGAACTCCTAACAGGAATCAGCCGCAGAAGGCATGCAAATTATATGCTACAACTTTAACAATTTATTCAGACATTTATTAAAACAATCAATATTTATTGAATATTTAGATTTCTGTAGGAACTGTGCATTTCTGTGGGTGACAGAAAAAAAAACAGATCTAGTCCTCAAAGAGCATGCAGTTTGGTAGTGGCATGATGAGATGTCCACAAGTTATCATAAAGTTGGAAAATGAAATTATTATGGCAAAAGAGCTAATGAAGTGCTAGAAACTGATTAAAAACCCAATTTTGATTAGGCCAGAGCTACATTTTAATTTCCTTGGCCTTCTGAAGTTTTCAAAATGTAGCCTCTATTACATTGAGACATGTTTCTCTCCTAGTCTTCAGTTGATGAGGGCATCAAGAAGTCCTGCAACTCCTCTCCCTCAACCATCACACACATACAATTTTTAATGTTTTACTTCCAAGAGGGGAAACTTTTAAATGACATCTTTCATCACTGGTGCCAGCCACTGCAAAATCATGCCAAATTGTAAAGACCATCGAGGCTAGGAAGAAACTGCATCAACTAACGAGCAAAATAACCAGCTAACATCATAATGACAGGATCAAATTCACACATAACAATATCAACTTTAAATGTAAATGGACTAAATGCTCCAATTAAAAGACACAGACTGGCAACTTGGATGAAGAGTCAAGACCCATCAGTGTGCTGTATTCAGGAAACCCATCTCACGTGCAGAGACACACATAGGCTCAAAATAAAGGGATGGAGGAAGATCTACCAAGCAAATGGAAAACAAAAAAAAGCAGGGGTTGCAATCCCAGTCTCTGACAAAACAGACTTTAAACCAACAAAGATCAAAAGAGACAAAGAAGGCCATTAAATAATGGTAAAGGGATTAATTCAACAAGAAGAGCTAACTATACTAAATATATATGCACCCAATAGAGGAGCAGCAAGACTCATAAAGCAAGTCCTTAGTGACCTACAAAGAGACTTAGATTCCCACACAATAATAACGGGAGACTTTAACACCCCACTGTCAACATTAGACAGATCAATGAGACAGAAAGTTAACAAGGATACCCAGGAATTGAACTCAGCTCTGCACCAAGCGGACCTAATAGACGTTTACAGAACTCTCCACCCCAAATCAACAGAATATACATTCTTTTCAGCACCACACCACACCTATTCCAAAATTGACCACATACTTGGAAGTAAAGCTCTCCTCAGCAAATGTAAAAGATCAGAAATTATAACAAACTGTCTCTCAGACCACAGTGCAATCAAACTAGAACTCAGGATTAAGAAACTCACTCAAAACTGCTCAACTACATGGAAACTGAACAACCTGCTCCTGAATGACTACTGGGTACATAACGAAATGAAGGCAGAAATAAAGATGTTCTTTGAAACCAACGAGAACAAAGACAAAACATACCAGAATCTCTGGGACACATTCAGAGCAGTGTGTAGAGGGAAATTGATAGTACTAAATGCCCACAAGAGAAAGCAGGAAAGATCCAAAATTGACACCCTAACATCACAATTAAAAGAACTAGAAAAGCAAGAGCAAACACATTCAAAAGCTAGCAGAAGGCAAGAAATAACTAAAATCAGAGCAGAACTGAAGGAAATAGAGACACAAAAAACCCTTCAAAAAATTAATGAATCCAGGAGCTGGTTTTTTGAAAGGATCAACAAAAGTGATAGACCGCTAGCAAGACTAATAAAGAAGAAAAGAGAGAAGAATCAAATAGATGCAATAAAAAATGATAAAAGGGATATCACCACCAATCCCACAGAAATACAAAATACCGTCAGAGAATACTACAAACACCTCTACGCAAATAAACTAGAAAATCTAGAAGAAATAGATAAATTCCTCGACAAATACACCCTCCCAAGACTAAACCAGGAAGAAGTTGAATCTCTGAATAGACCAATAACAGGCTCTGAAATTGTGGCAATAATCAATAGCTTACCAACCAAAAAGAGTCCAGGACCAGATGGATTCACAGACGAATTCTACCAGAGGTACAAGGAGGAACTGGTACCATTCCTTCTGAAACTATTCCAATCAATAGAAAAAGAGGGAATCCTCCCTAACTCATTTTATGAGGCCAGCGTCATCCTGATACCAAAGCCGGGCAGAGACACAACCAAAAAAGAGAATTTTAGACCAATATCCTTGATGAACATTGATGCAAAAATCCTCAATAAAATACTAGCAAACCGAATCCAGCAGCACATTGAAAAGCTTATCCACCATGATCAAGTGGGCTTCATCCCTGGGATGCAAGGCTGGTTCAATATATGCAAATCAATAAATGTAATTCAGCATATAAACAGAACCAAAGACAAAAACCACATGATTATCTCAATAGATGCGGAAAAGGCCTTTGACAAAATTCAAAAACCTTCATGCTAAAAACTCTCAATAAATTAGGTATTGATGGGACATATCTCAAAATAATAGGAGCTATCTATGACAAACCCACCGCCAATATCATAGTGAATCAACAAAAACTGGAAGCATTCCCTTTGAAAACTGGCACAAGACAGGGATGCCTTCTCTCACCACTCCTATTCAACATAGTGTTGAAAGTTCTGGCCAGGGAAATTAGGCAGGAGAAGGAAATAAAGGCTATTCAATTAGGAAAAGAGGAAGTCAAATTTTCCCTGTTTGCAGATGACATGATTGTTTATCTAGAAAACCCCATTTTCTCAGCCCAAAATCTCCTTAAGCTGATAAGCAACTTCAGCAAAGTCTCAGGATAAAAAAATCAATGTACAAAAATCACAAGCATTCTTATACACCAACAACAGACAAACAGAGAGCCAAATCATGAGTGAACTCCCATTCACAATTGCTTCAAAGAGAATAAAATACCTAGGAATCCAACTTACAAGGGATGTGAAGGACCTCTTCAAGGAGAACTACAAACCACTGCTCAAGGAAATAAAAGAGGATACAAACAAATGGAAGAACATTCCATGCTCGTGGGTAGGAAGAATCAATATTGTGAAAATGGCCATACTGCCCAAGGTAATTTACAGATTCAATGCCATCCCCATCAAGCTACCAATGACTTTCTTCACAGAATTGGAAAAAACTACTTTAAAGTTCATATGGAACCAAAAAAGAGCCCACATCACCAAGTCAATCCTAAGCCAAAAGAACAAAGCTGGAGGCATCACGCTACCTGACTTCAAACTATACTACAAGGCTACAGTAACCAAAACAGCATGGTACTGGTACCAAAACAGAGATATACATCAATGGAACAGAACAGAGCCCTCAGAAATAATGCCACATATCTACAACTATCTGATCTTTGACAAACCTGAGAAAAACAAGCAATGGGGAAAGATTCCCTATTTAATAAATGGTGCTGGGAAAACTGGCTAGCCATATGTAGAAAGCTGAAACTGGATCCCTTCCTTACACCTTATACAAAAATTAATTCAAGATGGATTAAAGACTTAAACGTTAGACCTAAAACCATAAAAACCCTAGAAGAAAACCTAGGCATTACCATTCAGGACATAGGCATGGGCAAGGACTTCATGTCTAAAACACCAAAAGCAATGGCAACAAAAGCCAAAATTGACAAATGGGACCTAATTAAACTAAAGAGCTTCTGCACAGCAAAAGAATCTACCATCAGAGTGAACAGGCAACCTACAAAATGGGAGAAAATTTTCACAACCTACTCATCTGACAAAGGGCTAATATCCAGAATCTACAATGAACTCAAATAAATTTACAAGAAAAAAACAAACAACCCCATCAAAAACTGGGCAAAGGACATGAACAGACACTTCTCAAAAGAAGACATTTATGCAGCCAAAAAACACATGAAAAAATGCTCACCATCACTGGCCATCAGAGAAATGCAAATCAAAACTACAATGAGATACCATCTCACACCCGTTGGAATGGCAATCATTAAAAAGTCAGGAAACAACAGGTGCTGGAGAGGATGTGGAGAAATAGGAACACTTTTACACTGTTGGTGGGACTGTAAACTAATTCAACCCTTGTGGAAGTCAGTGTGGCAATTCCTCAGGGATCTAGAACTAGAAATACCATTTGACCCAGCCATTCCATTACTGGGTATATACCCAAAGGACTATAAATCATGCTGCTATAAAGATACATGCACTTGTATATTTGTTGCGGCACTATTCACAATAGCAAAGACTTGGAACCAATCCAAATGTCCAACAATGATAGACTGGATTAAGAAAATGTGGCACATATACACCATGGAATACTATGCAGCCATAAAAAATGATGAGTTCATGTCCTTTGTAGGGACATGGATGAAATTGTAAATCATTATTCTCAGTAAACTATCGCAAGAACAAAAAATCAAACACCACATATTCTCACTCATAGGTGGAGAACACATGGGCACAGGAAGGGGAACATCACACTCTGGGGACTGTTGTGGGGTGGGGGGAGAGGGGAGGGATAGCATTAGGAGATATACCTAATGCTAAATGACGAGTTAATGGGTGCAGCACACCAGCGTGGCACATGTATACATATGTAACTAACCTGCACATTGTGCACATGTACACTAAAACTTAAAGTGTAATAAAAAAAAGATACTTCCAGACACCGAGCTGTACTGCTCTTGTCGTTTGTTTCTTGTTAATGTTTCTGAATTAGATCTGGAGTGACACACTAATAAAGTTCCTCTCTGGTCTCTCAAGGCTGAAGATTGAAAAAAAAAAAAATTAAGGTTAAATATTGTTGGGGGTTTTGGTGGAAGTCATTTCTAAGCAAATTATTTGAACAGCAAAAACAGTTTATATCATAAGTTTTAAAGTCCTTTATACTTTGTTTTGCTTTAGAGATATTATACAATTCTATCTATTTACAAAACACTTTACTTTTCAAAAATATCCTGTCAAGAGGTTTTGAAAATATCTATTTCACCAATATCTATTTAAAGATAAGTCTGGAAATAAGACAATTTCAAAATTAATTATATGGATATCTCATTAAATCCTTTTTTAAAAAAACTAAAGACAAACTTAATTTTCTTTTTACAGAAGTAAAATATAAGCACACTTTGATTACAATTCTGCTGTTAGTGATTATTAAAAGAAGATATTACTAGAACCAAAATTAAGCTTTCTGAAAAATGTCACTGCCTATTTCTAAAATGTTTATTTGATTTCTAATAAAAAGAAGTTTGAACATGCTGTCTCCATTCTTTTTTATAAGACATTTCTACCCTGGAATTCTTTAGGCACAGAATGTGTGTTTTCTGCTTTGAACAAGTGGGGGATGACTTTCTAGATTTTGTGGGTGCATCAGCTGCTCTTTGAAGGTCTCGTCTAGTAAACCACAATGCTGAATGATTTTCCATTGCATCTCATTTCCATTTTCTCTATTGTAAGTAATGATGCAATGTACAGCTTTGGATATTTAGCTTTTTCTTCTTTTGAAACATTTCCTTCCATTTTCTGGAGATAAAAGGATACTTTTTAAACCAGCATCCAAGTTGTATGACATAGTTGAAAGAATCAAAATAGGTCATATTCTCCATTTCATCTGACAACATGTCACCTTTATTCTTGCCAATATTTAAGGTTGCAGTACCTTTGTGTCAAGAGCACAAGATTCCTAGTAAATGCTGCCACGGCTCAACTTGCTCCCTTAGACATGTCATTTCCTTTCCCTAAGTCCTAGTTCCTTGTCTCTCATCTTGGATCTTTTCAGCTCTAACAGTTTTCTTCACATGGTAAAATCCTAGACCAACACCAATAATTATTCCACTTCAGAAATCTGTTTCAGTCAGTCAACTCTCTTTGTCTCTTGACTTCCCTTATTCTGTTATATTGATGTGCCACATGACATTTTGGTCAATGACAGACCATTTATATGATAGTGGTCCTGTAAGATTATGAAACTATACTTTTGCTGTACCTTTTCTATGTTTAAATATGTTTAGATATGTAAATACTTGCCATTGTGTTACGGTTGCTTACAGCATTCGGTAGAGTAACATGCTGCGCAGGTTTGTAGCCTAGGAGAAACAGCTATACCTTATTGCCTATGTGTGTGGTAGGCTATCTCATCTAGGTTTGTGTAAGCACAGTCTGTGATGTTTGCACAACCATAAAATTGCCTAACAACACGTTTCTCGGGAAGTGTCCCTGTCGTTAAGCAATGCATGACTGTCATTCTATTCCACCATTTCTCCATGTTCATTGAGACTTACTACTTTATCACTATTGAGGTCACTGATTATCTATATTTAGCACCTCAATGCTTACAGCTCTGAATGCTCATCTATAGAATGGACACAGCCACAGATGTGCTCAAGTTTTTGAGATGGTTTCTTCTCTAGGCTTCTGGGACATGCTTCTGGATTTTCTTCTATCTTACCTGTCCCTCCTTCTCAGTCTCCTTTCTGGTCCTTCTGTCACCTCCATCACACCTCTTGATGCTGGATATCCTCATGACTCAATCCTTGGCCTTCTTTCGTCTATTGACGCTCACCTCTTAGTTGTTTCCATCGAGTCCCATAACTTAAAAAATTCACATTTCTACTCTTCTCTTGGGATATAGACCCATATGTTCACGCCCATTTGGATATCTAATAGATACCTCCAACTAGCAGAACCATTGGTTTCCTGTCCTCATATGCTCACAGGCTTCAGAGCACCAGCCTCCATTTTGTTCTCCAGAAAAATAATAAGAGCATGGGAGTCAAATTGGACTCTCCTTCATACCATGCTTTCTCTCTGTTAGTAAGTCCTGTTGGCAGAATTTCAAAATAAATTCTGATTTTAACTACTCCCTGTTTCCACCATTTCAACCCTAATCTAAGCATCTATCATTTGTCACCTAGACATGGCAACAGACTCCTAACTGGCTTCTCTGTCTTCACTCTTGCCTTTCACAGTCCATCCTTACAGAGCTGTCAGAATGATTTTTCTAAACATAATAACAATAATATTTACTGAGGACTTATTATTTATAATACCAGATTCCATTCTAAGATCTTTACCTGAATTTGTTCCTTTGAACCCTTTGAGATGGATATTATATCTGTTTCCATTTTATAGATGAGAAAACTGAGGCATAAGAAAGATAAGAAACTTGTGCAAGGGTATATTGCTAGTAATTGACAGAAGTGGGATCTGAATGTGGGAATTCTGTTACTTGAGCTCTTAAATGCTGTATTTTATTATTTTTATGTCACTCATCTGGTTAAAATGTTCTAAAGTCTCCTTATGGGGGATGCAAGGCCTGGCTCCTACTTACCTCTTTGATTTAATCTCGAATCCTACTTCTTTCTCTCCTCTCCACCTTATTCACTATACCCCATCCGTGCTGGCCTCCAATTTATTGCTCATTCCTGTTTTAGGCTTTTGAATTTGCTGTTTTTTTCTTGGGATGCACCTTGCCAGGTCTTTGTATGGCTGCCTCCTTCTTGTCCTGTAAATCTCACTTCAATTGTCACCACCTCCAGAGCCCTCATCAACCCCTCTACCCCCATCTTTTCTCTTTGAAGCACCTACAACTACTAGAATTCATCTTATTTACTTGTTTGTATTTGTCCTCTTTCCATTACAATGTAAACTTCTTTGGGCTTTCGGTCTTCTCTCTGGTACCCAATGCTTTGAAGAACACCAAGCACATACAAACCTCATGTCTGAAATAGGTATGACAGGGCTATTGTTAAGAGCAAGTGGAATTATATCCAGGAAAACCCTTTGTAAAATATGAATTTCTTAATATACATGGGATATTATTGTTTGAAACTGGAAACCCTGATGGGACAGAGGCCAGGACTGATGCTGAGGCCTTGTCTGCTGTGAAGGCAAGAATCTATACCTTAAAATAACAAAAAAAAAATCAATGAGAAAGGAAAAGAAATAATTAATACACATTATTTGCTATTGAAACAAGGAATAGAACATTCATTTATCCAAGATTTATGTCAAATCAAGAAAGTGTAGCCAGGCATGTTGGCTCATGCTTGTAATCTCAGCACTTTGGGAGGCCAAGGTGAGAAGATTGCTTGAGCTCAGAAGTTAGAGACCAGCCAGGGCAACATAGTGAGACCCTATCACTACAAAAAAATTAAAAAATTAGCTAGGTGTGGTGGTGCATGCCTGTGGTCCCAGCTACTTGGGAGGCTGGAGCCCAGGAGGTAGAGGCTGCAGTGATTGCTCCATGATTGTGCCACTGCACTCCAACCCAGGTGACAGAGTGAGACCTTGTCTTAAAGAAAGAAAGAAAGAAAGAGAGAGAGAGAAAGAAAGAAAGAGAGAAAGAAAGAAAGAAAGAAGGGAAGGAAAGAAAGAGAAAGAAAGAAAGAAAAAGAAAGAGAAAAAGCGAGAGAGAAGGAAGTAAGGAAGGAAGGGGAAACAGTGACATGAAATCCCTAGAAAGAAGCAGTGTTCTGTTGTCTCAAGTGTGGGTGCACATTTGCACATCCATTTCCTTGTGCTTATACATTATATTTTATCTATTAAGGAGTTTGCTTTCTAACTGGAGAGTCTGGCATGTCTGGACAGGGCTATTAGAGCTAATTATTTCCCAGGGCTCCTGCTGCACAGGCAGCAGGAATATTTTTACAGTTCTGCTTTACGAGTTCCTGGAGTCATAAGCATCTCCACAGGTTTCAGAGCTCCATCCTGGGGCAATTAGCAACTGGTCGTGACAGGTACTACAAGTAGTGACTACACTGACAAATTCGATTACACAGAAACTATGTGTTTCTGGTGGCTTTTATGGGCACCCCTGACTGCACTATAATTCAAAAACATTGATTCACCTAGTATCCAGAGATTCAAATTTTGGGCCAAATGCAACAACTGTGTGCATTTTCTGTTCTACTCAGCATTTGCATAAACCATTGTCATTATCCCTATGTTTTCCATGGCTTTTATTTTAGATGTTCAGATTTAAGTTCATTTCCATCCTGCAAAGCATACTGGGATTGGATATGTGTCCAACAAATGGGGACTCTGAGACCCAGAAAAGTTCAGAGGAGAGCTTGAGAGAAGAGTACATTGTCTCCTAAAGGGAGTTGTTAGAGGATGAGCTTATTTTTTCGGGTGGCCAACAACACTTCTCTTTTCTGTTCCAAAAGCACCACTGTAAGACCAACCTCCAAGTCAGTGAGTCTCCCCAGTCGGCAGGAGTAGAGTGAGTCCAGAGAGAGTACGCTTGGTCGGGGGCAGGGGCACTACTTTGATGACCTCTGGCCTTTATCACTGCCTGTGGCCTTGGGTTTCCAGACAGGAGACTAGGGATAGTCCTCAACAGAGAATCTGGTTTTGTTTGGTTTCATTTAACATGTGATGTGTGCTTAGCGAAGGTGAGTCATGAAGAAACCAATCTCAGTCTCCTGTGCTCTTAGTTCCCTTACTAAAATTTGTTAGTTTTCATTTTTTCCCTCTGAAGAAAAACAGAACAATAAGAATCAAATTCAGTGGAAGCCAATTTATAAGTGTTGTTATCACTGCACCCTCTTGAGACCTTTTCCTCTTGGGATCATCCCTTCAAATCCAGGCTGCAAAGCTTGCAGGCACAGCTGTCTAATGATAGATTAAATTGATACCACAATACTGGTATAAACTTCCACATTACAAAAGGCAAACAGCAGCATCTTTTGAAAAGAGCACTGAATCAGATAATCAGGGCACTGAGGTCCTTGCATCCACATACCTTCTACCTTCTATTGTCTGAGCTTTCGTATGGTCTTTATATTCTTTCTGTAATCAAAGTAGACTTATTTCTCTCTGAGGAGTAGGGTCAAGCTGATGTGAGAAAATAGATTTAATATCCTAGAGGGAAATGTGTGGTGTGTATGAGTGTGTGTGTGTGTGTGTGTGTGTGTGTGTGTGCCTTCCTTATTTTTCAGTACAGGTGGCTATTTGGAATGTTGAATAGGTATTTTGTGTTGTAATTAGCTACTGTGCTTTACACTTTGCTGCTGGGGCCACTCAACTTCCAAATGTAAGTCAGCCCCACTCCGGATTCAGGATCAGCTTTGACCTTGCAAATAAGGGATTTAAAGGGCCATAGATACATGCTCTTGAGATCAGCATCATCTCTCTGGTTCCCATTCTGGCTCTGACTTGGTCCATCAATTACAATCATTGGCTTTCTTTCCCACTTCCGAGGCTTGACATACTCCATAGTTGGAACCCCTGGATCCCGACCTTACCCCTGTGTCTGAGCTAGAATCTCTTGAATTACCTGCTCATTTTCCCAGACTTACCTGATATTTCTTGCTTGCTTGGATCTCTTCACTGTCTTATTCTTCAGGTGTTTCTGAGAGTGGGTTGTCGTTCGCCACCCTGTGATGAAGCTCCCCAGTGGTGACTGCTTGAGGGGGTAGAGGAATTCGCTGTCAGATCCTGCAGCAGGGTCTGTCCCCTTGTTGGAGTTGGAGGATCTAGTTCTAAATCTGTATTTTTCACCCGTCTGTCTCACACATCATAGTTAGTCATTTAGAGAGGTAATGCCCTGATGTAGGACAGGTAGTAAAGAGGGACTAAGGCACTAAGCAGACACCCTGCCTCCAAAGATGAAATACACGAATACCAACATATTTACTGGGCACCTAGTGTGTGCCAGGCCTGGTGCTGGGCAAGGGGGATAAAACGATCTGGAAACAGATATGATCACTGCCTCTTGGGGTGTGCATTTTAGTGAAAGAAAAGTAAACATGTGTAAGCTGACAAACAAAATATTTGTAAATTACAATGAAAGGGGCTAAAATAGAGGCTGAGAGAATTGTGGCAAAGATACAAAAAACTATTTGTTTGGATGCTTATGCTACAGCTATCTTAAGAATGGAAAGAGGATCCTCACCTCCCCTGTTCTCTCTGGATATTTTTCACCGGAACTAAAGTAATTTCAAACAAATGACTGCACACACATGAACAGTTATCTTGTGAAGTCAGGATATGCTACACTGTCCCTTATGCTCTGCAACTCTGAAAATCAACTTCATTTTCTGAACAAATTTAACAGCCTGACCTTGGGGCTTGCCACATGCTGTGCTGTTCTTTAGGGCATGGGATGTTAATAGGAGCCGATTTTTTCCCCATAGATTTACCCAGATTTAGGAAAAAGAAAGAATGGGAAGATACTTGATTTCTTAAATTCCAAAGGGGATGCCTGATGATATATGATAGAATTTATTTATAGAGTGTAAGTAAACTGGAAATATAGATCCTTGGACTAGCCCTGCCCAGGGTTTTTTTTTTTCCCCCACAATTTAAAGAATTTCAGAGCAGAATAGTTGCAATGGAGGCACACACAAAACCAGGTCCATCTGTCTACAGCCACAAATAGAAAGCTTGTCACAATTCAGACAATATTAGTTAATCTTTGCCCAGGAAACCACATAGTGGCAGGTGTTGATGGTATGCCTTCAGAAGTAGACTGATGCTCAGCTGTGGCAGGAAAATTATATTAAAAAAGAAAATATACTCCTTGAGAATATATATGATCTGTAAAGATCTCATTATTTAAATTCTCCTTATTCCTATTGGCCAATTTTATATAACCCCAAGTATGGGCAGAACTGTGAAGAGGTGGAATGAAATTATTTTGCTGGTCTCTTTAAACACCCCCACCTTCTTCCAATGATAGACCAGTGGGTTGACAGCTCTGGATTTAACAGTGTGGTCAATGGGAACGAGGAGGCGTGGGAAACCAAGATAGAACCAGCACCTACTCCTCAGCTACTTTTTTCACTGCTGCAGCTAGTGTCAGTGTATGGCTGAATGTGCAATGAAATGACAGCAGCCAGCATCGAGTATCTTCTTTTCTGATGGGGCATTCCATGAACTTCTCAAACTTGCAAACTCACCCTATGACAAGGATCTGCTCTGTCCCAAAGATAACTTAGAGATGAGGGAATTGGATGCTTTGTTATTTATATCTCTTCTTTTGCAGTTGGTTGGGGGGGCGGGGTGTTTAGACTGATAACCACTTCAGCTCTAATTCTGGGGAGGGGGGCAATTAATTAGTTTACAGGTAACAGCAGTGATATGCTGGCATTGGCTGGTACTGGCTTGCATCTTTGCATTTAGTAACATCTTGTTAGATGCGTGGCCATAGTGGGAATATTTATACCAAGGAATTTGGCAAATGCTATTAATCATTTCTCCCAGAGAATAATGTCACCCACATACCACTTGATAAATCTCAGATGTCTAGTAATATTCGCAATGGAGACTGGCTTTCATCTTACTTTGACTATGTGAAAAATCTTCCTTAATGGCTAAAGTGAGGACATTTATTTATGTACATTTGGTATTTTGCCCCTGAGAACAGCAGCAAATTCAATATCTACTCTAAGTGAAAGCATCTCTGTCACTATAAATCTTCAGGGGAGATTTGCACAAAGTTCTGGCATCATGAGTGTAACTTGGGTAGGACAAATTGTTGGTGGCAGCTATTGTTTTGGTTTCCTGGTAAACCAAAGACTTCCCTTAGATTGTTCACGTGCATGGTTAGTGGAAACGTTTTCAGGCATTCACATCTTCCTCCATCTTGAATAGTTACCTTTAAGTGCTACAGTTCTTTTTTTCTTTTTTTTGTTTTTAAATAGGTCTTGCTTTTATTTATGTGGCTATTAAGTTTATTGATTTTTTAAGTATCTTTGTTCAAGGGTAATTCCTCAGATTTGGAGTCTAGGGAGTGTTTTTTGGGAGGTATACTTGTACCAAACTGACTTTGTCAAAAGAAATGGGGAGTACGTGGTATTGTACTTGGATTTTTGGTGTTTTGTGGAAAAGAAGGACAATAATAGGGAGAAAGAAAAAGATGTGGAGAGTTAAGATGTTTCTTACTCTGTCAATTTTATTTACCCTCAAACACCCTCTAGGCGGAATTTTGACTTGTTATTGGTAAATCATTCTAATATCTCCCCTTAATTCCAGGTGGATATTTATTTTGATTCAACTTGTCAGGTAGGAAAAATTCTGTTATAAATGGCCGGGTTTAAAAAGCAGAGACATTACCAAGGGGATGGAGGAAAAGTTCCCAGTCCATGCCAAGGCAAGTTGTGAAATAGGAACACTTTACATTTCTTACCTTTCTACCTCTCGTAATGTAGATTTTTTCTAGGATTTTCCCCACCTTGAGACACCCAGGACCTTCATTACTTCCTCTGAGGAACCCAGTTTATCAATCAAATATAGCACTGCACCAAGTCCTATTTCATTCAATTCAAAAAACATATATTGAGTACATTCTGCATGCCAGGAACTGTCCCAGGCCCAGGGAATTAAACATTGAATAAAGCACAATCTATGCTTCAAAGGAGTCTTGCAATTCAGTGAGACCCCTTCCCCTACATTACTCTAAAACCATTCAGAGTGGGTATATAGTGGTCTATTGATATAAACCAAGTTCTACGTGGATACTGGGGGATTAAGGAAGTCTTCAAAGGTTAAATAGGAGAGAGGAGGGGAAGGATGTACCAATTGTACAGTTAACATTTATCGAGCATTTACCAGCTGCTAGCTTTTCTAAGGACTTTGCATATATTACACTTATTTCATCTTTACAACAGCCCTATTATTGGTAGCAATACTATTGCCATTTTCCTACTGTATCCATTGGGGCACAATGAGGTTAAGCTGTCAAATACAAGCAGTAAGTAGTAAAAGTGGTTTTGTACCTAGTTGAGCCATCATTGTTACCACTGGGTTGTATGCAAAGATACATTTTTTATTCAGTCATCCATAAGTACAAGTGTATGTATGCTAAGTAAACAAACCATGTCCTTGCATTGTGTTAGCTCTAATGATATAAAGAAAAGTTGAAAATGGCTTGATCCTTCAAGTATCCCAAAATCTAATGGAGTAGACATCTCAGCAAACAAAACATGACAAATTTGATTTAAACAAAATTCAAAGGTTGATGAAAGAACATACGAGGGACTCCTACTCTAGACAGGAGTCTTGTACAATGAATATTAGTTTAATTAATTTTATATGCTACGCCCACTTATAAAAAAAGATTTATTTAAGACGACTTTCAAAGATGCAGGAAAAACAGTCTTTGATATGCCAACAACTTTTTGACTGGGACCTTCAATCCACTTATTTTACTATAATATCTTTTCAGTCTCTCACCTCTCTTGGTGACTTCCCAAACCAGGTTGAGCGCAACCCATGTCTCCTCTGCATCTATGCCTGCAAGGTGAAATTACGCTGGAGGAAAACATACACCACACATATGTGGTCACTAAGATCAAGTGAACTCTTCTTTTTCTTCTTTTGCAATTATAATTTTAAAAATTTCAATATTTTGGGGGATACAGGGAGTTTTTGGTTACATTAATGAATTGTTTTGTAGTGAATTCTGAGATTTTAGTGCACCTGTCACCCAAACAGTGTACACTATACCCAATATGTTGTCTTTTATCCTTCAACTTTTCCTTCCTTCCTTCCTTCCTTCCTCCCTCCCTCCCTCTCTCTTTCTTTCTTTCTTTCTTTTTTTCTTTTTTCTTTTTTGACAGAGTCTCTCTCCATTGCTCAGGCTGGAGTGCAGTGGCACCATCGCTGTTCACTGCATTCTTGATTCCCTGGGTTCAAGCAATTCTCCCACCTCACCCTCCCGACTACAGGCCACCACGTGTGGCTAACTTTTGTATTTTTTGTAGATATGGGGTTTTGCCATGTTGCACAGGTCAGTCTCAAACTCCTGGGTTCAATCGATCTGCAGCCTTGGCCTCCCAAAATGCTGTGATTACAGGCACAAGCCACCATGCCCAGTCTCAAGTGAACTCATAATGCTACTCAACAAGTATACTGTATTTTCCTGGCCCAGTCATTCTCTCTGTCTCTAACCACCTTTTTCATATCTTCCCTTTTCTCAAACCTCCCAGACTTTCTTGCACATCATTGCTTACTACTCATGGTTTTCCATTGTATTTCATTGAGAAAATAGAGGCAGACAGAAGAAAACTTCCACTAGCTCTCAATGCTGCATCATCCTCCCATCTGCATCAGTTCCAAGTGACTTTTCTCCTGGGTTACTCTGTTTGATCTGTCTCTGCTCCTAGCAAAAGCCAACACCTACACAAGCACACTAGATTCCAACCCTTCTTGCCTCACCAATTTTTCTTTCTCAAATAGATCAAAGTCACTCTTATTTCTTGCATCTTGAAACCAGAGTCTCTTTTTGTTCCAGATATTTATGTCTTCCTTTTTACTCATGCTCCCCTGTTTCATGTACTCAGAAGAGTTACCTATACTCACTGTCTCCAAATACACGTATCCCCTTATCTCTTCTGCAGTCAGGATTTTTCTTCTGTGCCTTTACTGAAAGTACACTTATCAAAGATAACAATAAATCTTCATTTTACTAAATTATACGGTCTTTTTCAATTCCCATCTTTTTTGACATCAATTGCACATTCGTTTACTCAATCATTCAGCAAGTGCTTTTTTTAGGACCTACCATTGCCTGGGCTGTTCTGGGTGCTGAAGAAAGACACTTTCCTTGTTTTGCTTCTACTTTTCTGGCTGCTCTCCTCAGTATCGGTCTTTGCTAGTTCTTCCTCATCTTCTCCTAAACCTTAATCATGGAGAGCCCCCAGGGAAGTCCATGGACCTCTCTCTTTCTACATGTGCCACATATCTGTCCATCCTGGACCTCTCCGAAGTATATTCAATTGTGTATTTGACATCCCCACTTGGATACATATAAAAGTGTTATGCTTAATATGACTAAAATTGAACTCCTGCTATCCCTAACCCCTCTACCAAATGCTCTGTTCACAGTATTCCCCACCTTAGCTAGTGGCAACTCCATTTTTCCAATTGTGTACACCTAAAATCGGCATCGTCCTTGACTTCTCTTTTTATCTGACAACCAGCATTCAATTCACTGGCTAATAATCTAGGCTTTATCTTAAAATATATATCCAGAATTTGATGACTTCACATTCACTGATATCTTTCTGGTCTAAGACACAATCATCTTTTGCCTGGATTATAAAATTATCTCTTAACAGGTCACCTTGCTTGCACCATTATGTCCTAAGGTCTATTCTCAATAGAGAAGCCAGCGTGATTCTGTGAAAACATAAGTTATATCACATCAGCTTTCTACTCAAAAATTTCCAGTGCCTTTTCATCTCCCTCAGAGTAGAAGTCAACATGCTTAAAATAATCTTCAAGGCTCTGAATACTCTGGACCCCATTAGCTCTCTGAATTTCCATTTACCAGATATCCTCATGGATCACTGTCTCACCTGCTTCAAGTCTTTAATCAAATCTTACTTTCCTTATGAGTCCCTCCCTTTATAACATCGCTGCTCTTCACCATTCCAGCTCCTAAAACTTCCTAGCTCTTATTTTAGGATAATTTTTCTCCTTTGCAATTATTACTACCTAGCAGACTCTGTATTTTAATTATTTACTTTATTTGTTGTCTACCTCTTCGACTAGAATATAAGCCTCACAGGCATTTTATTATTTAGTTTTTTTGGTTCACTTCTGTATTATTCTCATTACCTAGAAAAGCTCCTGGCTCAGAATATGTGATCTACAATTATGTGTTGAATGAATGAATGAACAACATAATTAATCCTATGAGAACACTTCAGGCATATGGATTTGTTAAATAATGAATAAATGACACACTATATAACATGAATGCAGTTGAGAATAATTAGACCAATGGAAAAAAAAAAGGTAGAGTTATAAAATGAAGTTAAGATTTAGGCTAAATGATGTACCCTGAACATCAATATTTTTGCTTAGGGTAAATCAGAAATTTGACTCTAAGGCATACAGTAGACAATGTGAGAGGGTAAAAAAAAAATAATAGTGTCATGGTTCAAAATGCTGACTCAAAATTAAGGCATAGCAGTTTCTCAGGCAAAGCAAATTAATCGCAGAGAGCCACTTTCCCCAAGGGTTCTAAAAACGAAAAGCACAGTGCAAGGTAATGGAGTATCTTTAGTAGCTCCCAGGGTATCCTTCAATAGGCCATGACATCTCATGGCATAATTCTGTATTAGCAATTCTAAAATGATCTAATATATTATTTAGGTATTAGTGCTCTGCCAGTGTTTCTTAACATAGTCTATTTTAAGAATAAAGAGTAAACCACAGATTTTTCTAGGAATTGGTCTTCCACTTGTTCACTCCACAAATATTTGTTATCTATAATGAACAATTAATGGGCTCAGTACTTGATACACAGTAGCATATAAAAACATGTTATCCCTTATGTCATGCAAGTCACATTTCCAAAAATACCTCTTCTTTCAATCAAATTTTGAGAACTACAAGGGCACTGTTTGAATTGTGTTTCCATTCCAGACCCTAACATTAGCTGTTGAGTTGATATATTTGACATATTTGTACGTGTTTAGTAATCATGATGTCATGTTGTTAGCTTGTGCTTTAAACCCAAACAGACTTGAGTTTGAGGTTTACTTCTACCACTTACCACCAACTTGGACAAGTTACTTAACCACTGCAAGCTTCATTTTCCTCATGCAAAAAAAAAAAAAGAAAAAAAAGGTTATATTACAAAGATGTACATATGGGAGTGTTAAATGAGATATTTAAATAACTTAGAACAGAGCCTGGAATTTTGTAAGGGATCACAAACTTTTAATTATTAATATTGTCAACTGAGCAGTAAAAAAAAAAAAAAACCCTGAAAGGCCTAACAAGGTGTAGTGGAAGGCCACTCCTCTCTCACTTGGAAATGATTAACAAAAGTATCTTGGTACTCATGAAAGAGTAGGAGAAGGTGTATTTTGAAAAGCAGTCAAGAAGCAGGCCATTTTATTTATTCGATGCTAAGGAGTGTGGATTTCAGTTTTAGAAATGGGGAACTACATATTAATTTTACATATGAGAATGACACAATCGGATTTATGCTTGCATTTATCACTCTGTTGGCAGCCAGAGGATAAATTGGAAGTTTGGAAATTTGAAGAGACTAGAGCCAGGGAACTAATTAATAATCAAGATAAAAGTTGATGAAAGGAAGTGGGACTGAGAATAGAGAAAAAAATGAATCATTTGTAATCGTTCCTCCTCAACTTCCCTGTTTTGTATCTCATTCTTTGACAGTACTGTCACATGACTTGTTAACTTTTTGGATATTTTAATTTGACCCAAGGGTTCTTTGGCTTATGATGCTATTTTATGATATCCTCACCAAAGACCACTGATATTTTAACAATGTTTTCAATGCCTAAATCAAAGTCTTTATTAATATGAGCCTTTCAAGCACCATAGCAGGGACCATGGAGACAATATTTTGGGGAAGGAAAATCTGCTTTATTTTTCTTATGCTCAAGTAAAGCCTTGAATAATTCTGTACACAGTTATCACAGTTGAGATTGGCACCTGCTTTCATCCCATAGCCCATATTTTACAAAACACTGTAACTGTTCTATGTAGTCTGTAAAACGGAAATTCTTTTGTTAAAACAACACCAGTGCTACTGCAGAGGGTGTTAGATATTTTTGTCTGGCTCTACTTCTGATATTTTTACTAGAGTGATCCAAAGTTAAATGGAAAGCTTAAAAAAAAAAAAAAAAAAAAGCAGGATAGGATTTAACCAAAGGCATATTGTACCAGCTCATTACAGTGAAGGAAAGGGAGGCAACATGGTGAGTCACAAGCCTGAAAGGATCAGATTGTTAAACCAAGCCCTTCATTGGTGCTGTTTTCCGAGATGGTATCCATAAACCTTTGTGATTGATGGATCCAGTGGCTGTGAGAGGTTGGGTATAACAGAGAGAAGACAGTGTGGGCAGACAGGGGGAAGGAAGGAAAAACCATACTCCTTGCCATTTCCTCATTAAGTTCCTACGATGGTGGGAGAAACCTGGTAGAAACTTAAAGGAGCCAGGAGACTTTCGTTCTCTCTTGTCTCTTCCATGTACTTTTAAATAGCTGGTTTACTATGGGTGGGTCACTTAACTCTTGTTTTCTCAAATGTAAAATTCATTAAACTTTCATTCAAACAATGCCCACTGTGTGCTTTGCTCTGCTCTAACATGGGCATATAACAATGGAAAAAACGGAGAAGACTTCTGAGAGTTTAATTCTAATGGGATAGGTAGATATTAAACAATCAAAATGCAAACATATATTATGAATGAATAACACATTATTGTTCACATATGATAAATGTGTGCTTCATATATTTGGGATATGTTAATACATAGCCTGTTAAGTAATTAAAAGATATATAAAGCTGTTATATAATATATGATATATTTCAGGTAATAAGTATATAATGAAAAGAGTTATAATGTCTTTCCCCTAAACATCACAAAGGGCGTAAGACTCAAAATTTATAAAAGTGTTTTGAAAAATACAATGTGCTATGTAAATTTAAACCACAATTACTCTTTCACGGGTTATAAGGGTGGTGTTGGATTCAATTTAGGGTCCTCTGTGTCTAACACAGGAAGGTTTCTGGCTTTAGAATGCCACTGACCTCTTGGACCTGAGGCTTAGATTCATATCCTCAAAGGGTTTTAAAGACCACACATGCAATCCAGTTTGGAGACGCAGGCTGAGGTAGCCCCTGTCTGAGGGTTCTGGTTGGTATAAATGCCGTGGCCTTGGGGCAACTTCCTGACTTAATATGCTTTACGGTGTTGGACAGTAGCTGCCCTAGCAGCTGGTAAAAATCTTATAGCACTTATTATGCTGCATGTAATAATTTGTTATGTCAACATGGAGGTAGGAGAGATGCTGGATGTATCTTTAAGTCCCCTCTGCCTAGGAAAATGTCTTGACTCCTGGTAGCTGCTCAGAAATGAAACAATGATTACTTGGCACATGCTACTCATGAAAGCTAATAATTATGTGTCAACTTAACTGGGCTAAGGGATGCCTAGATAGCTGTTAAGACAAATTATCAGGTGTGCCTGAGAGGGTGTTTCCAGAAGAAATTAGCATTTGAATCAGTAGACTGAGTAAGGAAGATTTCCCTCACTAATTTGGTGGATACCATCCAATCTGTTGAAGGACTGAATAGAACAAAAAAGGCAGGAAGGGCAAATTTGTTCTTTTTGTTTGAACTGGGACCTCCACCTTCTGCTCTTGGACATTAGCACTCCTGGTTCTTGCACGTGTGGACTTGATTTGGGACTCACACAAGTAGTCCCCTGGTTCTCAGGCCTTTTGACTTGTGAATTGCAACACTGGCTTTTCTGGTTCTCCAGCTTGCAGACAGCAGATCCTGGGACCTCTTGGCCTCCATAATCACATGAAACTATTCTCATAATAAATTTATATGTATATGTCTGTGTCTGTACATCTCCATATCTATATACATCCTTATATCCATCTACATCTATATTTCTATCTACAGAGAGATATAGAAATGTATATGTATGTAGATAGATATCTACCTATAGATATATAGATATATCTTTATCTATCTATCTATCTATCTAGATCTACAGCTCTATATAGATGTATAGATATAGAGATGTATATCTATGCAGACATTTATCTATAGATATATAGAGATATATCTAGATATAGATATATAGAGTTATATCTAGATATAGATATATAGAGATATATCTAGATATAGATATATGGAGATATGTCTAGATATAGATATATGGAGATATATCTAGATATCTATCTATCTATACCTATATCTATCTATATATCAATTAATCTATATGTATATGTATATCTATATCTATCTATATCTCCTGTTTGTTCTGCTTCTCTGGAGAAGCCCTTAGAGGGACTGGTGAATGTTGCAGAGCCACCATTGCGGCAGTGCCTGGGAAATGTCCTTGCTCCCGGATGAGGCTCCTTGCTGCCTTCCACCATATGTTGTTCCATGCCAGGTGTGCTGCCTTTAGTGCAGACTTCTTTTTCTTTCTCAAAGGAACTCAGGGAGAAAAGAAACAAAGCAAAAGGGTAGTTTGGCACCCTTGGAGACTGTTTTCCTTACTTGTTGAATTCTTTTCTTTTTCT
The DNA here is from genome assembly GCF_028885625.2 of Pongo pygmaeus. NCBI lineage: Eukaryota > Metazoa > Chordata > Mammalia > Primates > Hominidae > Pongo > Pongo pygmaeus. Next base: position 102,520,715 of record NC_072380.2, read on the forward strand.
TTTTCTTTTTTTTTTTTTTGAGACAGAGTCTTGCTCTGTTGCCCAGGCTGGAGTGCAGTGGACCAATCACAGCTCACTGTAATCTTAAAGTCCTGGGCTCAAGGAGTCCTTCTGCCTCAGCATCCTGAGTAGCTGGGACTACAAGGTTTGTATCACTATGCCTGGCTGATTTTTAATTTTTTGTGGAGACAGGGTCTTTCTGTGTTGCCCAGGCTGGCCTGGAATGCCAGCCACCCTGGCCTCCCAACGTGCTGAGATTACAGGCGTGAGCCACCGTTCTTGGACAAAATTATTTTCTATTCTTTCTTGAGAACATCTTGCATTGATTCAAAAGGTTTATGTATGTTTTCTTTTTTGCATGACAATGAAGCTAATAATGGACTTACTTATTTTAAAGTAGTTTAAAATGTTGTTTTTATTTCTCATGGATATATCACTGCATGGCTCAGAAATTCATAGAAATGTTGGTATTATTTTAGCTTAGAAATAGATGGATCAGGAGGTATTGTCTATTCTAGTTTTTAGAATTCTAGTGTAATGTTACCAAAATGAAGAGAGTTTTAACTGAGACTGAAAAGTTGACAAACTATGTCAATAGCAAATTTATTTCCATAGTTTGTTAAGCCACTTTTTTCTTCCTAAGAAGTCTGGATTTCAAAGCAAAGCTTAAACTGCTCTGGCTCAGTGTATAATTGTACTTTTGTTTTTTAAGAAATTGTTACTATGGTCATCTGTGATTGAGATCCAATTACTCCAGAGTTAGACTTTTCCTATTTCTGTTCTTTGAAATTGCATAAAATTCAGCTGACATCAGCTGTGCAAATGCAGATAACTGCCTGTCTTCCAAGAAGATGACTCATTAAGATGAGTAACTAAGATAAGTAAGATTTTCTTGTCAAATTCCTGGTGAATGCATTTTTCTCTCCCCATGGTCTACTCCCATGCAATCTGAAGAAACAGCAAATATAAATTACCTAAACTTAGTGGTGATACGGACTGATACAGATGTTTTGAAAAGCAAAATGGTGGTTATGAGAACAAAAAGATTTGGGTAAAATGAGTTCACATGTAACATAGTCTCTAAATTTCCAGTAAAAAAAAAAAGTGAACTAATTGAGCCTCAGAAAGGCTAATAGTTGCTTGAATTTCTATGATTTTTGGTCAAGCCAGCTTTATCTAATTTGGATGTAAATAAAGAAGGGTTAAAGTGGAAATGCAACTGGGGCTCATTACCTTCATTTGTGTTTATAGAAGCAGAAGACAACCAGGAAACAAATGAAAAATAATGCAGAGACTGAGGTAATGGGTGCCAATAATTCAAACACAAATGGAATAAACTTATTGATTTAAATGTAGAAGCAGCAGAGTCAGGAGATCCACAATTTAAGATGTGTTAGCTGCCATAGTGCCTGAGAATCATTGGTAGACAGCAGTTTTGAAATCTGGGGAAGAAACTTCATAACAAAAGTGGTTTTCTTGGAAAAGAATGGGTAATTCTGAAATTCTTGAAAAAAACAGGGAATTCTGAAGCAAGGTCCAAAGAGGGTTCATGAATGGGCTCCATTTTGTTCTTGAGCTCTTAAAAATATAGGCAAACATTCGAGTGGTTTGCAGATATGCATTTTTTTTTTTTTTTGGCTGGGGGAGAGGAAATGGCTCACAGTTTTTATAAAATTCTCTAAAGGGGCTGATGTGGTGGTTCACACCTGCAACCCCAGCGTTTTGGGAGGCCAACATGGGAAGGTTGCTTCAGGCCAGGAGTTCTAGACCAGCCTGGGAAAGCCCATCTAGCCAAAAAAAAAAAAAAAAAAAAAATTAGTTGGGCGTGGTGGTGATGGTAGTGCATACCAATAGTCCCCGTTACTTGGGGGGCTGAAGCGGGAGGATGGATTGAGCCCAGGAGTTCAAGGCTTCAGGGAGCTATGATCATGCTACTGCATTCCAGCAGGACCCTGACTAAAAAAAAATTCTCAAAGGGTCTATGATCCCATAAAGTTTATGAACCAAAGGTCAAAGGAAAGAGCACCATTCCACTCCAAAACTTACTCTGTATGTGAATCAGTCACTTAACCTCTATGAACCTTTGTTTCCAATATGTGTAAAGTTAACTGTCTTGCCTCCTCCACAGGTACTATCATATGGTTCAAATAAGATAATGTGTGTGAAAATATTAACCAACACTGGTATAGGGAGAACTCACTGTGTGTCCTAGGCACATTTTAAAGAACTTTATGAATTTTATCTCAATCTTTATAATAACTCTATGAAATGAGAATTACTTTCGGTATTTTACATATAAGGCCACTGAAATACAGAGACCAAGTGATTTGCTCAAAGTCACACAGCTAATAAGTGATACCTCTGGAACTTGAAACTACTCAATATGATCCCAGAGTATAGCTTCTCTGTTGCAATGCTCAAATGCTTCTCTAACGTCAAACACGAACTAATTTATGAATGATGGTTGATGGAGATATTTTAAGGATAGAGAAGTTAAAATTTACCAATAATTTTTTTAAGGTGGTGATTACAGTGGGTGCTTGGGAACACCAGCTTGGGGAACCTTAGGGAGCACTAGAAAGACGATAAAATGTAAGTAGAAAGTCTGCTAGTTTTACCTGTCCTCAAACTTGCTGCTCCATACTCAGATTGTTAAGGCAAATTGGGCTCAAGCTAAACCACAGTTTCAGAACCCCTTCAGCCATACCAGCCTTAATATGCTTGGTAAGCTGACTGAGGAGGGCTTAATGGCCTCTCCCTTGTGCAAAAGCATTTGTTCAGTGTGGCAGCTCTGGCTGACTCCTGATGAAGGGCATGTAGAGTGTGGGAATGGCCATGGCCATGGTTTCCTCCTTTGAGGATTGGAACATCAGAGAGCTATGGAAGATGTTTGCTGGAACAGTAAAGATCTATATTTGCTTTAACAAGAGTATTTTTTTTCCTTTTCCTACCCAAGCAGTATGCACCATTTCAGCTGTAGCCTACAGGTGTCTAGATGAGATACGGAGCAAGAAGAAAGACATTTTGGGAATTCCAACCTGATCCCAGAAGTCATAGATCATTGGAAATCTCTTATTTCTCTTATATCCACATGCTTGTGATATTTAGAACAGAGGGTTTCTTTCTCATGAGCATCTCAGAGCTCCCTGCAGAATCTCATAGTGGGAAGGAATCTTAAGATGTCGTCCTACCCAGAGGTTGTTAAAGAGCTTCAGGATCTGTGTGATTGTATGCATTTTTCTGAGATGATCTGTAGGTTTCATAAGATTCTCAAAGAGATTTATGGCCCTTGCAAACAAGAACCACCAATTTAGTCCAAAACCTAGGCTTAGAAAAGATAAAATTAACTATGACCCATGTAGAATAGATAATTGCTTTAAAAAGCTCTTCAGAAGGAAATGTACTAGTTGCAACAACTGTTTTCAGCTACTCTTGCTTCTCAAAAAGGTCCTTCATTTATCAACTGTAATCTCTAAGGCACTTTAAAGTCATTTATTTTAGTTATAATCTCTATGATGACGGACAGAAAATAGCTGGTCAGGAATACCTTTAAAGTAAGTCTTGCAGAAAGTCACTAAGTTTCCAAGGAGTTTTCTTGTTTCTGGGCTAATAGTTCCAGCTCCTTTGGTTTCTCTATTTGTCTCGGTCCCCACTCACTGAATTTTTGATTCTTGGTGTCTATGATTAAGACATTAGAACTTGGAAGGACTGTTATAAACATAATCAAAGTTCACATTAATAATTAGTTGAGCACATTTTCATGCAGTGACTGGATAGTTTGAATGAGGTTGGAGACACTGCGTATCTTTTTGTGCCTCTATTTCCTCACATATAAAACAAAAAATTAAATAATGCCAAAGAATGATCTTTTCTCTTTTCTTTGAGACAGGGCCTCACTCTGTTACCCAGGCTGGAGTCCAGTGGCATGATCACAACTTACTGCAGCGTCGATCTCCTGGGCTCGGGTGATCCTCCTAGCTCAGCCTCCTGAGTAGCTGAGTACAGGTGCATGCAACTACACCTGGTTAGTTTTTTGTTTGTTTGTTTGTTTAAATTTTGGGCCAGGCATGCCAGGCATGGTGGTGTGCACCTGTAATCCCAGCTACTTGTGAGGCTGAGGCAGGAGAATCCCTTGAACCTGGGAAGTGGAGGTTGTAGTGAGCCAAGATAGTGCCACTGCACTCCAGCCTTGGTGAGAGACCTTGACCCTGTCTCAAAACAAAACAAAAAATTTTGTAGAGACAGAGTCTCGCTATGTTGCCCAGGATGGTCTTTAACTCCTGGGCTCAAGCTGTCTTCTTGCCTTGGCCTCCCAAAATGTTGGGATTACAAGCGTGAGCCAGGGCATCCAGCCTCAGAGAGTGATCTTAATGGTGGCTTCAAGGAGGTTGTGGACAACTGATAGATGTCCTTGCATTCTGAACGTTGTTCGAGGACTCAAAGATGAAATAAGGACTAAGGAAGTACAGTTACACACTCAACTGAAAAATCTCTGTGATCTAGCTTGTCCCGGGTGATTCCACACAGGACAAGTGCTTCAAGTGATTCATGGAAGCACTAGCGGGCCACTAGCACTCTGCTGGATGGTTAGATGTGAAAACTGGAGCTTCTTTGCCAGGTTCCTTATAAAAGTAAAAGAGGTTGTTGTCCCCAACATAGCTCGATGGAGAAAAAAATTTTTTTCTGGGACATAGATGTTCTGTAGGGCAGTCTGTTTAAACTTTTGGGCTTAAGTGATTTTGATGACATCTTCATATTGGCCAACACAGCCTATGGTCAAATCAGCTGTTTGGCAAATCGTATTAAAATGTCACTAAAATTGAGGGTTCTTTTAAGGAGTATAAATATTTAGAGTTACTACCCAGTGGGAGGACGGGCGTGGTGGCTCACGCCTGTAATCCCAGCAGTTTGGGAGGCCGAGGTGGGCGGATCACGAGGTCAGGAGATCGAGACCATCCTGGCTAACATGGTGAAACCCTGTTTCTATTAAAAATACAAAAAATTACCTGGGTGTGGTGGCACATGCCTGTAATCCCAGCTACTTGGGAGCCTGATGCAGGAGAATCGCTTGAACCCAGGAGGCCAAGGTTTCAGTGAGCCAAGATTGCACCACTGCACTCCAGCCTGGGTGACAGAGCAAGTTTCCGTCTCAAAAGCATAAATAAATAAAATAAATAAATAGAATTATTACCCAGTGGGAATAGCTCATTACTATGCGTTCTTAGAATAACAAACTTTTTTTCTTGGATCATTCACTTACTAGTCATATGACTTTGTCCAAATTACTTAAATCTCTGTGTATTTCAGTTTTCTTATCTGAAAAATGGGGTAAATAATTGTAGGTGTTTCAAAAGTTTATTAAGAGGAATAAATGAGTTGATACACATAAAACATTTAGTACAGTACTTGATCCATGTTAAAGATTCAATAAATATTGGGTATTACTATTTTTCATTATTTGGGTGGTTTTTCTACATATATGAAAGCCAGACTTATTTAATCATCATAGTTATTATAAATGACCAATCTATTTAGGGTTAAAGTTTAGAAATATTAGATAAAACCACATTATAACATTTACTAATGTGGTCACTTTTTAATTTGTACACTTTATATAATCATCATTATATATTTATTTATACAGTGTATACTGTTAAGTATCATAGGCAATGTTTTCAGTACTGTATGCATGGAAAGGAAACGTCTTCCCCAGGACTCTTTAAAATAGATTACTGAGCAGCTATCCCTGATCAGAAGGTGAAATTCACATGGGAGACACTGACTCTTTAGACTTTGTTTCACTGGCCTGGTGGAAGATGGACCTCTGTATATGAAGAGAGGTCAACTGATTCACTGAAGGTCAGAGACAGAGTGGCTGGGCTGAGACCAACTTCTGGTCTTCCTGACTTCTAGTATGTTTCTTCTGCTTTTCTTATGAGGAACAAAGAATCTTATAACAAACAATTTAAAAAGAAGTGTTTCAAATAATCTGCTTCATACTGTTTTAAAATAACTATACCTTAAATATAAATCTCTCAAATTTGCACTTTCTATTCAGAGTACATGGGAGAAAGGAAGTTTAATAGTGAACTTACCTGCTTATGTTCAGTGATTGGGCTCATTTCTGAGTACCAGAGGCTTGACATTATGAATTCTATAAAATTTTCTGAATTTCTGCTTGAAACTAAATACCCAATTGCCTTTCACAGGAGAGATAATAAACCTTTACCCTGGTCTTGGTTAAGAACACTTTGCCCAAGCTATATATTACAAGGAAATGGAGCATTCATTACGTGGTGTTCTGAAGTTCTCCTAGTTCAGCAGGCTCCCAAAGAAGAGCTCTCAGTAAGTATTAAAAATTCGAACTGCACAGGTGTCTGAGAGCCAAGTTGTTTTTAGCTTATTGGTTTTTTGTTTATAGCTTGTAAAATGATTTAAGTAGAAACTCTGAGCCTGTGTGGAAGTGCTATCTGGGAAGCTGCTTTCCAAAAGTGTAGGTACCTATATATGTTGTCTAATGTGATTATGCAAATTGTACAACAGTTGGTCCAGTCATTTACCCAGAGGCTTTATTAAATGTGCTAAAATGGTAAGCAGACTAGCTAAATGTGGTCCCTGGGATCTGAAAGATGGAAATCTAGCTTATAACAGGATAAGGACATTCCATTGGCCATATTTCAAACTTACAGGTATCATAGCATAGAAACCTCAACCTTCATATTTGGTTATTGAGACAAATTATCAAACGCACTTTAAATTCTACTGATTTCTATGAAGAAATCACATTCTTCACATCAGCCAAAAGCAGACTCCTTCATACCCAGAGTGGATCAGGCCGCCCATGAAGTGCTATATTCTTCTGAACACTATTGTTCAGTTTGTATTCACACAGCTCAACCACTTAGGTTAAATGACCTCTTTTAACCTGAGGTCATTTTGTAGTCTGTGTTTGTTTGTTGAAACAATCAGGTATTAAATAGTTACTTACTTTATGCAACACGGTTTTGGTGTGTAGGTATGGTTGACTGTCTCTGGCTCTTTATGTAGGTGATCTATTGTCTTGGTACTGTCAACGATTTAGTATTGAAAGCTTTGAGTCCTAGGAAACTCTTCCTTAGAATATGAAAAGTCCCAGTTTTCAGTGGTGAGTGAGGAAGTTTCTGGGGAGAGTACAAAATACACATAGTGGCCCCAAAATAGGGCCTGGAAACAACACTGTTTTGAGTGTTAAATGAATATAGCATAGATTATCTACCTTTTATAGTTGCTGTCACTATTTTTTCTTCCTTCCTTTTCCCCTGATCACTGATGCTGACAACCATGATTTGTGCTTCATAGAAATGGATGTGATTGAAATGTGCAACTTCCGTGTGTTGCAATCATGAGTGTGAATGTTAACAGTCAGTGACTTTGCCTGTAGATTAATCACTGTTTTTTTGTATTGAGAGAGTACTATCTTAACTTTTAAGATTGCAAACTGCTATTGCTTTTTCTGCATAACCATATTTGATTTGATTTTTTTTCTCTTTTGAGACGGGGTGTTGTTCTATTGCCCAGGCTAGAGTGCAGTGGTGCAGTTATGGCTGACTGCAAGCTTGATCTCTTGGGCTCAAGTGATCGTCCCACCTCAGCCTCCTGAGTAGCTGGAACTACAGGTGTGTGACAGCATGCCTGGCTCATTTTTTGACTTTTTTTTTTTTGTAGGGTTGGGGTCTAGTATGTTGCCCAGTTTGGTCTCAAACTCCTGGGCTCAAGCAATCCTCCCACCTTGGCCTCCCAAAGTGTTGGGATTACAAGTGATCCACAGTGCCTGGCCCACATTTTCTAATAGTTCAGAAAATGACAATGAGAAGGATTACAATGCCAACTCCAATTACAGTGCCAATTACAATGCCAATGACCCAAACATTATAAAAATGAAGTTGAAATGAATATACTATTTTAATGATAGTTAGAAGGACAAATAGAACTAGATTATGTGGGCAAACACCCTAAATAGGACTGTATAATATGCAGAAAAAAATTGGGGATTGGGCATGGTAGAGAAGATGATATAAAAGCATATGCAGATACTCCTTGACTTACAGCGGGATTCTGTCCCAATAACCCTAACTTGAATATGCATGGCTGACTGGGAGCTGCAGCTCACTACTGCTACCCAGCATTGCAAAAGAAGTATGGTCTGTACTGAATTGGTATTGATTTTGCACCATTGTAAAGTAGAAAAATCGTTAAGTCAAACCATCGTAAGTTGGGGAACTTCCTAATGGAGAATGGGTCTCAGAAGTCAGGATGGACAAGCAAGTAATTCTAAGTCAATCAAAAGTTGTTTTGGCTAGCAAAAAGAAACCAATGCTCAACCAAAAACAGTAGCTCCTGAATTAGCTTGTACAAAGTACATGAAAGAACACACATTATTTTATTGTTCCCATGATTGCTCTGTGAAACTGAGTAAAGTTAGTTTCTGGGGTTGCCCCTAAACTCAGAATGGCTTGTGCAACTAACCTCAGAAAAGAGAAATTTTGATAAAAAATGGTTCAGCTGATTCTATCAGATTTAACATTTATTCTTTCATTCTTTCTATAGTATTAACATATCAAGTGATGCTTCAAATCAAAGTAACACAAAATATTCCTTCTAGCTCTTAAGCACTTTAATCCGAAAAATAGAGTGGCAAAACATCTTGAATTCTATGAAGATTTTAGTGAAGTCTCAGAAAACATAAAACAAAAGATGGTTGATACCTTGTCCCAGTACAAATTAGGCTTTGCTTATCTGTCTGCACATTCCATAGACATTGCAAATAAAAATTTTGGGAAATTCCATTCCATCTATAAACTTCTTCCCCAAAATAATGAGAAAGATCTTACCAGGGAAATGTCCTGAACATTTTGTACAGAATACTGCTAAAAAGGGGCATGATATGATTACCTGTAATATTGAAATATTTATAATAAAAGTTTTTGGTTACTTTCTAGTTTTCTTAAAATGTGAAGAAGCAGTTAATGAGATATTTGACTTTATAGAAATGAAAGGAGACAGCTTCCTTAAACATGTACCTACAAGATGAATGTAATTTTTGCTGCCCATCGGAAAGATTTTTAAATTCTGACTTGATATCAGATCATGTTTTCAAAGCGTGAGACAAGATGAATGAGTTTTTCTAATTTAGAATTATGTTGAGGGTGAAAATGGAGAAGAGGATTAGAGTGAAAGAGAAATTTGTATGCAGTTTTCTCAAAACTGTTTGATAATTTTTCAAGAGGACATAAGGTGCCTAGAAAAGGATGAACTAACTGCACTTCAGTTCCTGAATATCATGAACAGGGAAACTAACCAGAAATAATTTCTTCAATTTCTTTACTGGAACTAATTTACCTGGAATTCAAATTATTTTAACTTCAAAGCCTCAAGTACAAATTAACCTGTTTCCCAAGAAGAAGAGGTTATAAGGTAGGATGATGTCTACTGTGCTATAAAGAGTTTAATGATGATGGGCATTTCAGACATAGATAGTCATTATAATGAATTTATAGATGCAAATAACCTGCTTGACAGACAACTACTCTATCAAAACCAGCCTGAAGATACAAGTGGTTGGAAAGTTTTGGAGCACTGGAAACTAATTCCTACAAATCTAAAAACTTGCTCTTGCAAGTAAGCAAAATTGTAAGTATTCCATGATTAAACACTTGGGCGGAAAGGATATTTAACTTGATACTATAGCTTTGGACTGACACCAACAGCCAGTGCAATGTGGGCTTGATATGAGAAGAGCTGCAAGTCAAAGTGAATTTTATGTTGGACTGTATTCAATTTTACTACTACATAAAAGAAAAAAGGATGCCTAAAGACTGAGTCAGTTCAGAGAAGTATTATTGGAAAGCAAACTAGAAAGAGAAAAAATATCCTGGGACAAAGAAAAACATGTCAACTTTTTTTTTTCAATAAATATAGGCAATATCTGTTTAGCAATGCTTACATTCTTCTTTTAAAGTCACATTTATATATTTAAGGAGTACACAGTAATAATGCCTACAAAATTTAAATATCCAATGAAGTTAAAAAGTTAAATTATTCTTTTAAAGAAACATTGTGAAAGAATTTAAAAATTCTCTTAAAAAAACATCGTAAAAATATCAATATATATTTTGCTCATATATTATTTAATTTGTCCTACTATAAGTAACTATTGTTTATTGCCTATTAACTATTTCTACTGTTGTTTTGCTTAAATTATAGCAGTTACATAAAAGAAAAATAAATAATACAGAATAATGTATAATTTTGATAAACACCTATTATTCATATTTTAATGTTAAAGTAATAGCACATATGAGTGTTATTTATTATATAGTATATTATTGTGGGTTATTTGGTTTGGTTTGACTGTGTCCCAGGCTGGCTTTCTAAAAAGTTGGTCACCCTACCTTCAAGCCAGGATGACATACTTCCTCATGTATTCTTATCTATTAATGCGGTCGAGCAACAGACACCATAAAGCTGTTGCCAGAAACTGCCCCTGAATCATCACTTTTTTTGTTTTTTCTATCTGTTTTTACTCTGATAATGATTATATCAGACTTCTGCCTCTTGGCAATTTGGATATAATTGTTATTTGCTTTCTTGGGCATTTTTACTTTTAGTTTCTACTTAACTTGTCTGGGATTTGTCCCTTTAGTCCCTAAACTGAATACAGTGACATGTTGAAATCTTATGCAGTTGCATGGAAGCAAACTGTCAGTAGGACCTCTCCCTGTTTCCTGTTCAAATCCAATCAAAATACAAACAAAGGCTAACTATTCCAGTAAGTGTAAAAACTTTAAAACAGCAATTATTGGGCTTGTAATTTCACAGTGTTTAGAATCCACTTTAGGACTGAATGAAAAATCAATAAAGCAACCCTAAATGTCAGAGTTAAACAATAAGGGCCGATAGAAAGCTCTAGGTCACAATTTTTCAAGTTTGTGCAAATGTAGAATGCCTAAATATTTACAATATTATAGATATGTTTGCTGTACTAATGGGGTCTTGCACATACACACGCATGCACACACAGAACAGGTGTTGGAAAAGTAAATTTCTGACTTTTTTTAAAGGTCAGAAATCTTGATGTCCCAAGACAACTGATATTACCATGTGCAAATGCTGTTCATATCTGAGTTGCTGCCTAATGTAGGCACTGTGCAATTTCAAACACATTTTAACTTATTCATTATCACTAGTAATCCTAATTCAATAGAAACTTCTGACTTTATAATAACAATTAGCACTGACAATAAAAGTGTAAATGAAGACATGATTGAGGAATTTGTTTATTAACCATTAATGATGTTAATTTAAAATTCTATGGGTGTATTTGTCTATGTGTAGATAGCATATTTTGTTGCATGTAATTTCATAACGCTTATAAACAGATTTAGATTTGAACTAAGAAAGAGAAGAATCAAGCAGACACTTGTTAACAGTTGTTAAAAACTTCATTTTGTTTTTTTATTAAAGAAATAGGAAGAATATACTTAACAAAAAAGGATAAAATGTAAAATAAAATTGCAATCTCATTAGACCCAAATATATAGAGAAATAAAAATTACTACAAAACAGTTTAAATTATAAAATCTTTGTGGTAGCTATTACCTCAGTAGAAGGAGACTTTATTCTCTCTGAAAATAACAAGGAAAAATGAAAAACTTGCTGTAACAATAAGCATGACCCCAAGTTACATCTTAATTTAATCAATTTTGGTGCATTTGACAGGAGGAACAATGTCTTATCTTTGGATCTCACATAATGCCTAATACTGTTTGAACAGAATAAGTGCTCATTTAAAAAGTACTTTTTCAAAAAACAATTGAGTTGTGAAATTTGTCCAAGTGGAAAAGTATGAAAAAATAACATAGGCTTTAATTTTATACCTCATCTTCAAATTTAAAGGCAATACAACAACGTCAACTTTTAGAAATAAGAATCTTATCAGAGCTTAATATTAATTTTCAGGTAACATGCGTGGCATATTTACATTCACACTGGGAAATTGTATACATTACTATATTTTAACTGGTTAATTCTAACTGGTTATCAGTTCCATTCAGTTCTTCCTGTTTCAAACCACATACACCTTCACATGTTCTTCTTTTAATTCACTACATAGGGTTAAATCTACGGTATTTTAAGTATAGTATTAGGAAATTCCTTGTCAGAAATGTGCTGCTAAAGCCTGATATGGAGCAAATTTCTCTTGATGCAGCTTTTTCTTCCTGCCTTTTAAACATAGGCTTTCTTTTTAAATGCTGTGGTCACCAGGATGGGGATTTAACACCTCAAATGATCTAAATCCTCTCTCTAAACAATCTCAATTAGTTCCACGGCTTCAACTTATCATCTAAGTGAAGCTTGTCCAACCCGCGACCTGTGGGCTGCGTGCGGCCCAGGATGGCTTTGAATGCTGCCCAATACAAATTCGTAAACTTTCTTAAAACATTATGAGACTTTTTTGTAATTTTTTTTTTTTAGCTCATCAACTATTGTTAGTGTTAGTGTAGTTTATGTGTGGTCCAAGACAATTTTTTCAAAGCGGCCCAGGGAAGTCAAAAGATAGGACACTCCTGATCTAAATGTTGATATTTCCCGATCTTTCTCTAAGGTCCCAGAATTTCATTTTTAATTTACCTAAGGGATGTTAGATTTATCTACTTTGATGTCCCATGGGGACTTTGCATTGTCTACTTGCAATCAGCATCCATTTGTATCTCCTTTGTATGTTCCTACGCTCTTCCACCATTCACATAATATTATAGGGGCTATTAGTCTAAACACTATGTCTTAAAGACATTTTGTGGCTAGGGTCCTGGATGTGATTAAGGTTGTGCCAATGAAATGCACTCACGAACTATTTGGAAAATGGAGGTGATTCTTTTTTATAGTGCTGTGGGCAGAAAAGCAGCTCCAGCAGACAAGACTTCTGGCATTAGGCGCTCTGAATGCCCCAGATGTGATGTTGGCAGCAGTGCCCTTACTGCAGGGTGGAAAGAGCAGTTCCTCATCTGTAAATTCTGTTTTCTACACTAAACCCTGATGGATACAACCCTGAAACTGCTTCTCATTGTGCAGTTTCTATCTTGGATAACATCATCACTTCTAGGCAACTACCCAAGCCAGCCCGTATGCAGATGGCTACCAGGTCCAGTTCTTTACCATTGACTTTTGAACTTTTCTGTATTTCCATAGCTCTGCTTTCCTGGTGGATACATCGACATATCTGACTCACTGTCTTCACCCCAAACCTGATATATCTAAAATAATTTTTTCAAAACAAATTTAAGAAAATGATACTATTATCAACAGAAATAGACAGTCCTCTTAATTGCGCTATTCTATATCTGTTATTTATAGTACTACATTTCTCCCAGGTACTCAGGCTTGAAATGCTAGATTCATTTCTCACTGTTCCCTCTCTCTTCTTCAATTTTCAATCATTCTCTGTTCAGAGAGCTTACCATTTTTCACTGGGATGTTGCAATGGACTGTTAACTAGTTAGTCTTCATATCTCTGTTCTTTCCTTCTTTAATTTGTCCTACTGCTGTGACCACACTGATTTTAAGATTCTCCATTGACTAATTTCTTTCCCTCTTCACAAACTTTCAATGATTTCCTACTGACTTTTTATCTAATAAACTTCAAATATGTTTGCCTGGCATTTAAACTTCTCCATAATTTCCTTATTTGAAATAATGTCTCATTATTCTTTTAACTGTTCCCTCTGTGAAATAGTCAGGATGGAATAGATTATGCTTCTTAATAGGCAGCTCCCAAATCTCAGGGGCTTGGAGTTGAAAATGCATGTTGTGTGTGCTTGAGGCTCAGCTGGGCCTCTGATCATCACTGTCCTTATGCCAGATCCCAGGCTGATGAAGCAACCACTTTATAAAACAGTGCCAGTCATTGTAGCTGAGGGAAAAGGTGGGTCTTGAAGTGGAATTCAGTGCTTTGGCCAGAGGTAGTCACATTATTTTCCCCTTCTCCTGTGGAAGCAAAGGAGGACATACAATTACTATACTTTTCTACTCATTGTCTTTAAATATCTTTTGCTTCTCTGTCTTTATTCTCTGCTTAAATTTTTGAACATAAATGTTTCCTTATCTATCCACATCGTACCCATTGTTTTATATCCAGCTTTCATGTCTTGTCTTCCAGTAAGACTTCCTAGATTAGCCATATCTGCAATAACCTCTTCCCACTACACTCTAATTATTGTGAGATCTTTGCTTTGATGCTTTATGTTATTATTTTAATTTTAAAAAGCAATGCTTAGATTTTTTCACTAAAGTTGTATGGAATGGTTTGTTTCTTTCTGTATCCCACCCATTCTGGTTGCCACCATACTCTTCATTTGCAGGCTCTCATATTTTAAAATTTTGATGGATATCTTGGAAATGGATAAACCCTGACCAAATTTGTAAGAACAGAAAAACATACTACTTTGAACTTCGAGAGACCTCCAAATTGGTACTACACAGACTATTTTATACTGATATTTATATGGAAAATATAAGTAAGTATTCAAGGTAGAAAATATTTTAAATGGGATTAATTTATTGGTAAAAACCTAGGAGTTACTCTATCAATACTACATTAAAATATGAAACTGAATTTTAACAAAAAGGTGCTATTCTCTCATAGATTATATGACTTTAGGTGAAAGCTTTGTGTTACCATGTGTTTAATTGCTTTAATAGTAATGAAATTATTGTGCTAATTTGATTAAAAATAAATTTCTTCTAGTGGACAGTTTCTTATTTTCACATGTCCCAAATCTTTAAATATTGCAGGCACAAAAATATGGGAAGCAGAAAATTTACTAGCAACATGAAATATGAGACTACTGCAATATCTTCAGGTTATTTTTTAGGATTGTATATTGATTTGAAGATGAATTTCACCATTTTATCCAAATGTCTTTGGAAATTTGAGGTAGAGAAAAAAAGATGAGAAATACATTGTACAGAATAAGTTGCATAAGATAGGAAGATTAGCAAAAGTGAATGAGACAGGCAGGACATTTGGAAAGGTACAAACTATTGCTTGTGCATCTTTTTCTTACTTAACAAAGTGGTTAAGAAGCACATTGATCTTCAAAAGATGACAATAAATTGTGCATACTCTGCAGCCATCTCATCTTTATGCCTACAAATTGTGTGTTGTGCAGAACTGAATTCTTCAGGAGTCACTTGTAATGAAGAAGCATTCTGATACTGACTTGCAATTATACCGCATTAGAGCAGGGAAAAAATTGATTCCCTTTTCTTCACTTGATGTATTTTTAATTAATTTATTAAATATTGAATATATAAAGAGTAAAAATATTTGAATAAGGTAAAAAGAATAGCAATAAGATCAATATCTAGGTATTATCAACCAGTTTAAGAAATAGAACACTATCAGTACACTTCAGTTTCTCTGTGTGTCCTTCTTCAATTCCATACCTCTACCTTATGTTTGTATTTCTAAATAATATTTGATTTTGTGTTTGAAATTTACATAAATAGAATTATGCTATATTTATTCTTCTGTGATTTGCTTTTTGAATGCAGCATTATGTCCCTGAGACTCTATTTTAATATATATGGCTGAAATGCATTCATTTATACTGCTGCAGAGCATTTCATGTAAGACTATACCAAAACTTTGTATTCATTCTATAATTGATGGGTATTTCAATGAGTATTATTTTATTATTTTTATTGTAAAAAATGCTGCTATAAATATTATTTACCTCTCTTCTGGTGCAATTGTTCAAGAATTTTTCTAAGATACATGCTGGGAGTGGGATTGCGAGGTGGTAAGGTTGGTGCATCTTTTTTTTTTTTTTTTTTTTGAGACGGAGTCTCGCTCTGTCGCCCAGGCTGGAGTGCAGTGGCGCAATCTCTGCTCACTGCAAGCTCCGCCTCCCGGGTTCACGCCATTCTCCTGCCTCAGCCTCCCAAGTAGCTGGGACTACAGGCACCCGCCGCCACACCTGGATAATTTTTTATATTTTAAGTAGAGACGGGGTTTCACCGTGTTAGCCAGGATGGTCTCAATCTCCTGATCTTGTGATCCACCCACCTTGGCCTCCCAAAGTGCTGGGATTACAGGCGTGAGCCACCGTGCCTGGCCAGTTGGTGCATCTTAACATCATCACATGATATTAAATTGCATTGCCACTTGCATCTGCGAATGCTAGGTATTGTTTCCTACACTTAATGAACATCTAGCTTTAAGTTTTCTAAAATCTAGAGGGTGTAAAATGGTTAGTTTAGTTTTACTTTCCCTCATGATTAATAAGATTTTTTCTTTTGTTTTTAATGAATATATGTTGAATATCATTGAAGGATTTTTCTGCACCAATTGAAATAATTATATGATATTTTTCTGCTGTAATCCATTCATGTGGTGAGTGACACTAATTAATTTTATAACTTTACACTTTTGGGAAAAACTCATTTTGATCATGATGTATTATCCTTTTATATTGTTGGATTCATTTTGCTAATGCTTTATTTTGTACCTTTCCTCGTGACTACTTTTTCTTTCTTGTGCTCTGCTTGTCAAATTTTTGTGTCAAGGTTATGCTAGTCTCATAAAATGAATTTGGCCAGGTGTTTTTTTTTTTTTCTATTTCTGTAATGGTTTTATAAGATGTAAACTATATAACCTCATAGCATTTGTTGGTTAAATAATCTCAGATTTGTATTCCCTTTATGGGAAATGCTTTGACTTTGGATTCCACTTATCTATAGTTATAGAATTATTCAAATTTTTTATTTCTTTTGACAGCAATTTTTGGCCAGTTATATGTTTCTAGGAATTTATTCTAGGAATTCCTATTTAAGTTCAGTTTTAAAATTATTGATATAAAGTTGTTAATGCTACTTTATTATGTATTTAATCTCTGCAATATCAGAAAATATGGATTTTTTCATTATTAATTATGTTTATTTGTGTCTTCTCTTTTTAAAATCATCCATGACTTTTGTCAACGTTACTAGTGTTATCAATTTTTTTTTTGCTGTGTTAGTATTCTGTATTGTATCTTTGTCTTACAGTTCATTATTTTGTTTTTGTATTTATTATTTTTGTCATCCATTTAACTTTATTCAATTACTTTCTCTGATTTCTTAAATTGGGTATTTAACTTATCTGTTTTCAGGATTACATTTGTATAATGCAAGGATTTTTAAAGCTATAAATTTCTGACCCAGAAGCATTTTAACTTCACCATACAAGTTTTGATATACAGCATTTTAAATCTTTCATTATGATTTCTTTTTTGACCCATTAGTTAATTTAGACATTAAGAGTGATATGTTTAAATAGATTCTTGATTTCTAGCTTAATTGCAATTTTATTAGAGATTATGGACTGGATAACTATTTTTTTGGAGTTTGTTGAGGTTTGTTCATCTGGTGCAAGGTCAATTTTAAAAAACAATTTGTCCATCTGTCTTGAAAAGTATGGGTTAATCTTCAATTGTTGCTCATAGTCTTCTGCATTTTAAAGACAAATACAATCTAAAAATAAGAAATTTCATTCTCTCAACTGAAAATAAGAGATTTCTCTCCCCTCCTTTTTCTGCCAGCATTAACCTTTGAAAATATAATGAAGTGATTAACTAAACTTAAAGTACTTTCTTATTTGTCTGAAATGTCCATAAATCCTTTTGAAGAATAGATAGGGATTTCATCAGCTTTAAGAACGTCTTTCTTTCTTAAGGAACTGGGTGCTATCTCTTTGAAATGTTAACATTAAGGGAGATAGCACCCTTATCTCTCATTTTCTTGGGAAGGTAGGAGTGTCAGTGGGTGTCTTGTTCCAATTTGCAAAACCACCTCTTGTCAAAAATACATGAGAAATTCTCCAACCTCCCCCAAACCTCTGCTCTGGATCAAGCCAATTAGCTAACGCAGATGGTCACCCTACTTACCAGGCAAAGTTAGGATGAACCATGTGTGACTGATGGTGCTATCAAGTCCTCTCACTTGAGAACTAGTTATTTTCTTGTAAACATGTATGTAATGGGTTGTATCTGCTTGCCTGTATAAGGGGCGAAATTTCTGTCTTTGCAAACTTTTAGTGGATTGCTGTGATGTGCATCACACTCTGGCTTAACACTTATTCAAAAATACAACATTTTCTTTTCCTACTACTTTTGTGAAGAGGATGTCTGGGTTGGGAGAATATTTTGTTCTTTTTTCTTGTTTTCTTGTTTTGTTACTGTTGCCCAGACTGGAGTAGAGTGTGCGATTCAGAGCTCACTGCAGTCTCTAGCTCCTGGGTTCAAGGGATCCTCTTGCCTCAGCCTCCTAAGTAGCTAGGACTGCAGGCATGCACCACCACACTTGGCTAATTTTTATTTTATTTTTATTTTTTTGTAGAAACAAGGTCTTACTATGTTGCCCAGGCCTGTCTCAAGCTCCTGCTGATCCTTTAGCTTCAGCTTCTCAAAACGCTGGGATTACAGGCATGAACCATTGAGCCTGGCCTAAGATTTTTGTTGTTTTAATTATATTTCCCCAACAACATGCACACACACACATACTAAGTTTTTAATTGTGTTTTTCAAATCTTCTATATCTTTACAGAGCTTTTGATCTAATAACTATCAACAGAGGTATGATAGCAAATTTGTCCATTTCTAATTGAATTTAGTTAACATTTGCAGTATATATTTTTGGGTTATAATATATGGGCATTCAAGTTTAGAATTATTACATTTTTCTTTAAATTGAAAATATTATCAAAACATGTAAATTAACTTTATTTCTAATAATGTGCTTTGTATTAAAATGTTAATATAGTAACAATTTATTTCACTTACCATTACACAGAATTCTGCTTCTAATGTGTCTTTGTTTTTAGCTCTCTTTCATACATGATATAGCTGATTTTTAAAAATTCAGTTTTAAAAATGTCTGTCTTTACTGGAAAGGATTCTACCTTTACTGATTGTCGTTGCTGATATACTTTGACTTATTTCTGCCATCTTGTTTATTTACTTTCTTCCCCCTCTGTTTTTCTCTGGCTTTATTTTGAATTTATTGATTTCCCCTCTATCAGTTTTGAGGTTGTATAGCCCTTTTATAGTATGTTGATGGTTACTTTAAAAATTTCAACATGCATGCTTAACAAAACAAGGTCTAAATTTAAACAATATTTTACCCTCCTCCTAAACAATACAGGAGTTTATAGAATAATTTAGCTCACATCAATCTCCTCCTGACTTACAAGATATTACTATCCAATATTTTTTATTTATTTTGCTATATCACTCTTTCTTTTATATATTTATATTTTAATTAGCTTTACACACATATTCTACACATTTGTTTCTCTGTTTATTATTATTCCTTTCTGTATCTCACAATTTCAGTAGGGGATGATTTTCCTTCTATCAGAGACAAATTTTTAGAATATCGGGTGGTGAGGGTTTGCTAATGTGAAACTTTCTCAGTTTCGGTCTAAAAGATAGTTGTGCCGGATATATAATTGTAAATTGATAGTTTTCTTGTGTTGGGAGGGTAGGGTGCCGAATATAGTATTCCACCAAGTGATCCAGAAATATGGTGACCAGCGAAAATATTGTTCAATATGGAAGCACTTGGAAGGTATTAAGATATAAAAGATCTTAAATAATACAGAGCTAATGAGACTATCTTAGAGAAAAAGTGTTTAAACATAAAGTCAAGCAATGAAATAAAATTAACCTTAAGAATGAATACATCATGGAAAAATAGCTGGTGATGAACATTAGACCCATTTAAATATTGACCTGGGATTCCCAGGCAAGATGGCCAAATAGGAATATCTCTGATCTGCAGCTCCCAGCAAGACCAACGCAGAAGGGTAATTTCTGCATTTCCAACTGAGGTACCCAGTTCATCTCATTGGGACTGGTTAGACAGTGGGTATAGCCCATGGGGGGGCGAGCAGAAGCAGGGTGGGGAATCACCTAACCCAGGAAGTGCAAGGGGTCGGGGAACTCCCTCCTCTAGCCAAGGGAAACTGTGAGGGACTGTGCCGAGATGGACAGTGCTATCTAGCCCAGATACTATGCTTTTCCAGTGGTCTTTGCAACCCACAGACCAGGAAATTCCCTCAGGTGGCTACGCCACCCTGGGTTTCAAAAACAAACCTGGGTGGGCATTTGGGCAGACACTGAGCTAGCTGCAGGAGTTTTTTTTTTTTCATACCCCAGTGGCACCTAGAATGCCAGCAAGAGAGAACTGTTCATTTCCCTGGAAAGGGGGCTGAAGCCAGGGAGCTGAGTGGTCTTGCTCAGCAGATCCCACCCCCACAGAGTCCAACAAACTAAGATCCACTGGCTTGAAATTCTTGCTGCCAGCACAGCAGTCTAAAGTCGACCTGGGATGCTCAAGCTTGGTGGGGGCAGGGACATCCACCATTACTGAGGCTTGAGTAGGCAGTTTTCCTCTCACAGTGTAAACAAAACCACCGGGAAGTTTTAACAGGGTGTGGAACCCACCTCAGGGTGGCAAAACCCCTGTAGCCAGACTGCCTCTCTAGATTCCTCCTCTCTGGGCAGGGCATCTCTGAAAGAAAGGCAGCAGCCCTAGTCAGGGGCTTATAGATAAAACTCCCATCTCCTGGGAACAGAGCACCTGGGGGAAGGGGCGGCTGTGAGCACAGCTTTAGCCAACTTAAATGTTCCTGCCTCCCAGCTCTGAAAAGAGCAGCAGATCTCCCAGCACAGCACATGAGCTCTGCTAAGGGACAGACTGCCTCCTCAGGTGGGTCCTGGACCCCTGTGCCTCCTGACAGGGAGACATCTCCCAGCAGGGGTCAACAGACACCTCATACAGGAGAGCTCCAGCTGGCATCTGACAGGTGCGCCTCTGGGATGAAGCTTCCAGAGGAAGGAGCAAGCAAAAATCTTTGCTGTTCTGCAGCCTCCACTGGTGATACCCAGGCAAACAGGGTCTGGAGTGGACCTCCAGCAAACTCCAGCAGACCTGCAGCAGAGGGGCCTGACTGTTAGGGGAAAACTAACAAACAGAAAGCGATAACATCAACATCAACAAAAAGGATGCTTATGCAAAATTCCCATCTGAAGGTTATCAACATCAAAGACCAAAGGTAGATAAATCCACAAAGTTGGGGAAAAACCAGCACAAAAAGGCTGAAAATTCCAAAAACCAGAATGCCTCTTCTCCTCCAAAGGGTCACAAGGGATCCAAACTGGATGGATAATGAGTTTGACAAATTGATAGAAGTAGGCTTCAAAAGGTGGGTAATAACAAATTCCTCTGAGCTAAAGGAGCATGTTCTAACCCAATGCAAGGAAGTTAAGAACATTGATAAAAGATTACAGGAACTGCTGACTAGAATAACCAGTTTAGAGAAGAACATAAATGACCTGGTGGAGCTGAAAAAACACAGCACGAGAACTTCATGAAGCATACACAAGTATCAATAGCCAAAGTGAACAAGTAGAAGAAAGGATATCAGAAATTGAAGATCAACTTAATGAAATGAAGCATGGAGACAAGATTAGAGAAAAAAGAATGAAAAGGAATGAACAAAGCCTCCAAAAAAAATGGGACTATGTGAAAAGATCAAACCTACGTTTGATTGGTGTACCTGAAAATGACGGGGAGGATAGAACCCAGTTGGAAAACACTCTTCAGGATATTATCCAGGAGAACTTCCACAGCCTAGCAAGACAGGCCAACATTCAAATTCAGGAAATACAGATAATGCCACAAAGATACTCCTTGAGAAGAGCAACCCCAAGACACATAATCATCAGATTCACCAAGGTTGAAATGAAGGAAAGAATGTTAAGGGCAGCCAGAGAGAAAGGTTGGGTTACCCACAAAGGGAAGCCCATCAGACCAACAGTGGATCTCTCTTCAGAAGCCCTACAAGCCAGAAGAGAGTGGGGGCCAATATTCAACATTCTTAAAGAAAATAATTTTCAACCCAGAATTTCATATCCAGCCAAACTAAGCTTCATAAGTGAAGGAGAAATAAAATCCTTTACAGACAAGCAAATGCTGAGGGATTTTGTCACCACCTGACCTGCCTTCAAGAATGCCTAAAGGAAGCACTAAATATGGAAAGGAAAAACTGGTACCAGCTACTGCAAAAACATACCAAAATGTAAAGACCATTGACACTATGAAGAAACTGTATCAACTAACGGGCAAAATAATCAGCTAGCATCATAATGACAGGATCAGATTCACACATAACAATTTTAACCTTAAATGTAAACAGGCTAAATGCCCCAATCAAAAGACACAGACTGGCAAATTGGATAAAGAGTCAAGATCCATCAACGTGCTGTATTCAGGAGACCCATCTAATGTGCAAAGACACACATAGGCTTAAAATAAAGGGATGGAGGAATATTTACCAAGCAAATGGAAAGCAATAAAAAGCAGGGGTTGCAATCCTAGTCTCTGATTTAGCAGAAAGAGGAATTTGCGTCATGATTAAAACTCAACGTTATACCTTCATCACAAACAACACTGCCCCTTATAGAAGTGTAACAAACGTATTGCAAGGTCTGACTGCTATATCCAATGAGTTAGCCAACAACTCAGAGGTAAATGACCCCTTTACAGAATGGCTAAAAAAAGGTAGTTCGGTAAATGGAAAGCAATAATAGCCTTAACTCTTATTTCCCTCACAGTCGTAATAGTTGTACTTATTCTTGTTGAGTGCTATGGCATACCATGCATCCATAAGTAGATGCTGAGGCTCATAAAAATGGCACTTACTCCTGTAGTCCCAGCTACTCAGGAGGCTGAGGCAGGAGAATGGCGTGAACCCAGGAGGCGGAGCTTGCAGTGAGCTGAGATTGCGCCACTGCACTCCAGCCTGGGCGACAGAGCGACTCCATCTCAAAAAAAAAAAAAAAAAAAAAAAATATATATATATATATGTATATATATATATGGCACTTACTCAAACCTCCGTTAATTATCCTCACCTTATCCAGAAAGCTTCTTCTTTTGGAAAATCAAGCAAAACAACTGAGCCAAAACATGTGTAAAACAATTTGAAAGAAAGCTGTATGAAAATACAAGGGCAGGGATTGTTAGATATGAGTTCTAAATTTCTTTTCATAGAATTAATATGTCAGTATGTTCAATTCTTTGCCTTCTACTTTTAAACCTAACTTCCTTGTAAAGCAACCTTTTTCAATTACCTACTCCACCCTAACTCATTCTGATCACCTGCTCCACCCTAACTCATTCTGATTACCTGCTCCACCCTAACTCATTCTGATTACCTGCTCCACCCTAACTCATTCTGATTACCTGCTACCTGCTCTGCCCTGACTCTCACCAAAGCACTCACCCCATCATTCTCTTTAAATTAGCTAATTGGAATTAGTTTAGCCTGTGAGGTCTAACCCTAGCCGATAGGGGAATGACACAGCAGCAGGGGCCACATGGGTCAGGGATAAGAACCCCTTCCCCTCCCTTGTCCAAATGTGTGCTCACCATTGTTTCATCTGTAAGGGTGCACCCTTCTATACAGAAGTAACTTGCCTTGCTGAGAATTAAAAAGAAAATTAAAAAAAATTACACTTTAAACCAACAAAGAGCAAACAAGACAAAGAAGGGCATTATGTAATGGTAAAGGGATCAATGCAACAAGAAGAGCTAATTATCGTAAATATACGTGCACCCAATACAGGAGCACCCAGATTCATAAAGCAAGTTCTTAGAGACCTACAAAGAGACTTAGACTCCCACACAATAACAGTGGGAGACTTTAACACACTACTGTCAATATTAGACAGATCAACGACACAGAAAATTAACAAAGATATTCAGGACTTGAACTCAGCTCTGGACCAGGTGGACCTAAAAGACATCTACAGAACTCGCCACCCCAAATCAACAGAATATATATTCTTCTTAGCACCACATCACACTTACTCTAAAATTGACCACATAATTGGAAGTAAAACACTCCTCAGCAAATGCAAAAGAACAGGAATCATAACAACAGCCTCTCAGACCACAGTGCAATCAAATTAGAACTCAGGATTAAGACACTCACTCAAAACCACACAACTACAAGGAAACTGGACAACCTGCTCCTGAATAACTACTGGGTAAATAACAAAATTAAGGCAGAAATAAATAAATTCTTTGAAACCAATGGAACAAAGACACAATGTACCAGAAACTCTGGGACACAGCAAAAGCAGTGTTTAGAGGGAAATTTATAGCACTAAATCCCCACAGGAGAAAGCAGGAAAGATGTAAATTGACACCCTAACATCACAAAAGAACTAAAGAAGCAAGAGCAAACAAATGCAAAAGCTAGCAGAAGACAAGAAATAACTAAGATAAGAGCAGAGCTGAAGGATATAGAGACACAAAAAAACTCTTCAAAAAATCAATGAATCCAGGAGCTGGTTTTTTGAAAAGATTAACAAAATAGACTGCTAGCCAGACAATAAAGAAGGAAAGAGAAAAGATTCAAATAGACACAATAAGAAATGATAAAGGGGACACCACCACTGATCCCACAGAAATACAAACTACCATCTGAGAATACTATAAACAACTCTATACAAATAAACTAGAAACTCTAGAAGAAATGGATAAATTCCTGGACATATACACCCTCCCAATACTAAACCAGGAAGAAGTCGAATCTCTGAATAGCCCAATAACAAATTCTGAAATTGAGGCAGTAATTAATAGTCTACTAACCAAAAAAAGCGCAGGACCAGACGGATTCACAGCCGAATTCTACCAGAGGTACAAAGAGGAGCTGGTACCATTCTTTCTGAAACTATTCCAAACAACAGAAAAAGAGGGACTCCTTCCTAACTCATTTTATGAGGACAGCATCTTCTTGATACCAAACGTGGCAGAGACACACACACATACACAAAAGAAAATTTCAGGCCAATATCTCTGATGAACATCGATGTGAAAATCCTCAATAAAATACTGACAAACTGAATCCAGCAGCACATCAAAAAGCTTATCTGCCATGATCAAGTCAGCTTCATACCTGGGATGCAAGGCTGGTTCAACATACACAAATCAATAAACGTAATCCATCACATAAACAGAACCAATGACAAAAACCACATGATTATCTTAATAGATGCAGAAAAGGCCTTCGATAAAATTCAACACTGCTTCATGCTAAAAACTCTCAAAAAACTAGGTACTGATAAAACGTATCTCAAAATAACAAGAGCTATTTATGACAAACCCACAGCCAATAGCACACTGAATGGGCAAAAGCTGGAAGTGTTCCTTTTGAAAACCGGCACAAGACAAGGATGCCCTATCTCACCACTCCTTTTCAACACAGTATTGGAAGTTCTGGCCAGGGCAGTCAGGCAAGAGAAAGAAATAAAGCGTATTCAAACAGGAAGAGAGGAAGTCAAATTGTCTCTGTTTGCAGATGACATGATTGTATATTTAGAAAACCCCATTGTCTCAGCCCAAAATCTCCTTAAGCTGATAAGCAACTTCAGCAAAGTCTCAGGATACAAAATCAATGTGCAAAAATCACAAGCATTCTTATACACCAACAACAGACAAACAGAGAGCCAAATCATGAGTGAACTCCCATTCACAATTGCTTCAAACAGAATAAAATACCTAGGAATCCAACTTACAAGGGATGTGAAGGACCTCTTCAAGGAGAACTACAAACCACTCCTCAAGGAAATAAGAGAGGACACAAACAAATGGAAAAACATTCCATGCTCATGGATAGGAAGAATCAATGTCATGAAAATGGCCATACTGCCCAAAGTAATCTATAGATTCAATGCTATTCCCATCAAGGTACCATTGACTTTATTCACAGAATTAGAAAAAACTACTTTGAATTTCATAATGAAACCAAAAAAGAGCCCATATAGTCAAGACAATCCTAAGCAAAAAGAACAAAGCTGGAGGCATCATGCTAACTATACTATAAGGCTACAGTAACCAAAACAACATGGTACTGGTACCAAAACAGATATATAGACCAATGGAACAGAACTGAGGTATCAGAAATATCTACATCTACAACCTTCTGATCTTTGACACACCTGACCAAAACAAGCAATGGGGAAAGGATTCCCTATTTAATAAATGGTGTTGGGAAAACTGGCTAGCTGTATGCAGAAAACTGAAACTGGACCCCTTCCTTACACCTTTTACAAAAATTAACCCAAGATGGATTAAAGACTTAAACATAAGACCTAAAACCATAAAAACCCTTGAAGAAAACCTAGGCAATACCATTCAGGACATAGGCATGGGCAAAGACTTCATGGCTAAAGCACCAAAAGCAATTGCAACAAACCCAAAATTGACAAATGGGAACTAATTAAACTAAAGCCCTTTGGCACAGCAAAAGAAACTATCATCAGAGCTAACAGGCCACCTACAGAATGGGAGAAAATTTTTGCAATCTGTCCATTTGACGAAGGGCTAATATCCAGAAACTACAAGAAACTTAAACAAATTTAAAAGAAAAAAACTAACAACCGTATAAAAAGTGGGCAAAGGATATGAACAGACACTTTTCAAAAGAAGAAATTTATGCAGCCAACAAATACATGAAAAAAGCTCATCATCACTGGTCATTAGAGAAATGCAAATCAAAACTACAATGAGATACCATCTCATGCCAGTTAGAATTGGATCTTTAAAAAGTCAAGAAACAAAAGATGCTGTAGAGGATGTGGAGAAATAGGAACACTTTTTCACTGTTGGTGGGAGTGTAAATTAGTTCACCTGTTGTGGAAGACAGTGTGGCCCTTCTTCAAGGATCTAAAACCAGAAATACCATTTGACCCAGCAATCCCATTACTGGGTATATACCCAAAGGATTATAAATCATTCTACTATAAAGACACATGCACATGTATGTTTATTGTGGCACTATTCACAATAGTAAAGACTTGGAACTAACCTAGATGCCCATTAATGATAGACTGGATAAAGAAAATGTGGCACATATACACCATGGAATACTATGCCGCCATAAAAAAGAAAGAGTTCATGTCCTTTGCAGGGACATGGATGAAGCTGGAAACCATCATTCTCAGCAAACTAACACAGGAACAGGAAACCAAACACCACGTGTTCTCACTCATAAGTGGGAGTTGAACAATGAGAACATATGAGCACAGGGAGGGGAACATCACACATCAGGGCCTGTCAGGAGGTGGGGACAAGGGGAGGGATAGCATTAGGAGAAATACCTAATGTAGATGACGGGTTGATGGGCGCAGCAAACCACCATGGCACATGTATACCTATGTAACAAACCTTCATGTTCTGCACATGTATCCCAGAACTTAAAGTATAATAAATAAATAAATAAATAAATGTTGACCTAAGAGTACACAACTATTGGCATTAGGACTATAGAGCACAATGGGCATGTTATATACCTAAATAATGTAATGATAGCAGTGCAAGTACATTTTGGGAGGTTAGAGAAAGTATGAGAGTGCTAAAGCCTTCAAGTTATAATATCTAAAGTGAAACATGAGTATAAAAGCTGTAACTGCAACCTTTTATTATAATTATTGCAATCTCATTCTCTCTTTTAATTTTAGAGAAATTCTTAAGAAATAATACTTTTGTAGTGAGAAAAACATTTGCTTGCAATTCAACAATCCTTTCAGTTTTATTTTTATTATTTAATTTAAATAAAATTTAATATGTTGGAATTTATTTATGATCTTGTTTTCATAAAAGATTCTCTCTCATTCTGTTTATATTATTATAAATTAATTGAATATACATACTGAATGATAACTTGAACTTTCACCAAATAACTGAGTCATTTCTGTGTAATGGAATTTAGAATTACTTTAAAATTTTAACTTTTGTTCTTTTCAGCATTAATTTTTTATTGTAAACATAAATCAATTTTATACAAATAATGGAACATTTTCTCTTAAAAAATAAATGTGACAAAATGTTAGTAGCTAAATGCATTAACATATTTTTAAACTTCTAAAATTAAAAAAAAAATAATGGCTGGGTGTGCTGACTCATGCCTTTAAATCCTAGCACTTTAGGAGGCTGAGGTGGGAGGACTGCTTGAGCTCAGGGAAGCCTGGGCAACAGGGCTGTCTCTACAAAAACTCAAAAGATGGGCCAGGCCTGGTGGTGTGCCTGTGGTCCCAGCTACACAGGAGGCTGAGGCAGGAGGATCACCTGAACCCAGTCATTTCAGGCTACAGTGAGCCTTGTTCCCACTGCTGCATTCCAGCCTGGGTGATAGAACAACACCCTGTCTAAAAAAACAAACAAACAAACAAAAAACTTTAAATATTTTTTTTCTATAAGTGTTCTAGTTTATTTTGTATTGCTGTAAAAAATACTTGAGACTGGGTAATTTCTTTATTTCTCTATGTTTTTCCTTTTTTTTTTTTTTTTTTTTTTTTAGTTGAGGCAGTCTTACTAAGTTGGCTGGGCTAGTCATGAACTACTGGGGTCAAGTGGTCTTCCTATTTCAAGTAGCTGGAACTACAGGCATGTGCCACTGCCTCTGGATTCGGGACTGCGTAATTTATAAGAAAAGAGACTTATCTATCTCCCAGTTCTGTGGGCTCAGAAGTTCAAGGGCATAGCCCTGGCTTCTGGCAAGGACATTCATGCTGTGTCCCAACATGGAAGAGTAAGTCAAAGGGGAAGCCATTGACATGTGCAAAGAGAAGAAATCCTGGCTTTATAACAACCCACTTTCATGGGAACCAATCTATTCTTGAGAGATCGAATCCAATCTCAGGAGAGCAAGAACTTGCTCACTACTGTGAGAAGAGCACCAAGCCATTTATCAGGAATCTGCTCTCATGACCTGAACAACTCCCACTAGACTCCACCTCCCAACACTGCCATACTGGGGATCAGACTTCTACATGAGTTTTGCTGGAGACAAACCAACCATATCCAAACATAGCAACATGCTTTTTATTTTTTTTTTCAGAGGGTTTGTATAGGATAAATCTCCTAAAATTTTTATAGAAGGACTATGCAGCTGTTACCTTTCCTCATTTTAAGAGTTTAAATATACTTCTGATTGATACAGGGATATTGATTCATCCTTCAGAGTTCCTCTTCCTCTTGGTTACCTTCTTCCCATAAGCTCAGATCAGTGCCTACATTTCTGACATGCATTTGCAGATTCTTCTCCTGTAAGCACTTGCATCTATTTTTCTTAATTTCTCAGGTAGCTATTTTACCTGTATTTGGAAAGGTTCCCTTTTCCCTGACACCTCTACTATCTGAATCCATAAAAGCCTAAATTCTGACATGGGTTGAAGTCAGTGTGTAGGAAAATGGTATACTGGTGAGTTTCCTAATGCTTGCATCACATTTATAATTTAATAGGATGGGCCAGGTTTTGTAGTTAATAGATAGTTTTAAAAGATCTTAATCTATAAAATACAGTGGTCACTCTTGAAGGTCTAATTCTTACATAAACTTTTTTGGGTTAGTTTATAATCATTATAATTTAAAAAAAATCTAGATTTTAATGTATAGGCCAACGTGGTTTGACTCCCAGTTCTACTACTTACAAAAGTGTAATCACTGGGAGATTTCTTAATCTCTTTGATTCTCAATTTTTAAAATCCATAAAGCGATGATAATGCCTACCTCATAGTGTTGTTTTCTTGAGAATTCAATAAGCTAATATGTGGAATGTACATATTATTATGCACTTGGACCTAGAATATCTAAAAGTGAATTCAATGGTGTAACTTTCTTTTAAAAATTAATGTAATTGGGTAATTTATTTATCATCATTAACTATTTTCAGTCATTACTCAAACAAATCTTGATTTCTAGGTCTGGGCTCAAACTCACCAAACCATCTTATCTTAGAAGTAGATAGAAAGATTATTTACTATAGTGATGAAGAGCAGAGACTTAGAAGCAGACAGCATAGGATTGAATGTCTGTTTCTACCTTGACTTGCTCTACCTTATGAGCAAGTTGCTTAGCCTCTCTCTGTCTTGATTTTCCCATCTGAAAAATCATTATAGGTAGTTCTTATGTCACAGGTTTGTTTGAAGTTTAAATAAGTTAGTCTTGTAAAGTGCTTAGAATACTTTACGAGGTTATGTTGGATAGAAGAAAGATAGTTACCTTCAAGGAAAGGCCAATGTTAGCTTAGTTTGATATAAAAAGGGCCTCTAAACTTTTTTGACTTTGTGGCCATAACCCCTTCTTAAACACTCTTCTCTCCTGTTTTGGCCCTTTGCTTCTCATCTTTCAGGTCATAGCTTAATCATTTTTTTTTCCCCCCAGGAAGACTTATTGGATCTCACAGAGGAGGCTATTTGATAAAAGCATCCTTGAAGTCCATCTTCTCTTCTAACACATACATAAGCCCTGTGCAGGCAGAGATCAGTGTCTTGTTCACCAGTGAAACTTGAGCACTTAGCACTGTGCCTGACAATATTTGTTTGAGAAAGAAGGAATACTCCTTTTTTTCACTCCCGTATGGGCTATTCATTGGGAAGCTAATAGATGCAAATAAAAGAGGGCTTGGGATTTCTCTTTCAGACTTCTTACTCTCCAGAAAGACCTGAAATTCTCTCTGAATTCCTGCTGATTTCTCCTTGCCACAGACAGGCAAAGAGATTACAGTTTCACTTGATATCAATGGCTTTAACCCCCATGAGGGTTTCTTACCAGTTAAAGAAGTCATTTTTTTTCAGTCTCAAAAGTGAAAGAGATCTTTTATCCTAGTAGGAAAGTTACAGTTTGCTGTGTCTTCTTTGAGATTTAAGGTAGTTTACATGTAATCTCTTATCCGTTCAATTGAAGATATCCCTGGCAAGAAGCTCCCACATCTGAATCAGACTTCTGCTTTCTTACAGAGTGTCTTTCTGAAGAGCTGGAATTCCTTCAGAACAGGGATAGTAAATCAGAATTTAAGATGCTTGTTAGATGATATAGTCCCACAGTGGTTTCCTTGCAGGATTCAAATGACCTGATTATTTGTAGATATTATTGGCCTCTCATTCAGAAATGCTGCTCAGCAGGAACTTCTCTCAAACTCTTTCCTGTCATAAGGGAGGATCCTTGGAGAGGAAAGTGAAATAACACTGATGGCATTGAGATAATATGCAAATTAAGCATTCTGACACACTTTCTTTCAATCAACTATTTTATCATCACTGAATAAGAAAGACAAATGGGCATCATCATTTCAAAATATAAATGGATATAAATATGATCAAATATAACTTCATCATTATGATTCATAATCATGAGGCATCCACAGAGTAAAAGATATAGAAAAGAAATGGCCTTGGTTGTTCTCATTATTAAATCAGAATATACTGACCACAGCAACACATGCATATTCCACTTCAATAATGCTAAAATGCCTAAGGGAAGATAAATCCACAGGAAGATTCATCTCAGCTCACAAGGGCAAGCAGAGGAAAGCATCTGCAAAAGTCTCAATGTAAAGTGCCTGCCTTTGAAATGTGGAAACAAAACATCAAATATTTAACAACATTCAGATCCATCTATGGGGTCTAAATTTGGCCACATCTTATCCAGGTCAGTCCAGTGCTTACTGGCCATGACAAACTGATTTTTTAAAAGGAATGTTATTTGGGATTTGTGGAGCCACCCTAAAGATCAAAACCCTACTTAATCTGTGAATGACATGGGGTAGGTATCAACAATGTGATATGTCAAATTTATGTCTCCTTAATCCTTTTCTGTAAGAATGGTGTCAATTATTTTCATTCTGTGTTCGTGTGTGTCAGATAGCCAGTCAGTCAACAGCATTTAATAAGTGTCCACTGTGTACTCTGGGGAGCTATAAAGGAAACAGCTCTTGTCCTTGAGGAGTTTATAATGAAATGGGAGAGGTAAGGCAAACTAATGAAAAAATATGCAATGGTTGTCATAGAGTCTAGGGCTAGCCTTCTGATAAAATAACAACAACAAAAGACATTTAGGTTCTGTAATTTCTTTTCTTTGGAAGTTCAAAGGAAAATGTCACTTATTTTCAGAGGTTATTTAGAGGACTACCTGAACAAATATGAAGATTTATTTTAAGCATTTGAGAAAAACTCCTCAGATTTTTAAGTCAATATGCCTTTAGTACTATTAAGCTCTTTAGTAAGGTATCTTTAAATACCTACTCATAGATGGGAAATCCTGGCTTAGCTTTCTGAGGTTGAAACTGGAAGAAGGGGCAATTTATCTGCTTTAAACATGTTGATATTTCTGTTTTCACAGTTTTGATGATACCAGCTAGTTTTTGATTAAATTGCATAGAAGATACAAGTGGTAGGAGAGTGATGCTTTCCTGATTTTGTTTTCCCTGCATCAGTGAGAAAGATGAGATAAAAGTTTCTGGTTTCCTCAGTCTGATTTGTGGGCAGCTATTGCCAATAATGGCCCCCGTAAGAGCTATGTGATTGCTCAGCATATGAATAGTTTCTACTGAAAGTGTAGTCCTGACTTTTAGGAAGACTACTTTTTTTTCTCATGCAAAAATTTTAAGCTTGTCCTCAGTGCCTTTCTGTCTGCCATCTGTCCCTTCTCCTGTCTGAGGTGTTTCCTTGCCCTAGGATCAGTACTTCTAAGCTCTCCCACTGAGATGTTCTAATAATAGACTGCCATTCTGAGGGCGTTTCTCCTTTTGGATATTCTCCCTCACTCCTCAATTAACTTATTTCTTCTATGCAAATTGACAAGTTAGTGGACACTAATTTATTAATGACTTAAATAGTGTATTATGACCTAATAGTTGCATCACAGTATGAATCTCTGAAAATGATATAAATCAGTTTCTATTATTGAAACGTTAATATTAAGTGGATACCCGCGAGACATCTTTCAGTGTGAGAGGGCTTCTTTAGGCCTTGAATTATTGACCTCTGATTAGTCTTATTCCCAACATGATGGGAGAACCACATCAAGATTTAGGATGGGAGAAAATTTAGGAAAACATTTTGTATATCCTCATATTTCCAGGAAAATTGTGTCACTTCCTTTCAACCCTCAATGGTTTGTTATCACAATCAGAATAAAGTCCACTCTCTTCACTGTGGCCCTAAACTTTACTTCATTTGGCCTCTGCTCACTCCTCTGATCTCCTCTTCTCCAGTCTCTCCTTCCGTCACAAGGCCAAAGCCACCTTGACTTCTTCCAGTTCCTTCATTATCCTAGCTCTTTCCTGCTCTGGAGACTCCAGAAATTCTCAAGGCCGATACTTTCTAGGCATTCAGGTCATCTTGTCTAAATGAATTCCTTCTTACCTCCTCTATTATATTTTTTTAAAGCACTTCTATTTTCTGGAATAAATGAAATTATTGTTACTCTGCTTATTGTACATTTTTGGCCACTGAAATCTCTTGAAGGCTGAGACTTTATTTCATGACTGCTGTATTTTCAGGGTCCAGACTGTACTAGGCAAATAGTAGGTAATAAATATTTGATAAAAAATGTTGCCTAAATAATCTTAGCTAGTATACAAATCATAGCTGAATTTAAGTTCAGGCTAAGAAAAGATAAAATACTTAAAATGATTGCTTCCTTATTGACAACTTGATTTTATATTATTGAAAAAAATACTTTATCACACTTCAACCCTTCTCAAAATGTTCGATATGGTGGAATATGAACACTTCTGCTCTTTGAATATCTTCAGTTCTTCATGGAAGAAACAGTGGAAGACTGACTACAAATTAGAAAACGCTAATAGCATCTGTTGGGAAGAAGAGTGTGTGGTGGATCATAGTGTAACTGGGAAGTTATTGAAAAATGACAGGAATGAAGCCAAAGAGAAGAGTCACTGCCCGGAAGCCTGTTGTAGTTAATGCACACAGCATTCCCTTCTTTGTCCTCCAAGTCCCCTGAAACCAGCAGAGTGTGAAGTTTAGAGTAGAGGCTTGATTACACCAAACTCAGGTGTGAGCAGAAACAAAGACCGGGGGCAGAGAAGGCAGAAAGGGCAGAGGTGGCAAACACTAACTCTGGGTTGGCTGACAGTTGATTAAGACAGAGTCACAAGGGAGAAAAATTGCTTTTATTTGCTATGAGGATGACCAGTGCCCCACCTGGATGGACCCCAATCAAATATCCTAGAGTTGACTCTTACTTTTTGTCAGCTCCACAATAAACTGTGTTCTCCCTGTAATGACAGGCTAGACGGATTATTTTAAGGGTGTATGTACTCTTATGGAAATGGAAACAAAAGGACAAATGGCAGGGTCTTTCTCCCTTGCTTGAACTCTTACTTGGTTACTTTTCTCCTCCCCTACCTCCACATGATTTTTTTTTTTTTTTTTTTGGTCTGTTTTGTTTGGAAGCCTTGTCTTACCAATTTCCAACCATTCTTACTTTCTTCAGCAATCTGTCTCTTTGTAGCCTTGCACTCAATGAGTGCTATAATTGGAAGAAAACTCTGTTAACTTGAAAGGTAAATAATGGTAACATTATTTTAATTTGTGTTTTTCTGATGACTCATGAGTTGAACATGGTTATAGTTTTGATCACTTCTTTCTTTCCTAGGGTATTACCTATTCATATAATTGTCTTTTTTTGGAGTATTTCTATTTTTTCTTAACAGAGTTTAGTGCTTAGAATCATAGGCTCTCTCACATTGATTTTCTGAGCATCATGCTGACTCTGTCACTTCTATGGGACACCAATGAGCAAGTTTCAGAATGACTGTGCCTCAGTTCTCATCTTTAAAATGGGTAATAGTAGATATGACTATGTCTCAGAGTAGTTGTGAGGAGTAATGAGATAAAATATATTAAATGCTCACAACACTACCTGGCACATAGTATATGCTCCATAAATGTTATCTATTATTATTAGCTATTTAAATATTAAGGATATTATTTCCTTGTGGATCACATTTTAAAAAATATCTTTCTTCATTTAATACTTGCCTCTTCATTTTATCCAAGGTTTTAATCTTCAAATGTTTTAAATTTTAGGTGGCTGGATTTGTTGATCTTTAACTTTGCATTTTCCTTCAATGCTTTTATGCTCAGAGAGTCTCCCTCAATGGCAGTTTGTGAAAGAATCGATTTTCAGACGCTATCTCTATTTTTCTTTTCCTATTTATGATTCCTCAATTTCCTGCCATGTGTTTCAGTCCTCTTCATTCTTTTTTCCCTCATTTCCTTTATTTTTATTTTTGATTGTGGCAGAATATATGTAACATATAATTTACCAGCTTAATCATTTTAAGTCAGGAGTGTAAAGTACATTCACACTGGTGTGCAATCAATCTCCAGAACTCATTTCATCCTGCAAAGCTGAAACTCTACCC
The DNA here is from genome assembly GCF_028885625.2 of Pongo pygmaeus. Taxonomy (NCBI): domain Eukaryota; kingdom Metazoa; phylum Chordata; class Mammalia; order Primates; family Hominidae; genus Pongo; species Pongo pygmaeus. The sequence goes on from NC_072380.2 coordinate 102,556,035, forward strand.
CTCTTAAACAACAACCCCTCATTCCATCCTCCTCTCAGCCCCACTGGCAAGTGCCATTCTACTTTCTGTCTCTACAAATTTGACTACCCTAAATACCTCTTATAAAGGGAATCATACAATATTTGTGTTTTCATGACTGGCTTATTTCACTTAGCACAGTCTCCTCAAGGTTTATGTATGTAGCATGCATTATAATTTCATTTTTTAAGGCTGAATAATATTTCATTGTATATATAGATGTATAGACTATCTTTTGTTTATCCATTTTCTCATCAATGGGCACTTGGGTTGTTTCTACCTTTTGACTATTGTGATTAATGCTTCTATGAGCATATTTGTACAAATATCTGTATTAGACACTACTTTAAATTATTTTAGTTACAGAATTGCTGGATCATATGGTAATTCTATTTTTAATTTTTTGGGAAACTGGCATACTGTTTTCCATAGTGGCTACATCATTTTACTTTCCCACCAACAGTGCACAAAAGTTCCAATTTCTCCACATCCTCACCAACACTGTTATTCAAATGTAATGGCAAAATAGAAGCATTTTTCACACACAAAAAGAATAATACAATTTATTGTCCACAGAACTGAAGTAAAAGAACTATTAAAGTTTGTGCTTTAGCAATAAGACAGTGAACTCAGGATGAAGGTGATGGTATAAGAATTTCTGAGTTGAACTACAGTTTTAGAATATGTATTGGTAAATTTACTTTAGCATTAATCATAAAAATATAAATACCCCTTTTTAAAAGGGCAGAACTAGAACTATGAGCAATAACAAGATTGTGTGGATAGTTAAAGCATTCTATGGAAATTCTCAGGATAACAAAAGAGATACTGAGTAGCAACAGTCCTGTTGGAAAAAATTTACATTTGGTAAAATTTATAAATGTAGCATCTATCTGTAAGTCTGTTCTTTTTATGATTGAATATATCGGTTCATATGGACATACGATATTTTGCTTCTCCATTCACAAGTTGATAGACATTTCAGTAGTCTCCAAATTTTGGCTATTATGAATGATGTTGTTATGAACATTCATGCACAAGTCTTTGTCTGGACATAGATTCTCATTTTTCATGAGTATAGATCTAAGAGTGAAATTACTGGGTTATATAGTAAATAATAATTTTTGAGTAAACGTAGCATTTCACATTCCCACCAGCAATGCATGAGAGTTCTAGTTCTTACATTCTCATCAGTCCTTGTTATTATTAGTCTTCATTTAGAGCCATCTTAGTGGGTTCAACATTATATGTCTTTGTTGTTTTAATGTTAAATACACCCTTTTGAACTAGTAAAATCTTTGAGAAACTGTGACTCCTCCCTAGCTCTCTGGACTCCCAAAGCTTTAATCCACTGTTTAGTGTTCTTTTAACAATTATGATGTGGCTATAATTTATTCATTGATCCATTCATTCATTGATTCATTAACTCAACAGTGATAATTGAACGTCTGCAATAGGTCAAGCAATGTTCCAGGAATAAAAAACTGAATTAAATTGATTCTTGCTCTCAAGGACTTGACTAACCTAATTGGAAACATGGACCTAGACAGTAAGAATTAAAATACGATGTGGTAGATGCAAATAAAGTACAAATTGTTATTCAAGTTCTGATCTAGTCAAATCTTAACATGTCAAGGGCTTTCAGTTGCCATTTTCCTTGTCATGAGAACATCTTTCTAATATGCTCAAGGTTGATTTCTAATGGTAAGAGAATGAGGTTGGAATGAGATAGGAGCTGACTTCCATTCAACACTGTGGGCTCCACATATCACTTTTCTTTAGTCCATTATCAGTGCTATTATCTAGTTCAGAACTTGATATGCTCAAAACACCCTAGTTTCTGTTCTTGCATCTTAAAGTAGAAAGATCAGATGCTATTTCCATTAGTTGTCCATCTAAGAATACCATATAGCTATTCCCTTGATAGATTTAGTTTCACCACCTTACAGTGAATTTTTCTTAAGAAGGAAGCAACTAAAATAAACAAGAAGTTGAATCCTGAGATTCTGAGGGCAATGGCATTTGCAAGCAATTTGTGGCAGGTAAGAGAGCAGTCCATAAAGTACTTCCTCCTAGGATGTTCTTGTGATTTCTGCTCTAATATATCTCCCACCTCCAAAATGCATGCAAGTGCCTAGACACACACACACACACTGCCACTACCTTCTCCACTTCCCTAAACCCAATGAATGACTAACTTGCACAACATTCATCCACAGATTTTAAATATGAATACAAAGAAGAGATTCTAGTGATTGGTACTTTTCCTGACCTTTAGATAACAGTTAACTAAACCATTTTAAGCTGATGTTGACATAGCCTATTAAATATCTCTACAGCAGAAATTCTACAATCTGCATTGTTCAGAAATCCTGAAGTCTACGATTTAATGTAAAAATAGACCAGAAATCTGAAGAATTTATACAATTTATATTTATAACAGAGTTGACTGAGTTAGTTGAATGTGTCAGAACACAATATGTGTACATATAAAATTTTTGGTGAAGTATGCCATAAAATTATAATTTGTTCATTAATTTTACCAGTTCACAAACTTTTCTTAGGTATGGGTAATATGTCAGGCTATATGCTAGTTATTGCGGATACATGGATAGGAAAAAAACAATCCTTATCTTAAAGGAACAAACTCATTGGAGATAAACCTGTAAACAAAGAATTACCACACACAGTAATAAACATAGGGAAAAAAGAAAAATTAATCTTCAGGATAGGAATGAAGAAGTTTTAGGGAAGACTTCCAAAGAAATAGGTTTTTGAACTGTGTCTTACATATTTGCTGCTCACAAAGTGTGGTTTTCAAACTAAGGGTATTCACATTTTTCAGAAGCCTGTTAGAACTTCAGAATCTCAGATTCCATTCGGGACATACCAAATCAGGATCTCTATTTTAATAAGATCTCTGGTCATTTGTATGACATTAAATTTTAAGAAGGTTTGCTTTAAACGATGGTGAAAAATTCCCAAGTAGGTTTGAAGGAAAGGAAAAATATTCTCCAGAAGTGGGAACGATACTTGTAAAGTGACTATCTTGGACAAGATTCTCCTCAGAAACACACTCTGAGGCAAAGAGTTGAGTACAGCAGTTTATTTGGGAGGAAACACTAGTAGGGGAGTGGGAAGTGAGATAAGGAAGGGAAGAATGACTGTAAAGAGTGTCTTTTCTGGCAGATTACTTCTGTGAGCAACTGGGTCTCTCAGCTCTTTGGGAGCACCCTGGGAAACAGTGTGGCTACGACTTGGAGCTGCTCACCAGTTCCAGTCATTCTGTGGTTGAGAGCTGCTCCCTATGGATGTTAATTCTTCTCCATTTTAGATTTTCCACAGGTGTGGGCCCCATTAGCTCTGGCCACCTGAGAAAGCCCTCAGGCAAAGAGTCACAGGTGAAAGCCAGCAGTTAGAGGTTCACAGAAATGGTGAGTGCGGAAACGATGTGGGTGGGTATCAATGATGGCTGCTATAGAGATCAAGGCATGAAATGGGACTACAAGGTATACTCAAGGAATTGCTGGTTGTCTAGCATTCTGGGAGTGTAGGGAATGCGTGTGGAAGTATCAAGATCTAAGGCTGTCTAGATACATGACAGCCAAATCATGAAGGGCCGTGTGAGGAAGACATGCTAAGGAAGTTGGAACTTATTTTGCGGGCCACTAAATATTTAAAAAATAGAGTGTCATAGTAGAAATTTCATCTTTGGAAAGATTATTTTGCAGTCTAGAGGGTGGGACTTCAGTGAGACTGAAGACAGAGAGGCCAGTTAAGAACTCTATAATCTTGGATACAGCTTTTGTAGTTAGGGTATCACCATTAGCTGACTGGATTAATTAATATCTCTATTGAGCTTCTGCTACATTTACAGCATTTTGCAGGTAGCTATGTGAGGTATATCAGGTATTCTTTTCTTTAATTAATGAAAATAATCTGTTTAAACTAAAGTCTATTCAATATATTAGTGCTATTGCTGTATGTTAGTAAGTGTTGGTGTGTTTACATTTTACATGATGTGTATATTTCACAGGTCTTGAGTACTCTAGCTGATACCTAGTAACATTCTCTAAAAAATGACCAGTAGTATTTTTCTTTTTCCTGAGAGCACAGGATGAAATTTAAGCTAATAATTTTCTTTTATACCAAAAAATTTCCCTTATGCAAATTTTTTAATACCAAAAGTTCCCATTCATTGGGAACTATATGTAGGTCCCCAATGAATGAATATATTAATTATTCACCTTGCTCATGGACACTAGTCACATTTTATTTGTGACCACTGCCAGATCTCGTAGAATAGAAATTTCTTGGTTATTGCTATACTCACTCATATCAAAGTGTTGCCTTGGTTTCTCTTAGCTAAGATAGGCAGAAAACTTTTTACTAAGCCAGAGAAATAATGGCTCATGTACTAATCCTTGTGAAATTAAACAAAAAAATCTGTGAAATTAAAAAAAATTATGAAATTGAAAAAAACAGGAAAGAAATTCCTGCCATATCACTTACTATCCCTAATCTTAATTTCAGTGTTATATAGATGTGTGCATCTAAAATGTCATGTTTTTCAGACTTCGTTTCAATTCTTGAACTCTATTGAAAAGCTTCATTATATAGTCTTCATTACTGATCTTGTTATAAAGATTTGATGTTGCTTAAAATAACCATTAGCTTTATTAAGCCAAGCTTTTTTACTTTTGTATCTGTTGAGATTAACCTCCCGTCACCATCCTTATACATGTACCCTTTGATTATTCTCAGTATTGATATCTTGGTCTTCCAAGAGCTGTTAAGTTTTCAATTCACAAAAGGAAGGAGGTTCTAGGATCAACTAATGTGATGACCAGATTTGTATATGGTATTAAAGTATTAAAGGAGATAATTTCTTTGCCTGTAGCTTATCATTTATTTGAACACAGAGAAAATTTACTGGGGAGATTCAAAATGATAAATTTGTCTATATGGAATTCAATAAGCAAGATGCTGAAATATTCTAAATCTTCCATCGTCACTAAAGCTGTTTGATAAGAAATTTATCTCCTCTTGTCTGCTTTAGCTTGATCTAAGTTAAGTACTAATGAATCATGACCCAGTCTGTGTTCATTTGTCCTCACATTTTACTTGCTGTGGCAAGGATTCAAAAGTGATTGATTAATGTCAAATAGGTTTCACTCTCTATTGGAAATCTTGCCGCAGTAACACATGCTTTTTTTGTTTTAAATTCATATAAGGCAACTTTCTCTATGGTGGGTACCATAGAAGACTAGAAGTTTCTATTATAACACATTCATCATTTTGAAAAATGAAGGTGGCTGGCTGCAGTGGCTCACGCCTGTAATCCCAGCACTTTGGGAGGCCGAGGCGGGTGGATCACCTGAGGTCAGGAGTTCGAGACCAGCCTGGCCAACATGGTGAAACCCTGTCTCTAATATAAATAAAAAATTAGCTGGATGTGGTGGTGGGTGCCTGTAATCCCAGCTACTCGGGAGGCTGAGGCAGGAGAATCGCTTGCACCCAGGAGGAGGAGGTTGCAGTGAGTCAAGATCATGCCACTGCACTCTAGCCTGGACAACAGAACGAGACTCCGTCTCAAAAAAAAAAAAAAAGTGTGAAGCTATCTGAAGATTGACTCAGTTGACCTGATGCAATAAGGAAGTCCACTAGAGGATTTAAGCAATAGGCCAAGTTTTCAATCAAATCTTAAAATAATTAAGAGAACTTAAAATGCTTGACTAAATTTCTGAGTGATCGCTTGTGTATTCTCATCAAATGAGGTTGTTAAGAGACCTGAGGAAGGGAATAGTTTTGGATCTGAGATTCTATCTGTTAAGTAAAAATGGATTTGTTGTATAATCTGAGTAAGCTGTTTACCATCTCAAGAGTCTCCATTAAGAAAAAAATGTGAGATAGCGGACAACAATACTGTCTTTATGAGGATTACACGGTGTAAAGTGACTGCCATGTTTCAAAGCTTCATAAATTGGGGAAATAGATAAATAACTGTGGATAGTTTTGCCTTTTTGTAAACAGATACCGATAAAAAGACCTAGAATAAAGGCTCTCTCTTTTAATAATTTCTGAATTTCTTGTAACTTTCCACTGCCTTTCACTCAAACTCCCCATTACTCCAGTTATGCAGCATTTATTCTGGGGGCTTTACGGGCTGCCATTACTGCTGTGCATGCTTTTCCATTTAATTTTAAAGTTCCATTGTTCTAGGGCATTAGGATTGTTATCAGATTTCTTAAGATCAGGGTCAGTGAGTCAAATATACTGGAGCATAAAACATTTTTTTTCATCCTTTTAAAAGTCTCACATTTATTTTGAAAAGACCAGGAAACCCACCCATCTTTACCTCTCCTTAATGTTGATCCAATCTGAGCGTTAAATTTTTTACTTTTTGCGGCATGATTTGTAACATAGATGGCTAGCCTTAAATTTGGCAAAAAAGAAAAAAAAAAAAAAGCGTTTCTTTTTTGCTTTTGCTGAAGCGAGCCCTTCTGGGCATCTGTAGGTCAGCTCTTGTTGGTGAATTGATGACAGTGGAGGCACCTGCACTTTGGAAATAAACATTATATCAAAAGAAGTCAAGCAGCAAATGTTAAACCAGAACATGGACCCTGTTGCTCACATGAGCCCCAGGCAGGCATTCTATAGAATCTGAGAAGCTAGTCTCTAGGGAGAGGGAGAACTTTGTGTTCTCACCCAATCACTCTCCACTGACCCAATCACTGCTCAGGACAATGCAGACATGCCATAGAGAAAGTCAGCTCTACCCAGGCAAAGCGAGATAGGAGAATATTTTAGGGTGAAACTAGAAAATGATACATGAAGATAATTGCAAAAAATAAAGTGATTTTAAAATTTTCTTTGGGGCATGGTCATCTGCATGGGGATATCTAGAACTGTGGCAGCCATCTGGAGACCTTGAAGGAAGTCAGTCTAAAAGCAGACATTTTGCTATGTCTTAAATCTCACTATTGGCAAAATGGAAAGAAGAAAAGCATCTATGTTCTCATTACTTCCACTGGTTTACTGAATTAACCAACATAACAAGAAAGGAGAGAGTTTCAGGAATTTTTGTATGTTAAAAAAGTGATTTTTAGATGTTAGCAACTATAAACTAAAGATGGTCCTTTGAGTTAGAGATAAAATAGAGCTTTTTAGTAACCTCCTTTGTAGTTGGATAACCACTACCTACTCAGGATCTTCACTGAGGCAATTGGTTTTAAATATCACTTTTGAAGCCAACATTTCTCCTGTTAATTTACAATCTTTAGAAAGAGTGATAGGTAATTAAAAGGCTATAACAGGGAATGTGCTCACAGAATAAATATGAAACACCTTTGATACTGTGGTGCTAAAGGATAGATGAGAAAGTCTTCAGTCAGCTTCAGGTTTTCTCCCATTCGAATCATGAGGTTAGCGTTTAATTAGTAAAGGGGTGGGACAATGTAACAGACTAGGTATCTAAAGACTCATTCTTTCCTTCACTTAGGAGAATTACTACCAGCCAATTATCCCTTTACAAAATGCTATTTATCTCATCTTCATGTATACAACTTAGAAATAAGGGAGGATGCTATGATTCATGTCTGTGATTTTGGTCTCTTGGTTTTAAAATTGCCCGTAAGTGTAGATGCTGTTATGATGTCACACTCACAAGAAATCTGAGTTTACCATCAAGACCCATTGTGAAAGCTTGACATTGTTATTCCAGCATTATCCAAAGTTATTATTTTTGTGAGACAGGATGAAGCTGAATTGAACTAAAGAACTAGACATACTGTGCAAAACCTGATGACTTTTTCTTGAAAGCTGACCCAGACTGCTACAAGCTCTTTAACTTTTGTAATTTAAAATTAATTTGAATGAAAAAATATTAGGAGCACTTGTTTCTGGCTATTTTGAACAAAGTCATTTCTTTTTGGAACATTAATGGCTCCAAGGTAGAAGGAGAAAAATGAGGGACTTGCTTATGAGCTTATGGAAGAAATTACGTTTTCAAAATGAGAACCCAAGGTAATTACTTCACTTGAGGAAAAAAGGGAGTATGGCACTTTGGCACATTCCACAAACCAATTAAATATTAGCAAAACAAGTAGCCTTAGAAATGACATTTCTTTATGTGGAATATATAAGCTCAGATTTTAGAGATAAATCTTATCTCAACACTTCTGTCTCTGCCTCCCTACTCCACTCCTATAAGTTTCTCACCTATAAACAAGAAAATGTTCTTCAGAGTATTAGCTTGGCATTAGCTTAGGTCACGGAAAATCCAGTGAGCCCAGTAATAGAGTGTGATACTGTGTGTGCTGCTACTTCCAGGAAGTGCAGTGCTGCTACCTGGGGAAACAGACCCAGATTCATGGGCTGACCTTGGGTGAGTTGTATAGTCATGCTTTCTTGGTTTCCTCAGCTGCAAAGGGGTAATGGTGATGCTATGTACCTTGCTGTTGTTCCACAAATATTACTGAAATGGTAATTGGTTAACACTTTGAATGAATGTGCTATTTTAAAACTGCCCTTATTGCTGTCTCTTCAGGGTATAGAAATCTTCTACAGCCAGGAGCTAGTCTACCTGTACACCATGTCCATGAAGCTTGGAAAGGAGAAGAATGTGAATCTTAGATGAGAGCATGAGTTCAATTATTTAGATCATGACAAGGCAATGCACTTATTTGTGAGTGGAGAAAGACCATTTTGCATCTGGCAGTGGCCACCCCCAAATAAAAATAAGTAAAATTAAGTTATATTTCCATCATACTCAAATTAAAAAATAAAAAACTGTCCAGAAAAGGGCAAACATGAATATATATTGAGGGAAATTGATAATTATTTATTCTCAACATGTACTAATCATTACACTGGAAGAATGCATACGTTATTTTCATATGGTCTGCTTATAGCAAACTCACTCTCATAGCTATCAGATACTCAAGGATTTCATTAAAAACCGGTACTGAAATCAATAGTCTTCCAGTTTGAATGGGAATAGGAGAAAAGGTTAGACACGGCTGTTATTTCAGCTTTGGCTGCTGTCCAAACGCTGATGTGCTGTTACCTAGCGGTAGGCATTGGGGCCACAGAAAGCCTATGTGTCAATTCTATGACCAATCTGCCTGAAGTTCTGCAACAGTGAAAATAGTAACTTTCTTAGAATCCCATGGCTCACAACACTTCTGCTTATAGAAATAAAATATGTCTTTTGAAGAATGTGCACTAAAACTGGAAAAATAGGTCAAGACATTTTAAAGTGCATTTAGATGACAAGAAATGATCAGTGATAGTCACAAAATCTAACCCCTATGTGCCATTAATTAGTGCACTTTCAGCTTTGAATGCCATTGGTTGTCCACAATCCAGGCATCTTAAACCTGTAAAAGAAAAGGGTGGATTTTATGGTCACCTCACTATGGCGGTTTTAAATAGAGTAATAACCTAAGTTCTATCATTATTAAGTCTCAAACACAGTGATGCCTAATTGTATAATTATTTATCTGTTTATAGATTCTCAATGAACAGTATGTCTTAGTTTATTGCTGTACTTGTTTGGATGTTAATTAACTGTCAGAGCAATTAAATAACAATTCTTATCATTTGAGGGGCTTAAGGAGAGTCTGCTGGGTCAGTTTAAGATTTAAATGTAGTCCAAATTGCCCAAGATAGCATTTTTTTCCCTTTCCCTTTAGAAGCATTTTTATATGCATTGTTCCTTAGAATCCTCCACAGACAGCATACTCTCCAGTTTTGGAAATTCCGTTTGGAACTCAAAAATGCTCCCTTTAAGGAAAGTCTTATAATCATTTTTTTTAATAACCAAGCCAGAGATAAAGAAGCAGTGGGTTCAGCAATTTATATCACACCCTTTGCACACACATCTTTCCCACCTTAGCTTGCATGTACATATGTAAATAATGTGAGTCAAGAAACTGAGAAAAATCTGCACATCTTCTACTGAATTCCCCAAATGGGCAACTCAGGCCATTATTGGCTCTTCAGTTACCTAGCAAATATGCTTTCTGCTAGAAAGAGTGGAAAGGCAGAAGCTCCTGAAATTGCTCAGCTATCTGGGTAAACTCAAGAGTCATGGGACTGGGAATTTCAATCTGGATTCTATAAAATCTCTTTGTGAGTATTGAGGTCGCTCGCTGGCTTAGAAAACTGTCAGTGCTCACAAGAAACTCTTCACAACTATTAACGGATGACTCAGTTTGCCTCTGTATGTTCTCCCAATAGCAGAATTGTTGGCTGGCACCTGCTCGGCTTTTTAAGCAATCCCAGAAAATGGATGTTAAAACCTTATGGTGATTCAGCAGCGTGTGGAAATGTTACTGCTGTGCTAGAAGGATTTGTTTCTACAGGCAAAGAGCTTTTATGTATTTGCCTAGTTTATTTAATTAATTTTGGTTCATAGAGGCCACTTATTTATGCTTTTCTGTCTATAGCTGGACCACACTACTCTGTTATATAAACACTGAACCAGTCCTTCATGCTACTATATTTTTGAGTTTTTTACATCAAATTAGTTTTATACATCATACTCTGCATACCACACCAAAGACTGTTTTGAGGACTGGCCTTCGCAAAAGTTGAGCTTTAACTGTATATTTAAAGAAACAACTGTCCCCTTTCCACTGTTTTTTCAGAAGTCTGAATCAGCCCCCGCCCCCAGGGTAAAATTACACTTAGCACCACCTCGTGCAGCTGGCAGGACAACTCATCCAATTTACTCCACAGATATAATCCTGCATTTGAATAACTGAGGTAAACATAGTTTATTGCTACCATAAGGTAATGTCATTGCAACTGTAGGCAGTCATTAAGTCAATGATAATTTATGGTTCTATCACCACAAAAAGGTGTATCAAACTTTTTGAACTCTGCAATCAAAAAGAACTAAAAATGCCCATAAATCTGAATGTTATCGTCCTAAAACCTTTGAGGATTGAGCTGATGTCATCTTCTTTCCCAGTTATACTGCACCACATAATTATTATGTTAAAAAGAGAAAAGAAAATGTATTACAAGCCTTGTAGACATAATTTGATGTGAGAAAACCTTAAAATACATGAGTTTCATAAAGTGGAGTCCATCAACCCATGATATAGTCCGTCAGCATCTATAGGCCATGGGTCCTGTAGATGTAATTGTCCTAATGAAACAAGCCCATTTAAAGCATATATATTCTGTGCTAGGTTCTGCACACAGCAAATTCTATAAAAAAAATTGATATTTGGTTTTATAAAGAGAAAGTCCTAAGCTGGGAGTCAAGAAGAATGGTCTCTTTCACACATTCGAAATAGCCATTCCACCTCTTGGACCTGGTCCTGAGCTGTGGATGGTATTATCAACAATGTGTCTTTTAGTTCTAAGACTCTTTTGGAAAAAAATCTTATAGATACTCTAAAGCCATACATTGCAGAAGAGAATGTTTAACATTAAAATACAAAAGTAGTTTTAAATTTTAGAGCAAGACAAATAAACCTATTAAACTAATCTCATGTTATTTGTGCCCACACTGAGATAACAGACAGTTCTACAGTCATTTTAAATTGCAAATGTTTTCAGTTCAGGAATTAGGCTTATCTTTGGAAAATAGTAACCAAAACCCCAAATGTTATTTAATAGGTAAACTCCTTTTGACAGGTTGGGTTTACTTTGGTCTGGAAAATTCCAGTAGAAAAGTGGTGGGATGGAGTTAATTTCCTATTTGCTTTCCCTGCCTCATGGCTCCCTCTTGCTAACTAGTTTCTAAACACTTTGGAGTGAAGAAGTAGCAGGGAGAAGAGAGGAAGAAATAAATGGGTAGGGTCTAGGTCTCACTGAATCAAAGTAACATGGCTTCTTGCCCTCTGGGGCTGGCAGAAGTTTATCGCTGGCCCTTTCTCTTGTGAAAAACATTTTTCAGAGGCTGAGTGTGCCTTCTGGGTCTCATTCTTTCTTCCCAGCAATCCTCTTGACCCAGGTAGATGCATCCTATTCTGGGTAGATTTGCAGTTTCTTCCGCAGCCATTTATCCCCAGCTTCTTGCTTCTGTGCCTCTTCTGCACCTGCAAGCTATGCTATTGGAAAGAGCCCAGAGTGATCTGGAATCTGCTCTACCATGTGGCACCCCTCTCTGTTGAGGGAAGCACTGATTCCCCACTGTCCCCCAACAAATTATAGGAGTCCTTTCCTCTTCTCCTGACTCCCATCTAGGTATTATTTGGCTCTCACTGTCTAAATTTCCTGGGTAGGTGTCAGATCCCGGTCTGTCCTGCCCTCCACATTAGGCAGTCACATAGGCACTCCAAGTAGCCCCATGGACTCACCCTCACCAGACTTGGGGCATCTGCCACCTTTCTCATGAGTTAAAGCAGAGAGCTCAAAGTCAAGCTTTCTTCAGTGACATCTCAACAAATTCTCCTCACAGGATTCTCCCTCCTACACTTTGGCACACAATTAATATTTCAAAGTGCATAAAAAGTTTCAAGAGACAAGGAAGAATTTCTTGAGAATTTCCTCTGAAAATTTGCATTTAATGATTCCGCAATTCACCACGAGCCCCTCATCTTTTATAAGTTAATGTTTAATTGAAATATCAATTTTAACACCTAGCAGCTTGGCTAGATGGTTAAGCATTTATAGAAAGGATGTGCAATGAATACATAATTGCAGAAATACTCTTTTAAAAAATCCACAATTGAGTTTTTTTTAAGAAACCTAACTACTTTAATGAGATATAATTCATATACCACAAAATTCATCTTTCAAAACGTGTATGACTCACTGTTTTTTAGTTATTCACAGAATGATGCAACCATCAGAACTAATTTTAGAGTAGTTTCATCACCTTCAAGAGACACCCTATATCTCTTAACAGTCATCCCCATTCCCTGCCCACTACCTACACCTCTGGAAACCAGAAGTTTCTTCCTGTATCTATGAATTTGCCTATTCTGAACAGTTAATAAAAGTAAAGTTGCTGGGTACAGTGGCTCACACTTCTAATCCTAGCACTTTGGGAGGCTGAAGCGGGAGGATTGCTTGAGCCCAGGAGTTCAGGGCAGCCTGGGCAACATAGGGAGACCCCCATCTCTACAAAAAAGCAAAAACGTTAGCCAGCATGGTGGCGTGCAGCTGTGGTCACAGCTACTTGGGAAGCTGAGGTGGAAGGATCACTTGAGCCCCAGAGGTTGAGGCTGCCGTGAGCTGTAATTGAGCCACCAAACTCTAGCCTGAGTGACAGAGTGAGACATTGTCTCAAAAAAGAAAAGAAAAGAAAAGAAAGTGAAAAATAGAGCCATACAACATATTACCTCTTGTATATGGCTTCTTTTACTCAGCATGATGTTCCCAAGATCCATCCGTGTTGTAGTTTCCACTGTTACTTCATACCTTTTTATTGCCAAATAATATTTCATTGTATGGATACACCACATTTTGTTGATACATTTATTATTTGATGGACATTTGGGTTGTTGTCACTTTTTGGCTATTATGAATAATGTGGCTACGAACATTTGTGTACAAATTTTTGAGTGGACATGCTTTCATTTCTCTTGGGCATAAACCTAGGACTGGATCATATACTAACTACGTATTTAACATTTTGAGGAACTGTTTACCAAAGTGTTTACTAAAGTGTCTGCACTATTTTGCATTCCCACCAGCAATGTATGAGGGTTCCAATTTCTCCACATCCTCACCAACACTTGTTATTACCTTTCGTTTTTATTTTAATTATCCTAGTGTTGGTAAAGTGATTTTGATTTGCATTTCCCTAATGACAAATGATGTTGAACATATTTTCATTTGTTTTCTGGCCACTTGTGTATATATTTTGGAAAAATGCATATTCATGTGCTTTTCTCATTTATTACTTTTTAATTGTTAATTAAAAGTTTTTTATTTATGATGCAAGTCCCTTATCAGATAGATGATTGCAAAATTTTCTTCCCATCTGTGGGTTGTATGTTTACTTGGTGTCCTTTGAAACATAAAAATATTTAATTTTGTGGAAATCTGATATATATCTTTTCTATTGTTACTTGTACATTTACTGTTATCTAAGAAACCATTGCCTATCCCAATGTTATGAAAATTTATTCTATGTTCTCTCCTAAGAGTTCTAGAGTTTAGGCCTTCAATTTATGCCAGTGATGCATTTTGAATTAATTTCTGTATATAGTATGAGACAGGTGTCCAACTTTATTCTTTTGCATTTGGGTAATCAGTTATTCTGGCAACATGTGTTTGAAAGGAAATTCTTGGCCTGGCATGGTGGCTCACACCTGTAATGCCAGCACTTTGGGAGGCCGAGGCAGGCAGACCACTTGAGGTCAGGAGTTCGAGACCAGCCTGGCCAATGTGGTGAAACCCCATCTCTATTAAAAATATAAAAATCAGCCTAGTATGGTGGTGGGCACCTGTAATCCCAGCTACTTGGGAGGCTGAGGCAGGAGAATTGCTTGAACCTGGGAGGCAGAGGTTTCAGTGAGCCAAGATTAAGCCACTGCACCCCAGCTTGGGTGACAGAGCGAGACTCCATCTCAAAATAAATAAATAAGTAAATAAATGTTTAAAAAGTTTAAAAAATAAAAGGAAATTCTCAAGACTTAACAGCAGCTTTGGTGTTTTGGTGGTATCTATGTCCAGGTGTAAGTGATGATAAAACACTATATATGGAAAGTTCAGTTATAAAAATAATTAATTTATTGCTCCTTGAGGGAGTTCCTGACACAGGACTGAACTATATGAAAATAAACCTCCCTCTATAATTAGTTCATGTTTCTTTATTTTTATTTTTTGGCTGTTGTACACCCAAGATAACTGCCTTTGGGGTCAAAATGCATTCCTGTAATTCTTAAGGATTCCAATATTCCTCTCTATGTTGATGAAATAAGGCTAAGGAACAAAAAAGACTGACGTCACCTGTAACAAATTATAAAAACAAAAATTGCATTGAGGTTGTGTATATATATATATATATATATATATATATATATATACTCTCAGACTTTTATATAAGATTTCGTGATGAGCAGCTAACAAAGAGACTGAATATCCTAACAAGGTCATTTTTAAATGATGTAACAGCAATAAAATGGAAAGATTTTTCTTTGTTATAAGAGTATAGTAAAACCTAAATGAACAGAGTGCTAGAAAATTTTCCTACTTCAGCAACCTATTATCAGAGTAATTTATATCTGCATTGATCTGCAAACCTAAATAAAGAACCAAACTATATTATATGTCAATTCAGGGCAATATTCTCTACATGTTTGAATTGTGTGTGACCAAGAATTGTGTTTCATTATAAATTTGTAGGGACTGCATTAGCTCCACCATGAACAAATTGCCTATTATAATATTATATGTGCTAAATTTATAAACAATTAAGTGATTTATATCTTCGACTGTGTTTCTTTTTTTAATGTTACTTCCTTGACTTTTAATTAGAGTCCTGGGAGGTAAGAGAGAGAAGAAGCAGAATTGCTTGTCCCAGTTAGTTCTGTATCATCAGTCATCATTAGGAAATTAATGCGACTTTGCCATCCTCTTTTCTATCTAGATATACATGGGTATGTTAGAGTAGAAAATAACCACTTGAAACTTACAAAAGCAGGTGAGAAGGGTTAGAATACTGTTCAAGATATTGGGGTTACTAAGATCTCATGAGAACAAAGGGCTAAGGTTGTAGGTACTTCAGGGGAGGTAGAAGTAAATAAATTGCTAGAAAAGGTCAATACAGCCTCAGATTACTGTTGCTGGGAAGCAAGATGCTAAGACCCCTTGTGAATAGAGATATTAAAGGACAGGAAATTTTCCTATATTCTCAGCACTCCAGGAATAAATCACTGTGCACAGTAAGATAAGACTGAACTACATTAATCTGTTAATACTAAGATCAATTATTTCATTGCTCTTTAATATGCTAATAATCAGAAATCAGGGAAATTCTAGGACTAATGATTGGCAGCAGAGAGAAGAAGCAGAGGTGTTGTGAGATCCATGTATCAAAAAATCAACCACAGAAACTTAAAAATGGATTCAAGTTTTCAATGTCAGACTAAAGACAAGTTTATCAACTCTTCCTCCCATGACCTAATTACAGAAACAGGAATGACATTAAAGAAGGCAACCAATTAAAGAATGACATAAAAGTGACATAATTTCCAACAGAAATAATGAACTGTAGAAGGGATCATCAGTGGACATAACATTTAATAAAATCTGTGGAAGTCAGAAAGCTGAGGAAGGGATGGTGACTACTGAATTGAGTGAAGGAAACCATAGCCTAGAATATCCTTGAAGGCCACTGCAGTGAAAGAGGCCTCTAATCTACCTGTAGGGTCCCATAGGTGCTATAGATTTAAAGAAGAGATCCCCAGCATAATGACTGGCTTTCTTCTCACTCAATTTAAAGCAAAGTCTGCCAGCCAACAAGCTCAACTCACTTACAGCACCCATTCAGCCTTTCTATTGCCTTATTCTTACACATAAACAAGCAACAAAGGATCATAGACATTTGAGGAAAGCCTGCAACACAAGAGAGACTGGATGAAAAAAATGCATCAGGAAAAACAGGAAAAATCTCAATAATGCAAAAAGAATTATATCCTTAAACTGGTGACCTCAGAGATTTTTATGAATATACTACATATGCAAATGAGATAAGCATATTGTAAAAAATAAAAAATGAATTCCAATTCAAGATGGCAGATCACCACATGCATTGATCTCTTTTTCCTATTGACTCCATGAAAACAATAGTAAAATAAAAAGGTATAAGCCTACATAAGTGGAGTGGGAAACTAGAAAATGTGAGATCAGAATAAGTTTCTGAAATCTAGAAAGAAACCCAGTGAACACTGGGAAATAATGAAGCAGAGTGGCAGGCTTTCAAGCTGGAGAAACTTGACTTAATGTTAGTAATGGGACCCTAATAAGGCCTATGGAAAAATGAATTTTAATATATTATTCCAGAAGTCCAGGAGGAAGGCCATGAGAGCCACACGAAGACCACAAGTCTATGAAAGGCCATCCAATGTGTTGGTAGGTCCTGTAAAAGAAATTAATGGAGAGGTCCTTACAAAAGAAGCAATAATTAGGGATTTACATTTGAATAATTTGACTTTGGAAAAGAGAAGAGACACTTTTTCCAAATATTAGCAAAAGAAAATAGTGGAGGCTGGATAACAAGAGATGAGATCATGGACTGAGAATCAGATGGGCTTCAGGTAAGCTAGGGATGCAAGACGAAAGGTAAAGGTTTTAAGCAGCTATTGAGAGAAATATGTAATGGAACTGACACAAGATGAGAAATCATTGCTCAGTAGCAGTGAGGTCTCAGTTGAAGCTGGAATGAGTCATAATCCAACAAATCACTAGTGGTTTTCTCTATTCATGCTCAGATGCCATAGGTATTAACACTGCAGAGAATCAAGAGGCCTGGTGATGCTTGTGTAGATTTGCTGAAACGGTTGATCGTGGAGGACAGACAGGAGAGGAGTCATGAAAATACTAGCAGAAAAGGTTAATGGATGGGGGAATATAAAGGAGAAAGAAGCCTGCAAAAGCAATGAAAGCAAAGAACAGGCTTAGTGGAGGTAAGGCTGTTTGAGGTGAAAGACTTGGGGGCCATGATTACAACTGAAATACAGGGTCCTAACTCATAAAGTCAGTGTATTGCATGTGAATGAGAAGGTGCAAAGCATAGCTTTGAAGGTCACTAGATGGCATAAGGTATACATCTGGAGATCCATCTTAGCATTTTTTTGGTAACTAAGCATGTACTCTTTGTAGGTAATAGAAGTTTTTAAAAATTGTGTGTATGTATGTATCAAAATGAATCAAAACAATTAGGATAAAAATAGCTTATGTAAAGGTCCTTGGTAAGATGATAGCAAAATAAACATTCCGAATAAGGCACATCAGAGTAAACTGTAATTATTTTTGTCCCTCAAAAGCAAATTTTCTAATAGTGGTGCACATGTGGCAGATCTATTTCTAGGAAAACAATAAATTGTGTTGAAAAGAGACAAGACATATGCCTCACTCATGACTACTAGTAAGAAAAAATAATTTCTGCATGACCAGTCAATGGTCAAAAGATATAAAAGGTTAGAAAGAAGATATTTGGATAAACAATCCAAGGATGATATGTTAATGCAGATACCTTTAATCTATCATGTAGGTTAAATACATTAAATGTATACTATTTTGGCTATCTCTTGCTATGTAATAAGCCACTACAAAATTTAGCAGCTTAAAGAACAGTAATGACATTATTGCGCAGAAGTCTATGGACGAATTGGGATCAGCTGTGCAGTTCCTCTCACTCGTGAAGAGTTGTTAGGGGCTGAAGACAACTGAGTACTCAAGTGGGCAGGACTGTCGAGAGCACTTGGTTAGCGGTTGTCTGGGAGTTCAGTTGGGGCTCTTGACCAAGATGCCTCTCTGTTCCTCCGTGTGGTTTTCCATATATCTTGGCCTTCTCACAACACCATGGCTGGGTTTGAATATTAAGAATTCCAGGTAGAAACTGAAGATCTCTTAAGGCCCAAGTTTAAAAGTTACACCTGTCACATCTGCTGCTTTCTACTTGTCAAAACTAGTTTTGAATCTGGCCAGATTCAATTTACAGTGGTGATGTGTGGGAGTATCTTACTATATATATGTATAATCAAAGTAATATCTGCATATATATTTTAAAAATCAAATAGTAAGAAGGTCTTGTGTGAAAAGTAATGAGTCCCTGACTGGCCTCCACTCTCTGCTCCACTGCAAAGATGAACACTTACTTGTTTCTGTTTTCAGTTATTTTGATAGCTGTCTCAATCAGGATCTGGGATTTGAATTTAATATTTTGTTTTATGTTTAAAACAATTTTTGTGGAGACAAAGTCTCACTGTGTTGCCCAGGCTGGTCTCAAACTCCTGGGCTCAAGCGATCCTCCCTCCACAGCCTCTGATATTTGAATTTACATTGCTGACAAGTGAGTGACTTAGTCTGTTACTGTTCGAGTGATGCTCCTAGGTCCATGGAAAATGACACATTACTGACAGCACAGCGAGTAACATGTGCATTTTCTTGTTTGTGTTAGTTCCCTTTGTCCTCTCAAGTCCCATGGGATGACAAGGAGGGTCTGGACAAATGTCAGCTGCACATGCAGTGAATTGTGTGATAGGGTAGGATCACTGAGCTTAGGGAGCCCACTGTTTCATTATAAGCAGTAAACAAACCTGCTCTCTGACCTGTGGGAGATATTACTTCATTATTTAAGGTTGCTGACGGCAAACGCAGTCTGACATGTGGTTCAGGTCTGGGCCTTGCATTTCTAGCATACCCAGCAAGGTGTGTTTGAGCACAAGAGACCCCAGGAGGAGTGTCTCCCACATCTCTAAATCAGGATTTGACATTTTTTTTTCTCTAAATGGCTAAATAACAAATAGCTTAGGCTTTATGTGCCACATATAGTCTCTGTCACACATTCTTCTGTTTTGACCACTCTTTAAATATAAATGAAAGCATTCTTAGCTCACCAGGCATACAAAAACAGGTCATGGGTTGGATTTGGCCTGCGAGCCATTGTTTGCTGACCCCTGCTCTTAACAATATATACCTTAAAAATAATTTATTAATATTAGACCTTATCTATTGATTTTTATCTGTGCTAGAGAAGAATATAATTCACTTTCACTTCACCTTTGTCCCTTTCTATATATTTAGTTTTTAGTTCTCTATTAATGAAATTTGCAACTGTAAATAATATACAACTATTAGTAGCTCTATTTTCTGTTCTATTAATTGTGGGTAGTGCCTTTGGACTCCGCAGTTTGTAAAATGAGATTATTGGTGTCTTTTCCCTTCCTGTTATCTCTCCTTCCCTAGCTCCAACTCCCAGCTTATGCAATTACTTTTACAACGTCAGTGTTATTTTTATTTGTATTCAGTTCCCTAATTATAACTTTTAATACTTTTATATAGAATAATTATAAACTTTTAAAATGTAAACAATATTTGTACCATGACTATTAAATATTGTTCACTTGACTGCCAAGAATCAAACTCTGATGAAGTTTCCTTTCTGACACATCTTTTTGTTTTCCCTGGGGCTACTACTTGCCTTACATATTTTTATTTTATTTTCTATCATTATTGCATTCTTCAATTCTTAAAATTTCTCAAGGATGGTATCATATCTATGAAATCTCTATTTCCCAGGTATCTTTCTTGGAACCTTTCATATTCTAACTCCAGTATGAATTGATTGCTCTCTTAGGCTCATTGAACAGCCAATTTTGGGGGATTTTTAAAATTAATCTGCTGCATTGGCTGATATTTTCTGGATCTTATGTCTTTTTCTTGTTTGATTTAACTCTTTATTTGGCTGGGGCACATTTTCAAGTGATATTATAAAAGAGGACACATGAGACATAGTTTTCAGTTCTTGGTTGTTTAGAAATATTTTTTATTCTGCAGTCACATTTGGCTGATAGTTTTTTAGGTATAGAATTCTAGATTGAAAATAATTTTCCTTCAAAATTCTGGAGGCATTCTTCCATAACTTTTAACATCTCGTGTTACTGGTAAGTAGTCTAATTCCAGTTCCTTTGTAATTATTACCTAGAACACGTACGGAGTGGGTTGAAATTGAGGCCAGCTGATCTATCTACCTTGCAAAATTCTGTAGTTGGCTAGGACTATGACATTTCAATAATAATAGAATGTAGAAACAAGAGATAAGACTAAAAGGTAGGTGTGGTAGTCAGAGTGGCTTCTTCAAAATTATCCATACCCTAACTCCTAGGACCTGTGAATATGTTACATTACATGGCTAAAGTGACTTCAGTGATATAATTAAAGTTACAGACCTTAAGACAGGAAAGTTATTCTGGATTATCTGGGTGGACCCAGTCTAATCACAGGAGACCTTAAAAGCAAAGAACTTTCTCCGGATGGAGTCAGAGGGATAAGACAGAAGGAAAAGTCAGAGAGATTTGAAGCATGAAAGACACTCAACCTGCTGTGGCTGCAGAGGACCACATGGAAAGCATGGGAAGAAATGCAGGTATCATAGAAGAGTAAAAACCTGCCTCAACTGACAGCCAGCAAGGAAATGGGGGTCTCATTCCTGCAACCACAAGAAACTGAACTCGGCCAACAAACTCCATGAGGTAGGTTGGAAGTGGATTCTCCCCAAAGTGTCCAGTAAGGAATGCAGCCCTGCCAACACCTGGATTGCAGCCTTATGAGTCCACCAGCAGAGGACCCAGCTGAGGTCCCATGGACTTCTGACCTACAGAAACTGGGAGATCATATGTCTGTGTTATTTTAAGTTACTCAGTATATCTGGTGATTTAGTATGGCAGCAACAGGTAACTAATAGAGAAGGTCATTAGTTGAAATCTATATATAAAAAAAGTTAATGGCCCTATCCTTTTTTCTAACTTTCTTCACACATAGAATTAATCATCAGGTTTGCCCTACAATTGAAGTCAAAAAATAGCAAAGTCACTTTTCTGAAGAAATATAATCATCTGCACTCTGCAGAGGCAGGGCAGCTTTAAGAGCTTTGACTTTCATGTTGGTGGTTCAGAGACTCTCCAGCATGGTGGCCAGTTTCCCGCTCTCATGCCATAGAGCAAAATCTGCCAATTTGGCTTCCAAAGAACACAAATGGTCATCCCTAGACTAGTCAAATCAAGTATAAAATGTGAAAGAGTGAGGCGAATACAGAAAGAGAGAAAAAAAATAACCACAGAGGAAATAGAAAACCCAACTAATAGGGAATTTCTAAAAATTAAAAGAAAATATTTAATAATAGAACACTAATTAGTATTCTAGGGTTATTTGAGAAGGTTGCATTGATAATGCAAAAATAGGACACTAAACAAAAACAAAATCTAAACAATTAGAAAACATACAAAATAACCCTTGGGAAAGCAAAAAATGATGAATGGAAGAAAAAAAACCCAAATAAATTTAAAGGTTGAAAACAAAAATCAAGGAAATTTTCTAGCAAGTAACAAAACAAAACAAAAACAATATAAAAAACCTATACCATTGGGAAATAAATGAGAAAATATTATAGACTAGAAGACCAAGCCAGGAAGCTCAATATCTAGTTAAAAAGAGTTTCAGAAAATAACAGAGAAACAGATGACAGAAATTTTTGGAAGAAATAACACAGTCTTTTTCAAAATTTCATGAGGGATATGTGTCTCTAGTTTAAAAGGGTAAATACAGGCATATAATTTTTCCTCTTTCCATGTCACTTGGATAGAAAAAAGATCTATCTTAGCATTTTATATGCTCGTATTGCTACATAGTTCTGCTTGAGTGGGGCTGCCTTTGGGGCAAAGTTGTGAGAAAAGAAGAAGAAGAAAACAATGAGGATTCCCCTACATTCATTGGATCACAGGACCCATCTCTGTCCACTCTTCTGGCTAGAAAGGCTGGTTTAAGGTATCTGAACTATTTTTCCATTGCTTTAGTGCAGTTCTGTGGCTCAGGTTCTATTGGGTTAGAGTCAGGAGGTAAAAAATGAAAAAAACAGGAAAATCATGCCTGTTATGGTTCATTCTTCAGGTTTTGGCGCACCTCTCCAATTCATCTTTTCAGAGTTCTCAGATTTTGATTTTTTAAATTTTGACCAGAATTTTTAGGTATAATCAGTCGAAAAAACAAGTAGGGGTGTGCTTACTCCATTGTGGCCAACTCTGGAAATATAAAGCAGGTTTTAAGTATTTAAGTATCTTAAGTATAAAATGAAAAATCCAGGAAGTTAGAAATATGAGACAAAATAAAAAGGTATATGGTTATCTATGGAAAGATTAATAAATTAAGTAATTGAATCAACAACATCTCAGTTTCCATCTATTGTAGGACTATGACACTTTACTTTTGGAGTAATTGAACTCACATCAAAGAACATTAATAAGGAGATATAAGGCTTGGTATTATGATGAAGGTGGAGGCAGCAAGGGTGATAAGTGGTTTGAGAAAACTCATAAAATGTGTAGACTTCTGAAACTTAGACTACAAAGTGCTAAGGAGGAGAATTGCCTGGCAGACTGCTGTTTATATATCTTTGTCTCTCTAATGGTGTTTAGTACAGTGCCTTACACATAGTAATGACATAAATGCCCAAACAAAGGTTCAACTGATAATGACTGCAATGAAATTACTGAGCTGGTATGAAAAAGATCAAGAGTGAGTCCTATTGTAATTGGTTTAGTCAGATGATGAGCGTTTTGTAGGGTATCTAGACTGGAATAAATGGAGATGAGATGGACCCATCTTGTTGAGGACATTAACTTTGAAAAAGAAGACCAATACGGTGGCTCATGCCTATTATCCCAGCACTTTGGGAAAGCAAAGGCAGGAGGATTACTTGAGCCCAGGAATTTGAGACCAGTCAGGGCAACATGGCAAGACTCCGTCTCTACCAAAAAAAAAAAAAAAAAAAAAAAAATTAGCTGGGCATGGTGGTGAACACCTGTGATTTGTGATTCCAGCTACACTAAGATGGGAGGATCACTTGAGCCCAGGTTGAGGCTGTAGTGAGCTGTTTTCATGCCACTGCATTTCAATCTGGGCAACAGAGTGAGGCCCTGTCTCAACAACAACAACAACAAAAAAAAAAAAAAAAAAAAAGAAAAGAAAAAGAAAGAAAGAAAGAAAAAGAAATCAGAAAGTGATTAGCAAGTATTTTGTCAAAAAATGTAATGCTACCAGCAGCTTGTGATATTTGTGATGTTAGGCTCTAGTTTCAGCAGTATTTGGAAAAAAAAGACAAAAAAAAAAGACTATGAGTCATGAAGCTTGATCATTAATAGCACAATCTTTTCATGAAATTTCTACCATCATTTATCAAAATTTGCTCATCCTTTCATTATATCAAATAACAATATAAAGAAGACTTAATGGATTATTTAAGTAGCTTAGCTTTTGGTACTGAAGAATCATTTTCAAAATTAATATATACAAGGAATTTTAAGCATAGGAAATCCATTTGAACTATCAAACTCTTATAAAAGTTTACATTATATGTTTATTAAATCTAGGCTATATGTAAAGACTTGTCTAGGAGATTTCTTAACAGGACTCCAAAAAGCACTAATCCTAAGAAAATCTGTTAAGCTGTACTACATTAAATTTAAGAACTTCTGTCTGTCAAAAGATACATTTAAGAGAAACAAAGCAAGTGGGGTGGCCAACCATCCCAGTTTGCCCAGGACTAAGGGCTTTCTTGCAACATAAATTTTTAGTGCTAAAACTGGAAGAGTCCTAGACAAATCAGGATGGTCACTCTAAATACAAGCAACAAAGGAGTGACAATATTTGCAAAATGTCTGTAGGATCTGACAACTGGGACCACCTGCATCTACAGGGCTTAGTTCTCAAGACTGGAAACAGACCACTTACAATTTGTTCTGAAAAGTTTTGCCAAGAAAGATAAGACTGAAAACAATACATAACTTCACTACTTGCTTCAGGAAATTCATGAAAACTAATTTGTCCAAAGAGTAGATTGCTCATCTAGAAAAACGGCCCCCTTCTCAGGACAATAGTTTGCTTACTTAGTGGAAAATCTCATAAAACAACTGTTTGTTTATGAAGACTCACTTTATGACCCTTGCCTTGTTGTCCCTCAATCCTATACTAATTTATTATGAATTCTTCCCAGTCCCAATCAGATGTCTGTATTGAAAGATTCATAAATCATTTGATTTTAGATTTTAAAAAATTCCATGGATATCCACTCTTGTCTTCCCTTTTCTGAGACTGAAGAGTGTCAAACTGATACTTTTCATTACAATAGTAGGTTAAGATATTTGGTTTTGCTTGATCATTAGGTTAATTTAATAGTCTTTGAAGGGAGTTGGCAGTTGACAAGTCTCTTTTAGAATATATAATGAATTATTAAACATATAAGAAAATGACAAGATCACCCAATATAAAAATTGGCAAAAGACTTGAACAAGCAGTTTACAAAAGAAAATACACACATAGCTAACAAACATAAAAAGGGCTCAACTTCATTAGACATCAAGAAAATGCACATTAATATTGTCCAGCAGAATGACTCAAATTACAAAGTGCTGGGGAAGAATATTATACATTGTTGATGGGAGTGTAAATTGGTGCAGTTACTTTGGAAAATAGTTTGGTATTATCAGTAAAAAACAAACATTTGTGTATTTATGAATCAGAATTTCCACTCCTAGGCATAACACCACCAAATATACAATGAATATGTACACCAAAAGACATGCACAAGAATACTAACAGTAGTATCATTTGTTAGAATCCCAAATATTCATCAACAGTAGAACAGAGAAAGTATTGTATGTTTATACAATAGTACATAGCAATTAAATTGAATAAACTGCAGATTTTGCAACAATATGGGTTAAGTACACAAACATAATATTGAGGTAAAGAAATTGGTCACAAAAGAGTATCTATTGTGTGAGTCCATTAATGTAGGATTCAAAATATTCCAAACTAATCTCTGGTATTAGAAATCAGGATAATGGTTACCTTTTGGAGGGTTACAACAGGAAGCGATCTGGACAGGCTTCTGGGATACTAGTAATGCTTTATTTCTGGAACTAGATGATGATTACACAGGTGTGCTCATTTAGTGATGACTGAACTGTACAGTTATTAGCTACTTATTGGTATGTATGTGTTCCAGTTATCTATTGCTTTGCAACAAATCATCTCCATTGTAGTGATGTGAAACAAGAACAATCATTTATCATTTTTATGAATCTGCAATTTGGGCTGGGCTTAGTAGGGACAGTTTGTCTCTGTTCCTTGCTTCATCAGCTGGAGTGGCTTGAAGACCAAGAAGACTTCAAGGCTGAGGGCTGGAATCATCAGAGGACTCCTTGCTCACATATCTGCCTGTTAATGCTGACTACTGGCTGGGGCCTCATCTGAGGCTTTTGGCTAGAATGCCTACAAAGGGCTTTTCCATGTGGCTGCTTGGCTTTCTCATAGCATGGTGGCTGGGTGTCAAGAGTGAGCCTACTAATAGAGCAAGGTATTTTTATGATCTAGTGACTCAGTGTTGCTTCCACCATACTCCAATGGTTAAGGCAAGTCTATTCAGGTTCAAAGGAGGGGCATAGACCTCACTGCTCAATGGCAGGAAAGTCAATGTCACCTGTAAGAATATTATGTGAGATGATATATATTACCGTGGACTTCTTTGAAAAATACAATTTGCAGAAGTGTGGTAGGGTTTTTTAAAAAGTATGCTAAAGACATTGCAAGTTAAAAAATATAAAACAGCAACCCCTGGCGGTTATTTTAAAGCACAGGGAGTCCACATGAAAAGCAATGCATCAAAGGAAGAAAACGGCAATCTGGAGATGTCAACTCTTACAAATTAACTCATTTATTTATTTGTTAATAACTCATTAAACATTCAGTGTTTGCCAAGTTCTAGGGGATATAGAAATGGGTAAATCAAGGTTCTTGCTCTTAAGAAACTCACCTAACATGGCAAATAGTTCCATCGTAATTTTAGTACCATTGTTTAACTTTGGGAGCATGCCTTGTGCTAGCACGGTAAGTAATTGTTAGAAAAAACGGCCTCTGATCAGAGGTCCTTACAATATTTGCTATCACAATGTTTTCCTGGGTGTGGCCTATATGGTCAGTGTGTATAGTCTGCTTGAATCTGGTATGCAGATCTGCCAATCACTTGCACCTGGCAAGCCCCATTATTGCTATTCACACTATCATTGATTTAAATAACCGTGGCGCTTAACTTCTCAAGGATACCACTCTGGAGGGTATACAGATTTAGCTAGAATTAAAGTAAACTGGGGCAGTGTATTTGGTTACAGAATATAGCAATGTGTCCTACTAAGGGCAGCATCTCTGTCAGGGGAAAGCTATATTTAACTCACTCTTTTTAAATTGCTTTGATGTAGTTCTATGAATATTAAAATTTAATCTCATTGGAAATGTCCCCTTTTTATAGATCCCAGGCCTTTCTCAGATTTTTAAAAAAATGCATTCACCTCATTTTAGCAAAGAGTAAAGACTACATCATGCAAAAGAATATTAACAGAAAATATATTGTTTTAAAATGATGCATGTTTCAATATCTAAGACATAAAATAGGTAAGTAAATAAATTTTAATAAGGTTAGCATAGTTACATGTTTATTTCCTCTTTTATAAACCCAGAAGAGAATGAGACACAAAGTATAGTTGTGTAAACTTGGAGCATTAGCTAGTAGGATGCCACAAATAAAGTGGGTCATGAAGATTTTCAGGATATACAGAAAGTATTTATATTTGTGACATATAGACAATGTGGATGTGATGGCTCATTTGTAAAAATTCTCTTATTTGCAGAGTGCAGAAGCATCTTCAGTTGGAGAGCCATTGCCTCTTGCTGTGCAATATTTGAGAATCTTCAGAAACCATGCAGAATAACCTGCTAAAGGCAATAATCATACAGAATTAGATACTGATGCTTGCTTGGGAAGGTATATGGTGGTTTCTCCCACCAAAGTAAAAATGTCTTCTTATCTGGAAAACTGCAGTGACTCTCCACCCCTCTGCCCTGGTCCTTTCCATTGTTAGACTATTTCTTGCTGTACTGAATTGAATCTTCCTTTTATCAATTATTTCCCTTTAGATTGATGAGTGAAAATCCATCTTAAGATGGATTAAAGTACTGCTTTCCAAATGTTGAAGATAACTCTCATGTCTACTTATCCAGAGGAAAACATTTACATATTTCTATATTCTTCAGACTCTTCTATGGCTTTTTCATAGATCAACATAGGTAAACTCATTAGTCTGTTGTGAAACAAACAAAAGGTGCCTACTCTAGGTAATGGGCTAGGTACTTACAAACACATATTTTCATTTTATTTTTATAGTAATCTGAGGAAGATGTGATCAATCAGTAGTCTGAACGGTAAGGTTAAGTAAGTTGCTCCAAACAGACTTAGTGAGTGGCTGAGCTGGTATTCCCAAGCAGAGCCTTTGACTTCATCTTCAGGTGTCTCCACTTCTCCATTGCTACCATAAGAGTGACTGGCCACCTATGAGATACTAATTAAAGGATTGGCATTTACAGCAGCAGTGCTCAGACTTGAGTGGGTGGCAGAGTCACCTAGGGGGGCATGTTGAAACACAGATTTCTGCTTCCTACTCCAGAGTTTCAGATTCAGCATGTCTGGGATGAGGCTCAAGAATGTGCATTTCTACACATCTCCAGATGGTGCTAATGCTGATGTCTGGAGACCACATTGCGAGAATCACTGATTTAGAGTTCCTCAGCATTTGTCTGCAAGACCCTGTAATCAGGTCAATACCCTTGATTAATAGGAAAACAAGAGAAAGCACTGCCTTTCCCAGGAAGCCTACTCTAATGTAGTAAGGCCTCTTCTGCCCCCTACACCATCCTCTGACTTCCCTGTCTTCACACTCTCACAAGCCATCACCCTTTTAATTCCATAATCAACTGAGCCTATCTCTGTTATTGCATTTGTCACAATGTTTGCAATATATATATTTTCTCCCTTTTCCCCAACAAGATTGTGGGGCTCTTAAGGGCAGAGGCTATTTGATTTCTTTCTGTACCCCTGACATCTAGCAAAGAGTTTAACATTCAGCAGAAACTCAATTTTAAAATGAACAAGGGAAAAAATATGGCTTGGTAATTACATTTCTGGGAACCAGAAAGCTATGAACATAACTGGTATGTCTTTGACAACGTAAGAATTCAAAAAACATTTGAAAGGTGTGTGCCAAAATGAAAGAGATAAAACTCATAAAGAAAATGCAAATTTTCAAATTCGGATTCAAAAGTCACTTGATTAAATACAGAATCAAGACAAAAGTCTTTGTTGAGGTTGATGTGAAAAATTCTTAGGGGGTTTTAGTTCAATATGAATGAATAGTAGGAAGTGACTGCTAGAACAATTAGTACAACTATGAGCTTTATATAGCGAGGTAGAGTATTTAGATTTAATACCGTCACGGTATTTGCTATGTTTTTAGTTTAAAGGCAATATCAGTGTTTGAAAGAAAAGAGCCTAGCAGGAGAGTGGGTTCATGTTCCCAATACCTCCTTATTATACTAAAGCCAGATTTAACTATAAAGCACATAGTCTTTCATTTGGTCCTATTTTAATTTTACTTCAGAAAGATTTCATTGATTTTTTTTCTTTTTTAATTTAAGAGCAGCAAACTTTTTCCTGTAGGTTCTCTTTTCTTTTTCCAGCTTGGAGGAAGCTGTAGCCAATTTCTTCTTATAGCATTTACCATTGAAAATTGACTGCCATTGTTCATGCCTCTTTCACCAACTCCTAATATTTTGAAATGGGTCTCTTGAACTTAAAAGTTCATAAGTTTAGTCTTAGTTCAGGTAAGAAGATTACTGAAGGAAAAAAATGGCTTAAATGAAAACCATTTATTTTTTCCTAGCTATCTATATAGACTAGCTAACTAATTTCCAATCAGAAAAAAAGTCCTGATAACTCTTTTAGGAAATATTGAATTTAAAAATAAGTGATATTTAAAACTGAAAAAACAAAATTCTTAGTTTCAGAAAAAGTAAAAACCAGAAATGGAAAAAAAAATTGTAGCTGGTCAGCTGCTCGCATTCTGAGTTTGAATTGGGCATAAAACATAGCATTTAAAAAAAGGTTCGAGAGAAGTTGGTGCTTTTTTTTCTTTTATGGCATGATTCTATTTGTATTTTCCCCATACTTCTCTGGCCTCCCATTCTCTATTTTCTTTGCTGGACAGGACATTTACTTATGGGTCCCAAATTGTCCTCCTTGTAGTTATTCCCAAAGTCTCAGTTCTTGACTCCTAGCTCTTCCCTTTCTATATTCTCCTTCAGAAAAAAATACCTTTTCCCATTGTACTTTTTAAATAGCTTTAACTCTCACTCTCACCATCATATAGCTAATTTTAATGCATAACATCCAATTCTATTTTTAACCTTAGATTCAGTTCCATATTTTTAGTTGTCTACTTAATTTCATGTGAATGCCTTTAATTATCTCAAACTTATTGTTCTTTCCATTGGGATATATTGCCTTTCTGCTCCAGTCAGATATGTCTCCTAAATTTTTTAGCCTTATCAAAGCACCATCATTTTCTAGATTAATTAAATTTAAACTTTTATATCAACTTCAAAATATTTTCTTTTTTCACTCTTTGTGTATAGCTAGTTATCAACTTCTTTTATTGGCTCTTCCAAAAAATACCTTTCTTTCCCATGCCCATTGCTATAGTCAAAGTTCAGGCTGTCCTTGTGGGATATCTCAGTCACTCACTCACTGTTCCCGCTTAGTGCAACTGCTCCATCCCCAAAATCAGGAACTTGCAGTGCTCCATAGCATGTGCCTTACCACATCCTGCCCCCAACTGGAGCATGGCTGGGCAATTTATTTAAGCCAGGAATTTGGAGTTGGAGTCTCAAATGACAGTCAGATGAACAAAGGTCATGTTGGATGGGAATAACTGCTTTTGTCTATGTGTATACTGTATAGGTGATAGGCAAGCTAAAGGGTACTAAGAGAAGCAAGAATGTTTTGCTACCTAGCAGAGAGGGGGCTGGGCCAAGAGTCAGGTGACTTCCTGAGATATTGAGGGAGGAGCCTCACTTGCTGGCTTTCTGGTCAAGCCTCTGGGTGGCTTGACCTAGTTTCTTTCTTGTCCTGAGATACTTGTGAGTTTGCAGCTTGAATTCTTGTACTGTCTCCCTTTACTTAAGATAACTGGATTGAGATTTTGTTTCTTGAAAAAAAAACATGTCCTTACCCCAGTACCACTTTCCAGTCAATCACACATGGGATGTAGTCATAGCTTTTTAGTTCACCTCATTAACACTAAGATGTAGGGATTTAAATCATTCTTACATTCACCTGCTAGATTAATATTCCTAAGTAAATTATCAGATTCCTGTTAAAAAGTCTAACCCTCTAGAAGTGCGCCTCTAACCGCTACCAAAAATCAAGTGCTTCTTCCTGGCTTTTATTAATTAGAAAATACAGATTCAGCTTTACATATTTAATCAAATTTCTCCCTTCTATCAATATAAACCCCCCACTCAGTCAGGCTTGTTTATCCCAGAAATGCCATGTGCATTCCTCACTCCATGACTTGAAATGTGGCCTTCACTTGAAATGCTGCTGCATTATCTCCTCCATCTGTCCAGGTCCTACCTGTTATTTCTACAGGCCTGATATAGCGCCATGCTTCAGCAAACATACACCTGGCAAATTATCCTTTAAAACTTAGTTCAGGCTGGGCGTGGTGGCTCACGCCTGTAATCCTGGCACTTTGGGAGGCTGAGGCTGGCAGATCATGAGGTCAGGAGTTAGAGACCAGCCTGGCCAACATGGTGAAACCCCATCTCTACTAAAAATACAAAAATTAGCTGGGTGTGGTGGTGGGCACCTGTAGTTCCAGATACTTGGGGGGCTGAGGCAGGAGAATTGCTTGAAACCAGAAGGCGGAGGTTGCACTGAGCCGAGATAGCACCACTGCACTCCAGCCTGGGTGACAGAGTGAGACTCTGTCTCAAAACAAAACAAAACAAAACAAAAAAACAGAAAACAAAAACAAAAAATTTAGTTCAGGCATTATCTGATTTAGAAAGCTTTCTCTGATCCCTGTACTTCAACAATGCTCCCCATCTCTATAATTGCCCTAATATTGTATTGACATCACCTTTTATATATTTACGTTTCCCAGCATAACTGTGTGTACCATTAAGTCAGGGCATAAATAAACTTTATGGCCTTTGAAATTAACAGAGTGCTTGGTAGAGAGTCAGTTCTTAGTGAGTGAATGCCAAATGAGTGAATGAATGAATGAACAAATGTCTGCCTTTTAAGACTCAAGTTAAGTTCAACCTTCCTAATGAAGCCTTCTCCCATTATTCTGAGCATTTACTAATGTTCCTTTCTTCCACATATAGATTTTGCTACACAATTTAGTATTCAATTACATAATTTTCATGCTTTTCAAATTTTGTTTTATCTTCTAATCTTCTTTTTCTTAACCCGATTAAAATTTCTTGAATGTTAGGAAACATGCCATTATCTTATTCTGTGTTATTTTCCACACTGTTTAGTAGGGAATATATGCCATTGTTCACATTTGTTGAGTATAATTGCTCAACAGCTATATCTCTGAAAGAATTAGAGTTGATGTCTTATGTAATTTGTCTAGAATTACTTCTGCAAATATATTTATACTTCATCTGAAATAAAAGATACAGCATCCAAAAACATTGTTCCTCATTGACACAACACAGTAATGTCACTTCCTTTCTGTATCTGATCTTTCTTTTTTCTCATTTGGCAGTGATTTTATAGTAATAAGTCCCATCCTAACAAATGCCAGTCTAGGGGGCCAACATGTTCCTTTGCTTTATGTCTCATAGTTAAGCCTCTGATTTGGTTGAAACACTGTAGAAATATAGGAGAGAATTGTTTTGATTCATCCTGATTTAGAAAGTTCACATTTGCCAAAATCTACCTTCTTTGTCGATGCTCATTTTGATACTTGAGAAATTTGGCTAGAAATGAGTACTAATTTGAGAATGGTTCCAAAAGGTAGGAACTAATTAAAAAATGAAAAGAAAATATAAAAACCCAAAACCAAACAGAGCTCCTTTACTTTAATCAATGTTCTTCAAATGGTAATTTTTTGTTGTTAGCTAGAGGGTCATGAAAAATAAGGAGTTCTTTTTTAAAAAAACAATAAAAATTGATGTGATTTCTATTAAGTCAAGATTAAGTATGTTAATCAGTTTCTTTGAAAAAACAAAAGATTGACTTCATAATTTTAAATCAGAAATATATTAAAAGTCAAGAAAAACATCTCTTGTATAATTACCTACTGTAATTGTATCTAATTTTTAATAAAAAATTTAGTTAAAAACTATCCATATGGGAAAGAGTAATTCATCCTAATTCATATGAGATATTGTTGGCACTAGAGTGAGACTTGAGAAAAGTTCAGACCATTTTAATAATCTTCTTTCCCCTACCCAGTATTAATAAATTTAAAGGCAACTGGACACTTGGAAATAATCTTCCTCTGGTCTTTCTAAATGAAAAGCTGTCAAGGCATCACTATTTGGGTTGCTGTTGCAGTGATACCGTAACTGTAGCAACCGTATGCTGATGAACCAGCTTCTATCAGGAATGTGTTTTATAAATTCCCATGAGGCTTCAGCAGCTTGGTAAGCCAAAGGGGAACATATTTCAAATTAATTGTTCCCATTTTATGTGATTAAAAAAATCAGCCAGGCTCCTCTGTGACAAACCTGCTTTATTGTGTCAGTAATGGAACCACACATTTAATTGACAAGTGACAGTTTCTTGCTGTTCTATTTCCTTTGTTATTTATTACATTATGAGTGGGTGTCTGCGGTGCTGAGAATGCCTATGGTGGTAGGAAGGCAGTGTAAATATGGTCAGTTCTGTTAGTGTACCAAACAGGAGTCCCTTACCTTACCCTATAATATTGTTTTTCACTGTTTGTTTATACCTGGAATTTTAGTAAACTGAATTATATTTTTCATCCACAAGGGGGTTTCCTTTTGAAGGAAATCATGTCATGACTTTTTCTAAAGTAAATGTCCCTTTGTATTATAATACAAACAATTGGTCAAGAGAAAAGGAGAACTGAGATTCAGTAGGGTTATACTTGAGGAGAACTAGGAAATCTAGCTAGAGCTCCATGACAACTTAGCTTTATCACCTAGGGAAAGCTCAATTTGAATTCGAATCTCTAAGAGTCTTGCTTTTAATCTCTGTGGAAGAGATGTTAACTTTAAAAGCTGATATTTTTAGCATAATCTATTATACCATATTTTTAAGAAATATGTTTACTTATTGTTTGAGCTTGGGCTGTTAAAACATAAATATAATAGATTGGGTGGCTTAAACACCACATTTATTTCTCACCAATTTGGAGGCTGAAAGGACCTCCAAAGGTCAAGGTGCCAGCAAATCTGGTGTCTATTAAGGGCTGGAGTCCTAGTGTCCAGACTATTGTCTTCTCATTGTATCCTCACATGATAGAGAGAAATGAGAGAAACAGAGCATTCTCTCCAGTCTCTTCTTATAAAATAGCTAATCCCATGAGAGCTCCACCCTCATGACCTAATTACTTCCCAAAGGCCTCATCTCCAAATACCAACATACTGAGTTTCAATATATGAATTTTAGGGGGACACAGACATTCAGTTCATGAGACATATAATAGACTATGTAATAAAAATAAAAATAAGTTTTTGCATAGAATGTAATAGAAAGAATGTTGCTCCCTCACTAACAATGAGGAAAATACAGATAAACTACAAATATGACTTTAAATCTGTCAGTGGGCTGAGGTCCTAGATAAATCAAGTCACCTCAAATCCAAGGAGGGCAGATCCCCCACCCGCCGACCTCCTGCAAGGAGAGTTGGAACACATGTACTACCTCCACTGTAGGAGTTATGGTAGGAGGAAAGGGCCACCCCACAAGAGGGAAGAAATAATTAGCTAAAATTGTGTGAATTGTCAAAGGTTGAGATTCAGCTAGTGTGACAGTATAGACTTTCTGGGAGCCTCAGACCCAAGGGGCATTTGCAGCACCCTCACAGACTATATACCATTTCCACTGAGCGTTCATGAAAAACAATTAGGGGTTGAACATGAGGAAAGGTCTGTCACACTCAGGGCAAAGAACCAGGGTTGCTGGAGAAAGAGACAAAAAAACTCCCTTACTCCTGGGCAGGAAAGAGGGCTGAACGAATACTAATACCATTAGAGGTCTCCTGCTTCTATGGAAGGGACAGAAAACATATGCTCTCACAAAGCACCACCACAGTGTACACAGGCAGAGTTTGACTGCTGTGGGGAAGAGGGAAAAGAATATGATAAAACCCCACCTGAAGGCTCAGGCTTACAGGGCTTCCTTAGGATTGATGCTCAACCAGGACAACAGGGCCCTCTCTCTGCTAGCCTAGCAAGCAGTGACAGCCTACTGCAGCCTGCCCCTGAAGGAAGGGCGAGAGGCTGGGGAGAGGCCTCTCCCTCTCACCCCTGTGGCAAAGGTATAAAGGAGTGACTGTAAGATGAGGATGAATCACAAATACTGAGAAAAACCTCATAGCAATCTCACCTCCCAGCCTAAACTCAGGGCATTCTTAGAACAATTTGATGCCTTATAGAGCACTGAAGATATTCATACCAACAAGGAAATCTAAACTCAACTAAATAACTAAATTCTGACTAGATTGATACAATCCCTCTTACTAAGTGCCTGAAAAGATCTGTGCCCATTTATAGGCACATATACTATTTACCTCAGTCTTTTCTAAACAATACCATAGACTGGTCTAAAATGTGTGTAATTACAATCCAAGATGAGTAAGAGTGAAGACAAAACAGAAGAAATATTTAAAGAAATAATAGTGTAGTTTTTTTCCCAAAAATAAAGACATTAAACCATGTGTTCAAGAGATACCAAGAATCACAAAGAATTAAAATACGCATACACAAACACACACAAACACACACATAAACTAGATACATCATATTCAAATGCTGAAAACCAAAGATAAAATGAAAATCTTGAAGGCAACCAGAGGGGGTTAAACACATTACACATGGAAGAACAAAGATAAAAATGATTGTATACATCACATCCAAAACTATGCAAGCTAGAAGAAAATTGAATAACATCTTAAAGTTTTGAAAGAAAAAACAAACCCTCTGTCAATTCTTAATTCTATGGCAATGATAATTTATTTCAGATGCAAACGTGAACTAAAGCATTTTTAAGACAATCTAAAGTTTAGAGAAGTGATTTCCATCAGATTCATGCTAGAAGAAATATTAAAGAATGTCTTTCAGGCAGATGTGAATCAGAAATATGTATCTACAAAAAGAAATGAAGAGTTCCAGATATTGTAAAAAGTTAAGGTAAATATTTAAAAGTTTTCTTATTTTTATTTACTGAAAAAGATAAGTGATTAAAGAAAAATTGTAAAATATTGTGGTATTTATAACATGTAAAATTAAAATGTATGACAATAACACAAAGATGGGAGAAAGGTTTGCAAACACATTGCTATAAGGTTTGCACACTCTACTTGAAGTGCTGTGATATTATTTGAAGGTAGGTTGTGATAAGTTAAAGATGTATATTGCCTAGGGAAACCACAAAGCAATTAGAAACAGATGTATAAATAAGTCAGTAGTGAAGATAAAGGAATCATTTAAAAAGTACCCAATCCAATAGTAGGCAGACAAAGAGGAGAAAGAGGACAAAGAACAGATGAAAAAATAGATAACAAAATCAAGCAAGATGGTAGCTAGGGAAACCACAAAGCAATTAGAAATAGATGGCTAAATAAGTCAATAGTGAAGATAAACAAATCATTTAAAAAGTACCCAATCCAATAGTAGGCAGAAAAAACGGAGAAAGAGGACAAAGAACAGATGAAAAAATAGAAAACAAAATCTAGCAAGATGGTAGATTTAAATCTAACTATGTCAATGATTATATTACATGATCTTAAGCACTCAAATTAAAAGACAAGAGTTTGCCAAAGTTGAGGAAGGAAGCAGGCAGGATTTACTTCAATGAATTAATTTCAAATATAAAGACATAGCTAGGGTAAAAGTAAAATGATTAAGAAAGAAATACAATAAAAATGAATCAAAACAATTCAAGAGAGACTGTGTTGATATTAAATAAATTAGATTTTAGAAAAAGGAATATCTCCACAGAAGAAAGGGACAGTTCATAATGATAAAATGATTAATTTACCAAAAATGCATAAAATCTTAAATGTATATATGGTTAGCAGAGAGCTTTAAAATACATGAAGCAAAAACTGATAGACTGAAGGAGAAATAAACAAAAGCATAATTATTATTTAAGATTTCAACACTCTTCTTTCAATAGTTGATTGAGTGAATAGACAAAATATCAGTAATGACAAGGACGATCTGAACAACTAATTTTACCAAATTGGTATTTATAGAACATTTAATCCAACAACAGAGAATGCACATTCTTTTCAAGTAAAAACAGAATATTCAACAGGATAGGCCATATCTTGAACTGTGAAGAAACCTCAACAAATTTAAAAGAATTAAAACCATACAAAACATGTTCTCTATCCATGTTACAATTAAATTAAAAATCAATGAGAAATCTGCCTGGATAATTCCCAAATATTTGGAAATTAAACAACATACTTCTAATTGAGTCTTTGGTCAAAGTTGAAGTCACGAGGAAAATTGGAAAGTATTTTAAATTGAATGAGAATGAATACGTATATTTATTTGATTTGAGCATACCAGAATTCGAGAGAGACATTGACAGTGTTGCTTCGAGAGAAATTAATAGCTTTAAATGTTTAGGCTTGTATTAAATAAAGAAAAGTCTCAAATCAATGATTTAAGCTTCCTCATTAAGAAGTAGAAAAATAAGGGCAAATTAACTCCCCCAAAATCAGAAGTAATTTGTTACAGAAATTAATAAAATTGAAGAATGAAAAAGAAAAGCAATAAAGTCACTGAAATCAAAAGCTAGTGCTTTGAGAAAATTAATAAAATTGATGAATCTTTACACTAGAATTTTTAAACCTTGACACAACTGAAATTTTGGGCTAGGTAACATTTTCTTTTTCAAGGGCTGCCCTATACAGGATATTTGACAGCATCTCTGACCTCTACCCACTACATGCCTGTAGCATCCCACCAAACTTGTGGGTGATTAAACATGTCTCCAGACATTGTCAAATGTTCTTTGGAAGGCAGTATTGCCCCCAGTTTAGAACCACTTCTCTAGACAGATTGATTAAAAAAAAAAAAGCATACTTAAATGACCAATATCAGAAATGAAAGATGGGTCCTCACTAAAGATCATACTAATATTAAAAGGATAATAAAGGAAATATATGAACTATTTTATGACAGTACAACATCTTACATGAAATGAACAAATTATTTGAAAGACACTACCAAAAATCACTAAATAAGAAATAGAGAATCTGTGTAGTCCTATTTCTATTCAAGAAAACTGCTGGTCCAGATTACTTTGCTGAAAAGTTCTACCAAACATTTAAAGAAGAAATTATTCTTCTACACATACTCTTCCAGAAAATAGGAGAGTAGAAAACACTTCCAAATGCAATTTTCTGTTATCTTTACAGAAAAACCAGCTAAAGACATTGCAATTAAACTACAAACTATATCGATCATAAAGAGAGGACACAAAAATTCTCAATAAAATATTAGCCAACTGAAACCAGCAGTATATTAAACAGATATACATCATGAAAAAGTAGGGGTTATTCTCAGGATGTAAAGTTGATTTGACATTTGAAAGTTTAACAATGCAATTTACTGTGTTAATAAAAATGAAGAAAAATTATATGACTAATTTCAATAGATGAAAAAAATGTTTAACAAATTCAACATCCATTCATGAATTTAAAAAAGAGTCTCAGAGAACTAAAAATGGAAGAGAACATTCTCAAGATAACAAAAGGCATCTGTAGCTAACACTATACTCAATGGTGAAAGATTGAATGCATTCTTCTTAAGATTGGGAATATTGCAAAGATGTCTGCTTTTACCTCTCCTACTCAATCTCATTATTTCTATCCAGTCCAACAAAGCAAGACAAATGAATATAATATTTGCAGACTGGAAAAGAACTAAATTGTCTCTATTAACAGATATTATGATTGTCTAAGTAGGAAATCTTGAAAATCTATGAAAAAAGCTAGTAGAACTAACAAGTAAGTTTAGTAGAGTTTAGGATATAAAATTAACTGTATTATTATATACCAGCAATAAAAATTTGAAATTATTTTATAATACTACCATTTATAATAGTATCAAAAACACAAAACATTTTGTAAATATAGCAAAATATGTAGAAGATTGAATACTGAAAACTTTAAAACATTGAGCAGGAAATCAAAGGGTATTGATATGAATGGAGATATTTACTATAATCAGGTTTAGAAATATTGAGTTTGGAATACTCAGTATTGTTAAAATGTCAATTCTCCACATGTTCATCTATATTCAGGTTTTTCTGTAGAAGTTTACAAGTAAATATTAAAGTGTATATGGAAAAGCAAAGGAATTAGAATAGCCAAAAATCTTTGAAAAAGGAGAACAAGTTGGAACATTCAAACTCTCTGATTTCAAGACTCACTCTAAATCTATAGTAATCAGAACAGTGTAATGTCAGTGAAAGAACAAACACACAGATAAATGGAGCAGAATAGAACATTGAGAAATAGAATCATGCAATTGATTTTCAACAAAGGGATCAAGATTTTAAGGTAGAAAAATCATCTTTCCAACAAATGATGCCAACAACTGAACATCCAATTGGAAAAAAGAAAAAATTACTTAGATTTCTATTTCAGCCTATGTACAAAAATGAACCCATAATGAATCACAGAAAAAAAATGTAAAGCCTAACTCTATAAAACTTTTATAAAAAGCAAAGAAGAGCTGGATGTAGTGGCTCATGCCTGTAATCCTGGCACTTTGGGAGGCCAAAGCAGAAGGATCTCTTGAGTCCAGGAGTTCAAGACCAGCCTATTAAAAAAAATTATCTGGACATGGTGGTGCATACCTGTAATCCTAGATACTCAAGAGGCTGAGGTGGGAAGATCCCTTGATCCCAGGAGTTCAATGCTGCAGTGAGCTATAATTGTGTCACTGCACTCCAGCCCAGGTGACAAAGAGAGATCCTTTCTCTGAAAAAACAGCAACAACTACAAAAAACAAAACAAAACAAAAACCAAAGAAAAAAATCTGTGGGACTTTGTATTAGGCCAGGATTTATTTATTAGGTAGGACACAAAAAGCATGAATCATAAGAGAAAAAATATGTTAAGAAAATGAAAAACACCCCCCAAGACTGAACTGGGAAGGAATTGAATCCCCCAATAGACCAATAACAAGCTCTGAAATTGAGTCAATAATAAACAGCCTACCAACCAACAAAAGCCCAGGACCAGACAGATTGACAGCTGAATTCTACCAGATGTAAAAAGAAGAAATTGTACCATTCCTGCTGAAACAATTCCAAAAAATTGAGGAGGAGGCACTCCTCCCTAACTCATTCTATGAGACCAGCATCATTCTGATACCAAAACCCGGCAGAGACACAACAACAACAAAAAAGAAAACTTCAGGGCAATATCTTTGATAAACATCGACACAAAAATCCTCAAAAAATACTGGCAAACCAAATCCAGCAGCACATCAAAAAGCTTATCCACCACAATTAAGTAGGCTTTGTCCCTACGATGCAAGGTTGGTTCACCATACACAAATCAATAAATGTGACTTGTCACATAAATAGAACTAAAGACAAAAACCACATGATCATCTTAATATTTGCAAAAAAGTCTTTTGATAAAATTCAACACCCCTTCCTTCATGTTAAAAACTCAATAAACTAGGTGTTGAAGGAACATACCTCAAAATAGTAAGAGCCGTCTCTGACAAACTCACAGCCAGCATCATACTGAATGGGCAAAAGCTGGAAGCATTCCTCTTGAAAACTGAAATAAGACAAGAATACCCTCTCTCACCACTCCTATTCAACACAGTATTGGAAGTCTTGACCAGGGCAATCAGGCAAGAGAAAGAAATAAAAGGCATCCAAATAGAAAGACAGGAAGTCAAACTATCCCTGTTTGCAGATGACATGATCCTATATTTAGAAAACCCCACAGTATTGGTCTAAAAGCTCTTTAAGCTGATAAACAACTTCAGCAAAGCCTCAGGATACAAAATCAATGTGCAAAAATCACTAGCACTCCTATACACCAACTACAGTCAAGCCAAGAGCCAAATCAGGAACACAATCCTTTTCACAGTTGCCACAAAAAGAATACAATACCTAGGAATACAGTTATTGAGGGAGGTGAAACATCTCTACAAGGAGAACTACAAAACACTGCTCAAAGAAATCAGAAATGACACAATCAAATGGAAAGACCTTCCATGTTCATTGATGAGAAGACTCAATATTCTTAAAACGACCATACTGCCCAAAGCAATTTGTAGATTCAATGCTATTTCTATTAAACTACCAGTATCATTCTTCACAGAACTAAAAAAACTATTTAAAAATTCATATGGAACCAAAAAGAGCACTAATAGCCAAGGCAATCCTAAACAAATGAACAAAGCTGGAGGCATCATGCTACCTGACTTCAAACTATACTACAGGGATACAGTAACCAAAATAGCATGGTACTGGTAGAAAAACAGACACATAGACCAATGGGACAGAATACAGAACTGAGAAATAAGGCCACACACCTACAACTGTCTGATCTTTGAAAAAGATGACAAAACAAGCAATGGGGAAAAGACTCCTTATTCAACAAATGGTGCTGGGATAGCTGGCTAGCCATCTGCAGAATACTGAAAGTTGACTCCTTCCTCACACTATATACAAAAATTAAGATGGATTAGAGACTTAAATGTAAAACCCAAAACTATAAAAACCCCGGAAGACAACCTAGGCAATACCATTCTAGACATAGGAATGGGCAAAGATTTCATGATGAAGATACCAAAAGCAATTGCAACAAAAGCAAAAATTGACAAATGGGATCTAGTTAAACTGAAGAGCTTCTGCACAGTAAAGGAAACTATCAACAGAGTGAACAGACAACCTACAGGGTGGGAGAAAATTTTTGCAAACTGTGCATCTGACAAAGGTCCAATATCCAGCATCTATAATGAACTTAAACAAATTTACAAGAGAAAAACAAACAAAAAAATGGGCAAAGGACATGAACACTTTTCAAAAGAAGACACACATATGGCCAACAATCATATGAAAAAAAGCTCAACATCACTCATCATTAGAGAAATGCAAATCAAAACCGTAATGAAATACCATCTCACACTAGTCAGAACGGCTACTATGAAAAAGTCAAAAAATAACAGATGCTGGCAAGGTTGTGAAGAAAAAGGAACACTTACACACTGTTTGTGGGAGTGTAAAGTAGTTCAATCATTGTGGAAGATAGCATGGTGATTCCTCAGAAACTTAAAGACAGAAATGCTATTTGACTTAGCAATCCCATTACTGGGTATATGCCCAAAGGAATATAAATTGTTCTATCATAAAGACATGTGCATGCATATATTCATTGCAGCACCATTCACAATAGCAAAGACATTGAATCAACCTAAATACTCATCAATGATAGACTAGATAAAGAAAAATGTGATACATATATACCATGGAAAACTATGCAGCCGTAAAAATGAATGAGGTCATGTCCTTTGCAGGAACATGAACGGAGCTGGAAGCTATAATCCTTAGCAAACTAACACAGGAACAGAAAACCAAATATCACATGTTCTCACTTATAAGTGGGAGCTAAATGATGAGAAAACATGGACACATAGAGGGGAACAGCACACACTGGGGCCTACTGGAGGATGGAAGGTGGAAGCTGGGATAGGACCAGGAAAAATAACCAA
This sequence comes from Pongo pygmaeus, assembly GCF_028885625.2. Taxonomy (NCBI): domain Eukaryota; kingdom Metazoa; phylum Chordata; class Mammalia; order Primates; family Hominidae; genus Pongo; species Pongo pygmaeus. Next base: position 102,598,596 of record NC_072380.2, read on the forward strand.
TGGGTGCTAGGCTTAATACCTGGGTGACAAAATAATCTGTACAACAAACCCCTGTGACACAAGTTTACCTATATAACGAACCTACACATGTACCCCTGAACTTAAAAGTTAAAAAAAACCTAAAAAAAAAAAAAAGACAAACAAGTCACATGTGGGAAGAATATGTTGTTTAAACAGTTACCTGATAAATCACTTGTATGCAGAATATATAAATAACTCTCACAACTCAATAATTAGAAAACAAATGCACTGTATTTTAAAATGGGCAAAAGCATTGAACCTATACTTCACCAAAGAAGATATACAGATGGTGAAAAAAAAATAATCATGAAAAGATTCCCACTGTCGTTAGTCACCAGGGAAATTTAAATTATAATCACACCCATCTATTCAAATGGCTAAAATTTTAAAAATTGAATGATCCTAAGTGCTTATAGTAATGTCGAGCAAGTGGAACTATCATACATTGCCAATGCCAATGCAAATTTTTACTACCAGTTTGGAAAAACAGTTTGGCAGTTACTTTTAAACTTATACATACATTTACCTTATGACTCCAAAATCTCACTCATAGAAATTTAATCAAAAGAAATGAAAACCCATGTCTGTATAAATACTTGAACATAAATGTTTATATTGTCATTATTCGTAATTGCCAAAATTTGAAAACAACAAAAATGTCTATCAACTGGTGCATGTATAAACCAAATTGTAGTAAACCTATTCAATGGAATACTATTTAGCAATAAAAGGAATGAAGTACAGATGCAGGCAACAACACTGATGAATCTCAAATGTGTTAAGAGAAAGATGCCCATCTCAAATGGCTACGTACTATAGGATTCCATTGAGATGTCCTTCTGGTGTTCTATTTCTTGTTTGTGGTGTTGTAAACACAACTGTGTGCATTTGTCAGAATTTATAAAACTGTACACTCAAAAATGTCAGTTTCACAATATATCTAATATATCTCAACATCTTGATTTTTAAAAAGCTAAATGTGGCTTATAGAGTGTAATATAACTTGAGATTGAGTTTCTTGTTTCTAAACATAAATTGTTAATGTGTTGGCAAGTATAACTTCTATCCTTACTAAAACTTTCCTGAAGTTTTTATGGATCCCCTCAATGATGCACACTTAAATACAGACTAAAAGTAAATATTTATCTTACTAGATTTATCTTCATTTTTCTTATCTTCCTGTCCTTGGCTTTTAAAGATCAATTCACTGGAAAGAAATCTAAAAGTTATTAGTTGTTATCTCTGGAGGTGGAATCACAGGATTAAATAATTTTGCTCTTTGTATATTTTTGTATTTTCCAATGTTATGATTACCATGTATTATTTTTATAATCAGAAAAACTTACTAAAATAAGACAGTACCTCAAATTACCTTAAGACTACTATTTGAAGATATCTGACTTTCTGGATCTACACACACAGAGTCACTCTCTTTCTTGCAGCCACCTGTCTAATTTAGGTTGCTTCCTAAGGGACTAACAGATGTTGGTCACCAAGAAGCTCTGCAACAGAGACAGTTACCTCAGGTGAGCTGTGGTGAAAGTGATGCCTCTTTCTGACTTGCACAAAATATGTCTTCACTCATAATATACACAATCTGCATGAAACATGGCCTGTCTTATGTTCAAATACATACACCTACTTAAGCACAAATTAAAAAATTCCCATAAGTTCTAGATTGCATTTTGTGTAATATGTGTGGGCCATTCATAGCTCAAGCTATTTTTCTCTATCTCACACCAAGTTTAAATAGAATTCACAGAGTTGATAGGCACATTTTAAAAATAACATCACTAATGAAAGAAAAAATGCATAGAATATTTTAAAGCTGTCTTTTCTATTATGAAAGTATCACAATGAGAATCTAGAAAAACTAGAAATGCTATATATCTACATACCTCTATCTCCTTATATGTATCTATCTATCTATCATCTATCTTTCTATCATCTATGTAATCTATCACCACACATATCCCTACTACTCAGAAATAAGGTGCTATTAACATTTCAGAGTATTTCTTTTAGGTATTTCTATGTATGTATGTATGTATATATGTATGTATGTATGTATGTATCACCACACATATCTCTATTACTCAGGAATAAGCTGCTATTAACATTTCAGAGTATTTCTTTCAAGTCTATCTATCTATCTATCTATCTATCTATCTATCTATCTACCATCTATCTAATCTATCACTGTTCATATTCCTACTACTCAGGAATAAGCTGCTGTTAACATTTCAGAGTATTTCTTTCAGGTATTTTTCTCTATGCATAAACACTACCACATGTATTTAAAGCTGTCCTATCTTTATATCATCACTTTAGTACTTCCATTGGTAAAATAAAACTGCAGCTGTGTTCCACTGTTTACCCTGCTACTCAGGGTATTTGGAAGCTGAAAATTTCTTCTTATCACATTCTTTTATTACTAGAATTAGCCAATGAATTATTAGACACAATTCAGTAAGGCCATGTGCCCTTTCCTTTCATTTATTGTGTTTTCCCAGCAATTTGCTAATTTCCCCATATTTCCTGAGCTCCTTTTCAGTTTCTCTCAGGTAGTTATTATACCTATGATTGAAAATAAGAGGGCATTAATATTAACAATCTTCCTGCCTCAATGTGACTAATCCCATCCGTAAGTGAAGTGTTTTCTATTTAAACACAATTCGAGAGGGTGGGGCCAAGATGGCCAAATAGGAACAGCTCCAGTCTACAGCTCCCAGTGTGAGCGATGCAGAAGATGGGTGATTTCTGCATTTCCAACTGAGGTACCGGGTTCATCTCACTGGGGAGTGTCAGACAGTCAGTGCAGGACAGTGAGTGCAGCGCACTGAGTGTGAGCTGAAGCAGAGCGAGGTATCGCCTCACCCGGGAAGTGCAAGGGGTCAGGGAATTCCCTTTCCTAGTCAAAGAAAGGGGTGACAGATGGCACCTGGAAAATCGGGTCACTCCCACCCTAATACTGCACTTTTCCAATGGTCTTAGCAAACAGCACGCCAGGAGATTATATCCCGCACCTGGCTCAGAGAGTCCTACGCCCACAGAGCCTCACTCATTGCTAGCACAAGAGTCTGAGATCAAACTGCAAGGCAGCAGCGAGGCTGGGGGAGGGGTGCCCACCATTGCTGAGGCTTGAGTAGGTAAACAAAGCGGCCGGGAAGCTCGAACTGGGTGGAGCCCATCTCAGCTCAAGGAGGCCTGCCTGCCTCTGTAGACACCACCTCTGGGGGCAGGGCATAGTCAAACAAAAGGCAGCAGAAACCTCTGCAGACTTAAATGTCCCTGTCTGACAGCTTTGAAGAGAGTAGTGGTTCTCCCAGCACGCAGCTGGAAGTCTGAGAACAGACAGACTGCCTCTTCAAGTGGGTCCCTGACCACCCAGTAGCCTAACTGGGAGGCACCCCCCAGTAGGGGCAGACTGACATCTCACACGGCTGGGTACTACTTGGAGACAAAACTTCCAGAGGAACGATCAGGCAGCAACATTTGCTGTTCACCAATATCCACTGTTCTGCAGCCTTCGCTGCTGATACCCAGGCAAACAGGGTCTGGAGTGGGCCTCCAGCAAACTCCAACAGACCTGCAGCTGAGGGTCCTGACTGTTCAAAGGAAAACAAACAAACAGAAAGGACTTCCACACCAAAACTCCATCTGTATGTCACCATCATCAAAGACCAAAGGTAGATAGAACCACAAAGATGGGGAAAAAAAAGAGCAGGAAAACTGGAAACTCTAAAAAGCAGAGCACCTCTCCTCCTCCAAAGGAACGCAGCTCCTCACCAGCAATGGAACAGAGCTGGACGGAGAATGACTTTGACGAGTTGAGAGAAGAAGGCTTCAGATGATCAAACTACTCCTAGCTAAAGGAGGAAGTTTGAACCCATAGCAAAGAGGTTAAAAACCTTGAAAAAAAATTAGATGAATGGCTAACTAGAATAACCAATGCAGAGTAGTCCTTAAAGGACCTGATGGAGCTGAAAACCATGGCACAAGAACTATGTGATGAATGCACAAGCCTCAGTAGCCAATTTGATCAACTGGAAGAAAGGGTATCAGTGATGGAAGATGAAATGAATGAAATGAAGTGAGAAGAGAAGTTTAGAGAAAAAAGAATAAAAAGAAATGAACAAAGCCTCCAAAAAATATGGGACTATGTGAAAAGACCAAATCTATGTATGATTGGTGTACCTGAAAGTGATGGGGAGAATGGAACCAAGTTGGAAAACACTCTGCAGGATATTATCCAGGAGAACTTCCCCAATCTAGCAAGGCAGGCCAACATTCACATTCAGGAAATACAGAGAATGTCACAAAGATACTTCTCGAGAAGAGCAACTCCAAGACACATAATTGTCAGATTCACCAAAGTTGAAATGAAGGAAAAAATGTTAAGAGCAGCCAGACAGAAAGTTCGGGTTACCAACAAAGGGAAGCCCATCAGACTAACAGCTGATCTCTCAGCAGAAACTCTACAAGCCCAAAGAGAATGGGGGCCAATATTCAACATTCTTAAAGAAAAGAATTTTCAACCCAGAATTTCATATCCAGCCAAACTAAGCTTCATAAGAGAAGGAGAAATAAAATACTTTACAGACAAACAAATGCTGAGAGATTTTGTCACCACCAGGCCTGCCCTACAAGACCTCCTGAAGGAAGCACTAAACATGGAAAGGAACAACCGGTACCAGCCACTGCAAAAACATGCCAAATTGTAAAGACCATCGAGGCTAGGAAGAAAATGCATCAACTAATAAGCAAAATAACCAGCTAACATCATAATAACAGGACCAAATTAACACATAACAATATTAATCTTAAATGTAAATGGGCTAAATGCTCCAATTAAAAGACACAGACTGGCAAATTGGATAAAGAGTCAAGACCCATCAGTGTGCTGTATTCAGGAAACCCATGTCACATGCAGAGACACACATAGGCTCAAAATAAAGGGATCGAGGAAAATCTACCAAGCAAATGGAAAACAAAAAAAGGCAGGGGTTGCAATCCTAGTCTCTGATAAAACAGACTTTAAACCAACAAAGATCAAAAGAGACAAAGAAGGCCATTACATAATGGTAAAGGGATCAATTCAACAAGAAGAGCTAACTATCCTAAATATATATGCACCCAATACAGGAGCACCCAGATTCATAAAGCAAGTCCTTAGTGACCTACAAAGAGACTTAGACTCCCACAGAATAATAGTGGGAGACTTTAACACCCCACTGTCAACATTAGACAGATCAATGAGACAGAAAGTTAACAAGGATATCCAGGAATTGAACTCAGCTCTGCACCAAGTGGACCTAACAGACATCTACAGAACTCTCCACCCCAAATCAACAGAATACACATTATTTTCAGCACCACACCGCACCTATTCCAAAATTGACCACATAGTTGGAAGTAAAGCACTCCTCAGCAAATGGAAAAGAACAGAAATTATAACAAACTGTCTGTCAGACCACAGTACAATCAAACTAGAATTCAGGATTAAGAAACTCACAACCGCTCAACTACCTGGAAACTGAACAACCTGCTCTTGAATGACTACTGGGTACATAACGAAATGAAGGCAGAAGTAAAGATGTTCTTTGAAACCAATGAGAACAAAGACACAACATACCAGAATCTCTGGGACACATTCAAAGCAGCGTGTAGACGGAAATTTATAGCACTAAATGCCCACAAGAGAAAGCAGGAAAGATCTAAAATGGACACCCTAACATCACAATTAAAAGAACTAGAGAAGCAAGAGCAAACACATTCAAAAGCTAGCAGAAGGCAAGAAATAACTAAGATCAGAGCAGAACTGAAGGAAATAGACACATAAAAAACCCTTCAAAAAATCAATGAATCCAGGAGCTGGTTTTTTGAAAAGATCAACAAAATTGATAGACTGCTAGCAAGACTAATAAAGAAGCTAGGAGAGAAGAAACAAATAGATGCAATAAAAAATGTAAAGGGGATATCACCACCGATCCCACAGAAATACAAACTACCATCAGAGAATACTACAAACACCGTTACACAAATAAACTAGAAAATCTAGAAGAAATGGATAAATTCCTCGACACATACACCCTCCCAAGACTAAACCAGGAAGAAGTTGAATCTCTGAATAAACCAATAACAGGCTCTGAAAATGAGGCAATAATTAATAGCTTACCAACCAAAAAAAGTCCAGGACCAGATCGATTCACAGCTGAATTCTACCAGAGGTACAAGGAGGAGCTGGTACCATTCTTTCTGAAACTATTCCAATCAATAGAAAAAAAGGGAATCCTCCCTAACTCATTTATGAGGCCAGCATCATCCTGATACCAAAGCCTGGCAGAGACACAACAAAAAAAGAGAATTTTAGACCAATATCCCTGATGAACATCAATGCAAAAATCCTCAATGAAATACTGGCAAACCAAATCCAGCAGCACATCAAAAAGCTTATCCACCATGATCAAGTGGGCTTCATCCCTGGGATGCAAGGCTGGTTCAACGTATGCAAATCAATAAACATAATCCAGCATATAAACAGAACCAAAGACAAAAACCGCATAATTATCTCAATAGATGCAGAAAAGGCCTTTGACAAAATTCAACAACCTTCATGCTAAAAACTCTCAATAAATTAGGTATTGATGGGACACATCTCAAAATAATCAGAGCTATCTATGACAAACCCACAGCCAATATCATACTAAATCAACAAAAACTGGAAGTATTCCCTTGAAAACTGGCACAAGACAGGGATGCTCTGTCTCATCACTCCTATTCAACATAGTGTTGGAAGTTCTGGCCAGGGCAATCAGGCAGGAGAAGGTAATAAAGGGTATTCAATTAGGAAAAGGGGAAGTCAAATTGTCCCTGTTTGCAGATGACATGATTGTATATCTAGAAAACCCCATCGTCTCAGCCCAAAATCTCCTTAAGCTGATAAGCAATTTCAGCGAAGTCTCAGGATACAAAATCAATGTGCAAAAATCACAAGCATTCTTATACACCAATAACAGACAGAGAGCCAAATCATGAGTGAACTCCCATTCACAATTGCTTCAAAGAGAATAAAAAACCTAGGAATCCAACTTACAAGGGATGTGAAGGACCTCTTCAAGGAGAACTACAAACCACTGCTCAATGAAATAAAAGAGGATACAAACAAATGGAAGAACATTCCATGCTCATGGGTAGGAAGAATCAATATCGTGAAAATGGCCATACTGCCCAAGGTAATTTATAGATTGAATGCCATCCCCATCAAGCTACCAATGACTTTCTTCACAGAATTGGAAAAAACTACTTTAAAGTTCATATGGAACCAAAAAAGAGCCCACACTGCCAAGACAATCCTAAGCCAAAAGAACAAAGCTGGAGGCATCATGCTACCTGACTTCAAACAATACTACAAGGCTACAGTAACCAAAACAGCATGGTACTGGTACCAAAACAGAGACATAGACCAACAGAACAGAACAGAGCCCTCAGAAATAATGCCGCACGTCTACAACTATCTGATCTTTGACAAACCTGACAAAAACAAGAAATGGGGAAAGGATTCCCTATTTAATAAATGGTGCTGGGAAAACTGGCTAGCCATATGTAGAAAGCTGAAACTGGATCCCTTCCTTACACCTTATACAAAAATCAATTCAAGATGGATTAAAGACTTAAATGTTAGACCTAAAACCATAAAAACCCTAGAAGAAAACCTAGGCAATACCATTCAGGACACAGGCATGGGCAAGGACTTCATGTCTAAAACACCAAAAGCAATGGCAACAAAAGCCAAAATTGACAAATGGGATCTAATTAAACTCAAGAGCTTCTGCACAGCAAAAGAAACTACCATCAGAGTGAACAGGCAACCTATAGAATGGGAGAAAATTTTTGCAATCTACTCATCTGACAAAGGGCTAATATCCAGAATCTACAATGAACTCAAACAAATTTACAAGAAGAAAACAAACAACCCCATCAAAAAGTGGGTGAAGGATATGAACAGACACTTCTCAAAAGAAGACATTTATGCAGCCAAAAGACATGGAAAAATGCTCACCATCACTGGCCATCAGAGAAATGCAAATCAAAACCACAATGAGATACCATCTCACACCAGTCAGAATGGTGATCATTAAAAAGTCAGGAAATAACAGGTGCTGGAGAGGATGTGGAGAAATAGGAACACTTTTACACTGCTGGTGAGACTGTAAACTAGTTCAACCATGGTGGAAGTCAGTGTGACGATTCCTCAGGGATCTAGAACTAGAAATACCATTTGACCCAGCCATCCCATTACTGGGTATATACCCAAAGGATTATAAATCACGCTACTATAAAGACACATGTACATGTATGTTTATTGTGGCACTATTCACAATAGCAAAGACTTGAAACCAACCCAAATGTCCAACAATGATGGACTGGATTAAGAAAATGTGGCACATATACACCATGGAATACTATGCAGCCATAAAAAAGGATGAGTTCATGTCCTTTGTAGGGACGTGGATGAAGCTGGAAACCAACATTCTCAGCAAACTATCGAAAGGACAGAAAACCAAACACTGCATGTTCTCACTCATAGGTGGGAATTGAACAATGAGAACACATGGACACAGGAAAGGGAACATCACACACCGGGGTCTGTTGTGGGGTGGGGGGAGTGGGGAGGGATAGCATTAGGATATATACCTAATGTTAAATGACGAGTTACTGGGTGCAGCATACCAACATGACACATGTATACATATGTAACAAAACTGCACATTGTGCACATGTACCCTAAAACTTAAAGTATAATAGAAAAATAAATAAAAATAAACAGAATTCATGAGACATGATGTTTCTATTCCTTTTGAATTTCATTTTATTTTTGAAACAGACCTCCTTCTTGTTATTTTTTCTCTCTTTGTTGTTTTATTCATTGATATCTCTTGATTCTCTTTTCCGTACCAATTTCATATCTATAGAAATTGCTCTGAAGTTTTAGAACCACTCTGTAGAATAATTTAAAGCTCCACTATTTCCTGTAATAAAATATTAACACCACACAAAAAGGGAGATTTGTAGATGAACACAATCTGGACATAAGTATGAGAGATATAAAAAATTTTCCTTACTAACATATACTTCCTAAATTAGCTCTCTTGGGTAAAGATGCATTGAAAATGGAAATCACTACATTCTGTTTAAAAGAATTCCGTTTCACTTCTAAATAAAAGCAACATTTACCTTTACTATTTAGGACAGACAAAGACCTATACAATGATTCATTTCATGACCTTCAAAAAGAAAAAGTCAAGTGTGCCACTTTGTAATAAAATGGGAGAGCAATGAGACAGGTCTTATCACTACCTTGAAGGTCAGCAACCACAATAAAATAAACATTATTATTCGTGATTTAAACTTTTTACAGAAACGAAATAGACACAGAAAGAGCCTATAACATAAATTGTATATTAAAGTGAAAAGAAATGCATGTCTCATTTTAAAACTAGAATTTTGCTGCATATGGGAGCATCTGTCAATAGTGGCTACGTGGGATCCACAGTGTTGGAAATTCCCTCCTTTAGTGATTACGTTTTAGTCAGGGTTAAACGACAGAGAAGCCAATTAAGGATTTCTCTTACTTCTCTGAATTGTTAGGTAAGGTTTCCCGAACCAATATATATGGAGAATTAATGTATTTAAACAGATTTTTTAAATACCCCATTTTACTTTAAATCAAACCTTCTAGCAATACAATAACCTTTCCCAGAAGTAACACTGGGAATCTGTTTTTGGGAGGTTTGTCATTTCAGCTCCCAACTGCTATATATTTTAAAAAATTGTATGAAACAATACTTTGGTACTATTATTGCCAAATCAGGTTGGGCTCTGTTTACCCACATCTGACCTGGATTCTACTTGCACAGGAGAGTCTAGATGCCCTTGGGTAAATGAGGATAACTTGAGGACTGATAGTTCCTCAGATGCTGGAATTAATAATCCATTCAAACATGCAGAAATATGAAGTTTCCTCCACCTGGGGCATAGATGTATTCCAGAGGAACAGGAGCTTTGCTGGATGGGGAAGAGGGTCAAAAGCTAAGTGTCCTTTAACAGCATTCAGAATTATTGTCAGTGAAGAAGGGTGGGGCAATGTGTGTCAGTCAAGGTCCAATGAGGAACAGGTGGCCCCAAAAAGCAATTTAATGTGCTTTTATTAAATTTTCCAGCAGAGGAAATAGAGGAAGGTGAGGTGACTCAGACATTACAAACTACAGGAAGCCACTGCTTTCTCTGTCTGGAGAGCCAAAGGGGAAGGAAAGTGGATTCACTTGAGCCCTGAAGCTGGGGCCACCCACCAGAGCTGAGACCAACAGGCAGCCACCAAGAAGGAGTTGGGTCCTAGAGGGTAGGACTGCCTGGTGGGAGCTGGAACCACAGAGAAGAATCAAGCTCTCACAAAGATGCTGACTGAAGCAAAGAGAGGGGAAAATTATACTGGATTCTCCTATCTGTCCACACTTTTTTTGTCTTTTGCCAGAGCCTCCTACTGCCCAGCCTCACAGAAAAGAAGCTCCTAAGAGAGCCTGTGTAATGTAAAATGCAGTGGTCAGAACAGGAGAGTCTAGATGCCCTTGGGTAAATCTTAAGGGGGACCTTAACTGAAGGGACCTTAACTGAAGGAAAACAGACATATGACCAACTCATCCTAGCTGAAAGGGCTCTCACCCAAACTGTTCCCAGGCCAGACTTTAGATACTGTCTAAAGTTTATCCATGAGGAAGACTTAAAACTGAAAGACCAAGAGTAACTTCTGCATTATCAGAAGCTATGAGCCACAAGACTCAGGTTGTTTAAAAGAGTGGTGATCAATAAAGGGAAATAATTTTTCCACTTGGGGCAAAAAGAAATATGGTTCTTTAAGGAGAAGTTTTGAGGTCAGTGGCCTAGCAGGAGCAGCAGGAGAGCACCGTCTTGGGAACAAGTGGTGATGAGGAGTGAAAGATGAAGGTCGAAGAGAGGTCAGAGGCTCCTGTTAGGGAAAGGTTCAGCCTTAGAAGAGGTGGTCTCAAGGCTGACACAGAAAAAGCAGCCATGTACAGACCCTGAAATCTGCAGGCAAGGAAGTTTGACAGGATTTCTTGGACCTGTTGACATAAAATGGCAGAGACAGAACCAGCCTTTAGAAAGTACAGGACAGTCACTGAAACCTAGAAATAAAGGCTCTATTATTAGGACACACATTATATATATATATGGTGATGATAAAAATAGTTGCTAGCGTCTATGACTTTGGGCATGGTGTTAAGTTAGTAAAGTATCTCACTTAATTCTCACAAAAATCTTGCAGAGTAGGCTCTCTTCTTATCACTTTATAGACCAAGAGAGTAAGGACTAAAGTCAGGGCTGGTAAGAGGTAGAATAGAATCTGAGCTTGGGCCATCTGACTTCAGAGGCTTCTTGTTCAACCATCATGCTGTGCTCTTCCATTACACAATCTTTGTGGTGTGATGATATAATTTCATCATTCTTAAGACTAGCCATACTTTCTATTCTTCTTTATAGGGATAAATTTAAAAGATTTTCTAGGTCATGCCCATTACAGAAAGAAAGTTAAGTTTCTCAAGAAGCATGTATTCCTTCCAAAGGACAAAACAAACATGTATCAACTGACACCCCCAGAAAGGGTATTTTGGCCCCCATTCAAGCTGGCCAGGTGCCATCCATCTGGCTGTGTATCCTGTTTGACTTAATTCAGTAATTTGACTCATTGAAGCCGTGTGCATCACAGCTTACTACTTGGGAGCCCTCTTAAGAACAGAAATAAAAACTCTCTGCAGATGTGATCAAGCTGATGAAAAGCAAGGAAGTTTCTAGTTAGAAAGTACCATCATTCCATTCTCATACCATCTGAACTGATAATGCCAGGAAGGAAAACTTTCATGTTACTTAATAGGATGAGCACTTCTTCCTGAGGAATCCAGTCTTCCGTAAAATGACAGAGAACCTGGAGATAAGCCTGCATGGCCCAAACTTCATCTCTTGCTTATCTTAAGGTAGCTGCAATTTAGAATTTCTGTTTCTGAAGCAAGGAAAAATACAACATCAGCAGCCAAATTTCAGCCAGTAATAGGATGTTCTGGAACTGCTCTTTTATTTGGGGAAAAACACAGAAAGGGTTTTACTGTGCTTTATACCAAAGGCATGTATGATAAATTACATGCCATTTTAGTTCCTTGTAAGTGAGATGGAACCAAACCACTCATTTTTCTTAACCTTGATCTTTCCAGCTAACCATAAGGATTTATTAGCTAAGACACAAAAATATAAATCACAAAAGAAAAAAATTGATAAATTGGGATCCACCACATCTTTTGCTTTGTAAAAAGACATTTTTAGGAAAATAAAAAGCAAGCCACACATCAAAAGAAATATTTGATAACTACCTACCAAATAAAGGTCTAGTACAAAGAATATGTAAGGAACTCTCACAACCTCATTTAAAAAAATAGGCAAATGATTTGAATAGACTCTTCACCTAAAGAGATATGTAGATGACTGTCAAACAAACAAACATATAAAATAGTGTTTAAAATTAGTAGTCACTGGGAAAATGCAAATTATAATCACAACAAGAGATCATTAGAATGACAAATATTAAAAATCTGATGATCCTAAATGCTTGCAATAACATAGAGCAAGTGGAACATTCATATGTTGCTCATAGGAATGCAAGATTTTGCTGCCACTTTGGAAAACAATCTGGAAGTTTCTTTTAAAGCAATATGTACATTTACCATATGATATGGTTTGTGTGTGTCTCCACCCAAACCTCATCTTGAATTGTAGCTCCCATAATTCCTACATGTTGTGGGAGGAACCCAGTGGGAAGTAATTGAATCATGGGGTTGGGTCTTTCCCATGCTATTCTTGTGATAGTGACTAAGTCTCTTGAGATCTGATGGTTTTATAGAGGGGAGTTTTCCTGCACAAATCTCAGGTATTGCCCAGACTTTCCACTGCTCAGTCTTGGGTATGTCTTTATTAGCAGCATGAAAACAGACTAACATAGTAAATTGGTACCAGTAGAGTAGGGCGCTGCTGAAAATATACCTGAGAATGTGGAAGTGACTTTGGAACTGGGTAACAGGCAGAGGTTGGAACACTTTGGAGGGCTTAGAAAAAGATAGGAAAATGTGGGAAAGTTTGGAACTCCCTAGAGACTTGTTGAATGGCTTTGACCAAAATACTGATAATGATATGGAAAATGAAAGCCAGGCTGAGGTGGTCTCAGATGCAGATGAGGAACTTACTGGTAACTGGAGCAAAAGTGACTCTTGTTATGTTTTAGCAAAGAGACCGGTGGCATTTTGCCTTTGCCCTAGAGATTTGTGGAATTTGAATTGAGAGAGATGATTTAGGGTATCTAGTGGAGGAAATTTTTAAGCAGCAGAGCATTCAAGAGGTGACTTGGGTGCTGTTAAAGGCATTCAGTTTTAAAAGGGAAACAGAACATAAAAGTTCAGAAAATTTACAGCCTGACAATGTGATAGAAAAGAAAATCCCATTTTCTGAGGAGAAATTCAAGCTGGCTGCAAAAATTTGCATAAGTAACGAGGAGCCAATGTTAATCCCTAAGATAATGGGGAAAATGTCTCTAGAGCATGTCAGATACCTTTGTGGCAGCCCCTCCCATCACAGGTCTGGAGGCCTAGAAGGAAAAAATGGTTTTGTGGGCTGGGCCCAAGTCCTTCTGCTGTGTGCAGTCTAGCAACTTGGTGCCCTGCATCCCAGCAACTCCAGCCTTGACTAAAAGGGGCCAAGGTACAGCTTGGGCCATGGCTTCAGAGGGTGCAAGCCCAAGCCTTGGCAGCTTCTACATGGTGTTGAACCTATGGGTGCACAGAAGTTACGAATTGAGGTTTGGGAATCTCCACCTAGGTTTCAAAGGCTGTATGGAAATGCCTGGATGCCTAGGCAGAAGTTTGCTGAAGGGGTGAGGTGCTCATGGAGGACCTCTACTAGGACAGTGTGGAAGGGAAATGTGGGGTAGGCACTACTACACAGAGCCCCCACTGGGGTGCTGCCTAGTACACCTGTGAGAAGAAGGACACCATCCTCCAGACCCCAGAATGTTAGATCCACCGACAGCTTGCACCATGAGCCTGGAAAAGCTGCAGACACTCAATGTCAGCCCATGAAAGCACCCAGCAGGGAGGCTGTACCCTGCTAAGTCACAGGGGCAGAGCTTCCCAAGACCATGGGAACACACCTCTTGCATCAGCATGAACCGGATGTGAGGCATGGAGTCAAAGGAGATCACTTTGGAGCTTTAAGATTTGACTGCCCTGCAGATTTTGGACTTACATGGGGCCTGTAGCCCCTTTGTTTTGGTCAATTTCTCCCATTTGGAATGGTTTTGTCTATCCAATGCCTGCATAACCATTTTATCTAGGAATTAACTAACTTGCTTTTGATTTTACTGCCTCATAGGTAGAAGAAACTTTCCTTGTCTCAGATAAGACTTTGGACTGTGGACTTTCGAGTTAATGCTGAAATAAATTAAGACTTTGGGGGACTGTTGGGAAGGCATGATTGGTTTTGAAATGTGATGGCATGAGATTTGGGAGAAGCCAGGGTGGAATGATATGGTTTGGCTGTGTCTCCACCGAAATCTCAACTTGAATTGTAGCTCCCACAATTCCCTCATGTTGTGGGAGGGACCCAGTGGGAGGGAATTGAATCATAGGGGTGGGTCTTTCCTGTGCTACTCTTGTGATAGTGAATAAATCTCACAAGATCTGATGGTTTTATAAAGGGGAGTTTCCCTGCACAAGTTCTCCTCTCTTGTCTGCTGCCATGTGAGTTGTGCCTTTCACCTTCCGCCATGATTGTGAGGCCTCCCCAGCCATGTGGAACTGTGAGGCCATTAAATCTTTCTTTTGTAAATTTCCCAGTCTTGGGTATGTCTTTATTAGCAGCGTGAAAACAGACTAATACAGCATACGAGTGGCATATTCAGAGTACAATGGGGCTTTTGATCAATGTAACTTAGGGTAGGGGGTGGTATAGCAGAGGAGTGGGAAGTGTCAATGCTTCACCACCATGGAAAAACTCAAAACTTGTCACTTATCAACAGAGAATCTGTGCCTGCCATTCTTTCTCTATCCTTATGTGACACTATTGACCAAGAATGACAGGGAAGTACAGTTTTTATTTTAAAGTATTCAACTAATTCATTAGGTCACCTCCTTGCTATGGCAGCCCTATATTATAATTTGTATGGGAGTTTGACATATTTAATAAGTCCTTATTGAGCACTCTTAGTGTGCAGATCACTTTAATGGGTACTACAGGGAAGGAAATAAAAGACAACTTTAGATTTCTCTGGAATTTATACTACATTGCATGCTGACTCTGCACTATGAAATAGTGCTGAGGGCTGTTTTTAGAGCATCTCATTTATTCTTGACAATAGTACCATCATCTCCATTTAATATACAAGGAAACTGAGGTTCAGCACAGATGAGTAACTTGTGCAGAGTCACAGTCAATAAGTGGCAAAGAGGAGTTTGAAAACAAGGTCTGTCCATTTTTAATTCTAAAACCTTTGCTATTGGTCACAGAGTTGTCGGGACCCAGCTGGCTGCTCTTCCAATCTTGCTGCTCATGGCCTCCATAACAAGCTGTTTAGTTTTCCATTTGCTTAACTGTTTGTCTGAGTGCTAACATCTAAAACCAGGAAGAAAAGGAAACACTGAACTATCCACAAAGATATGTGAGTCCCAAAGAAGAAGCATTTTTTTAACATAGAGAATAAGAAAACCATATTTAAAAGATGTAATGATAGGAAAATAAAATGTTTGCTTAGGTTGTTTCTTATACAGCCATATCTAGCTCATAAAATGTCAACATTAGAACATTAGAACATTAGACATTAGTTATAGTTCGTGAAATAATGATACAAAATAATATAGATTTGGCTATTAGCCACTAATGAAACCTCAGGACTAGTAAGCCTTATAGTCCTTCTTATCATTCTGATCTAAATTTGAATACACCAAAGAAAAATAAAAGATAATTGGGAAAACTTTTAATTGTGATTCATTACATTAATACCCAATAGATGCATCTGGCAAAAAAATTAAATGATAAAAATCAAAATAATTTCAATTTTAAAATCAAAATAATTTAAATCAGCTTAGAAAAACCTTTCTCACCTTCCACCTACCCGTTTCATCAGTGAGAAAAATCTTGGTCTAGTGAAGTTGGGGCAGGGGCAATGTATAAGCCCTCTTATATCCCCAGGACACAGCATAAGTCTGGAATAGATGGTTCAGGAAGCAGTTTCTTAAACTGTATAACAATGGTGAAGTCCTACATTAAGTAAGATCCCAGAGTTAGTTAACAGCAGGCAGGCTAAGAGTTGAAACCTCTGGTTTTTTCCTTATGAAATATAGCTTCCAGTTTAATTGATTTTATTTAGATGGGTTTACACTTCAGCACAGATATTCAGGCAGCACTTGTATTTCCCTAGGGACTCTGTTTATAAACATTCAGAGATAGTTACAAGTAAAGTTAGAATATCTTTCCCTCTTTTGCTTAATATTTATTAAGGACTTACTATGTGTTATATTCTGTGCTATGTGTTTTGCATAAAATGTATCATCACAATGACCTTCTTTTGCAGATGAAGAAACAAAAGTTCTGAGAGATCTTCAGGAACTTGTACATAATTACAGAAGTAATAAGTATTGGTTGGAAATGAAACCAAGGGCTACCTCCTGTCCCCAAATCTCATGCTCTTAACTCCTTCACCATGAGTTTCTTGTTCTATTCCTAGACTCCAGGCATCATATACTCCTGTTAATACTTTTTGTCTTCAAGCAAGTCCATTTACATTTATATTATAAAAGGTTAAGTTGTTCATGAATATAGCTTCTAGATTCAGACCACCTGGATTCAAATTTAGACTCCACATATACTAGCTGTGAGTTATTGCCCAGTGTGCATAAGCTTACCAAGGCTTCAATTTCCTCACTTATAGGATAAGGAAAACAGTATGGCTTACCTAGTGACAATGGACGGTTGTGAGGATTAAATGAGATAAATCATGTAAAGCATTTGCCTGACTCTTATTAAGTGTTCAATAATACTATCATAAATTCCTTTGAAATCAGGCATAAGACTTTAGGTGTACAAAGAACCTGAACAGAAATGTACTTGAATTCATGTCTTTATAAAACACAACAATTATTGCAACAATCTTCAAATAGTCTCCAAGCCTTCTCCACACATTGTTGTAATCTATGTAAAGGAAAATAAAAAAAATCTCAGCCAGGTGCAGTGGCTGAAGCCTGTAATCCCAGCACTTTGGGAGGCCGAGGTGGGCAGATCACCTGAGGTCAGGAGTTCGAGACCAGCCTGGGCAAAAATGTGAAACCCCGTCTCTACTAAAAACACAAAAAATTAGCCAGGTATGGTGGCATACACCTGTAATCCCAGCTACTCTGAAGGCTGAGACAGGAGAATCACTTGAACCCAGGAGGCAGAGGTTGCAGTGAGCCGAGATCACACCACTGCATGACAGCCTGGGTGACAGAACGAGATGCTATCTCAAAAAAAAAAAAAAATCTCAGGACTCCTTTCTCCTTATGCCTGGAGACTGAGTCATGCAACACCCCTTCCAAATGAATAGCTGTTACTAGCATCGTGAATAGCCAGATCCCCATGAAAAGGTAAAAGGCCTCAGGTATCTACAAAAGACTGGCCTCACAGAACATTCATATGAAAATTCTTTGCTGGCCCCACATAAATAAGGGCATGCCAATTATAATTTTAAGTCTGTAATCTAAGTCTAGCTTCTAAAACTAAAGTCTGTCTGATTCTACACTGATAATGTCCATTGCAAGCTTATCTTCCCAGGTGCAGAACAAAGACAAGGCCAGATCAATCATTCCTCCACTTATTCAGAGACGTCTGCATAATTGATTCTTCCTTTATTTCCTTTTTCTCTTCAAACATTCACCTTATTCTATGTACATAAGAATGTAACCTTGTGAGACTTTAGTTAGTGCCAAGTAAATCTATAAATTTATAAGGAGACTTATGTTCACCTTACTGACTACCTGTCTTTCTTTCTACATGTCTTCCGTCATTTAAGGAAATGTACAAATACTAAATCTCCTGAAAACTTTTTCAGAAAAGCAGACACATAGGCATCTGTGGCTTGAGTTTTTCCTAGACATAACCTAATGCTGGCTTAATCAATGGCTCAATTGATTAATATTTTTGCTTCAGTCACTCATTTTTATTTTCATCTATATATTGTATCCATTGTATACCACTATAAACTGAAATGTACTCACTGTTGCTAATGTGAACAAAAATGTATCTGAGACAAATCTCAATCAGTTTAGAGGCTTATTTTACCAAGCTTAAGGACATGCCTGTGACACAGCCTCAGGAGGTCCTGATGACACGTGCCCAAGGTGGTTGGGCTACAGTATAGTGTTATACATTGTAGAGAGACATAAGACATCGATCAATACATGTAAGATATACATTGGTTCTGTCTAGAAAGGCAGATGGGACAACTTGAAGCCAGAGAGGGTAAGTGGGGTGGGTGGGACAGCTTCCAGGTCATAGGTGAATACAAAGATTTCCTGATTGGTAATTGGTTGGAATCAACAGAAGAAAATGTCTGGGTTAAGATAAGGGATTTTGGAGACCAAGATTCTTGTTGTATGGATAAAGCCTCTGAGTAGCCGGCTTCAGAGAGAATAAATTTTAAATGTTGCTTATCAGACTTAAAAAGTTGCCAGACTCTTAGGATCAGGGAAAAGACCTAGAAAGGGAAGGGGATTCTCTACAGAATGTAGATTTTCCCCACAAAAGACAGTTTTTCAGGGCCATTTCAAAATATCAAAGAAATATACTTTAGCGTAAAATACTTGGACTTCTTCCAGGGCCTGCTATCTATCATGTGATGCTATACTAGAGTCAGGCTGGAATTTGATGTCTCATTGCTACAAAAGGTCTGTTTTGTCAGTCTTAAGATCTCTGTTTTCTTCTTTTCTTTTTTTTTTCTTTTTTTTTTTTTTTGAGACATTGTCTCACTCTGTCGCCCAGGGTGGAGTGCAGTGGTGCGATCTTGGCTCGCTGTAATCTCTGCTTCCTGGGTTCAAGTAATTCTTGTGCTTCAGCCTCCCAAGTAGCTGGGATTACAAGTGTACCGCCACGCCCAGCTAATTTTTTTTTTTTTTTTTTTGTATTTTTAGTAGAGACGACATTATGCCATGTTGGCCAAGCTGGTCTCGAACTCCTGGCCTCCAGTGATCTGCCTGTCTTGGCCTTCCAAAGTGCTGGGATTACAGGAATGAGCCACTGCACCTGGCCAGATCTCTGTTTTAATGTTAATGCTGGTTAGTTGTGCCTGAATTCCAAAGGGAGGAGAATATTATGAAGCACATCCAACCCTCTTTTCTCCTCGTGGTCTGAACTAGTTTTTCAGGTTAACTTTGGAATGCCCCTGGCCGAGAGGAAGGGTCCATTCAAATGGTTGGGGGCTTAGAATTTTATTTTTAATTTACACTAAACTAATCTGATCATGAGGCTTCCCTGTCTAAAAACCTTCCATTTTTCTGCAGAAGACTAAGACGAGAGGTCCAAACTGAACCTCCTTAGTGTGACAACCAGATCTACAATTTAACCTTCACTTTATATAATCAATGTTTGAGCCACAGTGAATCACTTGTTACTCCTGTTATAAATTATTTGCTTCACTCATATCTGCATGTCTAAATCACACTTATTCCTAGACTTGGGTCAAATGCTGCCCCTTCCACGTCTTTCTTGAGCCCCTCAGCTTTAAGTGTTTTTTCTTATAGAAATACTTCTCAGTCTTTAGTGTGCATTATAGTCACCTGGAAAGCTTGTTACAACACACATTGCAGCAGTCAACCCCAGAGTTTCTGATGCAGTAGAAATAGGATGGGACCCGGGAATTTGCATTTCTAAGAATTACCTCATGATGTTGATGCTGTGAGTACAAGAACTGCACTTTGAAACCACTGTCCTACAGCATGTTAGCTCAAGGCATTTACTACCATTTGCTTTGCATTTCAGTGGTGTATGTTCATGTCATTCATCTTACAAGAGAGCAAACCTCTTGAGAGCAAGATCTGAGGCTAATTAGCTTTTGTCTCTCTATCTTATAATATTAGCGAATGGTGGGGCTTTTAATTATGTTGCTTGGCTAAGTGAACACCAATGGTATGGAAAGACTTCTCTAGTGGTGGGGTCTAAAGAAATTGAAACACTTTGAACCCATATATGTGGCCATTTGCAGGCTAAAAGAGAATGCATATTTAACAAAGACTTGCAATTTGCAAGCTCCTGATTGAATATACTAGAGTCAGGCTGGAGTTTGGTGTCTTATTGCAACAAAAAGTCTGTTTTGTAGCTGTGCCCACCCTGCAAAAAACTGATATTAAGCAAGGCAATATTTTACACATATTATCCTGCTTAATTCTCATCACAGCTTTTTGCTGGGTGTGCACTATTATTATTCTTACTTTACAGATGAGCAGTGACAATTGTATAAGTAATTCTCCCAAAGTCAGCTGGTGAGCAATGGGGAGGATTGGGGTTTAAACCAGGCTCTCTTTCCAAATCCTAGCTCTTAAAGGCTATGCTATGCTCTACTGTCTCACACTGAATGATGACATCTTGACAAAGTCATAGGTTTTCATTCTCATCATCAGCATTCTCATCATCAGCAGGTAGCAGTGGTCTCCTTTAATGTCGATAGTAGGAGGTCAATTATCCTGATATATTTACAGGATTGGCTTCCTGTTATTTTTGTCTATTATATCCTAAACTTAAAAATATATAGGGCTTACTTTGGAATTATAGGCAGAAACTCAAATTGTCAGACTATGCATCTACGAACTGGTAAACTTAACCATCTTAGGCTTATTAGTCAACACTGGGACTGTCACATACACTTCCATCCATAAAAAATGATGATGAATTTAAATAACGTGTAAGACACCACAAAATTGGATTTGTCTGGCACAAATACATTGATTGACAGAGAGAAAAAAAGAGAAAGAAGAAAGCCTGAGCAACGAGTGTTAGGAGAACCAGTTTTATATTTAATATTCATAATTAAAACTATTTGCTTCAAAATTACTTTAAGACTCTTGATTGCTTTTTAAAAAACTAAAATTTTAGTACTTAGATTAAAAAAAAACCAGAAATGGCCAGGTTCAAAATGATACAAAAGGAGTATCTGTAATAAAATACAAAAATTTCCAGGTAAAGCTATTTTGTAGTAATAGTGGTTGTAGTTTTCTAGTGGTTTTTTTTTTTTTTTTTTTTTTTTGGGTGGATTTGAAACACTGAGTTATCTGGCCACTAAAGTTTTTGGCCATATTATTTACAAAAAAATATATATTTCAAAGAAAGAAAGGGATGGACAGTTTCTGCTGTGAGTTTGCTGAATCTGGGGGGCTATAGACAGCATCTTTCATGGAGATGCACCCATGAAGACAGAAGTAGCAGAAGGAAAGGTGGAGAAAAGTCCTGCAATCTGCAATGTGGTCTAAGTATTCCTTAGTTAACTCCCTGAGCTGAAGATTAATTTACTTGATTATAATTTGCAAAATACCCTGCTGTTATGCTATTTCAAACAACTGTGAGTTTGCACTCTATTAAGAAGTAGATAAAAATTAGTATACTACTTGGAGCTATATTTGATTATCCCTCAGAGTTTTTGCACCCAAGTTTCCAGAAAATTGAATGAAGTTCAGGGGCCATGGTATTAAACCCCAAATAAACCACTGGTAATCCTGGCAGCTTGAATTTACCCAACAGTTTTATGAATACAATCAGAGAATTTACTGTGGTAAGTATGAGCTAATTAATATTTTTATGGCTTATAGTTTTTTTAAAAAAGATAAGCTGCAGGGAATAAGTCCAAATAAAACATACATTTATTGAAATATCAATCTATAAAGGGAAATAATAATCTTTCTTAGAGTTATAAGAAAAGAATAATAAGCAACATTAAAATAGTATCTGATTTATGACAAAAAAATTAGATTATATCAAGATGATAGGGACAGGAGGCAGGGAAATTCTGGGCAGAAATTCCCTGGTGAGTGCCTTACCCTCAAGTCCAAAAGCCTAATACCACGGCCCAAGGTGAGAACTTACATCCCTGTTTTCTCGCTCAAATGTTGCCTTTTCCAAAACCACCCATGGCCTGCCCTGCCTCCCATCCTGTGCCCATAAAAACCCCAGGCTCCACTGGCAAAGAGAGGAGAAGCAGCTGGATGTCAGTCTATGGTTGGATGTTGGAGAGATTCAGCTTGACTTTAGAGGGACAGCTTAACTGCGTAGCTTCAGTTCATCTTCCAGGGAAGATTACCTTCCTGATCTGTCCCTTTTTCAGCTCCCCTTCCTGCCGAGAGCCATTTTCATTGGCAATAAAATCCCTCACACTTACCACCTTCAATTTGTTCATGTGATCTCATTCCTCCTGGACGCTGAGCAAAAACTCAGGTGCCATTAGTGTGGGTGCAAAAGGCTGTCACACTGACCCTCCACTGAGCTGTTAACACTGAAGTTGTC
Source organism: Pongo pygmaeus (assembly GCF_028885625.2). Lineage (NCBI taxonomy): Eukaryota > Metazoa > Chordata > Mammalia > Primates > Hominidae > Pongo > Pongo pygmaeus. The sequence continues at coordinate 102,621,249 of NC_072380.2, forward strand.
CACAGATGGCAAAGCTAAAAGGGCACTATAACACTTCCTCTGGGGCTTCGGGGTCATGGGCACCCTTCCCTGGATGCTGCTGTGGGGCCAGTATGGAGTTTGCTCTTGCCAGCATCCAAAAGCACTCACCCTAGCTCCTGCATCCACTCACCTGAGCTCCCTATCCCATGAAGGGTGGAGCAGCAAGGGAGTGGAGTTTGCTCCTGCTGGCGCCTGGGCACTCCAGTTCCCACACATGAAGGGGTCAGGGAAATATCCTACTTCAAAGATGTACTGAAGGATGTCACTACTTACTAGATAGAGGCCATTATTGTCTTAAAGAGGACTGGGCTTCAGGGATATAATCCCCATAAGCAGCACACTCTAGTCCTGTTTGCCTACATGATAACTTGCAACACAAAATCTTCTCCAGTAGGAATTATGTGTTTTCTAATAGCCAATGTGATGCAAAAAAAAATATACTTTCAATTGATAGTTATAAGAATTTAAACTTTTGCCCCCAAAACTCACAGATAAGGTAATTGGACATATTTTCTATAAAAATATATGAATTCCCATAGATATTTTTCTTCAATAGACATGGGAATTTTTCCTTGCAACCTTGGATGAGTAATAGCCAGTACACATTGTTAGTTGATCAAAGGAAATAGCATTTGGTAAGGAAAACAAAAGCAAGATGAATGAGGATGCCTTCAAGGAAGGTAGGGAAATGGCCTGAACTTTTGAGAATATTTTTTTCAGCTCAAAGGCTGGACTTTCCACATTTTGTGTTTTTGCTTGAGAACACTGAAGGTTAAGTTCCTTTCCCTCTATCTTCACGGTCTTACTCTGTGACCTCAATTTTCCATCAGCTTCAGGGCTCCTAGAGAGCATCAATGTGTTGCTTCCCAAGAAAGATAAATGTGAAGTAAATCCAAAATGCATCTGGGCATTTGAACCCCCAAACCTCTCGAACTTTTATTTGCCAGTGAAAAACTGTTTAAATTTCAAGCTGGGAAAGAAGATACACCCTCAAGCCAACCCTCTGAAGTCAAGCTGCTTCTGTCTGATGTCCAACCATAGTCTCCAACATCCAGCTGCTTCTCCTTTTCTCCTCTCTCTGCCAGCAGGGCCTGGGGTTTTTATGGGCACAGGATGGGGGGCAGGGCAGGCCATAGGTGGTTTCGGAAAAGGCAACATTCGAGCAGGAAAATAGGGATGTATATGCTCACTTTGGGCCATGGTTCCAGGCTTGAGGGTGGGGCCCTTACCAGGGACCTGGCCTCTTCTGCCCAGAGTTTCCCTGCCTCTTGTCCCTGTCACTGTCTAGGGTAGGAACCTTTGGCTGGAGGGTCACTTTCTATGCACCCCTCCAATCCCCTCTGTCAAATATCCCAGTGAGACCCTAGTGATTTCTGTGAGCCACTGGAGCTGCTTGGAAAATCCAGTGATCCTTCTGACCTACAAGGAAAAACTGGGTGGGCTGGGAGAGCTGCCAAAACCCATGTGATGCCGCTTGTCAACTCTGGAGCCCACCCCAGGTTACTGTAGATACACCTTGTGAGAAGTATCCTTCCAGGGACTCCAAAGCCTCCTCTGATTTGAATTCCTCCCTCCAACTCCACCCAGACATCTTTTTTCTCAAGGCTAGAACAGTGCAGCCATTGGTCTAAAATTTGCCTCCCTCCCTTTTTTCCTGGTGTAGGAATCAGGCTCAAGTGTCATTGGGAGGTAGAGATGGTAGAAGTGAGATTCCTACCCTTCCTCTTGCTTTTATGGAACTTGCAGTCATTATACCATCCTCTTTCATGAGATGGCATCCATCTTCCCCATTACATTTGGCTAGAATGGCAGAACAGCCCCGGTGAGCTTAATTTATAGCTGATAAAAAATTCACACTGGTTTAATAGTTTTCAAACACCAGCCAATTTCTATGTGTGCACAGAGTTGTACATAAGAAACAGTGGCTATGGTGCTGAAATGTACTAAGCTATGTCATAGTAAAATTGATTCTGAAGGAATAAACAAAGATTCCCATTCCTAGAAGAATCTCTATAATATTATCAGGTTTACTTACTGCTTAAGAGAAAGAAACCCAATATCTTAAAACATTGTCAAGATTCTGGGCAGTCTGATTCTGAAATCTCTCATCAATTTTGCCTTTCAATCAGCAGGTTTAGAACAATATCATGCCCTCGCATATTACTTTACTAATCTAATAACTCCTATGCATATTTCGCTGTTCTTTATATATTAAACAGTGATGTGAAACAATCATTTTTAGAATATATGTTTTCAAGTTTTGTTGTTTATCTATGGCTGGTCTCCTTAGAGCCTTTAATTTGTTACTATGCACCAGAAGCTTCCAACAAAGGACTACAGTGTCAAATACTATTTTAAAAACATGGCTGACTACATAGTCATTTTCTTTTTTGACAAGAATTAGAGGGAAGAAAACTAGGTCCCATAAGGAAGGGTCAAAGTAATTAGTTTTTCACTTATTTATGTTGTTTTGCCTATTTTATTTTGCTTTTCAAAGGGAGGAAGAAGGTGAGAGATTACTTTTAATTTATAAAGATTTTAATTAAAAAATTAAAACCGCTTTCCTTGTCAGCAGCAACTAAAATAAGGATGAACAGACTTTAAAGAGTAGATGATTTCACTAAGAAATTAACTAGGTTTCCTGATCACCAAGAGGAAAATTGTATCATAATGGACCTCTTATGAAGATTTTGGAGTTTGAGTCCCTAAAAATCTTCCAGATTTTCAGTAGGTTTGGACATTTGCTTTGCCAAATGTAGGGTGTTATATCAGGTTGGGACTGGAATGACCTCATTTCTGCTCAGAACTTTGCAGTTGCTCCTTATCCTTCAGAGTTACTAGAGGAAACCCAGCACCCATCAGAATCAGTGAGGACTGCAGAAACTTTATGATGATCTGACTGGGCTTTGGTGTGGGAATTCTCCCTTCTGTTCAAGACCTTGATTCTTCAAAGAGGTCATTGAAGTTGAGCTAGACCTGAACATATAGGAATTTTCTCAGTGATCTGCGGGCTAACCATCCTACAAATGGTACCCTGGGTGGTTTACATAGGAGGGTGACTGTAGCTCTTGACCTGGAGGCTTTCAGGCTTTCTGAGATTTTGTCCTGGTTGCACTATGGAGATCATCCAATGCTGCACAATGCGCTTCAGTCACATGTTTTCCCAACAATGTGGGAAAACATTTTGATCGTCCTGCTACTTTGACATTGGGGAGTTCACCTTGCTGCACTGTCAACATTTCACTTAGGGAAAGTTTTTAGGCTACAGAAAAGTTTATCTAGGAGTCTGAAGGGAAATAATGTTGGCTTATTTGGGAAGAGGGATGTGGTGATAATGGTGCACAATCTCTGGCTTGCTGGCTTGGGAGTATGCTTCCAGAACATAGTGTAACTTTTTCAAGGACACAAAATGACTCTCACAGCCTATTAAATTCAAGTAGTTTCTGAGATGCCTGAACGTTTAGTCTATTGACATATTCCAGTCTTGTTTTTCAGTTTTCAACTTTTCCTAGTTAAATGGGCTGAAGAAAATGGAACTTCCCTGTATCCTTTATCTTGTGATTATAGGAGATGGCAGCTCTAACCTAGCTCTTGCCTATGACCTCAGGATATGAATGAACTTTTCTGGAAAATGAAGTGTGTTTAAAATCAAGAGATGGAACATTTTTAAATGTGAATTTAAATAAAAAACAAAAATTACATTAAAATTATGTTATATTTGCTTAAATGAATGTTCTGAAAATATATTCCATTTACAATAGAATTGTAACAAGCAGACACTTATCCAGTTTCATATCATTTCTTAAACAGATATGCAGTGTAGCTTAATTCTTGGATTTTGCAAGTTTGCTTCTGTATACTTAAAAAAAATTTTCCAGTGGCAGGATAAATGATTTAAAGTAGCACTAAACAATAGTAATATCTTATTTGCTTATAGTGCTTTTTAGCTTTTAAGACATTTTTGTAGAGTTTATTTATTTGATTACTCAACACACATATTGAAATATTATTCTCAAGCTTCTCTTAATGCACAAAATTAAATAAAAAGTATTATCTCATTGACCAAAGGCAATTGTTACCCCTAGAAAATAGAGAGCTTCTTGGCGCTTTACATAAGATAAAGATTAACTGCTAAATGATTGCAATATTTTTGGTAACTATAACGCAATTTGCAATAATAATTAACTTTATTCATTCCCTGAATTCATGTAGCATACTTCCTGAGAAAAGCCTTAGGTTTGTAAGTTTATATTAACATGTTTATTCACACAGTGTTCTCCATCACACCGGTCAGGCAGATTTTACCACTTCCATTTTATGGATGGAAAAACAGTTCATGATAAGGTCAGATAAGATGCCCAGAGTTGATTGGTTGGCCAGGGTCACCCTAGTTAACCTAGCAGAGTAGGAACATGATCCTCTGACAGGTATCCCGTGCAGGCTGATACATCTCCCCATGGGCTTAGAACCACCCTCAGGGCTCTTCACCCAGGTATGCCCTCCCAGATTTTGCCCTGCCTTAGAACCATTCCCTCTCAGTCTATTCCCTCACCCTGGAGTCCACCATTAAAAGTCTGCTCATTTTAAGTGCTTTCCAGGCCGTTCTAGTCTCCAGTTTCAATCCATGGAGCTAAGAGTTGTTAGTGGTTTTATGTCTGACACCACCATAAGGCTCACTTGCAGTTGCCCTCAGTAACCTCCAGGCCAGTGAGGAAAGGAGGCATTGGAGGCACAAGGGGACTTTTAGAACTCCTGCTTCATAGCTGTCTTTGTGTTCAGATGTGACTGATTCCTATACTGGTCTTCCAGCTCTTCAATGATGCCACTTCTATGTTATCATATACTCATTTTATTGACAAGCATTATTTTTTTTTAAAAAGTCTGTAAAAATGTGTAGCTTTCACCATCAACCAGGGACTTGCTGAAAACCCCTTTATAGCATTTTATGACTGAGGTTTCCAAATTGACTTAGAGAGGCCTTTTCAATGGCAACATTTTTTTTTCATCCCAGAGGGTTTTATTTTTAGCTCACATATCCGGCTTATGAAGAAATATAAGTAAATGAACACTTTAGATACACTTCAATGCCCAGCAGCCTCAAGAGAGTCTCACAATTAAAAAGTTCAATTTCCTTTATTCATTAAATGTCAATAAGTACCAGAAAGACAGGCATGTTGTAATATTCGTGCAAAACATCTCCCACTAATGGATTCAGATGTTAAAAACAGGTCATTTTAATAATTCTGACTTCTGATCACAGGTAGTCCAGAGTTCCATTTTCCTGTATTGAAATTTGTTCCATACTATGAGGGTTTGAATATTAAATGTTGCAGAATTGTATATATATTTAAACATTTAGAAAGCAACATCACAATCTAAAGAAAATACCCAACTTGTATTTTTAAGAGATCTAAGTGTAAACTTATCAGATCACTAAAGCTGGCCGGGTGCTGTGGCTCATGCCTATAATCCCAGCACTTTGAAAGGCTGAGATGGGCAGATCATCTGAGGTCAGGAGTTCGAGACCAACCTGGCCAACATGGAAAAACCCCATCTCTACTAAAAATAGATGATGGCGCATGCCTGTAGTCCTAGCTACTTGGGAGGCCAAGACATGAGAATTGCTTGAACCCAGGAGGCAGAGGTTACAGTGAGCTGAGATCACGCCACTGCACTCCAGCCTGGGCAAGAGTAAGAGGCTCAGTCTCAAAAACAAACAAACAAACAAAGAAGATTACTAAAGCCTACCTTTCCAAAGCATCCCACGCTTCAAGGAAGCTGCCTCTTTGCTCAGAAGAGGAGCATTTAAAGAGTATTTCTTATTAGACACATTTTGGTTCCCTGAAAGGGGGTCTGTTCATGTGTACTAGTCACAGATTAATTTATGTCTGCACTGTCGACTCCAGACCTTTTCTCATCCTGCTCTGAAAATCAGCACTTGTTATTTTCCTTGATTGTTCTTTCCATCTTCTTTAATCATCTTCTTCTGCAAAACTCCATATCCTGTGCCAAGACTCACCTCATATGTTATCTCATTTGTACAAACCTTTCCACCTTATCTAGGAAAACTGATGGTGTTATTTTATATTCCCCCGAATCTTGTCTGTATCTTGGTTATTATCATATTTTCCAATGCTTATTAAGAAATCATGACATGCCATGTAATTTACTGTTCCTCATATAGACTACCTTATTCAACTCTCACACATCCCCTGTAAGATAGATATTGTCTTATTATGTCACATGAAGCTAAAAACTTATCCAAGGTTTTACAGGTAGGAGGGAGCCAGGACTTGAATTTGGATACTTTGAAAACCAGATTTGTATCATCACTGGGGTTTCCAGTAGATATCTCAAAATGAATGTGTCCAAAATAAAACTCCTGACCATCTTCCCCAAACTTGGCCCTTCCATAATCTTCCTCATCTTGGATGACGGCAACTACAGTCATTCACTTTCAAAGTCGTAAATGAGACCTTGTCATTATCAATAACTGCAATCCTCCATAATTTCAACTTCCTGCACCCCAGTGTCTCTGACCACATCTCCAACTTGTATAGTTCATTCCATGGTTTTTGCAACATAACAATCCTTCAGTCCAAAATTGATTAACCACTTTTGACTGTGCTCATCCCTTTGCTGTGTTCCACTATTCCTTACAGGCTTAATTCTTCAAACACTTCTCATGTATATCCTTTATTACACTTCCCTTGCTTTATCTCACTTGTTAAAACAACGACCCTGAATAATTCAACTGTCCATCACACCACCATGTTGACTCACTATAAATTCATGAATGAACCCTAAGTGAGACTGAAGTTCTGATAAGTAACCATACACTCACACACTCTCCTAGATGACTTATTTCTCTCTCCTCATATTCCCAAAATTTTCTCTCCCAGCCCCATTCTCGGTTGGGAAACTTTGCTTCACTAAGAAAATTGAAACAATTAGAAAAGAACTTCTATAGACTTCCGTTGCCATCTCTGGCCAACTATCAGCATTTATACCAAGATCCTTTGCTTTCATGCCAGTTACCTGAAATGGATTATCTATACTCCTCTAAAGCAAATATTTCCACTTGTGACCAGATCCTATCCTTCATGACCAATTAAGAGCATTGTTCCAGCAATTCTCCCTTTTCTCTCTTACATTAGCAATGTTTCACTGTCCACTGGATCAATCATTCACATTAACATGTAAATGTTATGGCATTCTTCCCATCTTAAAAAATAAAAACAAAACATTGTATTTTGATTCCATTTCTATTCTTCAATACTACATTAATTTCTTTGCCCCATTTTGCAGCAAACTCCTCCAATTCAGATTGTATCTGATTCTTCTCTTCTTATTGCCTTTTAAACTCTTGCCCACTGGGTTTTCACCTCTACCATTCCACAAAAAATTTCTCTTGGCAAAGTCACAGATAAATCTAATGTTCAACTCTCAGTCTCCATATCACTACTCTCTCTATAATTGGCTCGATGATAATACACCCTTATGGTTTTCATCTTGCCTTCATCATTCCTTCTCTGTCTCTCTTGTGGCCAAATCCTCTCCTCTTCAAACTCATAGTGTTGAATATCCCAGGATGTTGCAGTTTAAGATTCCCTTTTCTTTTCTATATAAAATCATTCCCTTGGTGATCTCATTTAGTCTCATGGATTTAAATTACCTCTATAAAAATGACTCTCAAATTAGTAATTACATCGCTAGTATCTCTTTCCACATACCCAGACTTACATAGCCAACTGCCTGCTAAACGTCTTCACTGGACATTTAACAGGCATCTTAAACTTAGTATCTCAATGTGCAGCCTCCATCTCAGGTGATAACTTCATTCTTCCAACGTTCAGGCCAAAATTAAATCAACAAAAAACTTGGAGTTATTTTCTTCTCGTATCACACATCCAGTTCATCAGTAACTCCCATCACATTTACCTTCAAAATATATCCATAATCTAATTATTTCCCACTGACTCCACTGCTTACATTCTTGGCTGAGCCACTACTACTATCTAACTGCTTTTAATTGTTTACCTACAGTCTGAGTTCAATACAGCAACTAGAGTGATTCTATTGAACCCTAAACCAGATCATCTGAAACCTCTCTTAAAAACATAGCAATAGTCCCCATTTCAACCTCAGTGAAAACCAAAGCCCTTTCCATGGCTCACGTGGCCCTACATTATCCAGATCCAAATCGCCTTTAATATCCATCTCCATATTCCCCCCATTCTCTTTGCTCCTTTCACGCTGGCTTCCTAACTATTCTCTGAACACACCAAACATCCTCCTGCCTTGAGTCCTTTGCACCTGCTCTTCCCTCTGCTTGGAATACTCTTTCTCAAGATAATCACATGGATAATGTTTCTGTACTTCAAGTTCCTGTTCATACATGAACTCTTCTGTCTCCACCTTGCCTCCTTTAATCTATTCTTAATACAGAAGCCAGAGTGGACCCCTTAAAACGCAGATCAAATCAAGTCGCATTTCTAATCAAACCCTTGCAATGAACGACAGTTACCATTTCAGCTTCCAGAGCCCAGCCTTTTTCTCTCCTTGACACCATCTGCTCTGCTCCACTCCTTACTCAGTCCATCCACATTGGTCTCTCTGCTATTTTTTGGAAATGAAGCCAGTTTCCTGTTTTAGAAACTTTGCATTCTCTTTGCCGGGAATGTCTTCAATAAGGATTAAACCTACGGGAATTGAGCCCCAGAGCAAGCACATGAATGAAAAGGTATCAGGACAAGAAGACAAAGAGTATTAATAAATATAAACTTCCTTATTTTGTGTCATTCTTCTCTGTCTTCTACCTTCTCCTGTTTTTCCTCCTTCTTCTTCTTCTGATGGGGATTTTCTGATGTATTTTAGAAAAGCGAAATTTTCTCAATTATCAGTTTATTTTTGCCAATGTATCCTGAACCTTTTCCCTAAACTTTTCCAGTAACAGTAGAGTCCTCCATCCTTCATGTGTCAGAAGCTATCATGGGGGTGAACTCTGGTTATTAAATTGAGCTGCCATTGGTGGATAAGTCATAGTTTCTCTAAAGTTACTCACCTTCCTTCTTAACTCTATTTGCGTTTTTGTGAGAGACACTTCCCTTCTCTCTATATCCCTCTCCTCCCTTTCCTCTAAGTCAAAATGTGACTGTTCCATAGAAAATAAAAAAAATTGAAAGATTAGAAGCATAATAATACAAAATTAAATTGTAAAGCTCTGTATACTGGATTAAAACATATATATATATATTGATTTGTTATTTATGATAAAAGAAAAATATATATATGCAGTGATTGAAATATACAATGCAGATCTTCTAAAAACTTTAATGAAGCTGAAATTGATGATAATGCCAGTTAGGACAATAGTAATTATGGAAGAAGACCCTCTCTAATCAGTCAATTATGACTGGTGTCTAAAGTTTCATAACTCAGATGAAGAAATTCTTACAGCAACAATGAGCAAACTCAACTTTCCTCTTTTTTCTTGTACCTGTATGAAGCAGCCTTTTATTTTGTCTTCATGTAGGAATTCTAAAGAGATGGTGGTGCATGGCTGGGAATGAAAACTAGGCCCACATGTGCCTCCTTCAAGTACTACTCGTGCTTTCTGGGCTGCCTGTTCTCAGTTAGACTTTCAGCTGTACAGCTGAGAAAGAGAAAAAAGTACAAAGCACAATTAAGAATTGAGCCTTTACCTTCAACATTTCAAAAAGAAGGCAATGAAGACTCTTGGTGTTAAAAATTGATCTATTTCTATTGGAAAAAGAGGATTTTTTTTTTCCTATTCAGTTTATGCAATGAGAGGCTCAACTTTGGGCTAAGAGACTAATTTCATATTTGCTGTAATTAACCACTAACACAGATGTAAATTAAAGATTTTCCTGATTTTTTAAACAATTGACTGTAAGAAACATTGAAAAGAATCGTAGTCTATCTACAGATCTCCTCAGTTGAGTTCATTCTCTAGAGCTGGTAGTTAAAAATAGTGCACACATGATCAGGAATGATTTAATCCATACAAAGTTATGTTTATTGACTTTTTAAAAAAAATTATTGGTAAGAGGCTACTGGAAATACTGTGTTTCATCTAAATTAAACTCACAGTTAAATTAAAGTCACAGTTAAAAAAGGAAAGAACCACCAGTGTACCTGTCAATAAAGAGCTACTGTATTACCAGTATTGAAAAAAAAGTCTTTTCAGACAGTCTAGTGAAAGTAAGAATGCCAGAGGTTATCATAGCTGTCAGTTTTAAAGTCCATCTCCAGCTCCTGTTAGGAGGAAATTTCCCCCAGTGCAAGATTAGGGTTGTTTTTATTGGCTCCCATCTACTGAGTCTTAGGGATGTGTTAGGCACCAGGGAAGATGAGGAGAGATGGTCAGTGTACTCATACTTGAAATCCACAACTGAGTCATCAAGGAAAAGTAACTGACAAAAGAGAGAAAGGTAGTTGATGATGAGGGGTGAGAGATTTTGCAATTCGTAGTTGGTGCCTGTCTTCATTCACTGGCTCCCTGAACAGGGTGGATGGTGTTTTAAGGCTATCTTTTTCTCTTCACACTTACTGGACTGTTGGAGGGCATCTTGGCGTATCACATTGCTTTACCTACTTTCATATTCTCCTATAAAAAGTCATTTCTAAGAGAACGTGATTTATTTTCTTCCTTCAAACTTCAGGACTTCATGGCTGAACTTCTTTTCTTCCCAGGAGGATATAAATCTGGACAGAAAAACTTGAAATGTGTGAATTACATAAAGTCAAGATTGAATTTAAGTTCTGCTTAGCAGTTAAGTTTGGGAAAGTTCTTAACTTCTGGAATTAAGTTCCTCATTTAAAAATTTAGTGGATATTATCTTTCTCATAGAATGTTATAATTAAATAAATAAACTACACAAAAGATTGACATATTATAAATATTTAATACATGTTGGTTCCTCCAAGAAACTAAAAGCATGTCACGTATCTAAATCTGTCACAATGAGTTCACAGAAACTTTCTAGAGGTTTTTGGAGGAGGAGTTCTGTATTTAGGCAGAGGGGGTGGTTACCTGTAGGATTATTTAATGAGCTTTCAGAATGTTCCCATATTGAACATGGTTTTCATGGTTCTAAAGTTCTTACGCTTAAGATCATTTCCTTGGATTAAAATATTGTAAATATTAAAGGTAAGGGTTAAGAATGCAAAATGTTAAGTGAAAAGGAAACTAACTGTGGCGCTTATGAAACAGATAACTTCAAGTTTTCTTGGGGAAGGAAGCAGATATGAAGTATGGTCCAGGGCCAGTCAATTTGAGAGACGTTCTTTTCACTGCAGATGTAAAAAGTGTCTATGTGTGTGGGGAATCTGTTAGAACTCTTCAGGCCACCACACTGTAGCAGAGAGAGAGAGAATCGATACCCATCCATTCATACACACATGCAATATTTACTGAGCATCTGCTATGAGGCAGCTCTGGGAGAACCAAATCAACACCTTCCCTGCCCAAATGAAGCTTACAGTTATTTAAAATTAATCGAATGATCAAGCAAGCATAAAATTATACTACAAATGGAGAAGTGATGGAGTTACAACTGGATGTTACCGCCAACAGCCATTTCAGTTCTGAAAGAGGTGATAAAAGGAGTCAAAAACACCTCCATCAGTTCTAGGGAAAATGTTCTGGGTCCTGCCCTGGGAAAGGTGGACATCCACGTCATCTCCGACATAAAAGAAAATAATTATTACCCACATACAGCTGACACCCATGTGTTAACCCTTGAAAGTGTTTCGAAATGGAACTTTTAAAGTGTCAGAATAACTCATTGAACTCCAGATCTCTTGATGTCTAGATATTTCCACCTTATTTATATTTTAAAAGATCCCCAAAGCAGGCCAAGACCAGAAGAGGGAATCTCTCTGAGTTGGCAGATTAGAGAAGAAATCTGTATGGTGGTATGTGTGTTAGACCTGTTTGTATTAGTCCATTCTCATGCTGCTATGAAGAAATATCCAAGACAGGGTAATTTATAAAGAAATGAGGTTTAATTGACTCACAGTTCTGCATGGCTGGGGATGCCTCAGGAAACTTACGATCATGGTGGAAGGCACCTCTTCACAGGGCAGCAGGAGAGAAAATGAGTGCCAGCAGGGAAAATGCCAGACACTTATAAAACCAACAGATCTCGTGAGAACTCACTCACTATCACGAGAATAGCCTGAGGGTAACAGCTCCCATGATTCAATTACCTCCCACCAGGTCCCTCCCAGGACATGTGGGGATTATGGAAACTACAACTCAAGATGAGATCTGGGTGGGGACACAGCCAATTCAGATCACTGTTCTTCCTTGGATGTGCCATATGTCAAGAAAGGAAAGCCAGCTACGAAATGAGTCCCCTTCATTACACTTAAGGATTGAATTATGTTTGCTATTCTGTCACTATGCAGAGTCTTCATAAGGCTCTACTTTTGCTAGGATGAATGTGCTTGTTAGATACCATTCTGAGGACAGTTTTTGACAGCAGCAGAAGAGAATTGTAAAAGGCCAAGTAGTGAAGAGATCCCATATCTTCAAAAAGGAGAAATGCCTTGAATATCCTAATGTACTTTGGTGTCACATTATTTACTCAAAGCACTGAGCAAGTTTCTCTGGTTCTCAGTAGTCACCTGCAGAAATGTTCACAAAACAATTTCTCCACTGGAGTTCCCCACTGCAGGCAGTGGCACAATGGCCCATCAAGTCCCCAAGACAGCAACCTGGGCATCTTCCCTCATTTCTCATTATTCCTTAGTTTGCCCCACAATAATCACTGCACCCAATCCATCACTCTGCTTTGTTGATTCTGCCTCCTATTTCCCAAGCACGTTCATTTATCTACCGTTACCTTCACTATGACCTCTCAATTAGGCTAGTGGATTTCTAGTTTCTCCCAACTGCATTTTATTATGTGCTTTGTACCCAAAGATGTCCCTAAAGATCTAATTTTATTACATTCTTACTTAAAACATTTTAGTATCTAACTCCCTGGCATGACATACAAGGCCCTTTAGGATCTAGCCCCTGAGGACCTCTTCAGTGTCATATCTAACTGCCGACCCCTTGCCCCATTCCTCCTGCCCCAGCCCCACTGAACTGGGTGCAGACCACAAAGGCTCCACCTTTCCTGTCACCTTTGGGTGTTTACACAAACCACACCCTCTATCGAGAATGCAGTTCTCCCTTCTCCTGATTCACTCCCACTTGTCCTTTGGGTCTAGTTTAGATGTTGACCCCTATGCAGAGCCTCACCTGACCCTGGGGACCGGATCAGATGCCCTACAATGTACACCACAAAAATGTGGTGCCATTTCAGTTTTCACACTTTATTTTAGTTGCTTATTTACTTGACAGTCCCTCTCTGCTAGAGATGTAAATTTATTGAGAGCAAAGATGACTCAGATGTACTCTAGTTTATCCAAAGCACCCAGGGACATTGTAGGACCTCAGTCAATCTTTGTTGTGTAGATGAATTTGCATTCCTACTAGATCCAAACCTAGGGCATTATTTCCCCCTGCAGCCTCCAGGAGAGGGAGAAGAAACACAGGCTCAGAGGACTTCCCAGCCTTGGGATTCCAGGAGTTTATGAGAATACTGATGGCCTTAAGTAAAGGAAGAATATCATTGAATTCAGAAAAAGGGAGAAAGCAGAATTGGCAAGATACAAAGAAGAAAATTCTGTTCACTTCTCATTTTGCCTCAAGCCAAAGTTTCATGTAATTTAAGTTCAGTTTCTTTTATGCTGTTGACACTTTATGCTGACTTAGTGGGGTACCAGTATCACTAATCCCTGTCTCAGATCTTTAATAAATTCTTTTTAAAAAATACGTCTTGGCTATCCTCACCTGTCCACAGTTTCAATCTGAAATCCTCTGACAGAAGGAAGAAACGGAAATAATTTTTGAATTCACCCAGGATAAGACCATGTTCATGTCTCCCAAGATAACTTTCACTCCTAAAGATTATATATTTCTGTCCATTCAGTTATCAAGATTTGCTTTGCTATTTAATGTGTAAGAGACAACCCCATAAATATAGATGAATATTAGATTTCTAGGTATTATTTGGTAATGTTTTATTGTGTTAAGAATTATTTACATATATGTCTGGAAGATGATTGCTTGTTTATTTCCCATAATTGTGATGTCTTTTTAAAGGACGATTCAGTTAAGGGATCAGTATTTCTCTCGATTTTGATGGTGGTGATGTTTAAGTGCATGATTTGTACACCTTAAAAGTAGATACGTAAAAGCTCAATACTTAGAAAGGAATTTGAAATTCACTGAAACACTGTGGGAACTCAGGTCTGTGTGTTTCTGACTTTATTAGGTAAATCTTTGGGAAAATTTGAACAAAAAGTAAGTCAATAAATAATGGTTGTAAGTTTCATCACCATTTGTAGCAAAAAAAAAAAAAAAAAAAAAAAAGTCAAATGTGGTTTGTCTCGGAACTGCCCTTAATGAAAGAAGTCTGTAAAGTATGGTTCAGTTACTGACCAGAGGAAGCTTTTGTATGAAAGATTTCAAGAGCAACATCCCTCTTGAAATCTCTCATATAAAACTGCATTTTTGTGGAGAAGCACCAGAAGATTAGAATACGTGTCAAAAATGAGAATGAAATGTAGGATTTCGGACCTCCTTGTTCTTATTTGAACTCTTCTCATAGAAAAAACTCCACATCAGCTGACATCAAGGACATGAAACTCTCAAAGATGGCACCTCTGATTTGTACACCTATAAATTCCAGGAAACTCAGGCTATATCCTGACAGACAAGAAGTGTAGGTTACAGTAAGAAAGGCTGGAGGTATCAGAGCCTGCTCTGAGCCTGCTTACTCTGGGTTTGAATCTTAACCCCACCATTTACAAGTTCTGTGACTCTGGACTCATCTTTTTGCTTTTGGAGCCCTAGACTCTTGGTAAAATGAGTCTCCAAATACCAGCCTCAAAGGATTGTGATGAGGGTTAAACAGGGCTGGCTACATAATTTTTGGGACCCAACATAAAATAAAAATATAGAATCTTTTGTTCAAAAATCAAGAAAAAAGTGCTATGGAAGGTACTAAAAGTAAAACAGATTTTCCTTTCTTTCTTGATCTCTGTCTACACTGGTTGCAGCGTTTTTATTTGCTATGTTGTGCTCTCTCGCAGGGAGATTCACCCCTCCCGCAGAACTCCCCTTCCATGGGCCTCCTGTTCCAACTGAAGATAGACTGGCAACTGCCAAAGGATTGTGACCCAGTTGCCAAGGTGTGCTCAGTACCTGGGGCAAGCAAAGGCTCAGGAGTCATCCACTGAATGCGCCCATAGCACTTTCAAGCACCACAAGTAGGGGAGTGTAAGGTGAGAACCTATCCCAGGGAGGGAGGAAGTTGGCCAGAGGAGGGACCCATGAGACCTGAGGCTCCAAGGCTTTCATGCTCCATTGTTGCATAGACTTCACTTACAAAATATAAGTTCAGAAATAAAATTATTAAGCATTTCAAGAAGGCTGCTGTAGAGGATTAAACCCTGAGCCCAGGGCTCTTTCAGTACAGGGGACTGTGGGACTGCACTGGTTGTACATCCATGAATCCTATCTTGGGGATAAATAACACTGTTCTAAACCCCCTGGTGCACAGGAAACCCCACAGTTATACATGATGGCTATGGGACAATTCAGGTCGAGATGACACATGGTATTTTTAATTAAATATTTTGCAGAGGTAAATATACATTTTAAAAATAAAAATGTTTTAAGAGTCATCTTCATCCAAGACCCTTCAGTGATAGTGCAGCCTTCTGAGTGAAATCTTAGCTAAGAGACAGCATGAAATACAAGCACTCATTGGCCAGTGTGCACAGCAGGAAAAGCATCCCCCAGTAAGGTTTTAGGACTCTAAGTGTGCAGATGGCACCTGTAATGGTAGAACTGTGCTCAAATAATAATTTTTACATATCAGTCAGCGTAATGGCAGAGTAAAAAGTGCTTGATTTTGGTGTTGGAATATGAATGAGCCATAATTGGAAGTTTAATTGAGGGGAGGGAGAGGCATGTGGGGCTGGGTTATAAAGTCCATCTAGGGTTTATGGAGACTGTAAAGAAGTGATTGGCATGAATGCTTAAGCATCCTATCAAAACTTTTCTAGAGACAGGGACATTCATCTAGTGAAATCACCATTCATACAAATCTGCTTTAGCAGGGTGAAGGGTGCAGATTAACAGCTGACTCTGCAATAATACATATATGTTCAGAACCGTCAGAGGGACAGTGACCAATGTCAAAGCTGATGAAGCTCTTGGGTACTATTTGGATTACTATAAAGCCTCCTACTGCAGGCAGGTTGACCTTTTTCAAACACAAATATCATGATGTCACTATACTGTTTGAAATATATTGGCTTTCAGTTGCCTGAGAATAGCCTAAACCCTTACATTGCTGACAAAGCCCTTCACAATTTGGGTCTGTCTACTTCCTCACTCTGCTCCACACTCTTATTCCTCCACTGAATTCCTCTCACCTCTTGACTCCTGCTTCTTTTCTCAGAAACATTCTATCTTCCATCATCCTCTCCTTTTTCAATAAAGTCTTGTAAGCCCATTGGTCCATAATCTAAACATCAAATCTTCAGAGATGAAGGTCTTCCCTTATATGAGGTAGAGTGTATGCTTCCACTTGGCTCCAACAGCACCCTGTAAGGCTATCAGAGCACTTTTGATATTGTTTCATATTTGCTACAGGATAGCAGGTATCATATCCATCATGACCATCTTCCTATCTTGACACATGAATGTATGACACATAGTAGGGACTCAACAACTATGAGTAGACTAAAGAAGTGATAAATGCACTTTTCCTATAGCCTAAGGAGTATAAAGAAGCTCAGTGTCTACGCATCACTAAAGCAGATTATCTACATGTTTACACTGTGTTGGGGTAAAGTATTAGTGAAATACGTGATGCAGTTGTAGAGACAGTCCTTTCCTAGAGCTGGGCTGTCACTCAGGCTATAGATGTTGGACCATTCTAGGTGTCAGATGTTGGGATTAGAGTCACAGGTGTGTTTAAAAAGATCTGCATAAGTCGAACTCCAGATAAACAGTATGTCATACAAAGCATGAGTCAAAAGCCAGAGCAAGAGATAGCTTTAGATGTGCTCAATATGTTTCTTGAAGCAGTGTCTTTCTTCGTGTCTCTTCAAGCTTGTGACAATTTGAGGGGTCTGCCCAGGTTTCCTGAGGCAAATATTTTGGGAGATGATTATTGATGTGGCTTTCACATTGACATGCCTTACTGGAATGTCATACCTATGGAGGAATATTGACAAAAGATTGAAGAGGTTAGGTTGTCTCTGATTAGGCTAAGAGTTTCAACTGATATGACTGGCTCTCAAAGGCCTTATAGGGCCTGGAACAAGGCAGTAATGAGATGAAAGTTTTCTCACAGTGTCAGACAGTTTTAACTCTTAGTGTCTGTATAAAGAATCAACAGTAGGGGTGACACGGAAAACTGCTATGATGAGATGAGACTATGTATCGGCATCCAGGACTGTGCACATTCCACTTCAGAAACCCTGGTACAAGTTTGAAGAGAGATGCACCCACATTATATCACTGCCTATTTGGAGAAGTTCTGGAGACCTCCATCAGAGTTCCATTACAAAGAAATGCTATTGAGTTTCTATGTAAAGACTGCTGATAGACAGCTCATATAATAATCTGATGTTTTTTCCTGTATTCATTCAATAAATATTTGTTGATCACTCACATGTGCCAGACTCAGTTCTTAATACTAGAGATTTAGCTGTGAACAAGAGATGCATTTATGTACTGTCTAGAACAGCATTGGCCAATGGAATTCTGCAATGATGGAAATGTTCTCTTATCTGTACTAATACAATAGCCAGTAGCCACATGTGGTTACTGCACATTTGAAATGTGTCTGGTATGACTGAGAACCTAAATTCAAAATCTCTCTTATTCAAGACCCTGTACTCTACTTGATGTCCAACAGAGGCCACCTTTCTCACACCTCATCCATTGCATTGTCAGTGCAAAACCTTACAAAAATATTTGTAGTTTCCTGTAAAACTTGACTTTATTTGTCTTCCGTGTTTTTGTTTGTTAAGTTCCTTTGGCCTAGAATAAGCAAATGCCTACCACTACCTCCACCACGAGACCCTACCTGACCACTTCTATTCCCAGTAGGAGCCACAGCCTTCATGAAGCCTTGCCCACATGCCTCAGTCAGTTCCCGTAGATCCCCATGCATCTCTTCAGCATAACACTTACTACCACATATTACAAATAGTCACTTTTATACTTTAGAGGCAGTGGAGCATGGCGGGTATGAGTACAAGCTCCAAGGCCAGATTCCCTAGGTTCAGGCACACAAGGATTTACTATAAGCAATATATTTTCGAATTTTATAAATACTAATTATCAAAGGCATGCATCATTGCCGATTACAACATTAACTCTAGACAAAAAATATAGAAATATAACACATTTAATATCCATGATTGCCTCATCAAGCATGAGTGAGTTTTCAATGAGAACTATTGAATTATTGGTTATAATTGATTAAGAACCCCATCACTGCTCTTGGGGAAACTGAGCTAATGTAAAGGAAAAAAAGGGTCATCAGTTAAATTTGCATTTATTCTAAACTTGTGTGCTAACAATTTCTAGCTCCAGATAAGTTCAGAGGAAACATTTAAAAAATAAGTAACACAAACAAAGGCATTCATGAGTAAATCAACCAACCAGACAATTTACTCTAGGGAGGGTACATGAATAGCTTTTTCCTTGTTCATTGTAGACCAAATGGAACTCTTGATGTTGTCAGAAATTTGTCAAGATGCACCCTCAGATAGCTCTTGAAAGGATGGAAAGTAAATGTTGTTCCTTATCATTTTTTGCCATAAAGGTATGGCATTTAAGTTATAGGGTCTGGGGGGAGGAGCCAAGATGGCCGAATAGGAACAGCTCCGGTCTACAGCTCCCAGCGCGAGCGACGCAGAAGACGGGTGATTTCTGCATTTCCATCTGAGGTACCGTGTTCATCTCACTAGGGAGTGCCAGACAGTGGGCGCAGGTCAGTGGGTGAGCGCACCGTGCGCCAGCCGAAGCAGGGGCGAGGCATTGCCTCACTCGGGAAGCGCAAGGGGTCAGGGAGTTCCCCTTCTAGGGGTGACAGACGGCACCTGGAAAATCGGGCCACTCCCACCCGAATACTGTGCTTTTCCGACGGGCTTAGGAAACGGTGCCCCAGGAGAGTATAGCCCGCACCTGGCTCAGAGGGTCCTATGCCCACGGAGTCTCACTGATTGCTAGCACAGCAGTCTGAGATCAAACAGCAAGTCGGCAGCCAGGCTGGGGGAGGGGCGCCTGCCATTGCCCAGGCTCGCTTAGGTAAACAAAGCAGCCTGGAAGCTTGAACTGGGTGGAGCCCACCACAGCTCAAGGAGGCCTGCCTGCCTCTGTAGGCTCCCCCTCTCGGGGCAGGACACAGACAAACAAAAAGACAGCAGTAACCTCTGCAGACTTAAATGTCCCTGTCTGACAGCTGTGAGGAGAGCAGTGGTTCTCCCAGCACACAGCTGGAGATCTGAGAACGGGCTGACTGCCTCCTCAAGTGGGTCCCTGACCCCTGACCCCCGAGCAGCCTAACTGGGAGGCGCCCCCCAGCAGGGGCAGACTGACACCTCACACGGCCGGCCAGCTACTCCAACAGACCTGCAGCTGAGGGTTCTGTCTGTTAGAAGGAAAACTAACAGAAAGGACATCCACACCAAAAACCCATCTGTACATCACCATCATCAAAGACCAAAAGTAGATAAAACCACAAAGATGGGGAAAAAACAGAGCAGAAAAACTGGAAACTCTAAAAACCAGAGTACCTCTCCTCCTCCAAAGGAACGCAGTTCCTCACCAGCAACGGAACAAAGCTGGACGGAGAATGACTTTGACGAGCTGAGAGAAGAAGGCTTCAGACGATCAAATTACTCCGAGCTACGGGAGGATATTCAAACCAAAGGCAAAGAAGTTGAAACTTTTGAAAAAAATTTAGAAGAATGTATAACTAGAATAACCAATACAGAGAAGTGCTTAAAGGAGCTGATGGAGCTGAAAACCAAGGCTCGAGAACTACGTGAAGAATGCAGAAGCCTCAGGAGCCGATGCGATCAAATGGAAGAAAGGGTATCAGCCCTGGAAGATGAAATGAATGAAATGAAGCGAGAAGGGAAATTTAGAGAAAAAAGAATAAAAAGAAACGAGCAAAGCCTCCAAGAAATGTGGGACTATGTGAAAAGACCAAATCTACGTCTGATTGGTGTACCTGAAAGTGACGGGGAGAATGGAACCAAGTTGGAAAACACTCTGCAGGATATTATCCAGGAGAACTTCCCCAATCTAGCAAGGCAGGCCAACATTCAGATTCAGGAAATACAGAGAACGCCACAAAGATACTCCTCGAGAAGAGCAACTCCAAGACACATAATTGTCAGATTCACCAAAGTTGAAATGAAGGAAAAAATGTTAAGGGCAGCCAGAGAGAAAGGTCGGGTTACCATCAAAGGGAAGCCCATCAGACTAACAGCGGATCTCTCGGCAGAAACCCTACAAGCCAGAAGAGAGTGGGGGCCAATATTCAACATTCTTAAAGAAAAGAATTTTCAACCCAGAATTTCATATCCTGCCAAACTAAGCTTCATAAGTGAAGGAGAAATAAAATACTTTACAGACAAGCAAATGCTGAGAGATTTTGTCACCACCAGGCCTGCCCTAAAAGAGCTCCTGAAGGAAGCGCTAAACATGGAAAGGCACAACCGGTACCAGCCACTGCAAAATCATACCGAAATGTAAAGAACATCGAGACTAGGAAGAGACTGCATCAACTAACGAGCAAAATATCCAGCTAACATCATAATGACAGGATCAAATTCACACATAACAATATTAACTTTAAATGTAAATGGACTAAATGCTCCAATTAAAAGACACAGACTGGCAAACTGGATAAAGACTCAAGACCCATCAGTGTGCTGTATTCAGGAAACCCATCTCACGTGCAGAGACACACATAGGCTCAAAATAAAAGGATGGAGGAAGATCTACCAAGCAAATGGAAAACAAAAAAAGGCAGGGGTTGCAATCCTAGTCTCTGATAAAACAGACTTTAAACCAACAAAGATCAAAAGAGACAAAGAAGGCCACTACATAATGGTAAAGGGATTAATTCAACAAGAAGAGCTAACTATCCTAAATATATATGCACCCAATACAGGAGCACCCAGATTCATAAAGCAAGTCCTGAGTGACCTACAAAGAGACTTAGACTCCCACACATTAATAATGGGAGACTTTAACACCCCACTATCAACATTAGACAGATCAACGAGACAGAAAGTCAACAAGGATACCCAGGAATTGAACTCAGCTCTGCACCAAGCGGACCTAATAGACATCTACAGAACTCTCCACCCCAAATCAACAGAATATACATTTTTTTCAGCACCACACCACACCTATTCCAAAATTGACCATATACTTGGAAGTAAAGCTCTCCTCAATAAATGTAAAAGAACAGAAATTGTAACAAACTGTCTCTCAGATCACAGTGCAATCAAGCTAGAACTCAGGATTAAGAATCTCACTCAAAACTGCTCAACTACGTGGAAACTGAACAACCTGCTCCTGAATGACTACTGGGTACATAACGAAATGAAGGCAGAAATAAAGATGTTCTTTGAAACCAACGAGAACCAAGACACAACATACCAGAATCTCTGGGATGCATTCAAAGCAGTGTGTAGAGGGAAATTTATAGCACTAAATGCCCACAAGAGAAAGCAGGAAAGATCCAAAATTGACACCCTAACATCACAATTAAAAGAACTAGAAAAGCATGAGCAAACACATTCAAAAGCTAGCAGAAGGCAAGAAATAACTAAAATCAGAGCAGAACTGAAGGAAATAGAGACACAAAAAACCCTTCAAAAAATAAATGAATCCAGGAGCTGGTTTTTTGAAAGGATCAACAAAATTGATAGACCGCTAGCAAGATTAATAAAGAAAAAAAGAGAGAAGAATCAAATAGATGCAATAAAAAATGATAAAGGGGATATCACCACCGATCCCACAGAAATACAAACTACCGTCAGAGAATATTACAAACACCTCTATGCAAATAAACTAGAAAATCTGGAAGAAATGGATAAATTCCTCAACACATACACCCTCCCAAGACTAAACCAGGAAGAAGTCGAATCTCTGAATAGACCAATAACAGGAGCTGAAATTGTGGCAATAATCAATAGCTTACCAACCAAAAGAAGTCCAGGACCAGATGGGTTCACAGCCGAATTCTACCAGAGGTACAAGGAGGAGCTGGTACCATTCCTTCTGAAACTATTCCAATCAATAGAAAAAGAGGGAATCCTCCCTAACTCATTTTATGAGGCCAGCGTCATCCTGATACCAAAGCCTGGCAGAGACACAACAAAAAAAGAGAATTTTAGACCAATATCCTTGATGAACATTGATGCAAAAATCCTCAATAAAATACTGGCAAACAGAATCCAGCAGCACATCAAAAAGCTTATCCACCATGATCAAGTGGGCTTCATCCCTGGGATGCAAGGCTGGTTCAATATACGCAAATCAATAAATGTAATCCAGCATATAAACAGAACGAAAGACAAAAACCACATGATTATCTCAATAGATGCAGAAAAGGCCTTTGACAAAATTCAACAACCCTTCATGCTAAAAACTCTCAATAAATTAGGAATTGATGGGACGTATCTCAAAATAATAAGAGCTATTTATAACAAACCCACAGCCAATATCATACTGAATGGGCAAAAACTGGAAGCATTCCCTTTGAAAACTGGCACAAGACAGGGATGCCCTCTGTCACCACTTCTATTCAACATAGTGTTGGAAGTTCTGGCCAGGGCAATTAGGCAGGAGAAGGAAATCAAGGGTATTCAATTAGGAAAAGAGGAAGTCAAATTGTCCCTGTTTGCAGATGACATGATAGTATATCTAGAAAACCCCATTGTCTCAGCCCAAAATCTCCTTAAGCTGATAAGCAACTTCAGCAAAGTCTCAGGATACAAAATCAATGTGCAAAAATCACAAGCATTCTTATACATCAATAACAGACAAACAGAGAGCCAAATCATGAGTGAACTCCCATTCACAATTGCTTCAAAGAGAATAAAATACCTAGGAATCCAACTTACAAGGGATGTGAAAGACCTCTTCAAGGAGAACTACAAACCACTGCTCAAGGAAATAAAAGAGGATACAAACAAATGGAAGAACGTTCCATGCTCATGGGTAGGAAGAATCAATGTCATGAAAATGGCCATCCTTCCCAAGGTAATTTACAGATTCAATGCCATCCCCATCAAGCTACCAATGACTTTCTTCACAGAATTGGAAAAAACTACTCTCAAGTTCATATGGAACCAAAAAAGAGCCCGCATCGCCAAGTCAATCCTAAGCCAAAAGAACAAAGCTGGAGGCATCACACTACCTGACTTCAAACTATACTACAAGGCTACAGTAACCAAAACAGCATGGTACTGGTACCAAAACAGAGATATAGATCAATGGAACAGAACAGAGCCGTCAGAAATAATGCCACATATCTACAAGTATCTGATCTTTGACAAACCTGACAAAAACAAGAAATGGGGAAAGGATTCCCTATTTAATAAATGGTGCTGGGAAAACTGGCTAGCCATATGTAGAAAGCTGAAACTGGATCCCTTCCTTACACCTTATACAAAAATCAATTCAAGATGGATTAAAGACTTAAATGTTAGACCTAAAACCATAAAAACCCTAGAAGAAAACCTAGGCATTACCATTCAGGACATAGGCATGGGCAAGGACTTCATGTCTAAAACACCAAAAGCAATGGCAACAAAAGCCAAAATTGACAAATGGGATCTAATTAAACTCAAGAGCTTCTGCACAGCAAAAGAAACTACCATCAGAGTGAACAGGCAACCTACAAAATGGGAGAAAATTTTTGCAACCTACTCATCTGACAAAGGGCTAATATCCAGAATCTACAATGAACTCCAACAAATTTACAAGAAAAAAACAAACAACCCCATCAAAAAGTGGGCGAAGGACATGAACAGACACTTCTCAAAAGAAGACATTTATGCAGCCAAAAATCACATGAAAAAATGCTCACCATCACTGGCCATCAGAGAAATGCAAATCAAAACCACAATGAGATACCATCTCACACCAGTTAGAATGGCAATCATTAAAAAGTCAGGAAACAACAGGTGCTGGAGAGGATGTGGAGAAATAGGAACACTTTTACACTGTTGGTGGGACTGTAAACTAGTTCAACCCTTGTGGAAGTCAGTGTGGCGATTCCTCAGGGATCTAGAACTACAAATTCCATTCGACCCAGCCATCCCATTACTGGGTATATACCCAAAGGACTATAAATCATGCTGCTATAAAGACACATGCACACGTATGTTTATTGCAGCATTATTCACAATAGCAAAGACTTGGAACCAACCCAAATGTCCAACAATGATAGACTGGATTAAGAAAATGTGGTACATATACACCATGGAATACTATGCAGCCATAAAAAATGATGAGTTCACGTCCTTTGTAGGGACATGGATGAAATTGGAAATCATCATTCTCAGTAAACTATTGCAAGAACAAAAAACCAAACACCGCATATTCTCACTCATAGGTGGGAATTGAACAATGAGAACACATGGACACAGGAAGGGGAACATCACACTCTGGACACTGTTGTGGGGTGGGGGGAGGGGGGAGGGATAGCATTGGGAGATATACCTAATGCGAGATGACGAGTTGCTGGGTGCAGCGCACCAGCATGGCACATGTATACATATGTAACTTAAAAAAAAAAAAAAAAAAAAAAAAAAAGAAACATATTTAGTCAATTAAAAAAAAAAAAAAAAGTTATAGGGTCTGAAGATAAGACGGACTGTGAGAGTCCATTATAATCCAGCTCCCTTCTGCTGCAGTTACAATGCCATTTCCATTACTGCACACAGAAAAGAAGAGCTCTTATTTCAAAAGATTTCCAAGCACGGAAATACAATCCTCTGATACCCTCTCCACTGAAAAATGGTCTTTCCTACTCAATTTAAACCAACTTTTTTTTTTTTTTTTTGCTGGAAATTGTTAAACCCATTAACTTCCATTCTATCTTGTGGGGAGACAGAGAAACACTTCCATCTTCTGAAAAATAACTCTCCACATTGCTAAGCATGTTATAAACTGCCTAATACAAAGAAGACAGATTTGGGACATGAGCAGGAGTTTCTGATGCTTTTTCAATGTGCTTGTTGATACATTGATTGACTGGGCATTAGTTTTCCAATCTGTGAAATGTGTACACTAAGACTTTTCACTTGCTTTTCTCATTGGTGTTTTGTGAAAAAATCATTCTCTCTGGGACGTCGTGCCATATCAGCCAGCTACATTTTTCATCAAAGAATGCTAGGAAATTTGGCAAAACTCTTTTGGGCTTCAAAATGCCTTTTAGGTTGAGGAGAGCCATACTACAAATCTTAAACTTATGAGTTATTTGAATCTCTATTGGTGGAGACCTAAGGAAATTTTCTCACGTGTACTAAGAAGCTGTAACTTGATAGAGAACAAAGAAAAAAATCTCCAGAATGGGAGATACTCTGAAAGTTCTGAGATGAAAGGACATAGTTTCTCCTACTAAGCTGATAGGTTATTCTATTGTCAGAGTATGGGAGTTAAGCTGGTGGTCCTCATTTTGATCCAGAAGCTGAGAGCTGAGGTATAGATTTCCTGAGTTAGAAAATTGTAACGTAGCTCTTCTGCTTCTGTCTCCTTTTATTTGTGACATTTTGTCTTTTACTTTGTATTTTGGATTTAATTGTACTAGTGCTGTTATTGGAGTAGTCTCACAATGTACTTTGTAAATAACTGGAGTCTAGATATATAAATATGAAATATGTAACTCCTACTCAAACTTATTCCATTTCACTTTTGCTAAACTTCACTTGTTTATTTTGAAGACACATGAAGCACACATATTTTATTGTTTGTGTAATTACCAAATACAGGAAAAGTTCTTCACTCTTTAACTTGAGTTTTTCAGGCCATGTCTTCAAATCATACCTCCATATTGCCACTACTGTTTCAGCTTTGCTGTCATAATTTCATGGTTTAAACATTTAGATATTTTATTATTTTATCCTTTTGTGAAGAGTCAAGGAAATCATCATGAAAATGACAAACAATCCTCAGAATAGGAGAAAATGTTTACAAATTGTATATTTAATAAGGGACTTGTATCTAGAGTATACAAATAACATTTATAACTCAATAATAAAAAGACAACCTAATTAAAAATAGGCAAATGATGTATATATTTCCCTAAAGAAGATATACAAATGTCTGATAAGCATATAAAAAATACAAAGCATCATTAGACATCAGGAAAATACAAATCAAAACCATGCGATGCTACTTCACATCCACTTGTATGGCAATAATAAAAAAGACAAATAATAAGTGATGTCTAGAATGTAGAGAATTCCTCATAGATTGCTGGTGGAAAATTAAATGGAGCAGTCAAATAGTCTGGCAGTTTCTCAAGCAATTCAACATAGACTTACCATATGACCCAGAAATTCCACTCCTAAGAGAAAGAAAAACATGTCCACACAAAAATGGTGCACATGAGACATTCATAGCAGCACTATTCATAGTAGCCAAAAGCTTGGATAATCCAAGTGTTCATCAACTGATAAATGGTCGAGTAAAATGTGGTATATAATGCAAAGAAATAGTATTCAGTGATAAAAAGGAATGAAATATATACTACAACCTGGATGAACTTAGAAAAGTTTATGCTAAGTGGAAAATTCCAGTAACAAAAGATCACATATTGGATGGTCCCATATAGCTGAAATGTCCAGAATAGGCAAATACATAGAAACAGAAAGTAGATTAGTGATTGCTTAGGGCTTGTGGAGGAAACTGGGGAGAAATGGAGGGTAACTGCTAAAGGATAGAGGATTTCTTTTTGGAGTGATGAAATGTTCTTAAATGGACTGTGGTGATGGTTGCATAACTCTGTGAGTATACTAGAAACCACTGATTTGTACATGCTTAATGGATGAATTGTATGGCATGTGAATTATATCTTGATAGAATAGTACTAAGTAAAGTAACTATAGAGCCCAGACAAGGGTGAGGAAAGAATATGGGATGATTGTAGTTAAATAAGAGATAATAAAGACCATAGAAATGGTGATAAAGGGTCAGATGAAAGAAAGACTTAAAAAGTAAAATAAGCAGGAAGCAATTGAAACTAAAAGATCAGGAAGCAGGAAAAGCTGAGGATGAGTTTGATTTCCTATTTTTAGTTGGTGATACCATCTCTGGACTCCAGCTTGAGTTGCTGAAAAAAAAAATCCTAATTTTCAATTAACAGTTTCCTTTCCCAAGTCTTCTCCATGTAATGTAAATTGCATTCCACTGAATTTAGCCTAAAAAACAAAAATTGGAAATTTTCTCCTGGGATAAATATGCATTAGAGAGGTTGACATTAAAAAATTATGGTGACATATTCTGTAAGAATATCAAAATGGCAAAATTGTTGAACAATCTCTCCCACAGCATCACCCAAATACAACTATTGTATTTATGATGTGATTTAAAAATTTCATTCACATATTTTTCCTTCACTGATTTGTACAGTAGATGTCTGTGGGGAAAAGTTTCTGATCATAGATTTTCTTGAGAATCCACAAAGAAATGAACAATTTTAAATTATTGGATGGCTGAAATGTAAACGCTACCTCTGAGCAACAGAAACCCACTAGGTTTATGAAGCAACTTCTTGACATAAACTATCACTGATGGATTTATATTAGTGATTGCTCATACTTGAGCTCAATGTCATTTAGTAGACCTTTCATCCTTATGCCATTCATTTGAAGCCCTGTTACCCTTTCTCCTTCATATAAACAGGGAACAAGAAATCCTACTGAAATTTGCCCTCTGTAATCACCAGTCTGAAGTAATGAGAACTTTTATTAATTTTACCTTTTAATGTATATTCACTGATGGGAAAGTTCTCATCAATGAATATACATTAAAATCTTGAATGATGAGATTTTTAAAAATCATATGGAGTAACAGTTACTCTGCCATGATATTGGTATCCCTCAACTGGGAGATGCCATCTTGCAGCCCAGCCAGAATGGAGAAAAAGGTTAATGCATACAGGGCATCCCCACTCTGTGACTGAATTCCAGGGGCACCCAAATGCTTCAAGGGTGAAAACCTCAGATCTGAGTTGTTTTCAGTAGTTAAGAAAGTCATTGTCAAATATATACTTGTTCATGTTTCCTAATTTTTCTCATGAGTTTCTTTAAAACAAAAAACATAAAGGTGCTTAGAACAGAGAATTCAATAACTGATTGAGGCAATCTTTTTTTAAAAAATCTATAGTTAGTTGAGTTGCTGAATGATCACTTGACACTACAAGTGGGAGTTCAAATTTATTTTTGTGTCCTTGTAATAGTGATGTCCACATCTCTTTGCCTCCAGCTCTGTGTACCACATCTGACCCCAAGATCATAGGTATTAAAGTTTTCACTACATGACTGGTAAGGCAGCACTTTCCAATCAACCACCTTTTTACCACTTGTCTCTATTACACATTCAGTGAGGTCTATTATTTGTGAGGTTTAAGTGTGTTTATGAAATTGTCCTTTATAAACTGATAAGGACTTGTGGGTAGGCATTCAATGCACATGAATGCTAATGAGGGCCAGAATCTATCAGTCAGTGATAGTTTGCCCAGGAAAGGTAGTCATCCATTGGGATCCCACAGCCTCCACTTTTAAATCATAGAAAACAAAATATTGACTGTAGCCCATTTTCTGGACAATCAAAGTTGACTGTTTTCAGTGGGAACCAGTCATTTCATATGCTGAAGTTCTGTGTATAGGTTGTCTTCAGGAGCCCATACCTTCCACACATTAAAAAAAAAAAAAAAAAAAAACTTGTTCCCTGCATAAAAGTGAAATATTTTCCATGTCATAGCAATGTCACTCTTATCAAGAGTGAGATAAAAATCACGTTCAATTTCCAACAGGGTGCACTGTCACACCTGAGAAAATCTTTCCTCACAGAAACCAAATTATAGAGAATTGGCTTGGTTTCAGGCTTGGCTAACAAAATCCATGAAATCTATACAACAGTTGAGAAGCCTAACCAATAGTCTTGTAGAATATAACCAGCAGTCATTGAATTTAACCACTAAGCGTATAATATTTCTATGGAAAAGTATGCTCACAATTCCTATTTGGGATTCCAAAGATAATTTTCTCCTTCAAAATTGCATTGGCTCTTGATGTCTAGGAGATAAAAGCAATATAAAGGGCCATTTGTTTCCTAGTGTTACGCATTGCTTAAATACTGGCCCTTAATTTCTGCAGTTAGCTCTCTTCACATATCACTCAGGGATCATGTGTGCTCATACTGCTCATGTATCAGTGTCTCTCAAAGTGGCCCACCTGATGCAGTATCACCTTGACAGAGCCCTACCTACTGAATTTGAATTTACTAGTGTCTGTGTGCATCCGGGATTTTAATGTTTTATCTTTTACTAAACTCTTGAGGTGATTTTTAGGAATATTAAAATTTGTGAACCACTTTCTTAGAAGCAGAAAAAAGAGTGCATGCCTTGCTGTCCATCACCAACAGTGACTGCAAACAGCAATAATGGGTACTGATTGCCCTTATCATACTGCATTGCCATGATATGTTTATCTTTCTTCCTCACTTGCCTGTAAGCCCTTTGAAGGCAGAAATTGAGCCATATTTATCTTCATACTTTATGTGTTTAATACAATATTTGCTATGAAGAAATATTCAATAAATATCTGCTGAATAAATGAAACAATGAAATTATTAAATATACCTAGAGATAAGGTAATCCCGGTGTTTACATTTAAAGCAGGAGTAGGTTTCAGATGGAAATGTTACTTTAAAGATGTCCATTGCAAATTTTTAAAAATATTTTCATATACTGCTATGTTTTTCAAGTTTTGTTTATTTGTATTCTTAATGCTGTTTATTGGTAGATCATAGACTTTTAATTTCTTCTCTCCTACATATTAATGATTCTGTTCCAGATATTATTTAAAAAGTGAAAACTAGATTATACCTGCAGATAAGTAACACGGTAAAAAAGATGTGTTTGTATGGCCAAAATGAATGGAGAATGAAATAACCAGCATCTCGAATTTTGCGATTCTCAGTTAGGTCTGTCCCTAAATTATGTCTGACCTTTGTTCTGGCATGTCTATTCTCTATGTTTCATTTTAGTTTGCTTTGCTGTAACATCAAAATGACCACAGTGACTTAACTCATAGATACACACACACACACACACACACAGAAACGGGTGGTCTGCAGTACCCTGAGATTTAGAATTGCAAGGTGCTAAGATGTTGCGCTACTGTATCTTTATTTTCAAAAGTCTTATTTTGTTTTAATGCTATTTTATCTCATTTAAAGAAATCTTGCCCTTTGAAGTATATGGCTTTGTCTGAGCCTCTCTGAGCATAGCTGGCCTTTTTTCTGTTTCTTCTGTTCCTCCTTCTGTTCATTTAATTAGAGAAAACACATTTGCTGCCCACAAAGGCCTCCTTCCCACCCAAATCAGTAATCACAGAGGACTGACTGGTTTGCATTTGTTGTTGTTAGGATTCTTCTTTTTTTCCTCCTTCTTCTGTGTATTTTTCTACAAAAGAGATTCATTTAAAGAGTTGTTTTAACCTTTATTTCTTTCTTCAAAAACCTAAAAACAGTGTCGGGATTTATCATAAAAATAAAATGAGTGTTTGGTGGAGAAAGAATCATAATAATGTTTCTTGGGATCTTTGTTATTTTTCTGTTCTTGCAAGTTCAGTGTTTTACTTACTTATTTTTGCTACTTCCAGTGCATGTTTTGGCTTCTTTGTGTGTATGCCATCACAAGTCTTGCCAAAATATGTTGGAGAAACTGGGTGACAGCCAGTTTGCAACAAAAGAATTCCTCTGTTTTGACTTACAAATGGTCTTCTAACATCAACATAAACAAAGTGTGCCTTCCTCACATGAAAGAGATTGGATTAAATAACACACATAGGAAATTTATACCTTCTGAAGTATTTATTTTTGTAGGTATCTCACCAAAAGAATTTTTGAATTTGCTTTGATTCTGATAAGATCATGAGCAATTAATTTATCTTGTGAAAATATCGTTTAAAGCTTCTGAATTTCCAAATAGTTCATTTTGCTCTATCCACATGATCCCCTTCTTTTCTTCTCTCTTCTAACATGTCAACTGTAAGACATAATTTCTTGTTCCATAATTCCTCAAATGATCACTGTGAAAATCCTGTCAAGTCTCTTCCTACCGCAAGTGAATATTTATAGATGATTTATAAACTGTTGAAAACTAGAATTTATAATGAAGAACCTGGCAGGGCCTGAGATGTTTCTGCATTGGGAGGTGTTAATAGAACAGAAGAGCAGACATTACTAGAGAGAGCTTCAGCTTTCCAAAGCACACCCACAAAAAGGAAGATAATACACAGCCTGCTCGGAATGGACTGAAATCACTGAAATAATTATGGACTTCTCAAGAACTATAGTGTGCTTGTCTGTAGAGCCCTTACACATAAATGGATTTGAAAGAGCATTATAACAGCTTCCCTTTCAAGAGGATGACTTCAGCTTAAAGTCTCCAGGGTCTGGAGGTTTTATTGTATTGTATGGATAGACACGGAGTGGTTTCTTTCAGACTCATACAACTAAGAGTTTCAGAATCTCTCAGGAACATGATGTTGTGAATATCTAGGTTTCATGTCATTGAATGGGAAAAAAGATAAGACTCTCAAATTTGAATTCTCTCTCATACTTTAAGGACAAGAAAAATACAGAAATATTAAATTCATAGATAATTGCAAGACTTTCTGATGGCCAACAGTTTTAAGCTTCAAACAAATTGATTCAGTAGAAACCCAAATAGACTGATTTGGGTTTCTCTTCCTATTACCTTCCTTCTGCCCACTCTGGATTACAGCTGATTATAGGGGTTCAGTCACGATGGTGGGAAAAATTGTAAAATAAACCTTCTTGGAAGGCCAGAAGGGTTTTGCAAAAGCCTTAGAATAGAGTTATGGCTGAAGGCAGCCTAATCCTCTTTGAGCTATGGCAAGGGTAATTAACATAGGAATGTAGAGGAGTCATCTAAATAGCTTGTTTACTCATGTGGTCCTAAGACTAACCTTTAACCATCTGTGGGTGCATGATTGCTCTCTACTTGTGGGGTCAGCAGCGGTAATTACCTTCTAGTGTTGTTTACTTGAGACTTTTATCATTTAATGTGTGCTGAATAAATGCTGGGAAGGCCAGCGAGTCAGGGTCGCAGTTGCAACTTTTTACAGCACTCTCCTGGGAGTCTGTAAGCGGCCCCAGCTCTCAGCTGGACTGACAAGCATAATATCTGTGTCAGAGTACATTATTCATCCGTCATTGGATCAGGGTCTGCAGGAAGGACCCCCATAGCTGATAATAGCAAAGCATTGCCCCAAAGTCAGACAGTAGTAGTAAAAAGGAGTAGGAACAGGGCCAAATAATTCACAAGTAGAAATTGCAAATCTCTGTATAATTTTGAATTGCAAAAAAAAGGCCAATATTTTTCTAATCCAAAGAGAAAATCCTCATGTCTTTTTTTCATAAATGGCTATTATTAAAAAGCTATGGAAAAGATAAGTGTAAGATGAAGCCTCAAGAATTCATATGACTGGATTTATGGGCCCACTGTCCAGCAATACTTATCAAGTGCCTACTGTGTACTAGCCACTCTTACCAAGACTGTGAGAGTTTTACTTGTATTTCTTATATCCTCATGAAACCCCTAAGTTGTTGACTCTTATTAACACTATTTCATAGCTAAGAAAATGGAGGCATAAGTAGACCATGATCATGCAACTAACTAGAAGAAAAAAGTTTGACTTGAATCCGGGCAGTCTGGTGGGAAAGACCACCCACTTACCCACTTGCAATGTTGCTCATATGCTCCTGACCTATCTAAAACACATGTATGTGAATTATCAGACCTTCAGTCTCTCAAAACCTCCCATATCATTCATTAATCTATATTTAATTATTGGCATTTTTTGAGTATCTGTAGAGTATATTTTGTGTACTAGAAGAACTTGATTAAAATTGGGAGAGAAGAAATGAATGTGTGAGGCAGATTTAGGTTTAATTATGTGATTATAAAGCAACCTGATATGGTTTGACTCTATGTCCCCACCCAAATCTCATCTTGAATTGTAATTCCCACACATTAAGGGAAGGACCTGGTAGGAGGTGATTGGATCATGGGGGCAGTTTTCCCCATGCTGTTCTTGCAATAGCGAGTGAGTTCTCATGAGATCTGATGGTTTAAAAGTGTGCGGCAGTTCCCCCTTCACTCTCTCTCTCTCCAGCCACCATGTAAGACGTGCTTTGCTTCCCCTTCACCTTCTGCCATGATTGTAAGTTTCCAGAGGCTTCCCAAGCCATGCAAAACTGTGAGTCAATTAAACCTCATTGCTTTATAAATTACCAAGTCTCAGGTAGTATCTTTATAGCAGTGTGAAAATCGACAAATATACAATCTGTGAACAAACAGATGACTATATGGATCAATCCATATACGTAAATACTTATGAGAAAGAATCTCGGTGGAGAAGACAGAAATTATTGGGGAAAGTTTAATCATTTCAGACTTGATTTAATAAGAACAATATGAAGTATGGTAAGGTGAATAATGAGCTCCTGAAAGATATTCAGCTTCTAATCCCAGGAGCTCTGAATATGTTACCTTACATGCCAAAAGGGACTTCGCAGATGTTATCAGAGTTAAGGAATTTGAAATGGGGAGACTATCCTGGAGTTTCATGCTGAGCCCAAACTAATTATATGAGGCTTTAAAAGCAGAACACTTTTCCTAGGTGTCAGAGAAAGAGATGTGATGACTGAAGAAGGGTCAGAGAAAAACTCAGTGTTGCTGACTTTGAAGATGGAAGAAACGGCTGTGAGCTAAGGAATGCTAGCAACCTCTAGAATGTGGAAAAGGCAAGAAACCCAATTCCTCCCTAAGTCTCCAGAAAGAAACACCATCCTTGCATTGTTTATAGCCCAGATTGACTTGTGTCAGACTTTTGACCTTCAGAACTGTAAGAAAATAAATGTGCATTGTTTAAGCTACTAATTTGCAGTAATTTGTTACCACAGCAATAGAACACTAATACAACTGGTATACATTTGTTTGACAGGTCATAGAACTCTCACAGTCACTAACTCATTTGGTCCCAAAGCAATCTTAAGGGTTAGGTTGGGCAAAAGAAGACACAGAAGCTCAGGGAGGTTGAGTGGCTTATCTCAGGTTTCACAGCCAGTGGATGCCAGGCCAGCCTCCAAATTTAGAACTGACTCTGCACCCTGTTTTCAAGTATTCATGGATAGTAACACTCAAATGGTAGAGTGGTCTGACAGGTCAGAAAATCCCTTTACTGATCCTTATATTACTTAACTGATGCTTAATGAAGTTGATCCAGTGGTACACCACAGAGGTTGTGGAAAAAATAATTTAAGATAGTTTACAAGCCCTCAGTCCTTCTTGACTATACAGCTATAAATGAGAAACTATTCATCCTCATGGTGCCAGCGTAGAGCATCTGCATCTGCTTAAAGAGCCCTGACTTTTATAAACTATAAAATCATTTATACTGTAAAATCAAAAATTATTTTCTTCAAGATTCATCCTGTCAAAATGCACTGTGGTTATGATTCTATAATAAGCTTGTTTGATAAAATATCTCTGTGATTTGAATATGCTTAATAATTAAGGTAACTTGTTTAATAATTGATCCTTACATTGTGAACCTTCTAGTAAATCCATCATACATTTAGAAATCCAGACATTAATGCAAAAAGAGGGAATGCCTGTTCAATTTAATCTACATTACAGAGACCACAGTGTCCTTGTTACACAGCTACCAAGCCAAAAATTTCAATAATTTATTATCTGTAATATACAAATAATCAGATGGAAGTTGAAGACTTGAAAATTATTATTTGCCTGAAGAAATGGGAGCTTGGAAGAAAGGATGACTCATGTGTTCAATAAACGTTCGCAATTATCAAGACATCTAATAAAAATGGATGAGAATGGAAAGTTAATATGAACTAAATTTCATTGAATCAGAATGTATCCTTTATAAAAATAAGCTTTAACGAAATCACATTAATTAATATATTCAGTATTAACTAGATAAATTTACATGCTGTGTTTGTTTTAGATGTGATTACTTGAGTACTGCTAGGCTCTAACTAGCACAACAGTATAATTGCCATAAATGTCCCCATACTATACATCTAATGGGTTTTAACTATTTTATTTATTTTATTTTTGCATCTGGCCACAGGGAATAAATAGTCCTCTTCTCTAATGTCATTAATAAGTAAAGACTTTTACATTTACCAATCATTTTCATTTTCTCTTCCTTTTCTGTAATTTAATCCACGAAACATCTAAAGTCTCTAAAATTTATCTAAAGGAGAAATTGAATAAGATATCTTCTTAAAATATCTAAAATGTTGAGGTTTTAATAGGTACAAGTCATTTTGGTAGTTTTGGCATAATACTAGAAACTGATGGTGGGAGGATAGAATAAATTCATGCTTTTTAAGTGTTTATTATTTGTTGGGGATGCACAACATAAACATATAAAAAAAATAGTATTTTCTCAGAAAATCTCATGGTATTATCAATAGCTTTGGGTCATAGAGTGTAAGTACTATGTGGATGCCACTTCTTGCTCGACCTGCTCTTCCTCCCATATTTGGAATTCTCTTACATTCCTTTTAGTACCTGATTTGTAGAATTTTTTTTAACTCTCTGAAATAAGCCTATTGGTGTACTATATCTGGTCAAGGTTTCCTTCGAGGGAATCCTTGGGTATGAAGGATACCAAAAAACATGCGAGGAGAGAAGATCTTGGACAAAGAAGATCCTGAGAAAGGAAGCCAGATACATACACTCAGTGCAGTGGAAGGAGACCACAGCAACACAAAAGACCATTGTCTAGGCCACATGTATTTCCTCCTTCATCTTCCATGATTAAAGAGGCAGGATGGATTTTCCAATTTCGTCAAATCTGAGGTTGGTAAAAAATAGCAGATCTATTTCCAGGTTATTCCCAGAGAATTGACAGCTTAACAAGGTGTGGTAAAAGATAAAGGGAGATGGACAATGAGCCACTAGAGGCTGTCAAGCAGATGTCCTATGATTAGAACTCTGATTTAAGAAGACTGTAGGGTCCATCCATTGAGGCAAACTGGGACAAATTGCTAAACTAGCCATAAGCATACATAAGTATTATCTTATGTCCTCTGTGTAAAGGATGTTGCTTAAATAACAGCAAAAGGTTTTTGAAAATGGACTACGTTATAGTAAATTATGTTCCAAACATAATTGTTATTTTTGCCTTTCCAAACATAGAGTAGCTCAGCTGGTGGGTTATACAGCTATACATAGGTAGTTATACTTAGATTGTTTATTAATTATTTATAAATCTATTGCTTATGTGTTGATTTACTTTACAATAGCTTTATATAAACAGGTGTGTGTGTATGTGTGTGAGTGTGTAAATGAACTCTAACCACTTTAGGTGTGGTTATTAGCATTTGAAGTCCATTTAACCAGGAATCAACATTTTCAAAGTGGTTACTTAACATGTGACATATATTTATTGAAATATATCCCACAGTGCTTGTTAATCATAATTGGTGAAATGACAGTTGTCAAGATAGATGCATGGTTAAATATATTGTAGAAGCCTCACCACCTTGAATAAGTGAAATACAAAAGTTCAATAAGCCCAGAAGTTTAATGTCATTGGTGGAATAACCAAAGTCTACAGTCCCATTGGTCCTGTTTCTCTACTTCCTGGAGAAATCAGATGAAGGATTCTACTCTAAGCCTGACTTGATATGCTGTCAGAATATCAGTGCATTCACTTTAGTGAGCCTCTCATACAAGGTGGTAAAATCAACGTATCTAGGCAGAAATTGGATTTCCTCCAAGCTGTGTAACTGTTGCATAACCACTTAGGAGACATTTTGGTAACAAACGATTATAAGTTTGATGGAACTTGGTCTGAAATTTGGTTTTATTGTAAGATAGCACCTATTAGTAAGTTTGTGAGACAAGGGATATATATAAAATTGCCACTTAACTACTTACAGAGTCTACTAAAATTTACTAAAAGAATCTAACATTTGCTGAGTAACCTAATTGGTTTGAATCATTTTGTAATCTATCTAAATATATCTAAGTAAATCCAAGTCCAAATAGAATTAATCTTCATATCCATATATCTAGATACATATCCATATTTATATTCACACTCATGTCCCTATCTATTTTTGTTTAAGAAGCAGCATTCAGAGAGACAGTAAGGGAGAGATGAGGCAGTGACCTGCTGGAAACGCAAGGGAAAGATTGATTCAAGGAGGAAAAGGGCTAAGTTGGAACTATAATTTCTAGAATCCCATTTCCTGTATGGCCAGTTTTGTCCTAAAAAGAAATATGTGCAGGGTTTGGAAGGCAGCCCTATGCAGGCAGCCATTGCTCTCTTAAGGTCCTAGTGGGTAAATGTGCTGAGAAAGCATACAGAAGTCCCAGCAAGTTCCAGCTGTCTTTTCCCTCCTTGCTCTGCAATCACCTCTTCTTTCTGACTGCCAGCTTTGTAGTGACTATACCACTAATCTCATATCCACTGCCAGGTACAGCGACAACAGCCTTTCATTGACTTACTGACCAGCTCTCCCTTTCTCAACTCTTAATCCAGCAGCCAGATGGTTATCCATCCTTCAGATTCTCAAATGATGCTGCCTTTTGTTCTTTCCCTGGTTTATAGGATCTGAGGTATCAAATAAGGAAGAAAAGATGGTCTTGTGGAGAAAGCTCTGGATGAGGAGTTAAAACTTGAGCATCACAAACTCTTCCTCAGTGTGTTTATATATAAACTGCCAATTTTATAAATTGCTCCAAATTTTATAGGCATAGGAAGAGACTTCTACAATATAGTGTGTGGGGAAAATACATATTTTAAGATGCTCATGTAAAAGATAATACCTCAATGCAAGAAATTCTTACTAACATGACTGCTCATATTTTGTCCAGTTTGTGAATTTCTAGCCAGTAAGCATACATTTAGATTTGTGTACCTATAGACCAATATGTTGATTTTTGCCCCATAAACAAAATAACTTCAGAAAAAGAAGAGCCTGAAATATTAAGGGCTTAGATTTTCAGTTTTTTAGCTCATTTCATGATAATGCAGCTTCATAATGATGTTGCAAGGAATTCTATGTATGTCCTTTACTAACTGAAAATGTGATCATTCTCTATTTCACTTAAAGCTTAGGAATATGATACTTGATGTTGTGCAGAATACCAATCAGCATAATATATAGTCTCTTCCACTCAAAAACTGAAATAAGGCTTGGCAAGGAAGACACATACACATTTACAGTTGAAATACAAAAAGTGGCAAGACATGAACAAATGTTTTAGACGTGTTAGCGTAAGTATACATAGGTCAGAGACTGGATCATTCATGGCTGATATAATCCATGGATTCTTCTAGACTTGGTAATATGTAGCTAAGCACAAAAAAAGAAGGGAGGAAATATCAGGTTGGGTGAACAGCATGGGCAAATGCAAAGTTAAATTTAATAAATACTGAATACCAACTCAGCCAAGGCATTCACAGAAAGCAACATCACAGATAAAAGCATTCGTCTTGGGTGTAGAAGAAGAAATTATCAAGCATTTCATAAACTGTCTGAAGGACATTTTAAACATATGATTCTGTCCATGCTCACAAAAAAACAAGTCCTGGTTTTTGTGAAGGAGTTTATAAAATATTTGATCCTCAACTAAGTTGTTTTTCCTTCCTGTTCACTTGGTGGTAGATATCCAAGCATGATAAACCTCTTCACAAGTGGTATGTTATTTCAACTGGCTTCCAAATGTTTGGGTTTTAAAATGGTTCAGTTATTCTCTTCTGGAAGGCAGTTGTCAAGGCCAATTACAAAATGTTCTTTAAAATACGACTAGCAGCACATTGAAAGAGGCCCTTTCAGTGGACGAAATTCATGGCTGCCTCATACGTTTGGCATCTTCCTCCCAACAGAACAGGAAGTAGGGAACATATTTGTTTAGTCAGGAAACTTGCACCCATTGTTTGTGCTGGCTACGCGGGAGGGTGAGTGGGTATTTATATTCCTGTTCTGATTGCTGGCCACTTTTGATTCCTCATTAATGGTGTTTGGAGAGTTGTGAAAAGAAATATAACAGCACACAATTATTTTCATAGACTTCCTTTAAAGTACTATAATTCCTACAAATATTGCCCGAGTCTCCTACTGAGACAATCAGAACATAATTTCAGATAGAATAGAGTACAAATAAAGTAAGATGAAAGGCTTAAGCCAGCTAATATTTCTATAAATGATAGGATTTTAAAATACATGTCTATTAGAACTATAATTTTCAAGTGATAATTTCCATCTAGTTGTGAATTTAGGAAAGTATGGAAAGAAGTATTTTTTATGTCATGCTTTTTTTTTTGTTAGTTTCTGGTCTATGTGTGTATAGAGATCCTTTTTGCTACCTCATTTTTGCTCATACTTGGAATATACACAAAAATGATGTAAACTCTCCAGTTTTCTTCCTGTGTGCAAGGGCTTCTAGAGGACCTTATC
Organism: Pongo pygmaeus; assembly: GCF_028885625.2. Taxonomy (NCBI): domain Eukaryota; kingdom Metazoa; phylum Chordata; class Mammalia; order Primates; family Hominidae; genus Pongo; species Pongo pygmaeus. The sequence continues at coordinate 102,661,171 of NC_072380.2, forward strand.
TTTCTTCTATAACTTCTTCACCCCTTCATTCATCTGCAGAGCCACGAATGCTTAAATCTGTTAGGACTAAGATATCAAATGCTGCCTTGCAGTGGAAATTTTCAATATTAATTAAATAAATAATTATGTTAAAACTCTGTGCATGTGGTTCGTGTTTTTTATAATTTTTTTGAAAGTTCTTTCTGATTAGAAGAACTATGTATATTTTTGCACACAATAGTCATCTGATGTACACAAATTTACTTTGAGCTCTCTAACAATGAGGCTTGTTTATTTGCATTTTTGGTTCAAGATTCAAAAACTCTCTTACCCAGAGATGCCAAGAGGTAAGTGAATGCATGAGGAAGGTCATGGGGAAAACTGAGAGGCATTACAACAAAGATGGTAAACTGAAGAGCATAGCTATTCCCAAACTGATTGTCTCCCTATAAAAATGGGAGCTAGTACTGCCAAATACTCTATTTTGTGAGAAGCTAAAATGCTGAAATTTGATACAGAATTTCCCGATGAAAGAAACCCTTGTATGCTACAAAGCAAGGCTATGAGGGGATCTAGGCTTCAGGATCAACATTGATATCCCTTGTAAACTTTTATATCTTATAAATGTGACAAATGTTTGGCCTCTTGAACAGTGAAAACCAATGAGCTATATCCAAGATCCATTTTGACAAGGACTATTTCATCTAACACTAAAAATGTTAGTTACAGATTATTTATATAATTTTATATCATTTATTAGTACTTAAAAATTTTATATCATTATCTCAAATTATCTATCCACCCACCCACCCATTCATTCATCCACCTATCCACCCATTTATCCATCCATCCGTCCATCCGTCCGTCCATCTGTCCGTCCGTCTGTCCATCCATCCGTCCACCCAGCCCCCCACCCATCCATCCATCCATCCATCCATCAATACACATATGTCTCTGAGGTATGTGGCATGGTTATTAAAGAATCTGAGCTTGAGTGTCAGACTGCTGATGTCCAAACCTTGACTCATAGCTATTAATGAAGCATCCTTGGGCATTTACTTAACCTTTCACTGCCTCAGTTTCCTCATCTGTAAAATGTGGCTAATGGCAGTTGGCATGGCATAGAATTGTTCTGAATACTGAGATTAACTTTGTCCAGCATCTCCAGTAATGTTCTTAACTTTCTGGGCATTTTCATGCCTGCTGCTAGGGAACAAAAAAGTGATCTCCTTGATTCCTTTCCATTCACCAATGTGAGATACTCAAATAAAAGCAGAAATGAGAACAAGAGCCCTCTGGACATGTACTGTTGTGTAAAGATTTCTTTACAGGATTTGGGGAATACAATTTTGTCACAAAGCTGTTAGCCATTATAGTTTCTGTGACCCCAGTGCTAGGCTGCTTTAAAAATAAGTCATAAACCTATATACTTTTTCAAATTGTCTCGTATGACCAATTACTTAGGCATGTCTTTAAATAAAGTTGTTCTCTCTGTCTCGTATCCATTTCACAAGATTAATTCTTCATGTTACAAGAAGATTTAGAGTACGGTTTCTTTAAATAGCAAGCCTTCAATGCATTCAAAGTATGAATCAATTTATAAAAAATTGATTTATATACAACTTTACAGGAACAAATCTATTGCCTAAAAGCTGTTACAGGACTCAATCCAGCAAGCTTTAACAAATGTGGAATGAATTGCTTGTCTAAAAGCAAAATAACTATTCATAACTCCCTGCCCCCACCTCAGTTCTTTCAATACCCACACCTTTGTCTAGTTCTTTGAACTGGTGTCCAAACTAAGTAAACCTTGCAAGAAAATTTCATAATAATGAATATACACCCCACATGCTGAATTAAACATTTTTGAAGAGAGGTTGTTGTTCTACATATTGGCTGTCTGTAAAAAATTAATTGATGATTTTCCAAAGCAAAAAGCAAAAATAAAATTCCAAATTAGGGTAATTGCTTTACTCTATGTGAGCTGCATAGCTCTTTTTTGTTGCTGTTTTTGCTAGTTATTTGTTGGTCCTAAAGGAAAATAAAACTCAAGCCTAGAAGCATTCATCAGTGGGAAATTCTGACTGACCTTCCTGGCAGGCTGTCAAAGTGCCATTTAGCACACTAGCTATAAACGTGCAAATAATAACCCTTGTTGCCAGGTAAATACAAAAATCAAAACCAAAAAAATCACTGAGCTCCCCCCTGAGGTGGACCCTTATTTCCATCTGCCTGGTCATGCAAGTCTCATTGTGCCATTAACTACACCTTGTGCTTCTGGTCCAGTGTAAAAGTGTTTGGCTTACTTGCATTGACATGTAATTAATGCATGTAACTAGATGATTAATGGTACCGTGCCTGTTCTCTTAGAGTTTAGCTGAGGACTCCAGAGTTGACAATAATAGGTGTTAAATGCCAACAAATTCCAAACAGAGACGTTAGATCCATCAGTGTCTAGCCTTAGTGAGACATGAACTGCTTCTGTGGTGCTTTCTTCATCCTATATAAGAAATGGAAGTTTAAAAAGTAATTGATAAGATAAATGAAAGAGAATTGGAGCTACCTTGAAATTCATGGGAGAACTAGCACTGTGTCCACTGGAGTATGTCCCAGAAATTGTGGTGTTTGACTTTCCCTGGAAAGACCTGAAGATAAAGGGCTGGGTGGGGACAACTGTGAGGGAGAGTGAGCAGCAAGACCACAGGAAAGACTCTGCATATGCAAGCTGGGGGAGGGTACAGATGAGCTTTGCTTCCCAGGGACAAGAATGTACAAGTAGCTGGGCGGGAGAACGCTGTAGGAGAGGACTGCCTGTCAGAGAAAAGTGGATTGTGCCTTGGGAGCAATTGCTGAGACCTTGCCAAAAAGATAGAGGGAGAGGCAATTGCTTGGAGCGGGCAACATGGCCAACTCCAGGGTTTCCACGCAGTCCCAGAACTCACAGAAAAGCGCCATCTACTACCCAGACAGATTCTCCACCCGGCAACACTGAGTAATTCCCCAAGTAGTTTTTCCCTTTCTGTGAAAGCGTTTCTGTTCCTGGAATACCCTTTTCCTGCCTTGTCTGATCTGCCTGGAAGCCCTTTACCTTCAGGCCTTTCCAGAGAGAGTCAAACACCACAGTTTCTGGGACACATCATTGCATATTCCGGTGGACACAGCGCTAGTTCTCCCAAGAATTTCAAGGTAGTACCAATTCTCTTCCAGACAAAGATGCCAGAGAACAACAGTCCCAACCAAGTGAGATCTTTCATCTCAGTCCCCTCCTTTATTCTGGACCAGCCAGAGGCAGTGGAGCCAGCGGGCAGGAGGTGGGAAGGGGCAGAAAGCAGTACGTTACCTCCCCTACCACTACTGCAGGGGGAAAATCTTGACACTGCAAGGGAGTTGGAGCGCTTATATAGATCTGACTTGTTATGTTAATACCTGGAAATGAGATTGCTGTATTGCTTAAAATTGGGATCTGTCAGAGATATTATTAGAGGCAGGGAGGAGAGATTAGAAAGGAGATTAGCTAGAGTGGGTTTGAAGGACTTTCAGGAGAAGAAAAATAAAGATTTTTCTGATCGGCATAGCTGTGTTCGCCCATTCAATAAACATTATTTATACAATGAAATGAACTAAAAATAGCCCTTATTAATTAGGAAATGGCAAGGCAGCAGGAGTTGTACAGTTCTCTGAAATAAAATGCCGGGAGTATAATGATAAATAGAAATGCTGAGAATCTTTTTTAATATTTCATTGTAAAAGAAGTCTGCGAAAGTTCAGGATAATGGGCTCATTATTTGTTACTAAAGATGTCATCGAAGCCTCACCTGAGAATCACCTAGACTTCGCTTCCTCATTTTCCACTGATTAAGTGGAAATCAGTCACTAAATTCTGTCTCATGAAAGTAGCTGTCAAATCAGTTTCCTCTTTTCCAATTTATTCCTACAGCCCTAGTTCAAGTCCTCATCATCTGTTACATGGGCTATTGCAATAGCTTCTTCTGTAGTCTCCCTGCCTCTGATCATATCCCCTTCTGTCCATCCTTCATATTATAGCCAGAATAATCTAAAATGCAAATTATACCACTCCCTCTCTTGGAATACACCAGTAGCTTCCCATTGATGACAGCACAGCTTCCCAAGCTTTGATCCTGGCTCCTGCCCACCTCCCTACTTAATTTTCCACCATTCTTCTCCACCCAGCAACACTGATTAATTTCCCAGAGTTTTTTCCTTCCTGTGAAAGTGTTTCTGTTCCTGGAATACCTTTTTCCTGCCTTGTCTGATTTGCCAACACCTTTGGTTCCCTTTTTGCTATGCCCATCAAAGGATCTTCTGAGGCTCTATTAAACACACAGGCTCACAAGGCTAGACTAGGCCACAGTTGGCATCAACTTATCAGAGGGTGCCACATAGGAATCACAGCTTGCCAGCAGGGTATCACGAAGTGAAATCTCAGGGAAAAAGCCCATACGACTATCATGTCCCCAGGGACAGCTCAAGGGCAAGGAGATGAAATCCACATCTGGGCAGTTCAGTTTCTGCCCTGGCATAGAAGAAGATACCTGCCTCACAAGGCCAATAGATCTTGTAAAAAGTGCATAGTCACTGCTTCCACAGGTCACTATACTCAGAGAAGCTTGAAGCTATGGCTCCCCCATCTGATATTTGTAGTTCACTTATTGTTCTCCCATTCTAAATGCAATTTACCAACCAGGGGTCATTCTACCATCAGTAAGGTTGCCTGGCAATATTCTTAATACATACCATCTTATCTGGCTTCCAGGCAACATTGTTAGCGAGTGACCGTAGGTTGGATTCTCATTTGTGCGGCAAGAAAAGAGTTTATTAATCCTTCCATCTGTTCCTTTCTCCTCTATGGGACTTCCTTATCTCTACACCTTCACCTTAAGTTATTTATTCTGTTTTCTTTACAGCCTGTGGATCTTGCACATACTTATATCATTGGCTGCATCCTTGCAAATGGCAATTGTTTGCTGTATTAAAGTACTTTCCAGGACTACTGTAACGGTGTTGCTTTTTGTAGGATGGGGTGGGAAGATCATAAATATATGCTCTCCAACTCTGAGGATTTTTGACCATATTTGGTTGTAACAAAATAACAAGAGTAGATAAAGTCCCCAGACATATTTTGTGGACTTTGTCTTTTCTCATTCACTGGATGTAAAGACCAACTTATTAGATTTGGTAATACAGGTATTAAAAAAAAAATTAGATCTTTCAAAGACTACTAGATAAAATGAAAACATGAGCTAAGTTAAATTAATGCTTTAACACTTTTAATTGAGAAAATGTGACTTTTAAAAATCAGTCCAGCTCATGAATTAAAGATCCTCTTTAAACTATAGACCATGGAGGACCTGTAATAGCTCTACATCCAGGTTCAAGTGATGTCCTCCATCTAGAGCAAATGATGACCTCTGGATTTAATGCATATGTTACTAGCAGTTTGATCCCTTAGATTCAGTCCATGAATTTTAATCCTCTTTACAAGATGTTCAAAATGATTGGAAAAGCAGAGTTGAAGGTAAACAGGAGCAGCTGTTCACCAGAAAACCTCTCTGTACCTGACCTCTGCTGGGTTAACACAATGGATTCTGAGAGAACATCATGACTCATTCTCCTCCTGGTATTTATCACAGACTCATACATTTTGCCCTTTCTTATATACTGCTTTAATCCTGTCCTGATCACGGAACATCATTATCCCCACTTGGAAACTGACTCAGAGGTCAGTGCGATGCAGCATGGCCGTCCTATTCAGCCTTGTTTGCTTCCTCCCACTCCCTATAACTCTGGGGAAGGTTGAATGCCCTGAGGAATTTGACAGAAGTGTGAGGCCTGGGCTCTAGTGATATCAAAGTTTCATAATAAAAAGAAAGGAACTGGAATATAACCTCATTGTGGAGGAGAGATAAAGAGGAGATAAAAGATACACAAAAGAAAAGGAAGTGGCAGGTGCTGGCAGAAGGCTGAAACAGTGAGTTTCCACTGCAGAGACAGTGTGAGGAAATATATAAATTGCCAATAGGAAACGGGATTCTCTCACCATTCCATAACACACTGGGCTGAAATGTTCAAGTGGGAAGAATGACAGCCAAGGCCAACCTGAGCTCCACTCCTGCCCTGCTGTGCCTAGATTTCACTCATTTCCAGCCCTGGGTGCTCTTGTCTCACCTATGTGAAAGTGGAGAAAACACAGGAACACTTTGTTTTCTCTGAACTGTCTGGGGAAAAAAATGCTGTACAGTAAATCAAAAAACCAAACCCTGTGTAAACTGTGAAGAAGGCTGTACTAAATCTAGAAATGGAAGGTACCCGAGGTGCTGCACTGAAACCACTGTTTCCTTATGGATTTTGACTCTCAAGTGCTTATTGTATATGAGTTAAAGTCCATGCAAAAATACTTATTCTACTCTGAGTATGCTGTGGGCAGCAATAATTGAGGTATGACGAGAACATATTATGGTAATGTAAACCCAAGTTTGCTTAATGGTAGCATGTCTTCAGAGATGAAGCCATTGAAGTTGTCTAGCCAGATACCTGGAAGAATCTCCTTGCATATAATTATTAGGAGGTATGGAGTTAGGAATTTGTGTATTTGAATATTCTGCCTCAAATTTTTTATTTAGTTGTTTTCCTACACTGGCTCAAGTGGCAGCAACATAATAGATGATGCTGAGTAAAACTCCTGGGCATATTTCTTTCCAGAAAAGACTTAAAATTGAAAGGAATAAATGCATTTATTCACTTGCACATTAATTCAGTGGATTCTCTCTGGGGTCCCATGGCAAGACTTGCTTTAAGTCACAACCATCTTACAACATGGTATCTTTGGTCCATATTAATGACAACTAACACTTATTGAGTGTTAATCCTTATACATATAGTTTCTCATTTTTTAAATGACCAAACCCCATGTTACAGGTACTTTAATTTCATAAGTTATTTTCATAAATCATTTCATAATTTCATAAAATCATTTCATAAATTACTTTCATAATTTATGAAATTTCAAAAAAATTTCATAAAATCATTTCATAAATTACTTTCATTTCATAAATGAGAAAACTGAAGGAAGAGGTTCTGTAATTAGTCCAAGGTCATATACCTGGTAAGTAATAGAGATGGATATTGAAATTCATTAGTCTGGCTCCAGAGCCTATGTGGTTTAACCACTACCCAAACTGTATCAGGAGCCTGAAAAAAAATAGGATTTGTGCATGTCTTGGAGTGGAGAATGAAGGACAATAATGTACAGTCAAGCATGCGGTGACCCTGCCTCTTCTGATGAGTGTCAGTTGTGCTTTTCCTACTGCCCTTCCTGATTAGCCTTCATTTGGGCACCATTCGCCTTCTCTTCTGTGTCCTCATGTTGCCCACAGCCTTTGTCTCATTCTAGATAGCAATACCCACAGCTGTCTTTTCTTCTCACTCTATTTCCTCCTCCTGGTTGGTATCAATTCCCGGATTAGTAATCAAAAACTAATATATTTCCAAATACATATCTCTACCTTAACTACCAAACCCATTTCTAGCTGACTTTTGGCTATCAGCACCTGACTGTTCCACAGGCTCCTGAAACTCAACATGTCTAAAAATGGCTCCACATTTTTGAGTTACATGTTGCTATGATATAAATGTTTATATCTCCCTAAAATTCATTTGTTGACATCTTTACCTCTCAGGTGGTGGTATTAGGAGGTAGGGCCTTTGGGAGGTGATTAGGTCATGGGGTTGAAGCCCTCATAAATGGGATTGGTACTCTTATAAAAGAGGTCCAAGAGAGGCTCCTTGGCCCTATGCCATGTGAGATTAGAATGAGAAGACCACTGTCTATGAGGGAACAGGGCTTCATCAGACACCAGATTTACCAGCACCTTGATCTTAGACTCCCCAGACTCTGGAACTGTAAGAAATGCATTTCTGTTGTTATGTCTATGGTATTTTGTTATAGCAGCTTAAATGGACCAAGACACACCTGTAGGCTTTAAATGTTTATATTTGAAAATAAAAGAGAGGAAAATAAATAAATAAATAAATAAATAAATAAAAGACTCCACAGCCTAGTGGATAGGCTCTGTTCCCGGACTTGCTTCTCTTCCTGTATTCTGCGTCTTAGTTAATGACACCATTTCTGACTTGTAATTCACAATCAGCAATTGCTACTTTGCACTCACCCAAACCCTGCCCACTTGAGATTAGAGATCATTTTTCTAATCCAGCTGTTTCTTCTACCTCTGCAGCCTTTACTTTATCTTAGGTGTGTGTCACCTGCCTTGTTTGGCTGCCTGCCATTAGTTTTTCTCTCTTCTATTTATTTCTTCCTCTTTATTTGCAAGATTACAATTTTCCAAACTTTGACCATCTTAATTCGGTATCTAGAAATATAGATCAGCTTTCTATCATTAATAATATAAAATCCAAACTCAAGATGGCTGGCAAGCTCTTTCAAACAGAGCTCTTGTCTACCCATACCAATATAATATTTTTAAAAATAATAATAAAATGGTCGTGGCCAGCTTGCTTTACCTGCCTTCCATTTCTCACACTGAAGCAGTTTAAGAGCCAAATTTGCAGAGTCAAGATGAGAACAGTAGCTTTGAAAGTGCAAATTGAGGCTGAGAAGGAAAGAGACAGCTCTTGTTTGGGACATCTTGCTTCTTACCCTCTCCATGGTCCCTCGATCTATCTAATTCCTTACCTCTCCTCTACCAACCCACTCCTCCATCTACTCTCCTCTTGTATTCAGCCTCAAGGAGGTAGTATAGCCACTGATGCTAGAGGAGAGGCTTACTGGAAGAAAGAATCATCAAGACCTAAATTTAGGGTAGATTATTAAAAACAAAACAAATATAACCAAACCAAACCAAACAAAATTAAAGCAGCAGGGCACAAATGGTACATGCCCGCCTATAATCCCAGCTACTTAGGAGGCTGAGGTGGGAGAATCACTTGAGTCCAAGAGTTTGAGACCAGGCTGGGCAACATAGTGAGACCCATCTCTACAAAAAGTAAAGATTAAACCTTTCTCACTGCCAAGATACACAGCCTGCTAGTACCTCTGATATATTTGTTATGAGTTGAAATATATTTCTCAGAATGTGACTGTGTTTGGAGATAGAGTCTTGAAAGAGGTGATTACAATAAAATAAGGTAATTAAGGTGGGCTCTAACCTAAAATCACTGGTATCTTGTAAGAAGAGGAAATCAGGATATAGACACGTAGAGATGGAAGATCACATGAAAACACAGGGAAGAGATAGCCATCTACAAGCCTCAGAAAAAAAGAAGCCTCAGAACAAGCCAACCATGCCAACACCTTGATCTTTGACTTCTAGAACAGTGAGAAAATAAGCTTCTGTTGTTTAAACCACCCAGTCTGTGGTACTTTATTATGGTAGCCCTAGCAAACTAACACAATGAAATAATAATAGGCTGGCACAAAGAAATAATAATAGGCTGGGCACAGTGCTCATGCCTGTAATCCCAATACTTGGGGAGGGTGAGGTGGGAGAATTGTTTGAACCCAGGGGTTTAAGACCAGCCTGGGCAATGTAGTGAGACCTTACCTCTACAAAAAAAAAAAAAAAAAAGAAATAAAATTAAAAATTAAAACTCAGCTGGGTGTGGTGGTGCACACCTATGGTCCTGACTACTCAGGAGGCTGAGGAGAAAGGACGACGTGAGCCCAGGAGTTTGAGGCTGCAGTGAGCCGTGATCATGCCACTGCACTCCAGCCTGGGCCACAGAGCAAGACCCTGTCTCAAAAAAAAAAAAAAAAAAAAAAAAGAGAAATAATAATAGCTAGTATGGTTTTTGAGTGTTTACTATGTGCCATGTTTTGTTTGATTTTGATATGATCTATGTTTTTAAACTTATTTAGTACTCACAACAACTGTAAGACAGTATTACTTTTATTTCTTGTATGTGGATGAGGAAGCTGCAGTACAGAGGTTTAATGTTGTGTTAAATAGCTAGAAAGAATGCAAAAGTAGAAACTAGGTAATCAGAGAAGATATGTGTACTCTTGCCCTGAAAATATTAAATATCAACTGTTTCCACAAATCAATAAAGGAAACAAAGACAACTCAATACAAAAATAGGCAAAATACTTGAAATGAGGTTTCACAAAAGGTGTATCTACATATCTACGTGACCCATAAATATATGAATAGCTGCTAAGCCTCTGGTGGGTATGTAGTGCTACCGCATTTTATTTTTTACTTTACTAAGAAATGCAAATTTAAAAGGAATTGGGATTGAATGTACTCTGTGCTGCCTGCCACACCCCTTTTTATGTTCTAAGCTTGAGACACCTCTGACTTCCTGCATTGCTGCAGGGAGAGTACCATGATCCTGGAGTTTTTTTTAAGACTTTGCAGATGATACTCTCCCTCCTCTGCCTTTTTTTTTTTTAGACAGCGTTTTGCTCTTATCACCCAGGCTGGAGTGCAGTGGCATAATCTTGGCTCACTGCAACCTCTGCCTTGGGGTTCAAGTGATTCTCTGGCCTCCGTCTCCCGAGTAGCTGGGATTACAGGCACCTGCCACTATGCCTGGCTAATTTTTGTATTTTTGGTAGAGATGGGTTTTCACCATGTTGGCCAGGCTGGTCTCGAACTCCTGACCTCAGGTGATCCACCCGCCTCACCTTCCCAAAATGCTGGGATTACAGGTGTAAGCCACCGTGCTTGGCCCTCCTCTGCTCTTGACCAAAATAAAATTGCACCATCACTGTCGCTCAGATGAAACCTCTCTGTTTTCCTCTGGGTGCCTACTGTACTGCGTATGCCCCTTATCATAGTACCCACATTGATTGTAATTGATACATCTGTCCCTCTCATTGGGCAATTAGCAATGTGGGGTCAAGGACTGACCGAATTAACATTATAGTTTCCTGAAGCATTGAGCATGTGGCTATAATATATTCTGTGGTTAACACACAATTGTTGAAATAATCCTAACTCCTCATTATGCTCTTTTGTCAGATTATTTTTCAGGTTTACGCTGGGCTATGTCTATGATTTCAATGAATAGCTGAAAATTAAGAGTTTGATGTTTTGTAAATAAGTATCTTAATGGATTTATTTGGCATTGTCTACCAACAATGCTTATTGATTCTGCTTTCAGGAGTTTTGTTCTCCACTTATGAACTAACCTAAATTGGTTTGGCCTTTATAATTGTCCAGTTGTTTTTAGAAGATATCTACAAGGCCGGGCACGTGGCTCATGACTGTAATTCCAGCACTTTGGAAGGGCGAGGTGGGCGGATCATTTGAGATCAGGAATTTGAGACCAGCTTGGCCAACATGGCAAAACCAAGTCTCTACTAAAAATACAAAAATTAGCTGGGCCTGGTAGTGCATGCCTGTAATCCCAGCTACTTGGGAGGCTAAGGCAGGAAAATTGCTTGAAGTTGGGAGAGGAAGGTTGCGGTGAGCCAAGACTGCACCACTGTACTCCAGCCTGGGCAACAGCAAGACTCCGTCTCAAAAAAAAAAAAAAAAAAGGTATCTACAATCTGAAAGGACTAGAGGTGGATGAGGACAAAAAGCCTGGGCTGCCACAACCTTGCCACATATGGGTGTTATATTACAATGAAAGTGGGTCTCAGATGAGAGTGTGCCACACATTTGAACACTTCTCAGCAAGCGACACAGTGATGTAACCTGTTCTGCTGGCTCCTGACGTCCCTTTTCTCTGTCATTTTGGGTATGCCACAAGCACCTTGAATGAAAAGTACATGCTGATGGTAGGAAAGGTTAACCTTCCAGCTGAATTAGATATTAAATTCTCCATAAGGAAGATAACTAGAAGCTGAGTTTTGATTCTAAGACATAACTTGAAGATATTAAGTTGCTGGGCTCACCAGGTTATTTTACTCTATACCTGGAAAGGTGAAGATACCTGCAGAACATATTCAAGCAACCGCATTCCCTGAACACCACTCATTTTACCAATGAAAAATCATTTCTGATACTGTTTTTGCCAGTTAGAAATGCTTTAGAAAGCACTTTCATTTTTGACGTGCTTGCAAGCCGTAAGAAGACTCTTGATTAGGATCTTTCAAATGTTAACTAGCTGCTATTACAGTGTGAGCTTCTAGTTAAAATCTTCCAAATGTTAATTAACTGCATCTAGGATATAGATTAACTACATATACACATAACTATTTATACTAAAGTACTTAAAAGAAAATTATAGTTGTACACAATATTGCCATGGAATTTTCCAGAGTTGTACCAATTTACACTCCCAGAAGAAAATGAGAGTTCTAGTTGCTCCACATCCTCACCATCATCACTGCATTCTTTAAAATTTTTAATTTAGCCAATCTGATGGGTACACACTGCTACTGCATTGTATTTTTAACTTGTATTTCTCTGGTAGTTAACAAAGCTTAGCAGCTTTTCATATATTTATGGGTCATGTAGATACATAGATGTGCTTTTTGTGAAACTTTTCAAGCCTTTTGCCTATTTTCCTATTGAGTTATCTTTATTGATTTGTGGAAACAGCATATATTTAATATTTTCAGTGCAAGAATATAAATATTTTCTCTGATTACCTAGTTTCTACTTTCACAGTTCTCCTTCATGTTAACGTGGTTGTTTATCAGTAAGAATTTTATCTAGAGTTGGACTATGCACCAGTCACATTATATGATCTTAGTAGAAAGCTAGGGGAAATGAGAAAACACTTTATGTTTTAAAATGAATGTACGTTAAATTCATTTTGTTTTATCAAATGTTTGGTAATTAGAAATTTTTATTAATACTAATCTAAAATATTAAGCAATAGAAATCCCAAAGAGGGGAAAATAAAAGGAAGATGCATGGAAGGACAAAAGTATCTGCAACTTACTAATCTTAGATATTATGACTTACTCATACAACCATGTTTTGTAGAACCATAATTAGAATGCTTCTTTCCGACACACTGGTGTCATTAAATTGCTATCAGATCCTTCTTTTAAGATATTTGGCCATCAAAATTCACTATGAATCCCCACAGCTTTTCCTTCAAGTATATCTTCCAAATGAATCATTCTTGTGAGTGCTTTCTACTTGGCAATTCCTTTTAAGTTCCAAAGGTTTCAACATCACTAGAGCACTTATTTTTCTTCTATGCTTCAGAGAAAGGGTAACGAACATTAAAGTGGCATCATGATGCTGAAGAAAATATAACTAGTTTTTGGTATCAGAAAAAGGGAAATTTCTAGAACAAGCTTCCTCCAACAGAGTTTTCAAGCAGCAACTGCTGTCTAGGCATTCCCTGAAATGTTTCTAGAAGGAGGTGAGTTGATGTTACTAGCAATGACTTGAATTCACCAAAGTTTTATAGCTTCCTGGGGAACAAAAGATTTTATGAAGATAATTCTTCAGTGTTTCAATATAGTAAGAGTCTTTCAGATTGCTAAAAGATCATTAGCCTACCTTATGAAATATTTTATCATCAAATTTGAGCAATAATAATAAGATTTCATCCTGTTTAATGAAAAATGAGATCCAAGAGTGACCTTTATCTTAAATTTTATTCCTGTAACCAAGAGTATTATTCAAAGTTTGTTCTTAAATTATTGACTTTTAAAAATTTTTCGAATGTTGGGTTGTGAATAGATACAGAGGTCTGTTTATGCATCAGGTATTTGAAACAGTGGATATTGTCTAATTTTCCTGAAAGGTTAGGAAGATTCCCCAAGGAGATAGGCCTTGAGAAGAGTTTGAAAGAGTAGACGACTTGACCGAGGCAAAATTAGAGTGTAGGTGAGAAATGGAGTGTAGTAAAGGGCATACAAAGGTAAGTTCAGCAAGTCAACTTGCTGAGGGCAAGCTTAAAATGACAGTTTTGAAATCATATTCAAACTACCCTGAAGGAACTGTAAATCAGTTCTGTGGATGATAAGTTTTATAAGGTATATCATTGAAACTTGCTAAAATAACTGCATTTTAGGTATGCTATGAGAGCTGAGCTGTGCTTTAATGAGCTCTGTACTTAAGCTATCACTCTTCCTTTTGTGTGCCATAGTCACATTTTCTTTATCTCAATAGACACTGTATATTATTTTAATTATATCTTATTTCTTTTCTCTCAACTGTGATATTATTTCTAACTACAGCATCATATTTTATGAATCTCAGTTTTTTTAAGTTTACATTTCTTTAATTACTCCATTGTAGACAATTTTTTTGGCCATAAAATTTGCACAAACATCTTTTTTTTTTCTTATTTTACCTTTCTCCACAAACTTGTTAGGGTAGCTCAAGGAATTTTATCATCCCTATCTATAATCTCTTCTAATATTATAATAACCATTGGAAAGTCCTCCTTTATATCCATCCAAAATCTCTCATGTTGCCTTGCCTTCTTTTATATATTAAGTAGACACCAAGAACAGGTTATCATCTTTGAAATAGCCATTGTGAGGTGAAGCCAAGATGGCCAAATAGGAACAGCTCCAGTCTACAGCTCCTAGCGTGAGTGATGCAGGACGGGTGATTTCTGCATTTCCAACTGAGGTACCGGGTTCATCTCACTGGGGAGTAACAGACAGTGGGTGCAGGACAGTGGGTACAGCGCACTGTGTGTGAGCTGAAGAAGGGTGAGGCATCGCCTCACCCGGGAAGTGCAAGGGGTCAGGGAATTCCCTTTCCTAGTCAAAGAAAGGGGTGACAGATGGCACCTGGAAAATTGGGTCACTCCCACCCTAATACTGCACTCTTCCAATGGGCTTAACAAACAGCACACGAGGAGATTATATACTGCACCTGGCTCGGTGGGTCCTATGCCCATGGAGCCTCACTCATTGCCAGCACAGCAGTCTGAGATCAAACTGCAAGGCAGCAGCGAGGCTGGGGGAGGGGTGCCCACCATTGCCCAGGCTTGAGCAGGTAAACAAAGCGGCTGGGAAGCTCGAACTTGGTGGAGCCCACCACAGCTCAAGGAGGCCTGCCTGTCTCTGTAGGCTCCACCTCTAGGGGCAGGGCACAGACAAACAAAAGACAGCAATAACCTCTGCAGACTTAAATGCCCCTGTCTGACAGCTTTGAAGAGAGTAGTGGTTCTCGCAGCACGCAGCTTGAGATCTGAGAACGGGCAGACTGCCTCCTCAAGTGGGTCCCTAACCCCTGAGTAGCCTAACTGGGAGGCACCCCACAGTAGGGGCAGACTGACACCTCACACAGTGGGGTACTCCTCTGAGACAAAACTTCCAGAGGAACGATCAGGCAGCAGCATTTGCGGTTCACCAATATCCGCTGTTCTGCAGACATCGCTGCTGATACCCAGGCAAACAGGGTCTGGAGTGGACCTCCAGTAAACTCCAACAGACTGGCAGCTGAGGGTCCTGACTGTTAGAAGGAAAACTAACAAACAGAAAGGACATCCACACCAAAAACCCATCTGTATGTCACCATCATCAAAGACCAAAGGTAGATAGAACCACAAAGATGGGGAAAAAACAGAGCAGAAAAGCTGGAAACTCTAAAAATCAGAGCGCCTCTCCTCCTCCAAAGGAACACAGCTCCTCACCAGCAACAGAACAAAGCTGGACGGAGAATGACTTTGACAAGTTGAGAGAAGAAGGATTCAGAAGATCAAACTACTCCGAGCTAAAGTAGGAAGTTCAAACCAATGGCAAATAAGTTAAAAACTTTGAAAAAAAATTAGACAAATGGATAACTAGAATAACCAATGCAGAGAAGTCCTTAAAGGACCTGATGGAGCTGAAAACCATGGCACAAGAACTACGTGACGAATGCACAAGCCTCAGTAACCAATGCGATCAACTGGAAGAAAGGGTATCAGAGATGGAAGATGAAATGAATGAAATGAAGCATGAAGAGAAGTTTAGAGAAAAAAGAATAAAAAGAAACAAACAAAGCCTCCAAGAAATACGGGACTATGTGAAAAGACCAAATCTACATCTAATTGGTGTAACTGAAAGTGACGGGGAGAATGGAACCAAGTTGGAAAACACTCTGCAGGATATTATCCAGGAGAACTTCCCCGGTCTAGCAAGGCAGGCCAACATTCACATTCAGGAAATACACAGAATGCCACAAAGATACTCCTCGAGAAGAGCAACTCCAAGACACATAATTCTCAGATTTGCCAAAGTTGAAATGAAAGAAAAAATGTTAAGGGCAGTCAGAGAGAAGGGTCGGGTTACCCACAAAGGGAAGCCCATCAGACTAACAGCTGATCTCTTGGCAGAAACTCTACAAGCCCGAAGGGAGTGGGGGCCAATATTCAACATTCTTAAAGAAAAGAATTTTCAACCCAGAATTTCATATCCAGCCAAACTAAACTTCATAAGTGAAGGAGAAATAAAATACTTTGCAGACAAGCAAATGCTGAGAGATTTTGTCACCACCAGGCCTGCCCTAAAAGAGCTCCTGAAAGAAGCACTAAACATGGAAATGAACAACCGGTACCCGCCACTGCAAAAACATGCCAAATTGTAAAGACCATCGATGCTAGGAAGAAACTGCATCAACTAATGAGCAAAATAACCAGCTAACATCATAATGACAGGATCAAATTCACACATAACAATAATAACCTTAAATGTAAATGGGCTAAATGCTCCAATTAAAAGACACAGACTGGCAAATTGGATAAAGACTCAAGACCCATCAGTGTGCTGTATTCAGGAAACCCATCTCATGTGCAGAGACAAAAATAGGCTCAAAATAGAGGGATGGAGGAAGATCTACCAAGCAAATGGAAAACAAAAAAAGGCAGGGGTTGCAATCCTAGTCTCTGATAAAACAGACTTTAAACCAACAAAGATCAAAAGAGACAAAGAAGGCCATTACATAATGGTAAAGGGATCAATTCAACAAGAAGATCTAACTATCCTAAATATATATGCACCCAATACAGGAGCACCCAGATTTATAAAGAAAGTCCTTAGTGACCTACAAAGAGACTTAGACTCCCACACATTAATAATGGGAGACTTTAACACCCCACTGTCAACATTAGACAGATCAAAGAGACAGAATGTTAACAAGGATATCCAGGAATTGAACTCAGCTCTGCACCAAGCGGACCTAAAAGACATCTACAGAACACCACCCCAAATCAACGGAATACATATTCTTTTCAGCACCACACCACACCTATTCCAAAATTGACCACATAGTTGGAAGTAAAGCTCTCCTCAGCAAATGTAAAAGAACAGAAATTATAACAAACTGTCTCTCAGACCACAGTGCAATCAAACTAGAACTCAGGATTAAGAAACTCCCTCAAAACCACTCAACTACATGGAAACTAAACAACCTGCTCCTGAATGACTACTGGGTACATAACAAAATGAAGGCAGAAAAAAGATGTTGTTTGAAACCAATGAGAACAAAGACACAACATACCAGAATCTCTGGGACACATTCAAAGCAGTGTGCAGAGGGAAATTTATAGCACTAAATGCCCACAACAGAAAGCAGGAAAGATCTAAAATTGACAACCTAAGATCACAATTAAAAGAACTAGAGAAGCAAGAGCAAACACATTCAAAAGCTAGCAGAAGGCAAGAAATAACTAAGATCAGAGCAGAACTGAAGGAAATAGAGACATAAAAATCCCTTCAAAAAATCAATGAATCCAGGAGCTTGTTTTTTGAAAAGATCAACAAAATTGATAGACCACTAGCAAGACTAATAAAGAAGAAAAGAGAGAAGAATCAAATAGACACAATAAAAAATGACAAAGGGGATATCACCACCGATCCCACAGAAATACAAACTACCATCAGAGAATACTATAAATACCTCTACGCAAATAAACTTGAAAATCTAGAAGAAATGGATAAATTCCTCGACACATACACCATCCCAAGACTAAACCAGGGAGAAGTTGAATCTGTGAATAGACCAATAACAAGCTCTGAAACTGAGGCAATAATTAATAGCTTACCAACCAAAAAAAGTACAGGACCAGATGGATTCACAGCCGAATTCTACCAGAGGTATAAGGAGGAGCTGCTACCATTCCTTCTGAAACTATTCCAATCAATAGAAAAAGAGGGAATCCTCCCTAACTCATTTATGAGGCCAGCATCAGCCTGATACCAAAGCCGGGCAGAGACACAACAAAAAAGAGAATTTTAGACCAATATTCTTGATGAACATTGATGCAAAAATCCTCAATAAAATACTGGCAAACCGAATCCAGCAACACATCAAAAAGCTTATCCACCATGATCAAGTGGGCTTCATCCCTGGGATGCAAGGCTGGTTCAACATACGAAAATCAATAAACGTAATCCAGCATACAAACAGAACCAAAGACAAAAACCACATGATTATCTCAATAGATGCAGAAAAGGCCTTTGACAAAATTCAACAACCCTTCATGCTAAAAACTCTCAATAAATTAGGTATTGATGGGACGTATCTCAAAATAATAAGAGCTATCTATAACAAACCCACAGCCAATATCATAGTGAACGGACAAAAACTGGAAGCATTCCCTTTGAAAACTGGCACAAGACAGGGATGCCCTCTCTCACCACTCCTATTCAACATAGTGTTGGAAGTTCTGGCCAGGGCAATCAGGCAGGAGAAGGTAATAAAGGGTATTCAATTAGGAAAAGAGGAAGTCAAATTGTCCCTGTTTGCAGATGACATGATTGCATATCTAGAAAACCCCATCGTCTCAGCCCAAAATCTCCTTAAGATGATAAGCAACTTCAGCAAAGTCTCAGGATACAAAATCAACGTGCAAAAATTAAAAGCATTCTTATACACCAATAACAGACAAACAGAGAGCCAAATTATGAGTGAACTCCCATTCACAATTGCTTCAAAGAGAATAAAAAACCTAGGAATCCAACTTAAAAGGGATGTGAAGGACCTCTTCAAGGAGAACTACAAACCACTGCTCAAGGAAATAAAAGAGGATACAAACAAATGGAAGAACATTCCATGCTCATGGGTAGGAAGAATCAATATCATGAAAATGGACATACTGCCCAAGGTAATTTATAGATTGAATGCCATCCCCATCAAGCTACCAATGACTTTCTTCACAGAATTGGAAAAAACTACTTTAAAGTTCATATGGAACCAAAAAAGAGCCCACACTGCCAAGACAATCCTAAGCCAAAAGAACAAAGCTGGAGGCATCATGCTACCTGACTTCAAACTATACTACAAGGCTACAGTAACCAAAACAGCATGGTACTGGTACCAAAACAGAGACATAGACCAACGGAACAGAACAGAGCCCTCAGAAATAATGCCGCACGTCTACAACTATCTGATCTTTGACAAACCTGACAAAAACAAGAAATGGGGAAAGGATTCCCTATTTAATAAATGGTGCTGGGAAAACTGGCTAGCCATATGTAGAAAGCTGAAACTGGATCCCTTCCTTACACCTTATACAAAAATTAATTCAAGATGGATTAAAGACTTACATGTTAGACCTAAAACCGTAAAAACTCTAGAAGAAAACCTAGGCAATACCATTCAGGACATAGGCATGGGAAAGGACTTCATGTCTAAAACACCAAAAGCAATGGCAACAAAAGCCAAAATTGACAAATGGGATCTAATTAAACTAAAGAGCTTCTGCACAGCAAAAGAAACCACCATCAGAGTGAACAGGCAACCTACAGAATGGGAGAAAATTTTTGCAACCTACTCATCTGACAAAGGGCTAATATCCAGAATCTACAATGAACTTAAACAAATTTACAAGAAGAAAAACCCCATCAAAAAGTGGGCGAAAGATATGAACAGACACTTCTCAAAAGAAGACATTTATGCAGCCAAAAGACACATGAAAAGATGCTCATCATCACTGGCCATCAGAGAAATGCAAATCAAAACCACAATGAGATACCATCTCACACCAGTTAGAATGGCGATCATTAAAAAGTCAGGAAACAACAGGTGCTGGAGAGGATGTGGAAAAATAGGAACACTTTTACACTCTTGGTGAGACTGTAAACTAGTTCAACCATTGTGGAAGTCAGTGTGACGATTCCTCAGGGATCTAGAACTAGAAATACCATTTGACCCAGCCATCCCATTACTGGGTATATACCCAAAGGATTATAAATCATGCTGCTATAAAGACACAGGCACACGTATGTTTATTGTGGCACTATTCACAACAGCAAAGACTTGAAACTAACCCAAATGTCCAACAATGATAGACTGGATTAAGAAAATGTGGCACATATACACCATGGAATACTATGGAGCCATAAAAAAGGATGAGTTCATGTCCTTTGTAGGGACATGGATGAAGCTGGAAACCATCATTCTCAGCAAACTATCGCAAGGACAAAAAATCAAACACCGCATATTCTCACTCATAGGTGGGAATTGAACAATGAGAACACATGGACACAGAAAGGGGAACATCACACACCAGGGACTGTCGTGGGGTGGGGGGAGGGGGGAGGGATAGCATTAGGAGATATACGTAATACTAAATGATGAGTTAATGGGTGCAGTACACCAACATGGCACATGTATACATATGTAACAAACCTGCACATTGTGCACATGTACCCTAAAACTTAAAGAATAAAAAAAAATGAAATAGCCATTGTGTCATTGGTCCTCCATGTCTTTTGCTATGAGTCCATCCACATCTTTTACTTATTTCAGAGACTGTCTTTTATTGCCCTTTAATAACTGTGGTCTTTTTTCTGCCTTCTGACTTGTTTGACTGTACATTGCATTCCTCTTGGTCATAATGCTGTAATAACAAAAATCTTTCTTTTTTTGGGCACTTACTCTTACCAGCAGCTTTACATAATTTCACATGACCTGTAATAAGAAAAATGATGCCCAGAAAAGCTAAATGGCTTGCCCAATTTCATGTGGAAATAACTGCCAGAGAGAAACATGAAATTTCACCTGGCAAAAGTCCAAGCTTGTCCTTTTAACCACTACACAAAGCAATGGTATTTATTTAGTATGTTCTATGTATTTAGCATCAGGGTACTGGAAAGAAAAAAATAATAAAACATGATCCCTGCTCTATGAATTCACAGCCTGCTTGGTGAGCTGGAAATATTACACTGGAAAAATATTTAAAATATTCTTAATCATATTCTTGATATCTTATTCTTGATATCTTACTCATGTTCTATATATGAGAATAAGCATAAAACTTTGTGGGTCATATATAAAGCTTATAAGGTTTAACTAGATTTACCAGTACTGGAATAACTAGTATTCATGTAGTGCAGTAGGCATGCTGAACGGAAAAGCTGGCAGGCATAGTTGAAAAAAGCTTCTTGGAGGTGGCATGACTTCAGTGGGGTTTCTATTCTTCCCTATCATTGGATTTTCCTTTAAGGGCAATTTACTGAAGATTCTCTCATTGAGCCTCTTCAGCTTCTTCTGAATAACTGATTCATCCACCTAAGTCATTTGGAACACTGAATCTTTTCCCCAAGGTGTGGCTACCTCCCTTCCCCCAAAATCAGAGCTACCATTGATCGTTCTGTGATTGCTATTTATCCATTACATAACTAACCACTGAAAATATTAAACACTAAGCTGTTATTTTGTTATGTAATTGTTCAATAGCTGTGTACTCAAAATTATTTCTTCTAACATACTTTTATTAAGAGTGATCACATGATTCAAAGTCTAATTCTTTTGAAATGAGATAATTAACCACATACACTTTTGTGTAGCACTTAACAATTTCTAAAGCATTTCTAGATCCATGACCTCCTACAAGCCCTTAGAGGGTTCACGTTTTATCTATATTTCTAACAAAATTCTTCCCCTAAATATCACCAACAATATCAAATTTCACATGATCAGGGAGAAAGGTAACGTGGGATAAGACAAAAAATACGTTGTGATTTTCTAGTGGTAAAGAATGGAAATTCAAACTGTCATTGAACTAAGAGGAAGTTTCTCAGGCTGAGTCATTTTCTTTCTTTTTTTTTTATTATACTTTAAGTTTTAGGGTACATGTGCACAACATGCAGGTTTGTTACATATGTATACATGTGCCATGTTGGTGTGCTGCACCCATTAACTTGTCATTTAGCATTAGGTATATCTCCTAATGCTATCCGTACCCCCTCCCCCAACCCCACAACATGCCCCAGTGTGTGATGTTCCCCTTCCTGTGTCCCTGTGTTCTCATTGTTCAATTTCCACCTATGAGTGAGAACATGCAGTATTTGGGTTTTTTGTCCTTGAGATAGTTTGATGAGAATGATATCCAGGAATCGAACCAAGCTGCCCTAATAGACATCTATAGAACTCTCCACCCCAAATCAACAGAATATACATTCTTCTCAGCACCACACCACACCTATTCCAACATTGACCACATAGTTGGAAGTAA
This sequence comes from Pongo pygmaeus, assembly GCF_028885625.2. Classification (NCBI taxonomy): domain Eukaryota; kingdom Metazoa; phylum Chordata; class Mammalia; order Primates; family Hominidae; genus Pongo; species Pongo pygmaeus. Next base: position 102,683,500 of record NC_072380.2, read on the forward strand.
AGCACTCCTCAGCAAATGTAAAAGAACAGAAATTATAACAAACTGTCTCTCAGACCACAATGCAGTCAAACTAGAACTCAGGATTAAGAAACTCACTCAAAACCGCTCAACTACATGGAAACTGAGCAACCTGTTCCTGAATGGCTACTGGGTACATAATGAAATGAAGGCAGAAATACAGATGTTCTTTGAAACCAATGAGAACAATGACACAACATACCAGAATCTCTGGGACACATTCAAAGCAGCGTGTAGAGGGAAATTTATAGCACTAAATGCCCATGAAAGAAAGCAGGAAAGATCTAAAATTGACACCCTAATATCACAATTAAAAGAACTAGATAAGCAAGAGCAAACACATTCAAAAGCGGCCTTGAGGGGAAGGGTAGTGTGCACCCCTTGGACTTCTTCCACTTCACGCTCCCACACTGTGATCAGCAATCATTGTCTTTGTGGTCTGCACTCACGGTGCAGATGATACCTAGTGGTGGCTTTGCTGGGTGGCGTGTTTGGCTCCAGTGTAACCATACAGTGCAGGAGACAGAAAATCCCACAGTGATGCAGCTTCTCTTCTTTCCCCATCCCTCGTAAGTGATCCAGCTGCTTCTGCCTGCCCTTGCAGCACACCCTTTCTGGAACTAGAAAGTTCCCTCCTTATTCTGGATGCACAGCAAGCTTATGAATGAGTCCTCCCCACACTCCTCTTGAGTTCTCAGTCACTACAGAAAGGATGAATCCTATTATCTTAGAGCTGACTTAGCAAATTAGCACACACTTGGTGGCTTAAAACAACAGAAATATATTCCCTCACAGTTTGGGAGGCTGGAGATCCCAGATCAACCTGCCCACATGGCCTCTCCAGGGCTCTAGGGGAGAATTCTCCCTTGCCTCTCCCAGCTCCTGGTGTCTCCTAGTGTTCCTTGACTTGTGGCTGCATAACTTTACCTCATTCTTGACATAGCCTCTCTTCTCCCTGTATCCATGTCTTCTGTCTCTCATAAGGACACTTGTTCTTGTGATTTAGGGCTCATCCAGATAATATAGGATGATCTCATCTTGAAATCCTTAACTTAGTTACATCTGTAAAGACTCCTTTTCCAAATAAGTTCCCTTTCACAGGTTGCAGAGCTTAAGATGTGAACCTATCTTTTGAAGGCCACCATTCACCAAGTGACAGTGGGGGAGAGTCTGAGGTCAATGTTATAACTATTCATGCCACGCTGCCATGTCTCTGGCTTCCTCCAACTCAGTTGGGTGAGACCAATTTGTAGGTTTGTCACTCTAAAGGTGTAGACAGGAAATAATTCTAACCCCTCTTCTTTTAAATGCCCTCTGAACTTCATGAGGGGCTTACTTGTGTTTTGTTCCCTCTGTCCCAACCTCTCTCACCCCTGCTCCCTTAAAATTCTGCTCTAAGAGGTCAAGCGGAACAAAATCCATCAGTTTTCTCACTGTTTGTACTTACACTGTTTTGTGCTTGCAATGGTCACTACTCCCTTTCTTACCATCCTCCTCTACACCCCCCTTTCCCCACACCAACCCAATCAAATTTTTTTTCCATGAAAAAAACTATCTCCAATCTTTTGGTTTTACATTAAGAATAGAGCTTCTCTAGATGTAGCAATTTAGGGTCAGGATCTCTGCTGTTGGGGTGAGCCCTCTACAATACACTGGAAACCAGTAGGTTTCACCTCCAGATGGGAGAAGAACCCACAGTAACGGGAAGGACTCCACTCCACTGACACTTGACAACTCATCCTGTCCCACTTACAAATTGAGAAGGCTCACCCATCTCCACTTAAAAAATGCTCTGCTTTTAGTTGTTTTAAGTGCCTAGCTGTTGCTTGAAAACCTTAAATCATTTCAGTTCTTTTTCTTTTTCATTTGAGAAGCATCATCACCCACAAAAAAAAACATTTTAATACAGTTCTTTCAAATGTAAAATAAAGCGATTTGGGGCTGATGACAACTCAGGAACCATTTCTAATCTTTTGAAATAAATGAACCCTTATCTGTCCTTTTTGAGCATTTTAATGGGTTTGTGCAAACTGCTACAAGATTGATTTGGCTGCAGTTTAGCAGAGTTGGTTAGAATGAATCTATCAGACATACAGTTGGTGCCTTAGCAAGGAAAGTGCAATTGGGATTTTGTTCCCACGGCCCCCAAATTTAGAATTTATAAACATTGTAAAAATGTATTTTAAAAGATTTCTCCTTTCTGCAGCTCAGAAAATGTCCCTTCTCAGCAATAGAAATGGGTGGAGGAAGAACATCTAGGAGGCCAAAGATTTCCAGCATCTGAAAAAAGAGACGGTTTGGGGGTGTGAAAGGAGTCATCCCAGGAAGCTGGGAGAAGTGGAAATTTGGAGGTGGAGGGACAGACAAAGAGGACTGAAAGGGCTGAGCACATGATAGAGAGTAGGGAGAGTGTGAAGACAACAGAGGGTTCCGGCATAATGTTGTGTCAGCCGAGGGAATGTGCCTTCAGAGATCCCCCAAAGCCTGGCAGCACACCCATCCACCTGCCAAATTATCACAAACTTAGCAGCTTAAACAACACGAATTTATTATCTTACAGTTCTGCAGTTCAGAAGTCCAACATGAGTCTCGCTTGGCCAAAACCGAGGCGTTAGCAGAACCACATTGCTTCTGGAGACTCTAGGGCTGAATCCATTTCCTTGCCTTTCCCAACTTCTAGAAACCACCCACATTCCTTGGTTCACTGCCTCTTCCTCCATCTTCAAAGCCTGCAACGTTCCTTCTCTATGACCCTACTGTGTTTGCCAAATCTCCCTCTGACCACATCCGGGGAAGATTTTCTGCTTTAAGGACTCCTGTGATTAGATTGGGCCCACCTGGACAATCCAGGATAATCTCCCCATCTCATATGTATGACATTTGCAAAGCCCCCTCTGCCATATAAGCTAACATTTTCATAGATTATGAGGGTTAGGAAAAAGACACTTCAGGGAGCCATTATTCTGCTCGCCACAGATGGCATGAGTTACCTGGTCCAGGGCAGCTACAAGGGAAACTTCACCGACATCCTAGCTCCCCACCATCTATCATGTGAGATATTTCTTGTGAACATAAAGTGGATGTTTCCCACTTTATGTTCCTGTGATATTTTCTGTGAACATAAAGTGGGTGTTTCCCACTGTGTCTGGGTGTTTCTACTTGCCTGTCAAAAAAAGAATCTTGAAACTTCTGTCCCCATCTCCTAGAGACACCTGTGGCACGTTCAGGGGGGTGAAACGAATCCGCTTGCTAAAAGGAAGCTTTCCTTGCCTGCCTGGCTTCCCATACTGAGGCTCAGCTGGAAGATTTGAGGCTAGCTTTCCTGATGCCTATTGTAGGCATGAAAACTGCTGATTATGGTCTCTGTGCAATAATGTTGTTTGCTTACTAACTGTATCAATTTCTTAGGGCTGCTGTAATAAAGTACCACAAACTGGGTGGCTTAAACAATAGAACAGTACTCTCTCACAGTTCTGGAGGGTGGAAGTCTGAGATCATGGTGTCAGCTACGCAGTGCTCTCTCTGAAGCCTCTAGGGGGTGGGGCCTTCCTTGCCTCTTTTAGCTTCTATTGCCCCAGGTGTTCCTAGTTTGTGACAGCATAACTCTAATCTCTGCCTCCATCTTCACATCGTGTTCTCCCTGTATTTTTGTGTCTTCACATGGCTGTATTCTTATAAGGACACTGGAAATGTGGGATCAGAAGCCCATCTTACTCTGGCATGACCTCACCTTAACTAATTACATTTGCAAAGACCCAGTTTCCAAATAAGGTCATATTCTGAGGTACTGGAGGTTAGGATATCAACATTTCTTTTTTGGGGGGGAAACAATTCAACCCATAACACTGACCAAGTGTATGTGTCATATGTGTGTTATATTATGTAGTTATTTTTATATATTCTAGCTTTTATTTTTACTCCATTTCCATGGTCAGTCCAGATTGGTGCCTGATATTGTTTGGCTATGTCCCCACCCAAATCTCAACTTGAATTGTACCTTCTAGAATTCCCATGTGTTATGAGAGGGACCCAGGGCAAGGTAATTGAATCATGGGGGCTGGTCTTTCCCATGCTATTCTCATGATAGTGAATAAGTCTCACAAGATCTGATGGGTTTATCAGGGATTTCTGCTTTTGTTTCTTCCTCATTTTCTCTTGCTGCCACCATGTAAGAAGTACCTTTCACCTTCCACCATGATTCTGAGGCCTCCTCAGTCATGTGGAATCTAAGTCCAATTAAACCATTTTCTTCCCTGTCTTGGGTATGTCTTTATCAGCAGTGTGAAAACGGACTAATACAGTGGCTTCCACAATATGTTCCTCGCCCAAATTCACAACCACATCTCCAATTAAAATGTAGTAGATGGCTGCTACTGCCATATTTACTTCAAAGACTATCTTACCTTTCAAATAATCTTTTCTAGTTTCTCTGATTTTGTTCTATTTCCTGATACCTGGATCCTCACTCCCAGCAAAGTGGGTCTATTCTGATGATTGGCAGTGGATACTAAAGTTTTGTGTTGAAAAGCACTGGGAGGCCTTCGGAGCTCAGTGGAGAAGGACATCATGCTCATTTAGTGATGTCTGCCACAGTCTTAGTGGTATCGTAGGGGCATGTGAGCAACATGCCAAGGATTTCTGGATTCCGAGCCTCTAGGGCCTTGCTGGCCTTGAATTTGGTTTCCATCCAAATCTGTACACCTCAGGTTACTCCTTTCAACATCATGCATTGAAGCCCTTTGGAGGTAATAATAATAAATAGCTATTACTTAATGAAAATTTACTTTGTGCTGGAAATTGTGATGAACCTAATATATGTTACATAATTTAATTCCTAATTTAATTAACTATGCAGTTCTATTGGTAGGTAATATTATTTCATCTTCACAGACAAGAAAAACTAAGAATTAAAATTATTTCCCAGCTGGGCACAGTGGCTCACACCTATAATCCCTGCACTTTGGGAGGCTGAGGCAGGTGGATCAACTGAGGTCAGGAGTTTGAAGCCAGCCTGGCCTACATGGCAAAACCCCATCTCTACTAAAATTACAAAAATTAGCTGGGCATGGTGGCATGTGCCTGTGGTCCCAGCTACTCAGGACGCTGAAACATGATAATCTCTTGAACCCAGGAGGTGGAGGTTGTGGTGAGCCAAGATTGCACCACCACACTCCACTGCAGCCTGGGCGACAGAGTGAGACTCTGTCTCAAAAAAAATTGTTTCCCAAAGTCATAGAGATAATTGTTGTAAAACTGGGATTTATAGTAGGTTCTGTCTGATGCCAAAGGTTTTTCAAATCTGAGGTTCTGGACCATATCCCTTAGCCCTGTCTAACCCTCTGGAGTCTCTTACTTCCCAGCTAGCATCCTTCACACCGAACTGTGCTTTGGTTGCACCTTTTACAAAATGTAAACTTAGCGTGTGTTATTATGTGTAGAGTGGGACAAAGGATAGAGTTTGTTCCAGCCTGTATGTTTCCATGCATAATGCATCTTCTTAAAAGGGATACTTATGAATAGCATTGCTGACTGAATAGTAACAACATTCCATTTTTGTTTATAATGTATTCTTGTAAGAAGATCCTCTATTAATAACATTAATTGAAGCTGAATTTTTCATAAGGATTACACTTAATTCTTGTTGGCAAGACTATGAGCTGTTTCATAGGATGCAGAGAATGATGTTATATTCTGGGATGTTTTTCAGACTTCCATGAGCTATGACCCTACTAAGAAGTTCTTTTGTCAGAAGTGTATTATAAGTCACATGTTTACAAGTTAACTCTCACCTCTTCTTTCACTATGAACATGCCTAGCAAAGTTCAAGCAATCTGCACAGGAGACACAACATTTTAGGGATTTCGAACACAAAATGTGATTTCATTTTGAGTTGACCTATAACAGTTTCTTCCTGTCCTAGGATTTGATAATCAAATAAATCAGCCATTAGCTTATCATAGGAATTGAATTTGCCTAAAATATATCATGACAAGGCCAGTGGAAAACTATGTAAGTGTATTCAATTATTTAGTAAGGAGAATACAAATCTGTCCCAAACTATGGCCATTTAGAGTGAGGAAACTAAGGCAGAACCAGATAAAGGAAGTTAGGTTTCAATCTTAGCAAGTGAAATTTTATGTTTGGTGGATTACATGCTTCACTACAGGGATGTCTAAAGGAAGTGGCAGTGGGAGCTCTTGGTATATCCTTTTAGGTTACAGTGTGCAATCCTCAGAAGGGAGATTTAGGTCCTGTGCAAAAGCACCAACACATATTGAAAACATTCATAAAGCTAAATTTCTTCCAAGTGGACTATTAACTGCTAGACAACAACGTGTTCATTTACAATATAAAAATAAATGGGTCATTTAAACTAGGTTGCCATCAGATCAAAATGAGAATAGTGAGGCTTATGTGAAAGAAGAAAAGGACAAAGGGAACAGTGAACCTGTAAACTCTGGTGTCTACAAATGTCTGCAGGGCAGGGAGGGTGAAGACACATTAGACTGGGCACTTCTGAACAGACCTTACATTTGTGGGTTTGCATCTCTCTGGAGGTGTTCTATGTGTCTGTGGGAGCATGTGACTTGGTCAATATGACAAATGGCCACTAAGGAAATAAATGAAATAAAATTCACATTGAGGGAAAGAGCTAGCCAGGGAAAATCTGGGGCATAATCATTTGAATAAACAGCAGTAAGGAAGGCAGAATGATATTTTAAGTACACAAGAAGTGGCACAGAGGACAGCTTTCACACTTCAAGAGAGCTGTAAGAAAACTTGTGATCTATGATGTTATTTGTGACTACAAGAAGGGAGACCTCAGGAGTTTATGATATACTTCTAAGAAATCAGATACATATATATGTGAAAGGAAGAATTTCATTATCTTGAGTGTCATTTGTACTATTTTATTATTAATAAAGGTCTAAATCTATTAGATGCCTTAAAAATACCATGCTGAAAGATTAAAACAGAAATAATAACCTGTGCATAGAAACTTTGATCTATAGCAATTCATAGTTATGCTTATGTATCTTTCAGTTGCTTATAGCTCATCCTACTTAAATAAAATAAAGGAAAAGATCATCTAAGGAGCATGAAGTTTTCTACTGCTTTTTATGAAAGGAAGAGATATGTTTCTTAACTAGGAAAATAGCCTTATTAATACGTTAATGACAGTGAATATACAAAACAAAACAAAAACAAAACTGTTGTGGAAGCCAGAGACAGGCTTTAGAAGAATATACATGGAAAATAACACTTTGGGATAAATACATCACTAGTCAAAGCCCCAGCCCTAATAATTGGAAGTTTGATGAGTAAGATGTATATGAAGGACAATATTCATGCCACTGAGATGGAGAGCACGTGGATTCCTGAAACACCATGTTCTTGCGTGGAACAAGCATTTTATAAAACCCAAAAAGTCAATTTTTCATCTTGTTCTGCCCCTTTCACCCTTACCAAAATGGATCCAAATACAGAACACCTATTAACTCTGCTATTCTAAAATAAGCATTGAGTCATACTTTTTCTTCTGGTTCAATCAACTCAGCTTCTTAGACTTCTCTTGAGCCAGGAAGCTTTATAGGCATTCATCATTTCTGATTCATTCATTCTTTTGTTCTGCATCTTAAAAGCTCCGCAGGTTTGGAATTGATAATAGAGTTGCAATTGCTTTCAAAAACAGTCAACAAATTTTTCTTGAACACCAGAGTGGTGCACACAGCATGCCAAGAGTATAATGACCACAGGTGGGCTTACGTGGCTACTAAGTACAAAGCCATTATAGGAAATGGAAAAAAAAAAGGAAAACGTGGCTCTGCCACTGAGGCTCTTAGAATTTGATTCTAATAGAAATGACTATGTAGGACTGCACAGACCAGCCCTAGGAAGTGAAGGCAAGCACAAATGCTCGCCTCCTTGGCTGGTCACTATTCATTTGCCTGTTCTGAAGCTGTGAACTATTCTCTGCCAAGTTCACTGGATTTCAAAACTCCAAACCCCCAAAACATCTTTGGGCAATCCCAACGTTAATGGAATGGGTCCTGATAGGCTCCCTTTTGTTTAATTGGAAAGGCAATACACGTTTTGTTTTAAAAATTTAAATAGTAAAAAGGAGTTTTTAGTGAAAAGTACATTCCTGTCCTCCCCACCCTAGATTTCCAGGCTCCCCCTCCAGGGATAATCATTACTTTCACATTCTTGTATCTAGAAAAATTCTACTGCAGTATAAAAATAGATATATAGCTCCACCCCCCACTTAAAAATAATTTTTATTTTTTAGTACAGTTCAAGATTTACAGAATAATTACACAGACAGTAAATAGAGTTACATATGCTCAACCCCACCCCCTGCTCTTGTACCCAGCCTTCCCTATTATTAATGTCTTGTATTAGTGCAGTATGTTTATTAAAATTAATAAATATTGATACATTAATTTTAACTATAGTCCATAGTTTACATTAAGTTCCACTCTGTCTTTTATGGTTCTAGGGGTTTTGACAAATGTATTACATAATGACATGTACCTACTATTATAGTTTTTTTTTTTTCTTATACAGAATATTTTTACTGCCCTGTCCTTTACCCATTCATTCCTCCCCTCCTTATACTCTGCTTCTTATCCAAACCCCTGGCAACCACTGATATTTTTACTGTTTGTATAGTTTTGCCTTTTCTAAAACATCATACAGCTGGAATCATATAGTACATGGTCTCTTCAGACTGACTTCTTTCTTTAGCAATATGCATTTAACGTTCTTCCATATCAAAACTGACTTTTTTCTTTAGCAATATGCATTTAATGTTCCCCTATGTCTTTTTGTGGCTTGATAGTTAGTTCATTTCCTTTTATTTTAATTAATTAATTAATTTATTTATTTATTTGAGACAGAGTCTTGCTCTGTCGCCCAGGCTGGAGTACAGTGGCACGATCTCCGCTAACTGCAAGCTCCGCCTCCCGGGTTCACGCCATTCTCCTGCCTCAGCCTCCCGAGTAGCTGGGACTACAGGCGCCAGCCACCATGCCACCACGCCCGGCTAATTTTTTTTCTTTGTACTTTTTAGTAGAGATGGGGTTTCACCATGTTAGCCAGGATGGTCTCGATCTCCTGACCTCGTGATCCGCCCGCCTCGGCATCCCAAAGTGCTGGGATTACAGGCGTGAGCCACCACACCTGGCCTTCCTTTTATTATTGAATAAAATTTCATTGCATGTATGTATCACAGTGTATCCATTTATCTATTGAAAAACATCTTGGTTGCTCCCTATTTCTGGAGATTATAAGTAAAGCTACTATAAACATTTGTGTGCAGGTCTTTATGTGGGCCTAAGTTTTCAAATCGTTTGGGTAAATATCTAGGATCATGGTTGTTGGATAGTGTGGTAAGACTATGTTTATCTTTATAAGAAACTGCCAAACAGCCAAAGTGGCTGCACCATTTTACATTTCTACCAGCAATGAATGGGTATTCCTGTTTTTCCACATCCTTACCATCACTTGATGTTATCTGCTTTTCCGATTTTGGACCTTCTAATAGGTGTTTAGGGTATCTTGTTTTAATTTGCAATTCTCTAATGACATATGATTATCATCTTTTCATATGCTTATTTGCAGCTGTGTACTTTCTTTGGTGAGGGATCTGCTCAGATTATTTGTGCAATTTTTAATAGGGTTGCTTATTTTCTTACTGTTGAGTTCTAAGTGTTCTTTGTAATTTTAAACAAAAGTCCTTTATCAGATATATGTTCGCAAACATTTTTTTTCCCAAAATGTTTCTTCATTCTCTAACAAAGCAGAAGCTTTAAATTTTAATAGAGTCCAACCTATCCATTTTTTTATTTGTGGATTGCCCTTTTCATATTGTATCTAAAAACTCATCACCAAACCCAAGATTACCTTGATGTTCTTCTGTTCTATTCCATAGGTTTTATAGTTTTGCCTTAAATTTAAGCCTAAAATCCATTTTGAATTTTTTGTATGTAAAAGGCATAAAGATTGTCTCTACTGGATTCACATTTTTTGCATATGGGCATCCAATTTTCACAGCACCATTTGTTGAAAAGATTATCCTTTTTTCTATCGAATTACCTTTACTCCTTTGTCAAAGATCAGTTCATGTAAGTCCGTTTTTGGTCTACCAATCTGTTCCATTGATCAATTTGTCTATTCTTTCACCAACACCATGCTGTCAGCATTACTGTAGCTTTACAGTAAGTCTTAAAGTCAAGTAGTGCCAATCCTTCTAATGTGTTCTTCTTGGGTATTGTGCTAGCTATTCTAGATCCTTTGCCTTCTCACACACATTTTAAATTCAGTTACTTGACAGCTACAAACTAACTTACTGCAGTTTTGATCAGGATTGTGTTGAATCTATAGATCACCAGCTGTCTTCTGATTAGTACTAATACTGACTTTTTTTTGTTTCTTTTATTTTAGCCTATTTGTGTCTTTATATCTTAAGTGCATTTCTTGTAGGTAGTTTATTGTTGGATCTTGCTTTTTCATCTAATTTGACAAGCGCTGCTTTTTAAATGGGAGTATCTAAATCACTTGTATTTAATTTATTTATATCATTAGTTCTAAATTTATCATATTTCTGTTTGTTTTCTGATTGTCCAATCCATTCGTTCTTCCCTTTTTTCTCTTTTCTGTATTTTGTATTTATTGTAAATGTATTATGATTCAATTTTATCGCCTTTTTAATATAACACTTAAAAAATTTTACTGGTTGCTTTAAGGGTCATAATGCAGTTAAATGGTGAGCCAAATATGACCTGCACACTGTATTGTATCACCCATGAGCTGAGAATGATTCTTACAGTTTTTAAAGCGTTGTAAAACGAAACAAAGGAATTATGCGATAGACTCTATGTGACACACAAAGCATAAAATATTTGCTATATGGACTTTTATAAAAAACATTGCCAACTCCTATTATAGAAATAAGTGTACCAAATTTTAAAAATCTTTTCATTTTTATGATGATATCCACAATTCTTTCCTAATGTTCTATATTTGTGTTTTTTTATTTTAATTAAACAGGCTTGCAAGAATTTGAGTAACTTTATTAGTTTTTCTGAAGAACTCGCTCTTATTTTTATTATTTCATTTTATCTTCTTTGTTGGCTTGTTAGTTATAACTCTTTGTTTTCTTATCTTATGGTTAATTTAGGGTTTTATGATGTACATATTTAACTTATCAAATTCCACCTTCAAATGATAGTATACCACTTCACATATAAGTATATGAACCTTACAACAACAGACTTTGATTTCTGCTGATCTATTTATTTTTAAAAAATTCACTTCTCTCTCTGTATTTCATTTTGGATAGTTTCTATTGCTGTCTCTTCAAGTTCACTATTTTTTTTTCTTCTGCACTGTCTAAATTGAGGCTAAACTCTTCTAGTGATTTCTTCATTTTAAATCTCATACATTGTGGCCTTCATCTACAGAAGTTTGATTTGGAATTTTAAAATATTTTCTGTGTCCATGCTCTACTTTTATCTTTTGAGCAGATGGAATATAGTTATAAATACCCTTTTTATATTTTTGTTTACTAATTCTAGAGCTGGGTTAATTTCAAGTGATTGCTTTATCTACTCATTATGGGTCATATTTTCTAGTTTGTTTGCATACCTGGTAATTATTGATTATTAGATTCCAGACATTGTAAATTTTACCTTGTTGGATGCTATATTTATTTTTTGTTCCTATAAATACTTTTGAACTTTTCTGTAATGTAGTTAAGTTAGTTGAAAACAATTTATCCTTTCAATTGTTACTTTTAAGATTTGTTAAGTGTGATCAGAACATTGCTAAGTCCAAGGCAAACGGTTCTGCATTTCTGATATAAGATGCTCCTGTGTTCTCTAACCAATGTCCTGTGAATCTTGAGACCTTACAGTTTGACTGGTGGGAAGAGGCACTATTTTCAGCTCTATATGAGCAGAAGGCACTGCTGCATTTAATCCTTTGATATGACTCTTTCTTTGGCCTCAGGTACATGCACTAACCATGACTCATCTGAATACTTGAAGAACTTTTGAAGACTTTCAGACTTCTCTCTTTGTGAACTCTCACTTCTCTAGTGCTTTGTCCTGTGAGCTTTCACTGTCTTGGTTTTCCCAGACTCTCATCTCCATCTTCTTAAGGAGTCCACCAGGTTTTGCTTGAGTTCCTGGCCACTCCCGTGGACTGTGGCCTGGAAACGCTCTCAAGGCAGGAAGCTGAAGCAATAGTTGGGCTCATCTCATCTGTTCTCTTCTCCCAGGGGTTGCTATTCTTCACTGCCTGGTTCGAATGTCTGTTTTTTGGTTGTTTCAGGTAGGAGAATAAATCCAGTCACTTTCAATGTATCTTCGCCAGAAGTGTAAGTTTACACTATTCTTTTTAACTTTTACAAAGTATTTCATTTTATGAATGTGCTGAAATTTTTTTAACCAATTTTGATTTAATTGATGTTTGGGCTAATTTTTTTGTATGTTATTATTGCAGAAAAATGCTATAGTGAAAATCATTGCCTCATTGTGAATACAGCTATATCATATTTTAGAAGCTAAATTCCTCCAACAAAATGTGTATGAATTTTAAATTTTGATTAACATTAAAAAATTGCCCATCAAAAGTTTATACCAATTTTCATCCCAATAAAAATGTCTACGAGAATGTATTTCTCTAGAGATCATCTCTCAGATTCCCATTCTTTTCTGTCCCATCTAAATGCTTGGTAAATACGAAAGAATGTATGGAGAAAAGTTTTAAAATTTCAAAGAATCTTAGTATTTGAGTTTTTTCTCTTATACCTATTATAAATGATTCTAAATTTGCCCCTCACTTGTCCATACACATATGCACATTCTGTTAACAACACATAATTTATATATTATTTAATTCTCATAGCATTATGAGATAGAGATTATTACTATTTCAAATTTACAGATGAGAAAATTAAGGCACATAGACATCTAGTAACATCTAAGTTCATGTAGTTTTATCCAGAGGTTCTTGGACTTCCTGTCTGATTGCCACCCCTCCAAAATCTGGAGCTAGTCTTGTTCTCAGTTTTGGCTGCCCTTCCTCTATCCTTCGGTCACTCATGGGAGCCTATGACTCTGCCTTAGCCTGGAAAGAGGAGGATCTAACTAGAACTCTAATTCCACTCCTGGTGTCCTACTCTTGCCTTGTCTACACCCCTGTCAGAGTGTCTGGAGGGGTCCCAGGATTTTCCATGCATCAGAACTTGCTGCTTGTACTCTGTCCACCAGTTCTGCCCTCTTGAGATACACTGTTTCCTGAAATCTTGTGAATAAAAGAAAGTTTTTCTCTTGCCTGTGCCTGTGCTACTGGCTTCCTGCCATCCTGCCCTGAACTTGCAGAAAGACCTCCATCACCTCTTGCTGACTCTTCCACTGTTCCTGGCACCAGGAGAGTCTATTCTTGCTTCTCTTTGTGTTTTTCACTACCATAAATCTTGCATTTTTTCCCCTGAGCAAATCCTGACTTTTCTCTTCTGATGGAACTTCCTAATCATGTAGTTATTGCCAGAATACTGTCAGTATCTATCTTTACATGAGGCCAGTTTCTCTGATGCATCAGTCCTACCTGGATCGTTGACTCTATGCCCTTCTAGTTCATTTTGGGTCAAGCACATCATTTTATTCGTCTGCCCCACACCATCAGCATTTTTATTCCCTCACACAGCATCAGCTCCTATTATCATCAGAAAGAGGATCACCATCCTTCCAGTTTAAAATCTAATTCTGTTTATCTTTTCTCTTTCTTGACAGCTGAGCTGGGGCTCTGCCTGGATATAACTTATGGCCTATTCTATATGGAAAGTTGGTTTTCTCACAGTTCCACTCCCTTCCCAGATATCAGCAAATGGCCCTCCTAGCCGAGAAGTCTCCAGAGAGGTATTTATAATAGTCAAATTAGTGCAAATTTATAATTCTTTATCTTTAAACATTTGGAAATTGAAATAAAAATAGTTTCCCAGAGCCTTTGCTGCAATGAAATTGGTAATCTTATTCCAAAGATTTTTATGCAGAGTTAACATGACCAGGCAATTTTACATGAAGTAGAAATAGAAAAAGAATTGAAGTTATTAACCAATAACAGGAAGTGTTTAATTTAGATTTAAGGAAGAAGGCTTTATGTATGGGAATTTTTAAAGAATGGGATTAAACCTATTTTAGTTTCCTGCCTTTGGCATCATGAGCAATTGCACTGTGGAGTAGGAAGAGTTGAGATAGTTGGCCATCCTAGCTTCCCTGAAAGTCATGCTCCTTAGGACAGGGATGCGTGCCTGCAGGAGAGTTTGTTCTCAGTGTTCCTGGCCATAGTAGATTGGTCATAGGAAGACAACTGGCTAAAACAAGAACAATAAATTTAATTCTTAGAAATGTGCCATTGGAATTTAGAGAGCACAGCCTGTTACCTGGGACACTGGGTTTGGAAGCAGTACAAACCTAGGGGTGATGGCATTGCCCATCATGTGCCCCGAGGAATAGCCAAAGCTAATTCTGGAGTATGAAAAAATCAGCCTATACAAACAGAAATACAAGAGCGAATGACGATTGTGCCAAGGAGAGCAGAGACTGACCAGTTCCTGTGAAACCTGGCTGTCCTTCCTGATTGTAGGTTACAGGCAAATCCCTGGTGGCCTCCCAATACATTGCACATACTGTATTGTTATGCTGAATGTGTTTCTGTAGCTTGCAATTAAATGACATTTAATGCAGAGAGAGGTAAATTATAACATCTGGGGTCATTTAGGAGAAACCAGCCTGAAAGCAGAAGGAATTAGTAACATTGGAAGTTTTCTTCTCTTGATATAATTGAGTGAAAAGTACTGTTCTTAGCTAAAGGTTAACTTGCATAGGTACAGCTATCTTATGCAGGATTCCTATCTTGAAAATTGGTAAAAATAACATTTTAAATAAAAAGTATATGATAATAGTGTTAAATTCTGCTACTAAAAATCCCAATAATAATTTAATCCTATATTTATTGAATACTTAGTATGTATCAAGTATGTAAACACTTTGCATGCATTTGCTCTACTACTGTCATGGGTCACTTAAGGACGAGGATATCTTATGGGAAATGTGTCATTAGGCGATTTCGTCATACGAACATTGTAGAGTGAACTTACACAAACCTAGATGGTATAGCCTACTACACACCTAGGCTATTTGGTATAGCTTATTGCTCCTAGGCTACAAACCTGTACAGCATGTTACTATATTGAATACTGCAGGCAATTGTAACACAGTGGTAAGTATGTATCTAAACATATATAAACATAGAAAAATTACAGTAAAAATATGGTATAAGATAAAAAAAAAAGGTGCCACTATATAGGGAACTTACCATAAATGGAGTTTGCAGGACTGGAATTTCCTCTGGATGGTCAATGAGTGAGTGGTATGTGAATGTAAAGACCTAAGACATTACTGTACACTGCTATAAATTTTATAAATACTGTACACTTAGGCTACATTAAATTTATAAAAAAGTTTCTTCAATAATAAATGAACCTTAGTTTACTGTAACTTTTTCAATTTATAAGCTTTTTAGTTTTTAAAAACTTTTTGATTGTTTTGTAATAACACTTAGCTTAAAACACACATTGTACAGCTGTGCAAAAATGTATTCTTTTTTGATAGCCTTATCCTATAAGGTTTTATTCTATTTTTAAACATTTTTATTTTTATTTCACTTTTTAAACTTCTTTGTTAAAAACTAAGACACAAACACATACATTAAACTAGGCCTACACAGGGCCAGGATCATCAATATCACACTGTCTTTTGCCTCCACATCTTGTCCCACCGGAAGGTCTTCGGGGGCAATAACACATATGGGAGCTGTCATCTCCCATGATAACAATGCCTTCTTCTAGAATACCTCCTGAAGGATCTGCCTAAGGCTGTTTTACAGTTAACATTTTTTATATTAATAAGTAGAGCCTACTCACAAATAATAAATAGTATAATAAATTCATAAACCAGTAACACAATCATTTATTATCAAGTATTGGATACTATATATAATTGTGTGTGCTATACTTTTATATGACAGACATCACAGTAGGTTTTTTTATACCAGCATCGTCACAAAAACATGAATAATGCATTGTCCTACAATGTTCCGGGGCTACAATATCACTAGGTGATACTAATTCTTCAGCTCCATTAAAATCTTATGAGACCACCATGGTATATATAGTCCTTCTTTGACTGGAATGTCATTATGTGCTGCATAGCTATATTTCAACTTCATAACATGAGGACTATTTTTGCCTTGATATTGTTATATGATTAGAAATATGAGGTAACCTCAGAATAAATGATCTTATTCCTATTTCAGAAGAAAGACCAATAGAAGGACCAAATATGATATGTTCACTATGCCATGTGTCATCTTCTGGTTATAATATAGTTTGTGGATTTCTTAAAATGGCTAGGCCAAGCAAAACACACATAGCCTGACCAATGTAGTGATATCATTAGCTTCTATATTCTAGACAATACATTTCAATTAATTAATTAATGCACTCATAAGTCAACAAAGATTTAGTTGAAATATAATGGAATTAGATTGGATGAAATCTATATGGAAGATATTCTACTGAGTGCTAGGGAAGTAAAAATAAATTAGAAATAGTGGTGGAAGGATACATACAAACACGCAAGTGTTATTGCAAAAGTTAGAGCAAAGAACTGTGGCTGCACACTTTCTAGGAGGAAATCAGAGGTAGATGCTTGCGAGGTGTCAGGAAGGCTGAATATGGGTGTATCAAGAGTGGCAGAGGAGGAGAAGCACTTCAGGCAGAGGGAATACACAAGCACAAAAGCAAAAAGTCTTGCGGTTTCTTCAGAACAGCAGTTCTTTGTTGCTGGAGTAAAGATGTGTATGTACTAGAAGTCAAGTCCTACATGGACATGAGACTGGAATGTGTCTTTTATACTAAATAATGAGTCCACCCTTAGTCCTAAATACCACCATGAGAACAGAGTTTATAAAGTTAGGACTGACAAATGCCCATTTGTTTATCTGAAGGTAACTGACAGCTGTAGGGAGAATGGACTGAAGTCAGGAAAATGAGAAAGCTGATATAGAAGTCTAGAGACTGGAAACAGTGGGGCTTGAAAAAGGCAAGGACAATGGAGCACAGTAATAAAATTGGGTATTCAGGTGATGTCTTCAGATAGAATTAGCATGATTTAGTGATGCATTAAACATGGGACGGGAAGGAGAAATGTGATAATTCCAAGGCTCCTAGCTGAGATCCCTGTGGGCGGCATACCAATAACCAAAGAAAGAACAGAGGAGTTCAAACAGTTTCAGAGGGAGATTGGGAAGGTAACAGGATAAGGCTTTGGCAAGCTGCATTTGAGAAGCATGTGGAATAGGCAGCTGGAGATGTCTAGCAGCCAATGAAAGTGCAACCTCAAATTACATTTGCTTTGTAAGCAATCATGACCCATCATCAATTGACATTCACATCTTTTAAGATGTGTATTGTTATCAAGCACTTTTCCCACCCCTCCCATTATCCTGAAAAAAGCTTTTTATTATCCCAACTGGGAAACTTATCTAATTTTCGTATAAAATTTTATTTTGTAGGTTTCAGTCAAGATAATTTTGCATCTTGATAGACAGAAAACTTGTTGGTTAATCACAGCTTTCAGCTTTTTGCTATTCATGGTCTGATATTCTGGCACTATTTCTTTACCCAAGTGGTTAAAAATGTTGAACAGGACCAAAAGCAAACACTAGGGCTCACCAGCAGTGAGGAGTTGTGATTATTCCACATTTTGTGCCATACCTTTACCCCTAATCTGCTTACCCTTTTCTACCTTGCTTTTGCTCCAGAAATTTGACTCTTACTGACTACATAAATGGAGCACTTTTTCCCTTTGGCTTCTGGTTGGATCTGCCAGTGGTAAGACACAGGAAGGGGATCTGAGAGTGGAAGCAGGGAGAGGTCAAGATACTGTTTTCTCTACTCTCTCTCTTCCTCAACTTTGGGGGCTCTGTCAGTGGTTGCTTTTGTCATGCTCTCCTCCTTTCTTGACTCCAACTGTCACTGGGCTCTAGTGACATCATGATTTCTCTTTAGCCTCTCATGCCCATGGGCAGTAATGGGTTCTGAGTCCCTGGGTACCTCAACACACTTGTTGGTTCCCTTGGATCCACTCACATCTATTCACAAAGACCATTACATTCTATTCAAAATCTCAGTGGAGCATCTTGTTTTACAGCCCTGGTCTGATGAGTACACTGCCACTGACGACATTTTAGATGTCTCTATTATGTGACTTTTCAAAATGATACAATGAAGTTATTATTATAGAGAACTTATAATGTTTCACTTAAATAACTCTTCATCATCCCAACACTATTTGTTACTACAACATGATATAGTATAATAGCTTCAAACAATTTAAAGGGAAAACCCCAGCTGTGATCAGAGAGTGCACAGTGCACACACACTCCAAACCCTCACCTCCATTAGTTCGTTATTTAGTTGTTATTTCCTCACTGTGAAAATCATGATATAAGTTAAGAGTAGCTGTTTGAAGTAGAAATAATATACCAACTTATAAATGTCTCATCAAGGGTAATCATTTGCAATTTAGTCATATGAGGTCACTCCACAGCACCAGGGTGCCCTGGGCACTGTTTACTACATAATGAGCAACTAGGTTACTCTGATCATAGCTACTACCCATCAAATGTGATCCAGCTAAAAGAGATTCAGGTATTTACAATCTCAATCTTATTGTTTGCACTAATGTTAGTAGAAAGACAAATGTATTTGGCATCAAAAGCTTAGGAGTAAATGTCTCTTTCTTGCCCTACTAAGGGTGGGCAAGGGCTTAGCTGCTCAGACCATAGAAGCAATGTTCAAATAGTCAGGTTCTTGGAAGATTCTCTATTTGTTATTTAAAACACATCAGTCCCTTGCAGGGTTCTTGGAAGATTCACTATTTGCTATTTAAATCACATCAGTCCCTTGACTGATGTATCAAATGTAGTGAAATTAGGGATGATGGGTAGGGAGTGGGGGCTAGAGGGGAGGAAGGACATAATTACTTTAAACTCTTCTGGTGCAGAAATTTTCATCATGGTCCATTCTTTTCTTCCACCATAGGATTTTCCTATTCCAGTTTTCTGAGAACATAAATGGCTGTCTGGTCACATCAAAAAATCCCAATCCCAAAGCCAAAGGCATTATTAACAGCCAGTATGATGCTAGAAAGCTGAAAAACAGGAAAAAAAAAAAACAAAACTGAAGCCACTTCTGCCAGGATCAAATAGTAACTTGTCAGTAGTGGAGCAACGTTTAGAAACATGGCTATGTCTGTTACTCAGACAGTGACATGATAGGGAAATTCCAAGTGGTAATAATCTTCATTTATTCTCAGAGTTGTGAAAACAATACATAGCTTTAAGTGCTTTAACAATGCTTTCTTAAAATGTTATGTTATGTAGATGATGTTCAATGAAATTAGGAAGGCTTTCCTTGTATAATTAGATGTCATATTCCTCAAAATGGAAATTTAGGACTTTCTCTGTTGGAAATTTTTTAAAAAGGCTTCAGGAAGTCTTATGTGTCCATTTTTATGTATCAGTTGAAATACTTTTATTACTCATGTTGAGATTGCTTAGTTCCCATGATGAAATTTGGGTATTACATTATTAATAAATTAACTGTCTTTTTCTTAAAGCTTTGAAAGCACCAATATTATGTTTCTATAAAAATCATATTTTTCCTGTTACTTTCTGTATTTTTCTACAGTCTTTTAGAGTAAAATTACCTTGATCTTCTCCTTTAATGCTGTCTTCTTCATTTTTTTGCTTTCTTCTATTGAACTTTGCTTTCATTAGCTAAAATAGAAAATAGAAATTTTAAAAAGATTGCAATTTACACTCATCGAGCACTTGCTATAAGGCATGCACTATGCCGACCCCTTTGCATACATAGTCTACCACAACTTGGTTATTCCAAGATTCTATGGAAGAGTGTCCTACTTTATATTAAACATTTTTTGGACTTAGAGAGTTAACTAACTCATGTAAAGTAACACAGTCAGTAAGTGTTAGAGTTGAGATTAGACCTCAAACTCAGATATCTGAGAGCAATGTTTTCCAGTCGTATAAAAAATTTGTTACTACTTGTAATTATTTCATGACACTTTGTGTTTCTTGCTCAAAGTAAAAGCAAAAAAGAAAAAACTGCACAAAAATAAATCTTGTGGAACATTTCATATTTTGCTTCTTAAAGCAAAAGTTAATTTACATTTTATGTTTATGACTACTGATGGACCATTTTCCCCTCTGAAGCTCAAAGGTTTAAATTTCTCTTTAAAATAGCTTAAACCCTTCAAAGATGAAGAAATAATTTCTAAATCCATATTTCTGATTTTTCACTTAAAACATTCTGTATGCTACATATGCCTCCTAATTTTTTTAATTGAGGAAAATCACCTTTTTCCCCTAATTGCAAAACCATCTTAAAATATGACATATTTTTATTCATTGATTATCAGTAGAGCAATCTAGTCCGTGAATTATACAATTTGTATAAGTTTATCTTTGAAATTGAGATTTTTTGCTTTTGCTGGGTATTCACTATAAACCAAAATTTGATGGATTCAATAAATTAGATTTCAGCAAGCAACCTGCTTGTGAGGAATAAAGGACCCAATTGGTCAGCTCACTGAAGCAGTAGTGGATGTAATGGTGCCCTCATGGCCATTCAGTAAATCAATTTCCTGATAAATCTTTGCTTACAGAAAATACTTTAAGTATCAAGACAATATACCATATATCGGCCTAGATTCTCTATGGCCATCTCTCAAGAGGACGTTTGACCTGAAGCTTTGAGAGTTTGTTTGAAACTTTGAGATATTTCTTGGTGAAGAATAGTATAATATAGCCCTTGTATAGCAGTCGTCTTATTCCTGATCATTACAGGGCTAGGTTACATTATAGATTACAGGCTAAAATTTAGTTATACCATTAGTGAAGGACATAGTTTAGTGTAGAGGTTAAAAATGATGGCTTTATAGTAAAGCTGGATTCGAATCCTGGGCCTACTACTTATTCTCATTGTCACCTTAGACATATTACCTAATCCTTTTAAGTATTCATCTTCTCACTCTAAATACATTAAGACTACCAAACTTACTGAGTTGTACAGCATAGAAAATGGTCTATGTCTGGTACTTAGCACAGTGTCTGTTCTGCTTTGTAAAGGTCAGCTTTGACTTGGACATTAAACACAACATCTGTAACCATTAATGCAGCAAATTAGCCCATGGTGCTAACAACTGTATGGTTATGTGGTCAATGCTCTACGGAGGCCAATCAGCCTTACTCTGATTCATGGCCTCAGCTTTACTCGGCAAGGGCATAAGTATGCCAGAATAAATCTATATCCATTACTGGAGAAAAAAATCAAAATGTCTGCCCCAAAGGCTAGTCAGTCAGTAAGGTCAGCTTCATACACAAAGAGCAATATTAATGTTAAGTCCGTCTGCTCAAAAATAAAATGTTCACCTGCAGTTAACTTTGAGGATTGGGAGAAGTCAATGAATTAGCAGAATCTTATGAAAGAGCAAAGTTAGATTGGAAAGGAAGTTCACAGTGAGTAGATTTCAAGCAGGAGCTTGGTGAGGCTACTGCCACAGAACTAGTTATAAGAAGGACTAAATATGACTGGAATAATTTGGATCTATGATGTCAATTAAACCATATTGTCGCATGAAATTCCTTACAAAACTGGAGATGTGTAAATTGGTTCCCTTTCCAATAAAGAAGCACTCTTGAGTAGAAATTAAAAACAAAGCCGAAAGATAAACACTCTTTACTGGTGATTATTCCACTCTCGCCAAATGTTGTATAAATAATAAAATGATATTAATTTCAGATTATCAGCTTGCCAGAGGCACAGAACAGCAAAAGCAAACATCTCCTGGTAATGTGGTTTCCTTGATGATATATGAATACAATAGCAAGGTGCTAATAGGAAGAGAACCTATGAATAAAAGGATTTGATTTTTTTTCTGGTTTCTGCCATTGGTGAATCCTTTGGCACAGGTAGTGTAAGACGTACCTTGATAAGTAGTGGGGATGATGCTTTACTGAATTAGTCTGGTGAAAAACAGACCATAATATCATAATTTACTTATCATTTGGGGCTTGCCTCAATTTTAGAGCTCTTGACAGCTACAAAAACTCATCAGGTTAACTCAAAAATCAAATTATCATCTTGCCTGCCTGGAGAAGGAGAACAAGCACATTCATCATCATTTAGAATTTTTTTAACAACACAGATGAACAATAAAGTAGTATCTCACATCTTTAAAGTATTTTACACTCTCTTGGGTGCTTTCACTTGCAGTAGCTCTCTGACACGCAGAAGTCAGGAGAACCGAGAAGATTACCTTCCTAACTATGCAGCTTTATGGCGACCAGGATGAGTTAACAGGAGACATGGTGAAGGGTGCATTCATAAAAAGCTCACATCACAGTGTCAAGTGTACTCGGGAAGGACTCACAGAATTAAAACACATTTTCTGCCTGACAAAAAAAAAGCCAAAACTATTTGGTCCACCTCTGCAATTGAAACCACAGTTTCCTCCCATTTGCAAAGGCTGTATTTCCCTTTATTTTTCTTGCTCTCCACTGTGCTTCTTTTTTCAAAAAAAAAACTCATCTGAGAGCAAGATCAGGAGCCTCTTTCAGCCACAAAGATCTGTATTGCCTGCACCAATACAGACTTTCACAAACATCAAATATGAGAGGAATAAAAAAAATGAGATTTTATTTCATTTGGTCTTTACTGAATCTTCAGTCATTTTAGGCACATGACATTACTTATTTGTGTCGATTCTTGCTCCTTTCCCCCCAGCCTTTTCCTTCCATAAGTTCTTCAAGTATTTGCTCAAATCTTACCTTCTCAGGGAGGTGTATCTTTTGAAACTTGCACACATCCCTTAACATTGTGTGTGTGTGTGTGTGTGTGTGTGTGTGTGTGTGTGTGTGTGTGTGTATGGTGGGGGGTGATGATCCCCTGTCTCACTCTAAATTTTTTCATCACATTCTAAGGTAGTATATAATTTTTGTATTTATGTTTGTTGTGCACGATATATCTCTCCTAGATATATATCTAGGAGAAGATATATATATAGAATGCAAACTCCAGGAGGGCAGGGATCTTTGTTTAGTTCACTGATGAACACGCAAAGAAATATATGTTGAGTGCAGAAGAACAAACCAATGGTTTTCTTTTGTCCGTCTTATAGGTAACTCAATACTAACAAGCATCCCAACCAACTCTCATTTTAAACTTTTAGAAGATGGCCAGGGAAAAATGTTAACATGCATGTGCTGAACACATCTTATTTTGCAGAGAGGAACAGAAGCATATTTCAATTGAGATGTGAAAAAGCTGCTGAAGGTCTAGCACAGAACTTACTAATAGTGTGTAACAAATTATTGGGTTTTAGAAATTCAATTTAGTTCTCAACATGTGCCGCTTCACCACCTGCATACACATGAGTCACACCCACACCCGCTGTCTCTGCCAGCTCCACCTTTTATCCTCCCCCTCATTATCCTCCCCCTCATTAGCCAACACCTAATTACATACTAATTGGCTCAGAGAACACAAGCTTGTTATTGCACTAAAAACACTCAGAGCTCCCCCACAGACAGATTCTCATGAAAACCAAATATAAAAGGAGTTGGCCCACTGCCTGGTTTTCATTAGGACTAAGCTAGATTCTTCTAGGTCCTGGCCACACAGATTAGTGTTTGTTTTCAGGCTTTTCCTAAGTCATATTTTTCAGGGGCACATTTCAATACTCGGTACCAGCCAATGGGACCAACCAGATTTGAGTCTGTCATGCGGGCGGCAATTTCAGACAGAAAGGACCTTTATAGATGACCTTAATCGTTATGTGAATGGTTCATTAGACAGAGACACCTTCAGATCACCGGGAACATTTCTTCATTAAGCTTACTATTGTTCCCCTTATGTGATCCCTGAACATCAAAGTGTTCAAACTGCAACTCTCTAGGATTAGATAAACTGACTTTATAAATACATTAGGAACAAGAACATGTAGCTCTCTTTGCTGAAACTCATTTTTCTTCCAATGGAAAACACACCAAACCATTCCTACCATCAAAACTCAACTAAATGAGCTGCGACTAATGACAGAATATTAGGAGTCTGAGTGGAGATGCAGTTTTGTGAAACTGTGGGTTTCTTTTTTTTTTTCCAACTAGAATCTGGTACTGTAATTACCAGTAAGGATAGGTTCAGACACCTGGAGGAGGAGACAAAAATATAGAACAGAGTGTCCACATTGGCTGCATACTGCTCTCCCACACTCCCCTAGTGTGGGCGAGATGGGGGCGGCACCGGGGGGAAGATGCTTGCCATGTTCGGAAATGGAATGCCATATCAGGGCAGGAAGAATTAAGAACAAGGAGGGAAGAAACCCTTCAAGCTACATCTGTCTCCCAAAAGGAGCCACAGACCAGCTCCAATTGCACATATAAAGGAGATGAAGAATTTTGGAAAGAGTCCACTGCAAATTGTTGTTGCTTTGCTTTGTATGATTTTTTTTTTTTTTTTAGACGGTGTCTTGCTCTCACCCAGGCTGGAGTGCAGTGGCACGATCTCGGCTCACTGCAAGCTCCGCCCCCGGGTTCCCACCATTCTCCTGCCTCAGCCTCCCGGTAGCTGGGACTACAGGCGCCCGCCACCACGCCCGGCTAATTTTTTTTTTTTTTTTTTTTTTTTGGTATTTTCAGTAGAGACGGGGTTTCACTGTGTTAGCCAGGATGGTCTCGATCTTCTGATCTCGTGATCCGCCCGCCTCTGCCTCCCAAAGTGCTGGGATTACAGGTGTGAGCCACCGCGCCTGGCCTGTTGTTGCTTTGCTTTGATGGTGTGAGGCAGGGGCTGAAATATGGATTCCCTACTTGGATAAGCTGAGATTCTCAGAGTATTATTTAATCAAACTTCACTGCAATGCAGAGATCTCTTACACAATATCTGTGTCAGATTATTATTCTATCTCTGAACAACTTTAGTAGTGGGAAACCTACTTGATAATCCAGTCCTTTAGAGGAAAGATTGCATTTATATATACACCTTTAAGTATCACAGATACCACAACGAACAATTGTATGAGTTTATGTTCTTTTTCATTTAAACCTCATGCTATAAATTCCACATTCTAAGTATTGTTAATATTGTTATTATTATTAAATGAATAAACAAATAATTAATGTACAAAGGGTGGTACACAGTATCCAACACATGGTAAGGCCTCAATAACTATTTGTTCAGTCAATAAATCTTTTTAAAGCACTGTGCCAGTTTCATAAGTGCTGGAAACTTATTTGGTGAATGTATTGGCCCGGGTTCTTAGTTACAGACAATAAAACCCACTTTAGCATGTTTATATGGAGATAAGAGGCATAAACAGCATAGAATCATTGAGTAGCCTAAAGAAACAGATTCTTTGTTTCCAGGAAAGCCCCAAACCGCACCACACAATTGGGCTTTTACGTGTGCTGCTGCTGGATCCAGTGGTTCAGGGTGAGAGAGTTCCTGCTGCCTGCTCTGGAACCATGCCAAGTCTGCCAGGGTGTGCAGGGTTGACTGAATGCCTTTCAGCTGTTTCTCTCCACTCTTAACTACATTTCAAATTAAAACCCTGCATGAGTGTGTCTGATTGGTGGACTCTAACAAATCAGGAACCTCCTCCACTGGAACCTTAGAAATAGACTTTTTAACGTTTCATTTGTCTAAACACATCAAGTGAGTTGACCATTCACATCATCTGCCGCAGTAGGGTGGGAGCTGTAAGCAGGGACCTAAGCAATAGCTCATGAGGACAACGGACATGGGCAAACTGACTTCTTCCCAGGCCATCAGCAGTATCTGAGCAATCTGAGATGAATCCCACAAATTCATAAGATTTGCAAACAGTATGAACTATTCCACCAACCTCTTCACCCTCTTGTTCTCCCAACATGATGAATGTGTGATTCATCATGATCTGGTCCTGACATTCACTTCTGCCTATCCTTACCTAAAAATTAATATCAACACCTGCTTGGAGTCCACTGAGCAAATACATTGCCATTTCTTGCCTTTGCATCTTTATTTTTATTATCTATTTGCTTTATTTCCCTTTTTCTTTCTGTGGGTTTTCCTGACTCAAGGTCAAGTTTTGGCATTACCTCTACTAGAAAGCCTTCCTTAATTCTCCAGTACTGGGTCAGTTGTCTCTGCCATAGTATCAAGTGCATTATCTTTGTACTTGTAATATTTAATTATCATCATCACTTTGTGGGTGCATGTCTCTCTCATTGTATTGTGAGTTCCTTGAAGGACAGGTCCACAAATTATTCATCCTCCTTTTGCATTGTGAGCTTGTTGAAGGACAGGTCCACAAATTATTCATCCTCATGTTGAAATATAGTGTCTAACAGTATTCATCGGGGATGGAAACTCCTTTAACAAACAATATGAACATTGCAATGGCTTGACTCAGTAAATACTTATTGAATAAACATCTGTTGCTTACTTACATTATAGTTCAATTTGGGTCAGTGGAGTCTGTGCTCCACTCAGTCATTCAGGAACCCAGACTATTTTTATTATTCAACTCTGCCATATTTTAGACTTCTATTTTCTTCTCCTTTATAAAGGAAATAGAAAAAGAAAAAAATAAAGAATTGTGGCAAAGGTATACTATTTTTTAGGTGGTAGACCTGGAAGAGGTATATATGACTTCCGTGTATGTTCCTTTGACTAGAACTTAGTCTCTTGTCCCCACCTAACTGCCAGGGAGTTGGAAAATGAAGTCTAACTGTGAGGTCAGGAAGAAGAAGAAATGTCATTTAGTTAATGCACAGGATTACTTATACCACAATACACATTTTTGGCCACCAAATATCATTCTTTCTCTTACAGGAGAGACAATTCAAAGTCCCATTCAATCATAGTGTACAGCTCAAAGTTCAGAATCTCTTGGTGATGCTCAGTTCTCTCCACCACGATCCCATAAGTTGAGAATTAGAAAGACAAGTTTTCTGCAAGTGCCACCCCACTCCAATCTTATGCACCCAATGTACAGTGGTACAACAAGAACAAAATAACTTCAATAATATCTCCCATTCAGAAAAGTGAAAAATAAAAGATACAGCAGTAACTTATTCATAGCATATAAAAATCCTTTAGGCCAGGGGTCAGCAAATATTTTCCCCTCCCTCCCTCACTTCTTCCCTTCTTTCCTTCCTTCTTCCTTTCTTCTTTTTTTCTTTCTTTCTTCCTTCCTCTCTCTTTTTCTTCTCTCTCTCTGTCTCTGTTTCTCCTTTTGAGATGGGATCTTGCCATGTTGCCCACGATGATCTTGAACTTCTGGGCTCAAGCAATCCTCTCATCTCAGCCTCCCAAACAAATGCTTTCCTAAAGAACATTCAGTTCCTATTTCCTAAAATGGCCAATATTTTAGGTTTGCAGGCTATATACTACCCACTGCAATTACTCAACTATGCCATTGTAGTTCAAAAGAAGCTATGGAGAATACATAAAGCCCAGCTATATTTCAATGAAGCTTTATTTATAAAAACAGTACACATGCACCTGGCCTGTAGTCTGCAGATCTATGCTTGGGACAAACATTCTGAAGTCTGTCTAACTTAGAGATGGGGAGAGTTGCTTGATTAGGGCCTGATCTCCCTTTTTGGGAAGAATTTCAGTGTCCCTTTTTCCTCCACAGCATCTGGCTCAACAGTAAGAGGTTTTTTTTGGTTCATGGTTCATTATTCTACTGGACCATATCTGAAATGGTAATTGAGGAATATGCACAACTTTTTCAACTGCTTCTAGCCAGAGCAAGTGGAAAACATAAAGTTTGTTTTATAGTTCGGACCATCAAAGACTCATAGTGTCTTTGGCAATATGATTGTCTCAACAAATCAGTAGGCTTCTGATGTATTTGGTCCTAGTCAGTTCCACATGTAAATGATTATGTAGAACTTTTCTAATCATAGCTGTAAAATATGCCTTATTTTTAAGTTTATTTTCCTCATGTCTTTCTCAGTTTAATAAATTACCTTAATATCATCCAAAACAATGATTAGGAAGACCACACTAGTGCTGTACAGTTGGGTTTACTGTAGGGTTGATCAACTGAGAATGTTTCCTGCTGCCTTGTTGGTCAAGATCTTTTAATTTTTTTATCTTACTAACTGGGATCTGAAGCAATCAGCTGTTCTAACTCTAGGATGCTTCATATTTCTGGACTCTGTATTCCATTTCATTTCTGCTTAAAAATCAGACACTGAAAACCAATGATAATAAAAATACAGTGATACTCTAAGGCTAATCACTTCCCCTAGAGCAACAGATTCAATAGGTATATGGATTATTAATAAATTCCTAGGGCTGCCATAACAAAGTATCACAAATTGGGTGACTTACAACAATAGAAATTTATGGTCTCACAGTTATGGGAGCTAGAAATCTGAAATCAAGGTGTTGGCAGGGTTGGTTTCTACTGCAAGGGTCTGAAGGAAAGTCTGTCTCATGCTTCTCTCTTAGCTACTGGTGGTAATCGGCAATCCTTGATGTCCCTTTGGCTGTTGATGCATCGCTCCAACCTTTACTTCTGTCTTCGCGTGGTGTCTTCCCTATGTGTCTTCACATCATCTTCCCTCTGTGTATATGTATCTCTGTCTGTGTCCAAATTTCCCTCTTCTTATTAGGACATCAGTCATGTTGGAATAGGGCCTACTCAAATAATCCCTTCTTAACTTGAGTACAGCTACAAAGATCCTAGTTCAAAATAAGGCCACATTCACATGTACTAGGGATTAAGACTTCAACATATTGGCCCAGCACGGTGGCTCACGCCTGTAATCCCAGCACTTCGGGAGGCTGAGGTGGGCGGATCACAAGGTCAGGAGATCAAGACCATCCTGGCCAACATGGTGAAACCCTGTCTCTACTAAAAATACAAAAAAAATTAGCCAGGCGCAGTGGCAGGCACTTGTAGTACCAGCTACTCAGGAGGCTGAGGCAAGAGAATCACTTGAACCTGGGAGGCAGAGGTTGCAGTGAGCTGAGATTGTGCCAGTGCACTCCAGCCTGGAAACAGAGTGAGATTCTGTCTTGGAAAAAAAAAAAGAAAAATACTTCAACATATTTATTTTGGGAGACACAATTCAACCCATAACAGCATATCATCTGCCTTCCAAGTTATTACAGGTGACGTTTTTTTTTTGTTTTTGTTTCTTGTGAGACAGAGTCTCACTCTTTTGCCCAGGCAGTAGTGCAGCGGCATGATCTCAGCTCACTGCAACCTCTACCTCCCAGGTTCAAGCGATTCTCTCGTGCCTTAGCCTCACGAGTAGCTGGGACTACAGGCATGCACCACCACACCAAGATAATTTTTGTATTTTTATTACAAGATAATTTTTGTAATTTTGATAATTTTTTGTAGCAGTGGGGTTTCACCATGTTGGCCAGGCTGGTCTTGAACTCCTGGCCTCCAGTGATCTGCCTGCCTTGGCCTCCCATAGTGCCAAGATTACAGGTGTAAGCCACTGTGCCCGGCTGCAGGTGACAGTTTTACCAAATGTTTTTGACACTGCATGAATTACCAATATTCCAACCTCCAGTATCATTTTCCTTACCATGCACTATCTGACTGCTAAGCCAATTTCACATATTTTAGGTTTTGTTTTGGCAGCACCCTTTTCTTTTCTTTTTTTGAGATGGAGTCTCACTCTGTCGCCCAGACTGGAGTGCAGTGGCATGACCTAGGCTCACTGCAACCTCCGCCCTCCGAGTTCAAGCAATTCTCCTGCCTCAGCCTCCCGAGTAGCTGGGATTACAGGCGCCTGCCACCGCGCCCAGCTAATTTTTTTGTATTTTTAGTAGAGATGGGGTTTCACCATCTTGGCAAGGCTAGCCTTGAACTCCTGACCTCGTGATCCACCCGCCTCGGCCTCCCAAAGTGCTGGGCTTACAGGCATGAGCCACCGTGCCTGGCCGGCAGCACCCTTTTCAAGCAATGAATACCTGTCTTATCAAGCAAGATAGGTTGACTGCATAACAATGCCAAAATTTCTGTGGTTAACCCAATAAAAGTTTATTTCTCACACTACATCCAACGTGGACCAGTGGGATGCTCTGCTCCACACAGTCATTAGGGAATCCAGGATCCACACATCATGTAGCTCTGTCATCCTCTGTTCATGCTCCTCTGCTTTCAGAGGGTGGAGAGAGAAAAGTATGGAGGAATGAAGGTTGGAAAGTAAAGCATAACACTCCCACTGGTATTCAAGTAGCCAAAATGAGTTACACATCCCAAACTAGCTGCAGGCAAGACTCAGAAATGTGAATAAATTGTGTGCCCAGGAGGGAAAGAAAGAGAGCTTGGTAAACACACAGCCTTGCATTTCCCACAAATACTTTGAAAATATCTGAACTATGCTTTTGAACAAATTATTTTAAACAAATGAGTTTCAACAGGCTCAAGTCAGTTCCTAACATTTGTTAATATTTGTGGCATCTCATCTGAAGGGACAAGGTGGTATATGCTATCAAGACTTCTGGCTAGCCCTGGCACCTTGTTTGTATCTTGAGTCCAGCTGTGAATCTGGGAGAGGCCTGACAGTCTTTTCTGACCCAATAGTTAAGCAATAGCTGGGAATGAGAATTCCTCATATCTCAGCTGAAGTTTGAGGCAAAATTCTAAACAAATGAAGATGGGTATGAAGAAATGTAAAAGACATGAATAAACCAAGGCCAGAAAGAAGTTAGGAAAAGAGATTAGGTATTAGATAGAAAGCTTCAGTTCAATTCTAGAATTCTACTTATCTACATCTATTCACCCATCCATCAAAGAATGACTTTCAGATCCCTCTGATAATAGCCCACTTCCAACCTAAATTTTCATCGGTTTTAAGTCTGGGTAGAGACAAAAATGCAAGTTAATAACTATTTTCCGGCTGAGCTGGAATGGTCAACTATTTTCATCATTATGGTTGCTAGACATTTTCCCCTAAGTGTCCCATCTTTTGTTAGTCTACCTTTCATGGGGCCAAATTTCAGATAGGTATCTTGTTATCTTGTCTCATTAGCCTTATTTCCAAGCCTCCTATGATAGGATGTCTGTCAGAATTCCTCATATGACATGGTATCTGTACTCTTCTTCCTGTCACTCTCCTAGGAATATGCTTAATTTTCAAACTTCCTACTAAAATTTAGAATCTGGAAATAAATTCAGGTCCCTGTATGTGGCTGGACTATAGCACAATATTATAGGAGTGTTGTTTTTCTTTGTATACAGCACCACTTTTCATTGTTTTGACCCCACCCTCAGTATACAATTTCTAAAAAAAATTGTTGCTTGGGACTCAAAATCACATTGGTCATCAAAAACTTGGAGATTTAAAGCCTTCCCTCAGTGCTGGTATCATAATGGACACTAGGAAAACATCATTCCTATGCTTTGCCTGTCCAAAGTGAAGGCTACAAAATTTGTAGTACATACCACAAAGAATGTCTGGTTTTCCTTTTATCTTAACTCAATATCTCTCAATTTGCTACTTTCTCAGCTTCTTGTCCTACAAATGCATTAGTTAACATGCAATATTGTTTTCTACTATTAGAGCTGATTCTTTTGAAAAGGAAAATTTCTATTGTTCTATTTCAAGAATGAGATATCCCCTCAAATCTCTCATTAATAACTATTTGTTTATATTTTCTTGGGATGTTAAAAGTTTCAGTGTTTTACTTATCTATATATCTATATATTATCTATCTATATCTTATACATTGCTTTCTCTGTTTTTCTAGAAATTAGTTTTGATTTATTACTATTTCCTTAGAATGATTGGGCTTATTTTTCTAGTATATCTTTAGTCTTCCATGCTGCTGTTTTGCATTTTTTCGTAGACATTTTTTAACCACTATAGAAATATGTGAAGTTTGAAATCCTCTTGATTAAAACCAGTGATTAAAATACTAAACCTGACATTTGTAAGTTGTACTATATCCTTCCCTTGACTGGAAAAAATAATGAAAACCTTTTCTGTACTTGAGTGGCAATTTCTTTAGTTGAGGGTTTCAACATTACAGAAATGACACTTTGTCTTTATATATGTATCATCCAGTCAGTGATCACTAAGACCTGGCAGTGGGTTTGACGGATTTCCACAGACTATCCAGGGAGTCAGAAACACTTCTTGTTACACTTCACATCACCACCACTGTGTCCAGATAGTTACCTGTTGCTGGAACTGGTAAAAGCATTCTTCTAGCTTCAGTGTAAATATACTTTAGCTTTGTGAAATATGAAATCCATTTTTTTGCAAAGTCCAAAGCTACTTTCTATGAAAAGAACCTTGGCTTCTTCTTAAAAATATATATATTTCTGGAGATACAATTTACATACCATTAAAATATCCATGTAAGCATATAATTCAGTGGTTTTTAGTATATTCACAGAGTTATACAACCATCAGCACACTCTGATTTTACAAAATTTTCATAAGTCTGAAAAGTCACCCAGGAAGAAAGGAATTATAGTCTGGGAAATATTGTTATGGATACATTACTCTCTGCTCCTTCCTGATAAATATAACAATAAATCTGGAAAACAGAACAAGGGGCAACCAAGGGAAAACTTTGAAAAGTGGTAAGAGAATGACAAACTACTTAGAAACCCTAGGACTGGAAGAACAGCACAGCAGTATGGTGAACTATTCCTTCTACCTTCACTCAGCTGCAGAAAGTGACCGAGACCAGGCAATTTCCACAAAAGGCAGCCCAGGGAGGCTTATTCCTCTCCCAAGATAGAATGCTTATACCTCCAACAATACCATGTGAGCCCAGCACCACTGGTAAATAGAACCAACTGCCCTGCAAATAATAAGAGGCCAAGGGAAGTGCCCTCCTTTCACACCTGACCTGAGACTACTCCCCTCCTGAGAGAAACTGAGATGTCCTTGTGGCACCAGCAAAAGAGACCCTGCCACAATAAGCAGCCTGACTTTGTACCTGTGAACCTGAGATTCCTCTTCCCTACCCAGAGACACCTGGGATGACAGGCCCCTATCATGCTACTACAACAAGCCCCTGTCCTGGGAGGCATCTTCATCACCACAGTCCCAGTAGTCCTCCTTCAACACCCACATTGCCTCCCCGTTCTACAACGAAGCACATCTAGCAGCCTGACCTAGGGAAACACTTTCCATCCTCTCAGAGAGCATTAGCAGGGACAAATAGGAACAATGGCAACAGATAAACAAAGCAGACCAAAATAACATTGCAATGACTCTGAAAATTAAACTGTTATTGGAACTACAGTCCATGAAGTAGGCCAGGATCTGCTTGCTAAACCTAAATGTGCTGATTTCTTGCTAAAATAGAGCATTTCAGTAGAACCTAGAGTTTACTAGTGTCAGAGACAAAATATCCAAGCATCATAATCAAGAATCAAGGAAATCACAACTTGAGAGCAGAGAGATAATGAATGCCAACACTTAAGTAAATCACATGTTGAAATTATCTGGCAAGGATTCTAAAACAATCATAATAAAAAGTTTCAACAATCAATTATAAATTCTCTTGAAACAAATGAAAAAAATAGAAAATTGTAGCAAAGAAAGAGAAGGTATAAAAAAGAAACAAGGTAAATACAGAACTAAGAAATACAACAGAAAATTTAAAACTTACTAGATGGACTTAATAGTAGAATAGCGATAACAAAACATAGAATAAGTGAACTTGAAGTTACAATGATAAAATTTACCCAGTCTGAACAACAGAGAGAAAATATACTACACCAAAACAATAAAACAGAAAATAGAACATCAGGAACCTATTAACACAATAACCAAAGGTCCATCATTTGTATCATTGGAACCCTAGAAGGAAAGGCAAGGGAGGGAGCTGGACTGAAAGAAACGTTGAATAAATGATGCCTAAAAGTTTCCCAAATTGGTGAAAGACATGAATCCACAGATTCAAGAAGTTGAGTGAACCACAAATAATATAAATCCAAATAAATTAATACCAAGATATACCATAATTAAACTTCTGAAAACTTAAGACAAAGATAAATCTTGAAAGCAGGCACAGAGAAACGACACATTACTTACATGGGGATACCAATTTGAATGACAGTGAATTTATTTTTGATATGGTGGTCAGAGGAAGTGGCAAAAACATTTTTCATGTGTTGAAAGAAAAGAACTGTTAACTGCAAAGTCTAAACTCAGTGAAATTATTCTTCAGGAATACAAAGGAATTGAAGACATTCCCAGAGAAAGTAAAGTTAAAAGAAGTTGTTACTAGCAAACATTCTCTTAAAAAGCTGAGTGTGGTAGCTCATGCCTGTAATCCCAGCATTTTGGGAGGCTGAGGCAGGCAGATCAGTGAGGTCAGGAGTTCGAGACCAGTCTGGGCAACATGGTGAACCCCTGTCTCTAAAAAAAATTTAAAATTAGCCGGGTGTGGTGGTGCACACCTGTAGTCCCAGCTACTCAGGAGGATAAAGTGGGAGGATCACTTGAGCCTGGGAAGTTGAGGCTACAGTGAGCTGTGATCATGCCACTGCACTCCAGGCTAGGCAACAGAGTGACACCCTGTCTCAAAAAAAAAAAAAAAAAAAAAATTGGCAAATGAAAGTTACTCAAACAAAAAGGAAATCATAAAAGAAACAAACTTGGAGCATCAGAAAGGAAGAAGAACAACAGACAGCAGACATATGGGTACTTTTTCCTCATGAACTTTCTAAACCATGTTTGAGGATAGAAGCAAAAATTATAGCAACTTATAATACTCAAAACAATGGTATTTAAAGTAGAAATGGTAAATAAACCTAAATGTACATAAAATTTCCACATTTCACTTGAAGTAATAAAATGTTGATACCATTAGATTGTAAATTAGTCACTGTTACAGGCTGAATTGTGATTCCCCAAAATTTATGTGTTGAAGTCCTAACCCCCAGTACTTCAAAATGTGGCTGTGTTGGGAGATAGGGCTCTTAAAGAGGGAATTAGACTAAAATGAGATCATATGTATGGGCTGTAATCCAATATGACCAGTGTCTTTATAAGAAGAGGAGATTAAGACACAGATGTGTGTGCACATGGAGAAAAGACCAGGTGAGACACAGCAAGAAGGCAACCAGCTGCAAGTCAAAGAGGCCTCAGAAAAAACCAAACCTGCTGACACCTTGATCATAGACTTCCAGCCTCCAGAACTGTGAGAAAATAAATTTTGGTTGTTTAAGTTACCCCGTCTGTAATATGTTGTTATGGCAGCCCTAGCTTGCTAATCCAGTCACATATGCATTTAAAAAAATATTCAGAGCAACCACTAAGAAAACTATAGAAGGAGATACACTCAAAGCCATTATAAAGAAATAAAAATTCTTTTTTCAAAAAGTTCAATTAATATTCAGGTAGACAAGAAAAAAGAAATACAGGAAAAAGACTTAGAGGAAATAAACAGGAAATAAGTAATAAAATGGCAAATGTGGGCACTAAGTATCAGTAATTGCTGTAAGGTGAATGGTATAATTTACCATCAAAAGGCAGATATACGTAGAGTGGACATAATGAAAAAGCCAACAATATGGTGTTTATAAGAAACTAACTTCAAATTCAACAACATAGATAGATAGGATGGAAAAATATATTTAATGCAACCATTATTTTGAAAAGGGACATGCAGCCATATTGATATCAGATAAATTAAATTTCACAGCAAAGAAAATTACTAAATAAGAGTGGGACACCATGTAATGATAAAAGAAACCGTCTACCAAGAAGACATAATGGTTTAAGTGTTTATGTACCAAGACAGTATGTCAGGATGTATGAAGCAAAAGCTGATAGAGCTGAAAGGAGAAACAGACAAATCAACAGTCTTAAATGAGGACTTCAACATTTCTTTTTCAGCAACAGATAGAACTATCAGAGAGAAAATCCACAAGAATATAGAAAATCTAATGCATGCAGCCAACCAACAGAATCTATTTGATATACATAGCACACTTTACCCACCAATAGCAGAATCACACATTTTAATATGCCCATGGAATATTTACTAACATAGATTATATCCAGGACCATAAAGCAAACCTCAATGAATTTAAAAGAATTGAAATTATAGAGTACACTCTTTGATCATAATATAATTAAGCTAGAAAGACAATAGGAAAATCTCTCAATACGTGGAACTTAACAACATATTCTGAACAATTGATGGATCAAAGAAAAAGTCTCAAAGCAAATTAAAATCCAATAGAAGTGAATGAAAATGAAATGCAATATATCAAAACATGTGGCATATAGCTAAAGCTGTGCTTAGGGTGGGTGAGATTTAAGGCACTAAAACTTGCATTGGAAATGAGGAAAGGTCTCAAATCATTAATCTAGGCTCTTAC
Organism: Pongo pygmaeus; assembly: GCF_028885625.2. Classification (NCBI taxonomy): domain Eukaryota; kingdom Metazoa; phylum Chordata; class Mammalia; order Primates; family Hominidae; genus Pongo; species Pongo pygmaeus. Next base: position 102,720,045 of record NC_072380.2, read on the forward strand.
CTATGAAAATAGAAAAGAGAATAAAATGAACCCAAAGCAATTTGGAAGTAAATAATAAGGATTAAAAAAAAAACCAGAAATCAATGATTAGCACCCTCTGAAGCCATGGCCCCAGCTGTACCTTGGCCCCTTTTAGCCATTGGTAGAGCAGCTGGGATGCAGGGCACCAAGTCCCTAGTCTGCACACAGCAGGGGGTGCCCTGGGCCCAGACTAGGAAACAATTTTGTTCTCCTAGGCCCTGGGCCTGTGAGAGGGACTGCCACAAACTTCTCTGATATGCCCTGGAGACATTTTCCCCATTGTTTTGGCAATTAATATTTGGCTCCTTATTACTTATGCAAACTTCTGCAAGCAGTATGAGTTTCACTTCAGAAAATGGGTTTTTCTTTTCTATTGCATTGTAAGGCTGCACATTTTTCAAACTTTTATGCTCTTTCTCTTTTAAAACTGAATGCTTTTAACAGCACCCAAGTCACCTCTTGAATATTTTGCTGCTTAGAAATTTCTCCTGCCAGATACCCTAAATCATATCCCTCAAGTTCAAAGTTCCACAAATCTCTAGGGTGGAGCAAAATGCCACTAGTCTCTTTGCTAAAACATAGCAAGAGTCACCTTTACTCCAGCTCCCAACAAGTTCCTCATCTCCATCTGAGACCACATCAGCCTAGATTTCATTGTCCATATTATTATCAGCATTATTGGTCAAAGCCATTCAATAAGTCTCTAGGAAGTTCCAAACTTTCCCACATTTTCCTGTCTTGTTCTGAGCCCTTCAAACTGTTTCAACCTCTGCCTTTTACCCAGTTCCAAAGTTGCATCCACATTTTTGGGTATCTTCACAGCAGCACCCCACTCTACTGGTACCAATTTACTGCATTAGTCTATTTTTACACTGATGAAAAAGACATACCTGAGACCGGGTAATTTATAAAGAATAAGAGGTTTAATGGACTCACCATTCCACGTGGCTGGGAAGGCCTCACAATCATGGTGGAAGGTGAAAGGCATGGTCTTACATGGTGGCATGCAACAGAGAATGAACCAAGCAAAAGGAGAAATGCCTTATAAAATCATCATTGCTAGCACAGCAGTCTGAGATCAAACTGCAAGGCGGCAGTGAGGCTTGGGGAGGGGTGCCCGCCATTGCTGAGGCTTGAGTAGGTAAACAAAGTGGCCGAGAAGCTCGAACTGGGTGCAGCCCACCACAGCTCAAGGAAGCCTGCCTGCCTCTGTAGACTCCACCTCTACCTCTGGGGGCAGGGCATACCTGAACAAAAGGCAGCAGAAACACCTGCAGACTTAAATGTCCCAGTCTGACAGCTTTGAAGAGAGTAGTGGTTCTCCCAGCATGGAGTTTGAGATCTGAGAACGGACAGACTGCCTCCTCAAGCGGGTGCCTGACCCCCTAGTAGCCTAACTGGGAGGCACCCCCCAGTAGGGGCAGATTGACACCTCACATGGCAGGGTACCCCTCTGAGATGAAGCTTCCGGAGGAAGGATCAGGCAGCAACATTTGCTGTTCGGCAATATTCACTGCTCTGCAGCCTCTGCTGCTGATACCTAGGCAAACAGAGTCTGGAGTGGACCTCCAGCAAACTCCAACAGACCTGCAGCTGAGGGTCCTGACTGTTAGAAGGAAAACTAACAAACAGAAAGGACATCCACACCAAAACCCCATTTGTACTTCACCATAATCAAAGACCAAAGGTAAATAAAACCACAAAGATGGGGAAAAAGCAGAGCAGAAAAGCTGAAAATTCTGAAAATCAGGGCACTTCTCCCCCTCCAAAGGAATGCAGCTCCTCACCAGCAATGCAACAAAGCTGGATGGAGAATGACTTGATGAATTGAGAGAAAAAGGCTTCAGACAATCAAACTTCTCCGAGCTAAAGAAGGAAGTTCAAACCCACCGCCAAGAAGCTAAAAACCTTGAAAAAAGATTGGACAAATGGCTAACTAGAATAACCAATGTAGAGAAGTCCTTAAATGACCTGATGGAGCTGAAAACCGTGGCATGAGAACTAAGGGACGAACACACAAGCTTCAGCAGCCGATTTGATCAACTGGAAGAAAGGGTATCAGTGATTGAAGATCAAATGAATGAAATGAAGCGAGAAGAGAAGTTTAGAGAAAAAAGAGTAAAAGAAATGAACAAAGCCTCCAAGAAATATGGGACTATGTGAATAGACCAAATCTACGTCTGATTGGTGTACCTGAAAGTAACAGGGAGGATGGAACCAACGTGGAAAACACTCTGCAGGATATTATCCAGGAGAAGTTCCCCAATCTAGCAAGCCACGCCAACTTTCAAATTCAGGAAATAGAGAGAATGCCACAAAGATACTCCTCGAGAAGAGCAACTCCAAGACATATAATTGTCAGATACACCAAAGTTGAAATGAAGGAAAAAATGTTAAGGGCAGTCAGAGAGAAAGGTCGGGTTACCCACAAAGGGAAGCCCATCAGACTAACAGCTGATCTCTTGGCAGAAACTCTACAAACCCGAAGAGAGTGGGGGCCAATATTCAACATTCTTAAAGAAAAGAATTTCCAACCCAGAATTTCATATCCAGCCAAACTAAGCTTCATAAGTGAAGGAGAAATAAAATCCTTTACAGACAAGCAAATGCTGAGAGATTTTGTCACCACCAGGCCTGCCCTACAAGAGCTCCTGAAGGAAGCACTAAACATAGAAAGGAACAACCGGTACCAGCCACTGCAAAAACATGCCAAATTGTGAAGACCATTGATGCTAGGAAGAAACTGCATCAACTAACAAGCAAAATAACCAGCCAACATCATAATGACAGGACCAAATTCACACATAACAATATTAACCTTAAATGTAAATGGGCTAAATGCTCCAAATAAAAGACACAGACGGGCAAATTGGATAAAGAGTCAAGACCCATCAGTGTGCTGTATTCAGGAGAGCCATCTCATGTGCAGAGACACGCATAGGCTCAAAATGAAGGGATGGAGGAAGATCTATCAAGCAAATGGAAAACAAAAAAAGGCAGGGGTTGCAATCCTAGTCTCTGATAAAACAGACTTTAAACCAACAAAAATCAAGAGACAAAGAAGGCCATTACATAATGGTAAAGGGATCAATTCAACAAGAAGAGCTAACTATCCTAAATATATATGCACCCAATACAGGAGCACCCAGATTCCTAAAGCAAGTCCTTAGAGATCTACAAAGAGACTTAGAGTCCCACACAATAATAGTGGTAGACTTTAACACCCCACTGTCAACATTAGACAGATCAATGAGACAGAAAGTTAACAAGGATATCCAGGAATTGAACTCAGCTCTGCACCAAGAGGACCTAATAGACATCTACAGAACTCTCCACCCCAAATCAACAGAATATACATTCTTCTCAGCACCACATCTCACTTATTCCAAAATTGACCACATAGTTGGAAGTAAAGCACTCCTCAGCAAATGTAAAAGAACAGAAATTATAACAAACTGTCTCTCAGACCACAGTGCAATCAAACTAGAACTCAAGATTAGGAAACTCACTCAAAACCACTCAAATACATGGAAACTGAACAATCTGCTCCTGAATGACTACGGGGTACATAACAAAATGAAGGCAGAAATAAAGATGTTGTTTGAAACCAATGAGAACAAAGACACAACATACCAGAATCTCTGGGACACATTTAAAGCAGTGTGTAGAGGGAAATTTATAGTACTGAATGCCCACAAGAGAAAGCAGGAAAGATCTAAATTGACACCCTAATATCACAATTAAAAGAACTAGAGAAGCAAGAGCAAACACATTGAAGAGCTAGCAGAAAGCAAGAAATAACTAAGATAAGAGCAGAACTGAAGGAGATAGAGACACAAAAACCCTTCAAAAAATCAATGAATCCAGGAGCTGGTTTTTTGAAAAGATCAACAAAATTGATAGACTGCTAGCAAGATTAATAAAGGAGAAAATAGAGAAGAATCAAATAGATGCAATAAAAAATGATAAAGGGGATATCACCACTGATCCCACAGAAATACAAACTACCATCAGAGAATACTACAAACACCTTTACACAAATAAACTAGAAAATCTAGAAGAAATGGATAAATTCCTTGACAGATACACTCTCCCAAGACTGAACCAGGAAGAGGTTGAATCCCTGAATACACCAATAACAGGCTCTGAAATTGAGGCAATAATTAATAGCCTACCAATGAAAAAAAGTCCAGGACCAGATGGATTCACAGCCAAATTCTACCAGAGGTACAAGGAGGAGCTGGTACCATTCCTTCTGAAACTATTTCAATCAATAGAAAAAGAGGGAATCCTTCCTAACTCATTCTATGAGGCCAGCATCATCCTGATACCAAAGCCTGGCAGAGACACAACAAAAAAAGAGGATTTTAGACCAATATCCGTGATGAACATTGATACAAAAATCCTCAATAAAATACTGGCAAACCAAATCCAGCAACACATCAAAAAGCTTATCCACCATGATCAAGTGGGCTTCATCCCTGGGATACAAGGCTGGTTCAACATATGCAAATCAATAAACATAATCCAGCATATAAACAGAACCAGCGACAAATACCACATGATTATCTCAACAGATGCAGAAAAGGCCTTCGACAAAATTCAACAGGACTTCATGCTAAAACCTTTCAATAAATTAGGTATTGATGGGATGTATCTCAAAATAATAAGAGCTATTTATGACAAACCCACAGCCAATATCACACTGAATGGGCAAAAACTGAATGCATTCCCTTTGAAAACTGGCACAAGACACGGATGCCCTATCTCATCACTCCTATTCAACATAGTGTTGGAAGTTCTGGCCAGTGCAATCAGGCAGGAGAAAGAAATAAAGGGTATTCAGTTTGGAAAAGAGGAAGTCAAATTGTCTCTGTTTGCAGATGACATGATTGTATATTTAGAAAACGCCATCATCTCAGCCCAAAATCTCCTTAAGCTGATAAGCAACTTTAGCAAAGCCTCAGGATACAAAATCAATGTGCAAAAATCACAAGCATTCCTACACACCAGTAAGAAACAAACAGATAGCCAAATCATGAGTGAACTCCCATTCACAATTGCTTCAAAGAGAATAAAATACCTAGGAATCCAACTTAAAAGGGATGTGAAGGACCTCTTCAAGGAGAACTACAAACCACTGCTCAACGAAATAAAAGAGGACACAAGCAAATGGAAGAACATTCCATGCTCTTGGATAGGAAGAACCAGTATCGTGAAAATGGCCATACTGCCCAAGGTAATTTATAGATTCAATGCCATCCCCATCAAGCTACCAATGACTTTCTTCACAGAATTGGAAAAAACTACTTTAAAGTTCATGTGGAACCACAAAAGAGCCCACATTGCCAAGACAATCCTAAGCCAAAAGAACAAAGCTGGAGGCATCATGCTACCTGACTTCAAACTATACTACAAGGCTACAGTAACCAAAACAGCATGGCACTCATACCAAAACAGAGATATAGACCAATGGAACAGAACAGAGCCCTCAGAAATAATACCACACATCTACAGCCATCTGATCTTTGACAAACCTGACAAAAACAAGAAATGGGGAAAGGATTCCCTATTTAATAAATGGTGTTGGGAAACTGGCTAGCCATATGTAGAAAGCTGCCACTGGATCCCTGCCTTACACCTTATACAAAAATTAATTCAAAATGGATTGAAGACTTAAATGTTAGACCTAAAACCCTAAACACTCTAGAAGAAAACCTAGGCAATACCATTCAGGACATAGGCATGGGCAAGGACTTCATGACTAAGACACCAAAAGCAATGGCAACAAAAGCCAAAATTGACAAATGGGATCTAATTAAACTAAAGAGCTTCTGCACAGCAAAAGAAACTACCATCAGAGTGAAGAGGCAACCTACAGAATGGGAGAAAATTTTTGCAATCTACCCATCTGACAAAGGGCTAATATCAAGAATCTACAAAGAACTCAAACAAATTTACAAGAAAAAAAACAAACAACCCCATCAGAAAGTGGGCAAAGGATATGAACAGACACTCTCAAAAGAAGACATTTATGCAGCCAACAGACACATGAAAAAAATGCTCATCATCACTGGCCATCAGAGAAATACAAATCAAAACCTCAATGAGATACCATCTCACACCAGTTAGAATGGCAATCATTAAAAAGTCAGGAAACAACAGGTGCTGGAGATGATGTGGAGAAATAGGAACACTTTTACACTGTTGATGGGACTGTAAACTAGTTCAACCATTGTGGAAGACAGTGTGGCGATTCCTCAAGGATCTAGAACTAGAAATACCATTTGACCCAGCCATCCCATTACTGGGTATGTAACCAATGTATTATAAATCATGCTGCTATAAAGATACATGCACACATATGTTTATTGTGGCACTATTCATAATAGCAAAGACTTGGAACCAACCCAAATGTCCATCAATGATAGACTGGATTAAGAAAATGTGGCACATATACACCATGGAATACTATGCAGCCATAAAAAAAGGATGAGTTCATGTCCTTTGTAGGGACATGGATGAAGCTGGAAATCATCATTCTCAGCAAACTATCGCAAGGACAAAAAACCAAACACCACATGTTCTCACTCATAGGTGGGAATTGAACAATGAGAACACATGGACACAGAAAGGGGAACATCACAGGAAGGGACACAGGAAGGGCCTGTCATGGGGTGGGGGGACGGGGGGAGGGAAAGCATTAGGAGATATACCTAATGTAAATGACGAGTTAATGGTTGCAGCACACTAACAAGGCAGATGTATACATATGTAAGAAATGTGCACGTTGTGCACATGTGCCCTAGAACTTAAAGTATAAGAATAAAAAAAAACCTCATAGCTAATATTATAATTGTGAGTAATATTTTTCTCATAAGATCAGGATGAGAAGATGTCTGCTTCCATCACTAGTATTCAACATTTTAATGAAGTTTCTAGCCAGGACAATTACAAAAAAAAAAAAAGAAACAAAGGACATCAAGTTTAGAAGTGATGTAGTAAAAATTATGTCTATCTGAAGATGGTATGATTTTGTGTATAGAAAATCCTAAAGAATTCACTAAAATCTATTAGAGCTAATAAATGAATTCAGAAATATTGCAGGACATACCAATCAACCTACAAAATTCAATCGTTTTTCTATACCTTAGCAGTTAATAGTCCAAAAATGAAACTGAGAAAATAATTATATTTGCAATAGCATCTAAAATAATAAAATACTTTGCATGAATTTAGTGATATAAGTACAACATTTGTACACTGAATACCACAAAAATTCACGGAAAGAAATCAAAGCTGATCTAAATAAATGGAAATCCATAAATGGGTCCATGATATGGATCATATCACTTATTACTGTAAAGATGGCAATACTCTTCAAATTTATCTGCAGATTTAACAAAATCCTTATCAAAATATCAGCTGGTATTTTTGCAAAAATTGACAAGCTGATCCTAAAGTTCATGTGGAAATGCAAACCATCTTGAAAGAGATGCCAAACCATCTTGAAAAAGAAACTCAAAGTGGGAGAAGTCAAAATTATTGTTATTAATTGTTGCATAAGATTCTGTTATTTCAATGCACAATGTATTTCAAAACAAATTTTGAATTATTGAATAGTTAGGATGTCTTCACTTTTTTGCATAATGCAATAATATTTTTATGCATTTTTATGCAGATCTTTGATACCTTAGAATAAGTTTTGGGGAGTTGAATTACCAGAGGAAAACATATGAATTACTTGCAGGTTTTGAGACATAAGTCCAAAAGGCTTTTAGTAAAGTTCTGAAAATATAATAGCCTTACCAGCATGCTTGACAATTTCCTGAGTTTAAGAACATGTTAGATATTATAATACTGTAATGTTTTCTAAAACATAGTTCATTGTTACGTATTGTTTTTAACTTGCTGTTTTTGTTAATGAGTTGAAAGTACCATTTTCCATTATTTGCTGACCTTTTGCATTTCTTTGTTAAATGTTTCGTCCTATTATTTACCCATTCTGCTTGAGAATTTACCATTGTTAACAAAATATTATTTTCATTAAATTATTATAATTTATACCATAAAATTTCTCTTTTGTGAATTCCTAAATACAACCAGTTTAGGGAGTAATAGATTTTATTTCATGGAGTTGAAATGATAAAGTAGATAAAACATTTAAAGTGTTTAGTTCAGTGCTCGGCACATAGAAAGTCCTTAATTAATGTTAATTATTCTTATTCTCATTATTGATAGTAATATTAACAATCATCCTCAAATAAGAAGAAATTTCTCCAAATTGTGCCATTTTTTTTAGGTGAGGAGTGTGCGTTGCTAGTGACCTCACTCTGTGACTAACTCAATGCTTGGAACCCTTATATACTTGATTGGAAGTCTCGTTGTGATAGTTCCCACTAAACACTCTAGAGACTGGGAGTCCTGTATCTCATACAACTTTGCATAACCAAGTTGGGACTTTCTCCTATGGAAGTGATAGAATATATTGAAAAACAAAACAAAACAAAACAAAAAAAGAAAAACTCTCCACAGCGTACAGCAAACCTTGGGAAGCACAGGGCTCTTTTTTATGCTTCAGTTGTTTTAATAGAATCTATAGCCCTGGGAGTGTAGAGTTCCTCTTCCACTCCTCTTCCTTCTCCACCCTTACACCTCCACCCCTCATTCCCATAATATTCTGCCCTTTCTTCCCTCTCTCTGTTTAGCTATCCAAAGATGAGTGTTGTGGGGACACTTCCCTGGCAAATCTAAAATGTAGCACCTAACCAATAGAGAAATGTCAACCTAGGTTTTCAGAGTGAGTAGCTTCTAGGTCTCTAAACTGAACAAGACAACAAAGAATGTTTATGTTGTTTCCTACCTTCTTTAAGATAATTGTTCCTCTTTTCACTGTGTTTTTCATTTATTTTTGAATGGGAAGGCAGTTGTGAGAGGCTGCATCAGAACTTGCTAACAAGATAAGTATTTTTAGAGACTCATGCCAATGGCTGATTTTTGTAATTCTCAAAATACTGAGATACTACTAGAGTGCTTTGCATAAAGTAGGGCTCAATAAATATTCATTGAATGAGTCCATGAATGAATCTCTTTCTTCTTTCCTTTAGTCTCTGTCTTGTCCTTCATCTAAAATAGTTGTCACACATTTGATTCTTTCATTTCTAGGGAAAGTTCTCCCTCTGGAATTTTTATTAAAATTATGTCTTGGGACGTCTAATCTCTAATGTGCTGGGGTATAGGAAAGCATTGCTGAAGTCTTTTCACATTCCACTCTGGAGAGGGTAACAGCTGCTTTTGCAACATGCAAAATTGATGACTCTCTAGGACATGAAGATAAATACAGTTTATATACTTCAGGTCACTGTTACTCATTGCTGTTTCCATGCCTCATAAGTTAGATTTGATTCCTTGCCCCCTTGGTGAACCAGCCATCTCAGGATGAATTGATTCTCTCTCTTTGTGCCAACACTCTGCTTCTATAAACCACAAGCATGGCTCTTATCTTCTACTGAGACTATTTTATATCCCTGATCCCTCAGCTGAAGGTGATTCAGGACAGAGATTTTGTCCAACTCATTTTTCCACGGAATCTACTATGAAGTTAGTGCACAATAAATGTTTTTAAACAAATATTAATAGCTAATGAATAAACTGCTGGAAGAAACTGAAAACTGTTTTTCATGGCTCTTTGTTGCTGGGCTTTTGTTGGCTAGACCCCTGGGTAATGCTGTGTTTATCCAGCCTGACTTCTCCACAGTTGTGATTACATTCTAACATAGGTATCAAGGTTAGCCTGTAGTAGACGGTTGGCAAGGTTTACTTCAAGACTCATATGGTGGGGAAGAAAATTAGGCCTTGGAGAATTTGCTGAAGTCCCTCAGAGGATAAGACAATAATCTCCCTACCAAGTTCAAAAGGTCAAAAAATCTGAGAAAAACAAGCAAAGTACTAGAGGCTTCGGGAAGTTGTTGCAGAGTAAGGACTAGTGTCCACGTTGATACACAAGGTAAAGATGACACAAATAAGCAGGAATCAAGTCAATCTCCAGCTTAAAACCCACCAAGTTCTCCAATACTATGGTATAGGGGCCAAACAAGTAGTAAGCCTACATTTCAAGATGGCACCTGTCCACCTTTTCTGCAACATTTTCCAAACTCTGCCTTTCAAGCAGATGCATCAGCAGTGTCCAAGAAGTTTAGAACACTTCACATGCTATATTGATTTTAAAAAACCTGTTGGGGAAAAATAACTGTAGACTCATGGGAAGTTGCAAAAATAATACAGAGAGGTCCTGTGTACCCATCACCCAGTTTCCCCCAGTAGTGACATCCTATATAACTATAATGCATCATTGAAACCAGAATGTTGACTCTGCTGTTTGTTACCTCAGTAGCCTTGCTCAAGCTGTTCCTTCTGTTTGTAATAATGCTCATTACCTAGCTTCAGTCAGGCGTCACCTCCTTTAGTAATTCTTTGTTAGCCTTAAAGTCTATCCACATGGCACCCTGTGTATATTTGTATCACATCATATCTTATAATAATAATCTGTTTTCTCCTGCATGGACTGTGAGCTCCTTAATGGCAAAATCTAAGTTTGCCTCATCTATATATCCTTACTCGGTGATAATTTATAATGTTGGCACATTATAGATAATGCATACTTGTTGAAGAAATGAACTAATGAAATGTTTCAAGGTGACATATCGATGTTATAATATCGATGGAAAGAAAGGGATTATTTAAGAAGTAGTCTGCAATACTTGGTGATTGATTATATGAGACAAGGGTTGAATGATGAGAGATAGAGAGAGGACACTGGGATCCTATAATTTAGTAGGTTTAGTGGATAGGGTTGCTTGCTGTCCCAGAATCTACTCCAACTGTTTTTTTTTTCTGGCACTAGAATTGACTTTTAATTTGTCCTAAAGCTGCTGAAGCAAAAACCATGATAAAACATCCTGCTTTCTTTTCTTTTACAAACCCCCGAATGCAAAAAAAACAAAAAACAAAACAAAAAAAAACACAGTGAAAAGCCAAAGTATTTGTAGGAAAAAATGGTTTTGTCCATGGGATGAAACAGTATAAATTCAAAACTTACAGATAAAAGTTAGCTCTATCACTCAACTCTTTAAAAATCTTATATGAATATCCAGTCAAAACCAACAAGATATTGCCCTTGAAATGTTATCTATACAGATTTCCAAGGAGAACCCAGGACTGTATACTGTCTTGGAATGTCCTCAGAAGGCTCTGTCAGGCCTACACTCTTGATTCCAGTGGTGGAGCATTTGACAAAGGTCCAGACAATCAAAATGCTTTCCAAGGAATGTTGATCATTTTAGAGTTGGTCACCTGACCTAAGCTACTTCATGTTCCGTTTAGGGGGCCTACCCCTGCAAAAAAGGCTTTTGATCTTTTATTCTGCACTTGAAATGGGGAGGTTATGAATCAGAAGCTACTGTAGCTCTTCTGATCCCCCAGGGATGAATCTGGCTGTGTTGGAAGTCATCAAGTGAGAAAATTGAGAGAAAGCAAGTCTGGATGACACTTTATGTAACCCAAATTGAGCCATGCCTGAAGAAAACTCTTTACCTTGGATCAAAGGAGATGACACTTTGAGTGAATGAATTACCTCTTTCACTAGAGCTATTTTGAATTGGTAATTTTTTAAAGAAAGGGTCCTAACTGACATCTAAAAATTCTGTTCGAGAGTATCAGAACTTTCTGGATTTTTCTTTCCTCATTCAGAGTGTTTTCTAGTAGATTTATAATTAAAAGGTCCAACCAGGGTAAAAGCTTCTCTTTTTAAAAAATAAAACTTGGCAAAGATACTCATTTCAAATGGTGCCTCAGGTCATTCAACTTTTTAGGAAGTCTCATTTCACAGCAGTTACAAGCATCCATGCATTTGAAACTGCAGGCAAACTTTTTTTTTCTTTTCTCTTTTCTTTTTTGAGATGGGAGATGGGGTCTCCCTTTGTCACCAAGGCTGGAGTTCAGCCATGTCATCACAGCTCTCTGCAGCCTCAAAGTCTTGGGCTCAAGCAATCCTCCCAGCTTCCCAAGTAGTTAGGACAACAGGCATGCCTTGCCTGGTTTTTTTTTTTTTTTCTGTGGATACAGGGTCTCACTATGTTGCCCAGGCTGGTCTCAAACTCCCAGCCACAAGCGATCTTCCCACTTTGGCCTCCCAAAATGCTGGGATTACAGGCATGAGCCACCATGTCTGGCCCAAATCTGGTTTATAATCCTGACTTTTCCAAGTACTATCTGCATGACTTGTACATGTTTTTCACTTCTTGAAGCCTCAATTCTAGCATCTGCTGAATGGGAATAAAAATATCTACCTAACTGCTGTGAAATTAAATGAGATAATGTTTGTAAAACATTGTATCCAACATTTAGCAAGTACTAGTTATTTGATGGAGAAGAAAAGAACAAAAACAAGAACAAGAAGCAGAAGAAAAAGAAGAAGAAGAAGAAGAGGAATAGGGAGAAAAATTAGGAGAAAAGAAAGAGGAGGAGGGAAAGGAAATTAAGGAAAGGAAAAGAAATAAGGCTTTATACACTCTATCAAGTAGATCAAAATCTTGATCATGAATGAAGAATCTACAACACTGAGCATGAATCTCATTGCCCTGCCAATAGTCTGTCTTCCACTTCTACACCATCTCAGGATACTGTTGGTCTCACTGGTAGTGATAGGCAAATTATTCTCCTGCTTTCACAATAGGAATCTCAATGCTGAATAAGTTTACTGAAAAGTTTTAAGTCTTTTTCTGTTTTATTGAAACTTTTACTTTTTTTTGAGACAGGGTTTTATTTTGTCACTCAAGCTGGAATGCAGTGGTGTGAACATTGCTTCCTGCAGCTTCAGTCTCCTGAGGTCAATCTTCTCACCTCAGCCTCGCAAGCAGCTAGGACTACAGGCATGTGCCACCATGCCCCACTAATTTTTTAATTTTTCTTTTGTGGAGATGCAGTCTTGTTATCTTGAACAGGCTTGTTATCTTGTTATCTTGTTATATTGAACAGGTTTGTTATCTTGAACTCTTGGAGTCAAGCAATGCTTCTGCCTCAGACTCTCAAAGTGCTGGGATTACAGGCATGAGCCACCACATTCAGCCAGGAAAAGTTTTTGTACATTTAAAAAATTACAGGATATTTGTGTATATAGCTTTGCTGGTTTGACTTCCTAGAATAGCTCCCAGGAACACAAAGTACTTAATTGATTAGCATAAAATGATTATGTCATACTCACATGTTGGTTTTCTAAATGCACTTAATTTTTCTGAATAAGAACTCAAAACTATGCTGACCAGGGACACTGTAGACTTGTGGCTCATTTTTGCATAAAGGTTATGTGTTTATTGTCTGATTTGGTCATGCCTATAGGCCAACAGTGTTTTATTTTGAAATGTTTCAAACTTACAATAAGGCACAAAAATAATATAATAGACACCATGGTCTCAGCATCCAGATTTAAGAGATGTTAAGATGTTACTATGTTTGCTTCAAACTTTTCTAACACACACACAAAACACTAGAGATGTAGCCAAAACCCCATCTATCAATCCCTTCATCTTCTCTCCAGAGGTAGCTATTACATTGAAGTTGGTATGTAATATTTCCATGTTTGGCTTTGTACATGTTCTACTTATGTATGTATTCATTAACTTCGTACTACTTTTTAATGTTCTTATATAGTTTCATTAGTAACATCCCAGAAGGCATATCATTTGTGAGTTTGATTTTCTCACTCTTCATTTCTTTTTTGGGGATAATTTATTCTTGATGGTACATGTAGATCTGCTCACTCCACTATAATTGCTTTATGGTACTTAATATATGAATAAACTATGGTATATTTATTTCCTACTGATGGACAGTTAGGCTGTTTCTTCTTTTTGCTATAACACTGGTGTAATGAATATCCTTGTATAATTCTTAAAATTCTCTTTGCTTTCTAGTTGTCTAGAAATCTAGGCATAGACTTTTTGAATCATTAACACTAACATCTTTAGCTTTTTAGGGTATTGCCAAGTTGCATTTCAAAGTAGTTTTACCAGTATATATTCACATAAACATTATGCTGGTTTCTACTTTTTCATATTCTTGCCAATAATTGGTGTTTGTAACACTTAAAATGTTCCCATCCTGCAAATTCACACATAACAATATTAACCTTAAATGTAAATGGGCTAAATGCTCCAATTAAAAGGCACAGACTGGCAAATTGGATAAAGAATCAAGACCCATAGGTGTGCTGTATTCAGGAGACCCATCTCATGTGCAAAGACACACATAGGCTCAAAAGAAATGGATGGAGGAATATTTACCAGGCAAATAGAAAGCAAAAACAAAAACAAAAAAAGCAGGGGTTGCAATTCTAGTCTCTGATAAAAACAGACTTTAAACCAACAAAGATAAAAAAAGACAAAGAAGGGCATTACATAATGGTAAAGGGATCAACGCAACAAGAAGAGCTAATTATTCTAAATATATATGAACCCAATACAGGAGCACTCAGATTCATAAAGCAAGTTCTTAGAGACCTACAAAGAGACTTAGATTCCCACACAATAATAGTGGGAGACTTTAACACTCCACTGTCAATGTTAGATCAACGAGACAGAAAATTAACAAGGATATTAAGAAGTTGAACTCAGCTCTGAACCAGGCAGACCTAATAGACATCTACATAACTCTCCACCCCAAATCAACAGAATATACATTCTTCTCAGCACGACATCACACTTATTCTAACATTGACCACATAATTGGAAGTAAAACACTCCTCAGCAAATGCAAAAGAATGCAAATCATAACAGTCTCTCAGACCACAGTGCAATCAAATTAGAACTCAGGATTAAGAAATTCACTGAAAACTGCACAACTGCATGGAAACTGAACAACCTGTTCCTGAATGACTACTGGGTAAATAATGAAATGAAGGCAGAAATAAATAACTTCTTTGAAACCAATGGAACAAAGACACAATGTACTAGAATCTCTGGGACACAGCTAAAGCAGTATTTAGAGGAAAATTTATAGCACTAAATGCCCACAAGAGAAAGCAGGAAAGATCTAAAATCAACACCCTAACATCACAATTAAAAGAACTAGAGAAGCAAGAGCAAACACATTCAAAAACTAGCAGAAGACAAAACATAACTAAGATCAGAGCAGAATTGAAGGAGACAGAGACACAAAAAAACCTTCAAAAAAATCAGTGAATCCAGGAGATGGCTTTTTGAAAAGATCAACAAAATTGATAGACCACTAGCCAGACTAATAAAGTAGAAAAGAGAGAAGAATCAAATACACACAATAAAAAACGATAAAGGGGATATCACCACTGATCCCACAGAAATACAAACTACCATCAGAGAATATTATAAATACCCTCTACGCAAATAAACCAGAAAGTCTAGAAGAAATAGATAAATTCGTGGACACATACACCCTCCCAAGACTAAACCAGAAAGAAGTTGAATCCCTGAACAGACCAATAACAAGTTCTGAAATTGAGGCAGTAATTAATACCTACCAACCAAAAAAAGACCAAGACCACATAGATTCACAACCGAATTCTACCAGAGGTACAAAGAAAAGCTGGTACCATTCCTTCTGAAACTATTCCAATCAATAGAAAAAGAGGGAATCCTCCTGAACTCATTTTATGAGGCAAGCATCATCCTGATATCAAAACCTGGCAGAGACACAAAAAAGAAAATTTTAGGCTAATATCCCTGATGAGCACTGATGCAAAAATCCTCAATAAAATACTGGCAAACTGAATCCAGCAGCACATCAAAAAGCTTATCCACCATGATCAAGTTGGCTTCATCCCTGGGATGCAAGGCTGGTTCAATATACACAAATTAATAAACATAATCCATCACATAAACAGAAACAATGACAAAAACCATATGATTATTTCAATAGATGCAGAAAAGGCCTTTGATAAAATTCAACATCCCTTCATGCTAAAAACTCTCAATAAACTAGGTATTGATGGAACATATCTCAAAATAATAAGAGCTATTTATGAAAAACCCACAGCCAATATCATACTGAATGGGCAAAAGCTGGAAGCATTCCCTTTGAAAACCGACATGAGACAAGAATGCCCTCTCTCACCACTCCTATTCAACAGAGTATTGGAAGTTCCAGCCAGGGCAATCAGGCAACAGAAAGAAATAAAGTGTATTCAAATAGGAAGAGAGGAAGTCAAACTGTCTCTGTTTGCAGATGATATAATTGTATTTTTAGAAAATCCCATCGTCTCAGCCCAATATCTCCTTAAGCAGATAAGCAACTTCAGCAAAGTCTCAGGATACAAAATCAATGTGCAAAAATCACAAGCCTTCCTATACACCAATGATAAACAAACAGAGAGCTAAATCATAAGTGAACTCCCATTCACAATTGCTACAAAGAGAATAAAATACCTAGGAATCCAACTTACAAGGGATGTGAAGGACCTCTTCAAAGAGAACTACAAACCACTGCTCAAGGAAATAAGAGAGGACACAAACAAATGGAAAAACATTCCATGCTCACAGATAGGAAGAATCAATAACCTGAAAATGGCCATACTGGCCAAAGTAATTCATAGATTCAAGGCTATACCCATGAAACTACCATTGGCTTTCTTCACAGAATTAGGAAGAACTACTTTAAATTTCATATGGAACTAAAAAAGAGCGCATATAGCCAAGACAATCCTAAGCAAAAAGAACAAAGCTGGAGGCAGCACACTACCTGTTTTCAAACTATATTACAAGGCTACAGTAACCAATACAGCATGGTACTTGTACCAAAACAGATATATAGACCAATATAACAGAACAGAGGCCTCAGAAATAACACCACACATCTACAACCATCTGATCTTTGACAAACGTGTCACAAACAAGCAATGGGGAAAGGAATCCCTATTTAATAAGTGGTGTTGGGAAAACTGGCTAGCCATATGCAGAAAACTGAAACTGGACCCCTTCCTTACACCTTATACAAAAATTAATTCAAGATGGATTAAAGACTTAAACGTAAGACATAAAACCATAAAAACTCTAGAAGAAAACCTGGTAATACCATTCAGGACATAGGCATGGGCAAAGACTTCATGACTAAAACACCAAAAGCAATGGTAACAGAAGCCAAAATTGACAAATTGGTTCTAATTAAACTAAAGAGCTTCTGCACTGCAAAAGAAACTATCATCAGAGTGAACAGGTAACCTATAGAATGGGAGAAAAGTTTTGCCATCTACTCATCTGACAAAGGGCTAATATCCAGAATCTACAAGGAACTTAAACAAACTTACAAGAAAAAAATAAAAACCCCCATCAAACAGTGGGTGAAGGATATGAACATACACTTCTCAAAAGAAGACATTTATGCAGCCAACAAACATGAAAAAAAGCTCATCATAACCGGTCATTAGAGAAATGCAAATCAAAACCACAATGAGATACCATCTCATGCCAGTTAGAATGGCGATCATTGAAAAGTCAGGAAACAACAGATGCTGGAGAGGATGTGGAGAAATAGGAACAGTTTTACACTGTTGGTTGGAGTGTAAGTTAGTTCAATCATTGTGGAAGACGGTGTGGCAATTCCTGAAGGATCTAGGACTTGGAATACCATTTGACCCAGCAATCCCACTACTGGGTATATCCCCAAAGGATTATAAATTATTCTATAAAGACACATGCACATGTATGTTTATTGCAGCACTATTCACAATAGCAAAGACTTGGAACCAACCCAAATTTCCATTAATGATAGACTGGATAAAGAAAATGTGGCACATATACACCATGGAACACTATGCAGCCATAAAAAAGGATGATTTCATGTCCTTTGCAGGGACATGGATGAAGCTGGAAACCATCATTCTCAGCAAACTAACACAAAAACAGAAAACCAAACATTGTATGTTCTCACTCATAAGTGGGAGTTGAACAATGAGAACACATGGACACAAGGAGGGGAACATCACACACTGGGGCTTGTCGGGGGCTGGAGAGCAAGGGGAGGGATAGCATTAGAAGAAATACCTAATGTAGATGACGGGTTGATTGGTGCAGCAAACCACCATGGCAGGTATATACCTATGTAACAAACCTTCACGTTCTGCACTTGTATCCAGAACTTAAAGTATAATAATAAAAAAAAAGTTCCCACCCTGAT
Organism: Pongo pygmaeus; assembly: GCF_028885625.2. Classification (NCBI taxonomy): domain Eukaryota; kingdom Metazoa; phylum Chordata; class Mammalia; order Primates; family Hominidae; genus Pongo; species Pongo pygmaeus. The sequence continues at coordinate 102,738,267 of NC_072380.2, forward strand.
AGGCAGGAGATAATGCCTTAATGATATTTTAACTTCTGTTCCCCTTTTTTTGGGAGAAAACAAATAGTCACATGGTCATAAAGGACTGGGAAATGAAGTCCAGCCTTGGACAGCCACCCCACAGTGCCAACTCCACATTGTGGAAGGAGCACACATTTCTGGTGGACAGCTAGCTGACTAATTAATGAGACTAGTGACTAGTCTCAGCCACTGACTAATTTTTTTTAAATGCTTCCACTGACTTAGCTCTCATTATCAATTACTGAAAGATACAGGTTAAAATTCTCCATTATGATTGCATATTTGTCAAATTTTCTTTGTAACTTATTTTTTGCTTATATAAATTTTTATGCTGTGTTTTTAGGAGTCTACAGGCTCGACGTTATTTTGTTTTCCTAGTGAGTTGTTTATTTTCACATTATGTAATGGCTGTCTTTATCTGTGTGGTTTGTTATATCATTTTCCACTCACTTACCTTCGAGCTTTCTTGTTTGTTCTAGATGCATTTTTTATATAGAGCCTACGGCTGGCTTTTTTTTTTTTTTAATTTGAAAAGCTATTTCTTTTAACACTGTTTTTAGTCTGTGTACATTAGTAGGACTTATTCATATTCTTGGATTTAGTTTAGCATATTCTTCTATTTTATTTAACATTAGCTCTACTTTATTTTTCATTCTTCTTACCTTCTATTGGATAGAACACATTTTCTTTTTATAATTTGCATCATTTTTAAATTTTTATTTCTATAGATTTAGGGGTACAAGTGCAGTTTTGTTGCATGGATATATTGCATAGTGGTAAAGTCTGGGCTAAAATGTAACCATTACTCAAATAATATACATTGTACCCATTAGATAATTTCTCATCCCTCACTCTCCTCCTACTCTTCCATCTTTGCAAGCCTCTACTGTCTATAATTTCATATTCTCTGTCCATGTGTACACATTATTTAGCTCTCACTTACAAGTTACAACATGGGGTAGTTGACTTTCTGTTAACGAGTTATTTCACTTAACATAATGTCCTCCAGTTACATCCATGTTGATACAAAATACATGATTTTATTCTGTTTTATGGTACAGTAGTATTCCATGGTGTGTATATATGGATAGACTGATACATGTCATGATAGAGATATTTATAGATTATATATATATATAGCATCTATTCCACATTTTCTCTCTTCATTCATTCATTGATGGGCTCTTAGGTTGATTCCATATCTTTGCTATTGTGAATAGTGCTATGATAAGCATACAAGTGGAGTATCTTTTCGATATAATGATTTCCTTCCCTTTAGGAAGATACACAGGAAGTGGGATTGCTGGATCCAATGGTAGTTCCATATTTAGTTTTTTTGAGAACTTTCTATATTTTTTGTTTGTTTGTTTGTTTTGAGATGGAGTCTCACCCTGTCACCCGGGCTGGAGTGCAGTGGCGTGATCTTGGCTCACTGCAATCTCCACCTCCCAGGTTCCAGCCATTCTCCTGCCTCAGCCTCCTGAGTAGCTGGGACTACAGGCACCCGCCACCATGCCTGGCTAGTTTTTTTTTTGTATTTTTAGTAGAGATGGGGTTTCACTGTGTTAGCCAGGATGGTCTTGACCTCCTGACCTCATGATCCACCTGCCTCAGCCTCCTAAAGTGCTGGGATTACAGGTGTGAGCCACCGTGCCCGGCCTCCATATTGTTTTACACAGAGGTTATACTAATTTACATTCCCACCAACAATGTATAAGCATTCCTTTTTCTCCACACTTTTGCCAACATCTGTTATTTTTTAACATTTTAGTAATAGCTATTTTGACTGATGTGAGGCTGTATTGTTGTGGTTTTAGTTTGTATTTCTCTGATGATTGGGGATGTTGAGCATTTTATTCATAAGCTCTTCATCCATTTGTATATCTTCTTTTGCAGAATGTCTCTACACACCCTTTGCCCACTGTTTAGCAAGGTTATTTGGGTTTTGTTGTTGTTGAGTGGTTTGAGCACCTTGTAGATTCTGGATATTTCGTCCTTTGCCAGATGCGTAGTGTGCAAATATTTTCTCCCATTCTGTATGTAGGTTGTCGGTTAACTCTGTTGTTTTTCTGTTTATTTCTTGCTGTGCAAAGCTTTTTAGCTTAATTAAATCCCATTTGTCTATTTTCATTTTTGTTGCATTTGCTTTTGATGTCTTAGTCATGAATTCTTTGCCTAGGCCAATGTCCAGAAGAGTTTTTCCTGGGTTTTCTTCTAGAACCTTTACAGTTTCAGGTCTTACATTTAAGTCTTTAATCCTTGTTGAGTTAATATTTGTATATGGCTAGAGATAGGACTCAGTTTCATTCTTCTGCATGTGCTATCCAATTTTCCCAGCACAATTTATTGAACAAGATGTCCTTTCCCTAGTATATGTTTTTGTCAATTTTGTCAAAGATTAGTTGGCTGTATGTATGTGGCTTTATTTCTGAGTTCTCTATTCTGTTCTATTGATCTATGTGTCTATTTTTTTATACAAGTACCATGCTGTTTCTGGGTACTATAGGTTTGTAGTATAATTTGAAGTCAATTAATGAGATGTCTCCAGGTTTGTTCTTTTGCTTCAGATTGCTGTCATTCTTTGGGATCTTTTTTTTGGTTCCATATAGATTTTAGGATTGTGTTTTCTAATTCTGTAAAAAATGACATCGGTATTTTGATAGAAGTTGCATTGAATCTGTAAATTACCTTGGGCAGTATGATCATTTTAAAGATATTGATTCTTCCAATCCATGAACATGGGCTGTCTTTTCATTTGTTTGTGTCATCTACAATCTCTTTCATTCATGTTTTGTAGTGTTTCTTGTGGAGACCTTTCACCTCCTAAGTTAAATGTATACCTAGGTTTGGTTTTTTTTGTTTTTTTTTTTTTGTAGCTATTGTAAATGGAATTGACTTCTTGATTTGATTCTCAGCCTTATTGGTGTATAGAAATAGTACTTATTATTGTATTTTGGGCTTATATCCTGTAACTTTAGTGAATCAACTTTCAAATCTAGGAATCTTTTGGCACAGTCTTTAGGATTTTCTAGATATAAGATCACATCATCAGCAAACAGAGATAATTTGACTTCCTCTTTTCCAATTTGGATGCCTTTTTTTTGTTTCTCTTGTCTGATTGCTCTGGCTAGGTCTTTTAGTCCCACGTTGAATGGGCATCCTTGAAATAGGATGAGCTTTTATTGTTTCCTTTTTGCCCTTTATTAGTTTAAAAGTTATACAATCTATTTCTATTTTCTTTTTACTGTTTATTCTTAAATACTTAACATGAATATTTCAATGTCTGAAATTTATAAAAAATACTCCATCCTTCTCCCAAATAATACAAGGATTTTGAATTATTAGTTTTATTTTTTTTTGAGACTGAGTCTCGCTCTGTCATCCAGGCTGGAGTGCAGTGGCTTGATCTTGGCTCACTGCAATCTCCGCCTCCCAGGTTCCAGCCATTCTCCTGCCTCAGCCTCCTGAGTAGCTGGGACTACATGCGCCCGCCACCATGCCCAGCTAATTTTTGTATTTTTAGTAGAGACGGGGTTTCACCTTGTTAGCCAGGATGGTCTCGATCTCCTGACCTCGTGATCCGCCTGCCTCGGCCTCCCAAAGTGCTGGGATTACAGGCTTGAGCCACTGCACCCGGCCTATTTATTTTAAATATTAGTATTCTCTCCTCACAGAACAAATGTTCTATAAATATTGACCTGGTTTTTTTTTTTTTTCTATTCTCAGAGCCATTTTTTTGTTTACTGATTTCGCTGTAGCTATTGCCACTATGTTATTTAAATAATCATCAAGTCTTAAATTTCAACTAATTATTTATTTTAAATTCCTACTTGGTTTTATGCTGTAAGATGTTTATTTTTAAAAATTCATTAATCATTGTTAAAGTTACTTATTTCAAAATTTTGTTTATGACTATCTTTCTATTGTTTCAAGTCTTTAAGTGCTTAATGTCATATTCATTTCATCTGATTTTTCATTCATGACTGATTGTTGCTCATGTATTTTGTAAATTTTTACTGTGATCTCATCTTCATTGGGACTGTTCTTTACCCGTGAAAATCTTTATGTTTTGAAATTTGTAAGTATTCCTTCTCAGTGGTTTTGTTTTCTTCTGCCAGTCACCTCATAATCTTTTGTTAGTTTTTTGTCTTGGGAGCCATAGAATTACATGAATAATGTAAAATGAGACTCCAAACCCATAAGACTCACAGGCCAGAATGTCAGTTTTTTATAACAGACTTTTTCCCACAAAGGCCTGATGGGAACAAGATTCCTACTCCCTTCTAAGTTAGTGAGTTACTGGAGCTCCTGCTTTATGCAAGGTCTGAGCTCTAATTTTCAGCCTCATATACCACATGTCTGGGTGTTACTCTCCACCTTCCATAGTTGAAGAAATATCAGATTGCTCATTTACTTAAACTTCTTCTTTTGTCTTTCTATCTGACAACTGTGGATTTCCGTTAACTATCCAGCAAACTCAGCTATAGATTGAGATTTATTGAATTTTTTATTTTAAATCTATCATTTATAGTTTAAATATTAGAAGTATTACTATTTTTATTTGAGGATTATATTATCAGAACTCCAAGTGCTCAGTTGTTATTTAGCCCAATTCTCAAGATAAGAAGATTGAGAGAACCACTGTGATCTAGATGGACCAAAATATTTTTCACCACTCACTGAAGCCTACTGGCTTGGCTTTAATAGTATGCAGCAGTTAGAATCCTGCTTCTAAAGTTTGCATCTATAGTATAGACCAGTGCTTCTTAAACTATGGGCCCTACATCATTCTGTCTCAGAATTACCAGAGTGTGTGTTTAAAATGCAGACTTCTAGTCTGAGACCTAGATCTACTAAATCAAAAATTTTGCAGATAGAGCATGGACATTTTATACATTTTCCATGCAATTTCTGTAAAACCAAATTTGATAAATATTGGCTTATAAGTATCATTCAACTGGATCAAGTTTCCTCTAAGTCGTAGGGAACACATCTTTTTATTTTCCTGTGTTCTCCACAGCATTTAATACAATGCCTTACACATATTATGTGACTGACAAATTGTTTTGATGATCAGATAGATAAATCAGGGCTGGAATCATCTTAGAGTTAAATGGGCTTGAAGCCTGCTACATATAATTGGTAGTCACAACAAGACCCCCCACCCCAATAGTGGGCTGAGCCCTGATCAAGATTTAAATTAGAAAAGTGAGGTATTTACTTATTTATCCAACTAGAAGCATATCCGCAAAGAATGTATGCTATATTGTGTCATAACATATATACAATTTGCTATATATATTCATCAAATCAATATCATTAACTCATGATGAGCTACTAAGTGACAGCAAAATTATACCTGCCATAAGACCCAGTTTCCTCCCTAAAGGAATTCACTTTGTTAGCATGTTGAATGAACCACATATAAAAGTACTTGATTCTTAAGTTAGAGCAGAAGTGAATACAATGTCTGTAGGACAGAATTGTGGGCATGGCAAGCTATGAAGCTCTCCTTTGTGTTTTACCAAAGGTCAAGAACAGTAATGAGAAATTAGAAATATAATAATCTCAAAGACAGCTAGGATTGTGCCTTTTCATTATCTGAAACCTTAACTTAAACTTAACATATAATGTCATTGACAGCTAGGATGAAGAGAGGGAAAACCGATTGGATATGGTAACTGTCATTGGCAGACATGCTGCTACTTTGGGGATTATCTTTATTTCTCCGATTGTTTTTCTCTAGCTGAGTCAGAGGAAACCACTGGAATTAAGGCAACAAGTTCATATGTATTCATGTTGAAGGCAGGCATCTAGGTAATCATCTAGTCAGATAATAATAACCAAAACTTTCATGCTGGAAGCTAAAAAATGACAAAGAGAGTCTATGAGATTGTGCATTAGGAAAGGCACATTCTGGCAAATGCCAAATGTAGTTCTTACTACGTGTCAGGCACTCTTCTAAGCACTTTAAGTATATCAAGGTATTTAAATCTTATAACAACCCCGAGTTAGGAGCTACTATTATCTTGGAAAATTGAGGCATACAGAGGTTAAATAATGTGTTCAAGCTACACTTCAGTGAGCGAACTGTTGGGATTCAAATTCTGGCTATTTGGCTCCAGAGTCTAGGCTTTTTGTGGAGATAATGCTCTCTTAAAGGGGACACAAAAAGCACCAACTATATGAGAAAATATTTATATATTGGGCTAGATTAAAATTAGAAACTTCATTCATTGAAAGACAGGACTAAAGAGAGAAAAAGCTCATATTCAAAAAATATAAAGAACTTTTACAAATCAGTAAGAAAAGACAGATGATCTAAGAAAACAATGAGAAAAACACCTGATAGGAACTCCACAAAAGAGGATATCTAAATAGCCAATAAACATATAAAAAATGCTGAATGTCTTTAAGCATCTGGAAAATTCAAACAAAAATTATAATGGTAGCTGAAGCCATCACACTGCCTGACTTCAAACTATACTGCAATCCTATAGTAATCAAAACAGCATGGTACTAATACAAAAGTAGACACATAGATCAATAAAACAGAATAGGGAACCCAGAATAAAGCCACACACCTACAACTAACTGGTCTTCAACAAAGATACAAAAAGAAACCATGGGGAAAGCACACCCTATTCAATAAATGTTGCTGGAAAAACTGGTAAGCCATATGCAGAAGAATGAAGCTGGAACCCTATCTCCAATCATATACAAAAATTAACTCAAAATGGATTAAAGGCTTCAGTATGAGACCTCAAACTATAAAAATTCTAGAAGAAAACTTAGGAAAAACTTCTGGACATTGGCCTAGGCAATGAATTCTTAACTAAGACCTCAAAAGCAAATGCAACAAAAGCAAAAATAGACAAATGAGACTAAATGAAACTAAAAAGCTTCTGCACTGCAGAAAAAAAAATCAACAGAAGAAACAGACAACATACAGAGTGGGAGAAATATTTGTAAGTGATGCATGTGGCAAATGGCTAATATTCAGAATCTACAAGGAACATAATCAATTCAACATGCAAAAATCAAATAACCTCAATAAAAAGTGAGTGAAGGACATGAACAGACACTTCTCAAAGGAAAACATATGATTGGCCAATAAGGATGAATAAAATGCTCAACATTTCTAATCATGAGAGAGATGCAAATTAAAACCACAATGAGATACCATGTCACACCAGTCAGAATGGCTACTATTAAAAAGCCAAAAAACTAATAGATGTTGATGGGGATATGAAAAAAATGTAATGCTTATAAACTGTTGATGGGAATGTAAATTAGCACAGCCTCTATGGAAAACAGTATGGAAACTTCTCAAAAAAATAAAAAATGGAACTACCATTTTATCCAGCAATCCCATTTATTGGAAAAGGAAAAGAAATCATTTTATCAAAAAGACATATGTTGATTGAAACATTATTCACAATACCAAAGTCAAGGAATCAACCTAAGTGTCCATCAGTGGTTGACTGGATAAAGAAAACATGGTATATATACACCATGGAATACTACACAGCCATAGCGAATAATGAAATCACATTCTTCACAGAAATATGAATGGAACTGGAGGCCATTATTCTAAATGAAATAACTCGGAAACAGAAAATCAAATGCTGCATGGTCTCACTTATAAGTGGGAGCTAAACAATGGCTACACATAGGAGTAAGATGGAAATAATATATACTAAGAACTCCAAAAGGGAGGAGGGTAGGTGGGAGGGGTGAGGGTTAAAGAACTACCTATTGGATATTATGTTCACTGTTTGGGTGACAGATTCACTAGAAGCCCAAACCTCAGCATTACATAATATACCCATGTAACAAACCTATACATGTACCCCCTGAAACTAAATTAAAAAAATGGTTTATGCATAGTACAGCTCATGAAATAATATAGATTCAAGAAGAAAGGTGCAGTCACTATAACATATAATTATTAATAATTATAATGTTGTATATACTATTAATATTATATATGTACTATTGAATGCCTACAATGGGTCAGGTACTCCTATAAGCACTTTACTTTCATTATCTCCCAATAATTCTGAGGTCAGTTTTAGTATCTTTAATTTAGAGGTTAATTTATGAATGATATATAGAGAGAGAGTTATGAAATACAAACATATATATAAATATAGGTCAGTTTTAGTATCTTTAATTTAGAGGCTAATTTGTGAAATACATATAGTTGAATAAGAAATTGTTTAAAACATGCATAGAAGGCTTTCAAAAATATAATGTTGAATGAAAAATGGAAATTACAGAAGTAAGTATAGCATGTACCTTTATAGAAAGTTTTAAAACTTACAAAGTTAAACAATGTATTATTTAGAGATACCTACATATGAAGTGTAATTAAAATGAAAATCAAAGGAATTATAATTTTTCAAAACTTAAGATGAATGATGGGAAGGCAAAGAGTTGTATTTGGGAAAGACCATACTGCCAGTTTCAAAAGTAATGGCAAAATTTTATTAAGCAGATAACAGATACAGGGTGTTGATTTTATTTTTCCACACACACACACACACACACACACACACACACACACACAGCACCAGCCTTCAATATCTATGGATTCCACATCTGTGGATTCAAACAAACTATGAATCAAATATGTAGTTAGGCCTATGATGGTTTTATCTGTACTGAACATGTACAGATATTTTGTTATCAATATCCCCTAAACAACTATTGATAACAAGTGTTATCCTCTAAAGAAACCATATAGTATCCTCTAAACAAACAGTACAGTTTAATAACTAATTACATAACATTTACATTGTATTATAAGTAATGCAGAGCTTATTTAAAGTGAGATATGTTATATGCAAGTAATACTCCATTTTATATAAAGGACCTGAGCATCTAGGATTTTTTGTATCTGTGGGGGTTTTGGAACCAATTCTGTATAGATACTGAAGGACAGCTGTATGTGTGTCTATTTGTATGTATAAAATTGTTCATAATATTTTGTTTTTAAATTTTAAATTAAAGTTTATTGAGATACAATTTACATACAATTTGCTTTTTCATGTTTATCATAACAATCATGTGTATGTGCAAGCAACACTATAGTCAACTTTAGAACATTTCTATTACCTCTAAAAGAAACTCCACAACCTTTAGCTATTACCCTCCTATTCCTCCCAGCCTCCTCCACTAGCCTGAAGCAACAACTAATCTACTTTTTTTTTTTTTTTTTTAGATTTTCTTGTATTGGACAATTAATATAATTCATATACGGTATGGGGGAAATTTTTGGCTCACAAGTGAATGGGAATGAGGAAGAGAAAGAGAGTGGAAGAATATTTATTTTACTGAGGGAAGTTGGGGGAAAGCCAAGGAAATAGAGACAGCAAGAGAGAGAAAGAAGGGAAGAAGGAAGGAGAATTGCTTGAAGGGGATAACAGAACTGTGAGCAAAGAAAGTCAGAATAGAAAGTGTGAGTACAGCCTGGAGACAGACTGAGGAGACCAGAGACATCTTCCATTTGTTTGTATCTTTTTAAATTCTTTCAGAAATGTTTTGCAGTTTGCAGTGTCTGAGTCTTTTGTCTTCTTGGTTAATTTCTTAGTGGTTTTATATATATGTATATATATATTTGTTAATGTTATTGTTTTCTTAATCTCTTGGTTAATTTATTAGTGGTTATATATATATAGTTGTTAATGTTATTGTTTTCTTAATCTCTTTTCTAGAATATTCATTGTTGGTGTGTTGAAATACAATTTTTTCATGTTGATTTTGTATCTTGCAACTTTGCTAAATTCATGTATTAGTTCAAACAGTTTGTGTATGTGTAATCTTTGGAATTTTCTGCACATGAGATCCTGTTGTCTGTGAACTGAGATAGTTTTGTTTCTTTCTTGTCCACGTGGATGCCTTTTGTTTATTTTCCTTGCCTGGTTGCTCTGGCTGGATCTTTCAATGCTATGTCAAGCTACTTCAAAGCTTTTCAAATTTCACCATTGAGTATGATGGTCCTGTGGATTATTCATATATGGCCTTTATTATGTTCAGATTGTTTCCTTCTATTCCTGGTTTGTTGTGGGTTTTTGTCATGAATTGATCTTGAATTTTGTCTAATGCTTTTTCCGCATCAAATAATATGATTGTGGTTTTTCCATCATTCTACAAGTGTGGTGTATTACACTGTTTGTTGTAATATGTTGTTTATTTCACATTGTTTGTGTTACACTAATTGTTGTAATCAACAAATGTTGACTCATATGTTGAATTCTCTTTGCCTTTCATGGATAGATCTCACTTGATTCTGGTGGATAAACCTTTTGATGTGCTGGTGAGTGTGGTTTACTAGAATTTATTTGAGGATTTTTGCATCAATGTTCATAAGGGTTATCTGCCTGCAAAAAAGTTAAAAAAATAAAAATTATAATGGGAAACCCTGTACAACTTTTAGAATGCCTAATGTTAAAAAGACTGACAGCACCAAGTGTTGGTAAGATTACACAAGTAGAAATATTATATATACCCTGTTGCATTTCATTCAGTGAATTACCTCTGATTTTCCCGTTCACTTATAAGGGAATATATTAGTCAAGGTTATTGAAAGGGACAAAACTAATAGGATAGATAAATATATGAAGTGGAGTTTATTAGGAAAATTGACTCACATGATCAAAAGGTAAAGTCCCACAATAGGCCATCTGCAAGCTGAGGAGCCAGGAAGCCAGTCTGAGTCCCAAAACCTCAAAAGTAGGGAAGCCGATAGTGCAGCCTTCAGTCTGTGGCCAAAGGCCCAAGAGCCCCTGGAAAATCACTGGTGTAGGTCCAAGAGTCCAAGAGCTGAAGAACTTGGAGTCTGATGTTCGAGGGCAGGAAGCATCTAGCATGAGAGAAAGATGGAGGCCAGAAGACCTAGCCAGTCTAGTCCTTCCACGTTCCTCTGCCTGTTTTTATCCTAGCCACGCTGGCAGCTGATTAGATGGTGCCCACCCAGATTGAGGGTGAGTCTGCCTCTCCCAATTCACTGACTCAAATGTTAATCTCCTTTGGCAACACCCTCACAGACACACCCAGAAATACTTTGCATCCCTCAATCCAATCAAGTTGACACTCAATATTAACCATCATAAATCCAACCCTTGTTAACTTGAACCCATACAGATCTCCTGAAATCATACAAAATCTTCAAATAAAGACAATAATAGGTCATAATTGTGCCTAATATAATACAACTATCCTTCGTACAACTGGAAGAACACCAATCCCTAACCCAAATGCTATTACATAAAGTTAACATGTTTTCAACAAAAGAAGGAGGAAATACTCATAACAATTACACTTCTCTTTCCCTGCAACTTGTCACATGGTTGTAGCTGATATTAATGATTATGTTCTTCTAATACCTATCCTGTATTCCCTTTGCCTTCAGCAAGCACCTCAGCAGGTTGTGGTTTTTTACCTGGTGGAGTGACCCATTCATTTATTCCTGAAGGGTTTGAGCCATTTGCAGTCCTGTCTGGTTTGGGCTGTCGTAGTTTCCCATTGATCTTAATCACAGGGCATGGTAATCCCCTAATGGATCTCCTGTATTCCATGCATACTCTTCCTTACCTCCATTGCTGAGTGGTAGACTGATTTCATCCTGATAGTCCAGGTCAATCACCCCAGTCAACACTGTAACTCCCTTCTTATCCTGTTGATTTAGAGGTAGGTGGAGCCCAAGGTGTCCAAGTGGCAATCTTAACTTTCAGTTTAATGAAATTGTTGTTGTGTCTCCTGGTGTCAGCATTCCTCCCTCTGGAACTAAGACCTCTAGGCCAGCGGAACATAATGTTGCAGGAACAGGAAGCAAAAATTTTGCTAGTGGTTCTCTGGGGTGATGGTGAATGGTGCCACTTTCACTTCTACCCCTTGATTCCTGGACCTGTGAATCCTGACTATGAGAGAAACAGTTCCATATATTTGATGCTGATTCAGAGCATGCACAGCCTTCTGAAGAACTTTGCCCTACCCCTGCAAAGTATGGTCTCCTAGCTGGCATTATAATTATGACTTCAAAAGGCCATTCCACCATTCTATCAATCCAGCTGCTTCAGGATGATGGGGAAGATGGTAAGACCAGTGAACTCCATGAGCATGAGCCCACTGCCGCACTTCTTTAGCTGTAAAGCGGGCACCTTAGTCAGAGGCAATACTATGCGGAATACCATGATAGTGGATAAGGCCTTCTATGAATCCATGGATGGTAAGTCTTGGCAGAAGCACTATGTGCAGGATAAGCAAACCCATATCTGGAGTAGGTGTCTATTCCAGTGAGGACAAACCTCTGCCTTTTCCATGATGGAAGAGGTCCAATATAATCAACCTGTAACCAAGTAGTTGGCTGATCACCCTGAGGAATGGTGCCATATTGAGGGCACAGTGTTGGTCTGTGCTGCTGGCAAATTGGGCACTCGGCGGTGGCTGTAGCCAGGTCATCCTTGATGAGTGAAAGTCCATGTTGCTGAGCCCATGCATAATCTCCATCTCTGCCACCATGGCCACTTTGTTAACGGGCCCATTGGGCAATGACAGGAGTGGCTGGGGAAAGAGGCTGAGTGGTGTCCACAGAACGAGTCATCCTATCCACTTGATTATCAAAATCCCCCTCTACTGATGTCACCTGTTGGTGAGCATTCACATGGGATACAAATATCTTCACAGTTTTTTACCATTTACAGAGGTCCATCCTCATATCTCTTCCCCAAATTTCTTTGTCACCAATTTTCCAATCATGCTTCTTCCAAGTCCCTGACCATCCAGCCAAACCACTGGCTACAGCCCATGAATCAGTATATAACCGCATATCTGACCATTTCTTCTTCCAACCAAAGTGCACAGCGAGATACACTGCTCAAAGTTCTGCCCACTGGGAAGATTTTCCCTCACCACTGTCCTTCAGAGATGTCCTAGAAAGGGGCTGTAGTGGTGCAGCTGTCCACTTTCTGGAAGTGCCTGCATATTGTGCAGAACCATCTGTGAACCAGGCCCTAGTCTTCTCTTCCTCTGTCAACTGATCATAGGGAACTCCCCATGAGGCCATCAGTGCAGGCTACGGGAGAGAAGGCAGGGTGTCAAGAATGGAGACCATGGGCATTTCAGCCACTTCCCCATGTAACTTACTTGTGCCTTCAGGACCTGCTCAAGCCCGATCACATATATACCACTTCCATTTGACAAAGAAGTGCTTCTGTGCATGCCCCACTTTATGGATAGATGGGTCAGAGAGCACCCAGTTTATGATAGGCAGTTCAGGTTGCATGGTGACTTGATGATCCATAGTCAACATTCAGTTTCTACCAAAACCCAGTAGCAGAACAAGAGCTGTCTCTCAAAATGAGAGTAGTTATCTGCAGAAGATGGTAGGTCTTTGCTCCAAAATCCTAGAGGCCTCTGTTGTGATACACCTATAGGGGCCTGTAAAAGGCTCCAAACTGCATCCCTATCTGTCACTGACACCTCAAGCACCATATGGATCATATGGCTCAAGTGGCAGAGCAGCTTGTACAGCAGCCTGGACCTGTTGCAGAGCCTTCTCTTGTTCTGGACCCCACTCAAAACTGGCAGTCTTTTGAATCACTTGATAAATGGGCTGGAGTAACATAACCAAATGAGGAATGTGTTGCCTCAAAAATCCAGATAGGCCCGCTAGGCGTCGTGCCTCTTTCTTGTTTTTAGGAGGAACCAAATGCAGCAACTTATCCTTCACCTTAGAAGAAATATCTTGGGGGAGGAGCCAAGATGGCCGAATAGGAGCAGCTTCGGTCTACAGCTCCCAGCGTGAGCGACACAGAAGACGGGTGATTTTTGCATTTCCATCTGAGCTTTGAAGAGAGCAGTGGTTCTCCCAGCACGCAGCTGGAGATCAGAGAACAGGCAGACTGCCTCCTCAAGTGGGTCCCTGACCCCTGACCCCCGAGCAGCCTAACTGGGAGGCACCCCCCAGCAGGGGCAGACTGACACCTCACACGGCCGGCCGGGTACTCCAACAGACCTGCAGCTGAGGGTCCTGTCTGTTAGAAGGAAAACTAACAGAAAGGACATCCACACCAAAAACCCATCTGTACATCACCATCATCAAAGACCAAAAGCAGATAAAACCACAAAGATGGGGAAAAAACAGGGCAGAAAAACTGGAAACTCTAAAAGGCAGAGTACCTCTCCTCCTCCAAACGAACGCAGTTCCTCACCAGCAACGGAACAAAGCTGGACGGAGAATGACTTTGACGAGCTGAGAGAAGAAGGCTTCAGACGATCAAATTACTCCGAGCTACAGGAGGATATTCAAACCAAAGGCAAAGAAGTTGAAAACTTTGAAAAAAATTTAGAAGAATGTACAACTAGAATAACCAATACAGAGAAGTGCTTAAAGGAGCTGATGGAGCTGCAAACCAAGGCTCGACAACTACGTGAAGAATGCAGAAGCCTCAGGAGCCGATGCGATCAACTGGAAGAAAGGGTATCAGCCATGGAAGATGAAATGAATGAAATGAAGCGAGAAGGGAAGTTTAGAGAAAAAAGAATAAAAAGAAACGAGCAAAGCCTCCAAGAAATGTGGGACTATGTGAAAAGACCAAATCTACGTCTGATTGGTGTACCTGAAATTGACAGGGAGAACGGAACCAAGTTGGAAAACACTCTGCAGGATATTATCCAGGAGAACTTCCCCAATCTAGCAAGGCAGGCCAACATTCAGATTCAGGAAATACAGAGAACGCCACAAAGATACTCCTTGAGAAGAGCAACTCCAAGACACATAATTGTCAGATTCACCAAAGTTAAAATGAAGGAAAAAATGTTAAGGGCAGTCAGAGAGAAAGGTCGGGTTACCATCAAAGGGAAGCCCATCAGACTAACAGCGGATCTATCAGCAGATACCCTACAACACAGAAGACAGTGGGGGCCAATATTCAACATTCTTAAAGAAAAGAATTTTCAACCCAGAATTTCATATCCAGCCAAACTAAGCTTCATAAGTGAAGGAGAAATAAAATACTTTACAGACAAGCAAATGCTGAGAGATTTTGTCACCACCAGGCCTGCCCTAAAAGAGCTCCTGAAGGAAGCGCTAAACATGGAAAGGCACAACCGGTACCAGCCACTGCAAAATCATGCCAAAATGTAAAGACCATCGAGACTAGGAAGAGACTGCATCAACTAAGGAGCAAAATATCCAGCTAACATCATAATGACAGGATCAAATTCACACATTACAATATTAACTTTAAATGTAAATGGACTAAATGCTCCAAATAAAAGACACAGACTGGCAAATTGGATAAAGACTCAAGACCCATCAGTGTGCTGTATTCAGGAAACCCATCTCATGTGCAGAGACATACATAGGCTCAAAATAAAAGGATGGAGGAAGATCTACCAGGCAAATGGAAAACAAAAAAAGGGAGGGGTTGCAATCCTAGTCTCTGATAAAACAGACTTTAAACTAACAAAGATCAAAAGAGACAAAGAAGGCCATTACATAATGGTAAAGGGATTAATTCAACAAGAAGAGCTAACTATCCTAGATATATATGCACCCAATACAGGAGCACCCAGATTCATAAAGCAAGTCCTGAGTGACCTACAAAGAGACTTAGACTCCCACACATTAATAATGGGAGACTTTAACACCCCACTGTCAACATTAGACAGATCAATGAGACAGAAAGTCAACAAGGATACCCAGGAATTGAACTCAGCTCTGCACCAAGCAGACATAATAGACATCTACAGAACTCTCCACCCCAAATCAACAGAATATACATTTTTTTCAGCACCACACCACACCTATTCCAAAATTGACCACATACTTGGAAGTAAAGCTCTCCTCAGTAAATGTAAAAGAACAGAAATTATAACAAACTATCTCTCAGATCACAGTGCAATCAAGCTAGAACTCAGGATTAAGAATCTCACTCAAAACCGCTCAACTACATGGAAACTGAACAACCGGCTCCTGAATGACTACTGGGTACATAACGAAATGAAGGCAGAAATAAAGATGTTCTTTGAAACCAACGAGAACCAAGACACAACATACCAGAATCTCTGGGATGCATTCAAAGCAGTGTGTAGAGGGAAATTTATAGCACTAAATGCCCATAAGAGAAAGCAGGAACGATCCAAAATTGACACCCTAACATCACAATTAAAAGAACTAGAAAAGCAAGAGCAAACACATTCAAAAGCTAGCAGAAAGCAAGAAATAACTAAAATCAGAGCAGAACTGAAGGAAATAGAGACACAAAAGACCCTTCAAAAAATTAATGAATCCAGGAGCTGGTTTTTTGAAAGGATCAACAAAACTGATAGACCGCTAGCAAGATTAATAAAGAAAAAAAGAGGGAAAAGTCAAATAGATGCAATAAAAAATGATAAAGGGGATATCACCACCGATCCCACAGAAATACAAACTACCATCAGAGAATACTACAAACACCTCTATGCAAATAAACTTGAAAATCTAGAAGAAATGGATAAATTCCTCAACACATACACCCTCCCAAGACTAAACCAGGAAGAAGTTGAATCTCTGAATAGACCAATAACAGGAGCTGAAATTGTGGCAATAATCAATAGCTTACCAACCAAAAAGAGTCCAGGACCAGATGGGTTCACAGCCGAATTTTACCAGAGGTACAAGGAGGAACTGGTACCATTCCTTCTGAAACTATTCCAATCAACAGAAAAAGAGGGAATCCTCCCTAATTCATTTTATGAGGCCAGCATCATCCTGATACCAAAGCCAGGCAGAGACACACCAAAAAAGAGAATTTTAGACCAATATCCTTGATGAACATTGATGCAAAAATCCTCAATAAAATACTGGCAAACTGAATCCAGCAGCACATCAAAAAGCTTATCCACCATGATCAAGTGGGCTTCATCCCTGGGATGCAAGGCTGGTTCAATATACGCAAATCAATAAATGTAATCCAGCATATAAACAGAACCAAAGACAAAAACCACATGATTATCTCAATAGATGCACAAAAGGCCTTTGATAAAATTCAACAACCCTTCATGCTAAAAACTCTCAATAAATTAGGTATTGATGGGACATATCTCAAAATAATAAGAGCTATCTATGGCAAACCCACAGCCAATGTCATACTGAATGGGCAAAAACTGGAAGCATTCCCTTTGAAAACTGGCACAAGACAGGGATGCCCTCTCTCACCAGTTCTATTCAACATAGTGTTGGAAGTTCTGGCCAGGGCAATGAGGCAGGAGAAGGAAATAAAGGGTATTCAATTAGGAAAAGAGGAAGTCAAATTTTCCCTGTTTGCAGAAGACATGATTATTTATCTAGAAAACCCCATTGTCTCAGCCCAAAATCTCCTTAAGCTGATAAGCAACTTCAGCAAAGTCTCAGGATACAAAATCAATGTACAAAAATCACAAGCATTCTTATACACCAACAACAGATAAACAGAGAGCCAAATCATGAGTGAACTCCCATTCACAATTGCTTCAAAGAGAATAAAATACCTAGGAATCCAACTTACAAGGGATGTGAAGGACCTCTTCAAGGAGAACTACAAACCACTGCTCAAGGAAATAAAAGAGGATACAAACAAATGGAAGAACGTTCCATGCTCATGGGTAGGAAGAATCAATATCGTGAAAATGGCCATACTGCCCAAGGTAATTTACAGATTCAATGCCATCCCCATCAAGCTACCAATGACTTTCTTCACAGAATTGGAAAAAACTACTTTAAAGTTCATACGGAACCAAAAAAGAGCCTGCATCACCAAGTCAATCCTAAGCCAAAAGAACAAAGCTGGAGGCATCACACTAGCTGACTTCAAACTATACTACAAGGCTACAGTAACCAAAACAGCATGGTACTGGTACCAAAACAGAGATATGGATCAATGGAACAGAACAGAGCCCTCAGAAATAACGCCACATATCTACAGCTATCTGATCTTTGACAAACCTGAGAAAAACAAGAAATGGGGAAAGGATTCCCTATTTAATAAATGGTGCTGGGAAAACTGGCTAGCCATATGGAGAAAGCTGAAACTGGATCCCTTCCTTACACCTTATACAAAAATCAATTCAAGATGGATTAAAGACTTAAACGTTAGACCTAAAACCATAAAAACCCTAGAAGAAAACCTAGGCATTACCATTCAGGACATAGGCATGGGCAAGGACTTCATGTCTAAAACACCAAAAGCAATGGCAACAAAAGCCAAAATTGACAAATGGGATCTAATTAAACTAAAGAGCTTCTGCACAGCAAAAGAAACTACCATCAGAGTGAACAGGCAACCTACAAAATGGGAGAAAATTTTCGCAACCTACTCATCTGACAAAGGGCTAATATCCAGAATCTACAATGAACTCCAACAAATTTACAAGAAAAAAACAAACAACCCCATCAAAAAGTAGGCGAGGGACATGAACAGACACTTCTCAAAAGAAGATATTTATGCAGCCAAAACACACATGAAAAAATGCTCACCATCACTGGCCATCAGAGAAATGCAAATCAAAACCACAATGAGATACCATCTCACACCAGTTGGAATGGCAATCATTAAAAAGTCAGGAAACAACAGGTGCTGGAGAGGATGTGGAGAAATAGGAACACTTTTTCACTGTTGGTGGGACTGTAAACTAGTTCAACCATTGTGGAAGTCAGTGTGGCGATTCCTCAGGGATCTAGAACCAGAAATTCCATTTGACCCAGCCATCCCATTACTGGGTATATACCCAAAGGACTATAAATCATGCTGCTATAAAGACACATGCACACGTATGTTTATTGCGGCATTATTCACAATAGGAAAGACTTGGAACCAACCCAGATGTCCAACAATGATAGACTGGATTAAGAAAATGTGACACATATACACCATGGAATACTATGCAGCCATAAAAAATGATGAGTTCATGTCCTTTGTAGGGACATGGATGAAATTGGAAATCATCATTCTCAGTAAACTATCGCAAGAACAAAAAACCAAACACTGCATATTCTCACTCATAGGTGGGAATTGAACAATGAGAACACATGGACACAGGAAGGGGAACATCACACTTCGGGGACTGTTGTGGGGTGGTGGGAGTGGGGAAGGATAGCATTGGGAGATATATCTAATGCTAGATGACGAGTTAGTGGGTGCAGCGCACCAGCATGGCACATGTACACATATGTAACTAACCTGCACATTGCACACATGTACCATAAAACCTAAAGTATAATAGTAATAAAAAATAAAATAAAATAAAATAAAATAAAAGAAGGAATATCTTGACAGGACCCACACCACAATACCCCTAGAAGTTTTACTGAGGTAGAAGGTCCCTGAATTTTAGTTGGATTTATTTCCCATCCTCTGGTAAGCAAATGTCTCAGCAATAAGTCCAGTGTGTTTGCTACTTCTCACTCACTGGATCCAATCGGCATAATGTCATCCATGTAATGGACCAACGTGATATTTTGTGGAAGGAAAAAGTGCTCAAGATCTCTCTGAACAAGATTATGACACAAAGCCAGAGTGTTGATATACCCCTGAGGCAGGACAGTAAATGTATATTGCTGGTCTTGCCAGCTGAAGGCAAATTGCTTCTGGTGGACCTTACGGACAGGAATAGAGAAAAAGGCATTTGCCAAATAAATGGCTGCATACCAGGTACCAGGAGATGTGTTAATTTGCTCAAGCAATGAAACCACATCTGGTACAGCAGCTGCAATTGGAGTCACCACTTTGTTAAGTTTACAATAATCCACTGTCATTATCCAATATCCATCTGCCTTCTGCACAGGCTGAATAGGAGAGTTGATGAAGGATGTGATGGGAATCACCACCCTCGCGTCTTTCAAATCCTTGATGGTGGCAATAATCTCTGCAATCCCTGCAGGGATTCCTTATTGTTTTTGATTTACTATTTTTATAGATAGAGGCAGCTCTAATGGCTTCCATTTGGCCTTTCCCTCCATAATAGCCCTCACCCTACCAGTCAGGGAGCCAATGTGGGGGGTTCTGCCAGCTACGAAATATGTCTATGCCAATTATGCATTCTGGTACTGGGGAAATGATGACAGCGTGAGTCTGGGGACCCACTGGGCCCACTGTAAGTTGGACCTCAGCTAAAACTCCATTAATTACCTGACTTTCATAAGCCCCTGCTTTAACTGGAGGACCACAATGACGTTTTGGGTCCCCTGGAATCAACCTCAGCTCAAAGCCAGTGTCCAGTAGTCCCCAAAATATCTGATCATTTCCCTTTCCCCAATGCACAGTTACCTTGGTAAAAGGCCAGAAGTCTCCTTGAGGAAGGATGGAAGAAAGTTTAACAGCATAAATTGTCAGTAGTGTAGTGGGGTCCTTCCTCAACAGGACCTGGCCTCCGCTTCATTCAAGGGGTTCTGGGTCTGTGAACTGGTTGAAGTCTGGAAATTGATTGAGGGGCTATGATTCTCTGTTTTTGTAATTCAAATTGTCTTTTCTCCACTCGATCTGGAAGTTTTCTTCTTATATAAATTAAGTAAGAATGCAGTAGGCTTCCTATCAACTTCACTTCTAGAACACCATGATTAATTAGCCAATGCCAGAGCTCTACATGAGTCAGACTATTTTAATTGCTGCTTTGCCTCTGCTGTCCATTATGGTAACTATGCCCACCTTGCGTTTGATGGTTGAGTGCCACCACTTGTCCCCTGCCACTTTGGGATCCAATTATTCCCATTGCATTTAAATTTTGTAGTTGAGTGACTGTGGTTCCTGCTGTTAGATCTGGCATACAGAGAAGAGCAATCACAGAGCTCTTCAAGGAGGCAGGTGCTGCCCTCACAAATCTATTTCACAAAGTGTTGGTAAAGGGTATGTCTTCTGGACCCTCCCAGCTGGGAAGAGTAGGTCTAAAGTGACTAATCCACTCTAGCATTCCAATCTCCCTAAGCCTTTGGATTCCTTCCTCTACATTAAACCAAGGGAGATCAGGCATTTTCAGCTTGCTCACAGTGGGCCATCTTTTGATCCATATTTAGCTAAAGAAGCAAATGAACTATTAGAGCTTTTTTATAACTCCCTGAGCTGCAACATTAAATGCAGAATCCCTGCTTGTTGGTCCCAAATTAACAAATTCAGCCTGATCCAACATTATGTTCCTTGCACAATTATCCCATACCCTTAATATCCATTCCCATGCCTGTTCTCCAGATTTCTGCTTATATCAATTAGAAAACTCAAGCAATTCTTTTGGAGTGTAGCACACCTCCTCATGGGTCACACTCTGAACCTCCCCTCTAGGGGCTTTCTGGGACTTTAGTCTAGCTATAGGTCTAGAAGCAAACAGGGGTGTTGGGGGTGGGTCCTGAGGAGAATCAACATTGTCTTGCCAGGCAACTGCCCGCTTGCCTGGCGGGTGCCTGTAATACCAGCTACTAGGGAGACAGAGGCAGGAGAATCGCTGGAACCCGGGAGGCAGAGGTTACAGTGAGCTGAGATCATACCACTGCATTCCAGTCTGGGTGACAGAGTGAGACCTTGTCTCAAAAAAAAAAAAAAAAAAAAAACAAACAAAAAACACATAGAGTCCTTAGCATTTTTGGGTCGAATCAGATTAAGCAGATTAAGCAGCCATCACTGTTGCCGCAGGCAGTGCATGATTAATCTCATCAGACAAAGGTGGAAAGGCTGATGGCAGTGTAAGTCAGGGAGGGGATATTGCCACTACTGGGGGTGGGGAGGCTCTTTCCTCTGGCAAAAAAGTCTCATCAGAGCTTACAAGCTCAGTGTCCCCAGCTGCACCAGGGTCCTCCCACACATCCCCATTTTAAGTTGCAGGGTCCCAATTCTTTTCCAATCAATGCCCCCACTTTAGCAGTAGACATCTGGTGAGGCTGTGCATGCACTTTTCATTGCAGGTCAGCCACTCACATGATGAGTTCATGATTTTCCACAATTTCAGCTCTTTCTCTACAGGAGATAAAATTCTTACCCAGGGCAATCTTAGAAGATTTGAGGCTCAGTATGTGCTTCTGGAGCTAGGAGTTACAATCTCTGAGTTCATCCTTTTCTTTCATCACATTGTCCAGTGAATTTAGGAGCAACCAACCAACTTCATTATATTCCTTGGTCCTCCATGTATGGTCAAAGGTATTATGTACAGAGTCACCAAACTCCTTGCCTCTCACAAGCAGTGAAACAGGAGTATCAAATACACTTATTTTGCATAACTCTCTAAATGGTTCATGCCAATGACTATCAGTGTTCTCCATAGTATTAGAAGTAAAGTCTCTGGCTGGGTGTGGTGGCCCATGCCTGTAACCCCAGCACTTTAGGAGGCCAAGGCAGGCAGATCACCTGAGGTCAGGAGTTTGACACCAGCCTGGCCAACATGGTGAAACCCTGTCTCTACTAAAAATACAAAAATTATCTGGGCACAGTGGCAGGTGCCTGTAATACCAGCTACTAGGGAGACAGAGGCAGGAGTATCACTGGAACCTGGGAGGTGGAGGTTAAAGTGAGCTGAGTTTATACCACTGCATTCCAGTCTGGGTGACAGAGTGAGACCTTGTCTCAAAAAAAAAACAAAACCCAAAAAATGAAAAACAAACAAACAAAAAACACATAGAGTCCTTAGCATTTTTGGGTTGAATCAGATTAAGCAGATTAAGCAGCCAACTCCAGAAAACCCAAAACCAACTAAAGAACTCCATCCTTAAAATTCTTTTCCTCTAGAACCACTCCTGGTACCAAAATCGGTATTAGTCAGGGTCCTCTAAAGGGACAGATCTAATAGGATAGATGAATATATGAAGGGGAGTTTATTAGGGAAATTGACTCACATGATCACAAGGTGAAGTCCCATAATAAGCCATCTGCAAGCTGAGGAGCCAGGAAGCTAGTCTGAGTCCCAAAACTCAAAAGTAGAGAAGTCAACAGTGCAGCCTTTAGTCAGTGACTGAAGGCCTGAGAGCCCCTGGCAAATCACTGTTTTAAGTCCAAGAGTCCCAAAGCAGAACTTGTAATCTGATGTTCAAGGGCAGGAAGCATCTAGCACAGAAGAAAGATGGAGGCCAGAAGGCTTAGCCAGTCTAGTCCTTCCACATTCCTCTGCCTGCTTTCATCCTAGCCTCACTGACAGCTGATAGATGGTGCCCACCCAGATTGAGGGTGGGTCTGCCTCTCCCACTCCACTGACTCAAATGTTAATCTCCTTTGGCAACACCCTCACAGACACACTCAGGATCAATACTTTGCATCCTTCAATCCAATCAAGTTGCCACTCAATATTAACCATTACAGGGAACTACGAAGGGTGATTAATATATTTTAAAATTTGTTTCAACTATGGTGGGTTGAAACAAAAAAGGTTCCCCAGAGCACATAAAAACTATTGCAAGATACCCTCCTGGCTATATCCAGCCAACTGATAAGCTTCAATAACACATCAACTCATTGCTATTATTTACTGTAAGGCTAAGGAGTCAGCCTTTCTGAGATCTATTCCTAGAATAAGATATATTTACATTCGTTATTCTAGATGCTTAACCTTAAATATACTCTATCTGAGAGAAGGGAAACTGTTCTTGTCATAAGGATCTTTAATCTTAGAAAATGACAGAAAAGTAACTGCATATAGTTATTTCTACTGGTTTTCTTCTTGTTTTTGGTGACATGGTATAGTTTAATGGTTCTTCACTCTGGAACCCATCAGAGTCACCTGAGGCACTCTGTAAAGGTACACGTGGTGAGGCCTTTCTGGGAGTTTAGATTTAGGAGGTGTGGAGTGAGACTGAAGCATCTCCATTTTGAAAGTGCCCCCAGGAAGTCCTGATGTTTATCGCTGGTTTGTGGAAGATCTCAGAGCTCTGTTTACAGATTTCAGGCTTCAAAAGCTTAAAATTAAAAAAAATTAATAATGTAAATTAAATTTAAAAATACAGAGTACAGTCTTGTCATCATGAATCTCTAACTGAGTAACTTAGCTAAGATGCCTACTTAAGTCTCAGAGCCTGTGGCAGTGTTTTCTGTATTTCTGTTTCTCATCTGCTTTGTTTTATAAGGTTGTTAAAAAAAAAAAAAAGTTGGATAAAAGACAGAAAAGCACTTTCTTACACTCATGAAGTCCCCTAATAATGTGCTTTGGTACACATTCTCTCTCCAATTCTCTTTACTGCCTGCCTCAAAGCTTTTCATCAGCCTCCCACAAAGTGGAGAATCATACTCAGCTTCAAGTTTCTTAGAAAGTGTTCAGCAAATGAAGAATGCAGTCCATTAGAAATTACAAGAAAGAAGAAGAGGTTCTCCAAATTGAGTTTTGGGGCTCCGTCTCTGGGTATATACTCTATTCATATACTTTCATCCAGCATTGCACTCAAATACCCTGTCCTCATGCAACAGGGCTTTTCAATGCCAAGATTGTGCCTGAGGGTCAGTCCTAGTTTAAAAACCTACCTGGCTGGGGCAATACATGACTCAGCACAGAATTAAATGAAAGACTCAACAAATAACCATGTCACTGGGAGGGATGAAGTTCCCTCACCAAGTATCAATTTTAAGTATCCTCACATACTGTTGCAAAGATAACACACATTCACTTTTGATGCTCTGCTATATAAAATAGATAGGGTTAGGCCTGGAGGGGACAGAGATGGAGCCTGAATCTCTGAGGCTTTGACAGGCCAAGGCTGTGGATTCCATAGATGCCAGGAGGTGGACAGGATGAAACTCTGTGACTTCGTTAACAAAGTTAGTGTGAATTACGCAAAACCAAGCACATGCCAAAGGACTGGAATAGTATGAGGGAAAAAAATAAATGTCTTAGATATCTGTGCCCTCATCCAAGTGAGAAATAAATTATTGAGCAGAGTGCAGGACCACACACTATGTGACATATTGCAACTTACAGTATCTATTTGCCTTTGATTCATGTTTAATCATTTCTGCATCATCTTCTGTGTCAACCTGGTATAGATCTTCAGCCTGTTTTCATATCCTGAACTGTTTTCTCCTGTTATGAATACAATTTCCCTAACCTTGCCTTTTAACCCAATCCATCCTTTGCTTTTATTATTCTGGTTTTCCATGACCTCCCCACAGTGCAAATTCTTGATTGAATGCCTCTGGAGGAAGCCAACATTGCAGACAAATTATCAGTAGGCTCAGGTAGTCCGAATGAGCTGTCAGAACCACTCAAGGTGGTGCCTCTGAATGGCCAACATGGAAACAGGTACAGGGCTACTAAACAAACAAACAACAGAAAACCTCTTTTAACTTTTAAAGTTATATTAAACTGCTGTTTATTCTTAAACCTTTTAGCCCCCTGTTAGGTACTGACTGGGACATTTCCAGATCCAAGCAGAGCATCACAGGGTATGAGGAGAAAATATTTGCTCACTCTGGAAAATACATGCTAGCTCTAGGACAGATAATATCATTGAGGACTAAAACATCATCCAACATCTCTTAAATCCAATGGAATGGGTGGGGGTTTTTCCTGGTTCACCTGTGCTTCTTGCTCCCTTTGCAATCTTTTCTGGCGTTCTCTTCTAAATCTGGTCTCAATTTTCCCACACATTCTCAACTTCCCAGAAGCCATTTGAAAGTAGAATTATTATACTGGAACAGCAAGTATAAACCAATAGCAGCTTGGAATAATCAGGATGATGTTCATTACAGCATGTCTGAATGTCTAAGGCCTCATAAATCCAGCAGACCTGCCCCAAACTGAAGCAGGATATTTCCCTGACCCCTTTGCTGGTGGGAACTGGAGTGCACAGGCACTGGCAGGGGTGAACTCCACTCACTCACTGATCTACCCCTTGTGGGAGGGGGCCCGTAGGTGAGCAGGTGCAAGAGCTAGGGTGAGCATTTTTGGGTGCCCACCAGAACAAACTCTGTAGTGGTCCCTCAGCAGCATCTAGGAGCATCTGGAGGAGGGTGCCTGCGACCCCTGAAGCCCCAGAGGAAGTGTAACAGTGCCTGTTTAGTTTTGCTGTCTGTGGATGGCTTAACTGTTAACAGCTCAGTGGAGGGTCAGTGTGACAGCCTCTTGCACCTACACAGGTGACACCCAAGTTCTTGTCCGGCATCCAGGAGGGATGAAGGTGGTAAATGTGGAGGATTTTATTGCCAATGAAAGTGACTCTCAGTGAAAAGGTGGGGGCTGAAAAATGGATAGAGTGGGAAGGCAAATCTTCTCCTGGAGTCCGGCTGGGGACTGTCCATCTGATGTCAAGCCACTTCTTTCTGACATCCAACCATAGTCTCCAATGTCCAGCTGATTCTCCTCTATCAGCTGAGCCTGGGGTTCTTATGGGCACAGGATGCGGGGAAGGGCAGGCCATGGGTGGTTTTGGAAAAGGCAACATTCGAGCAAGAAAACAAGGATGTAAGTCCTCACTTTGGGCCACAGTATCAGGCTTTTCAGTTTGAGGGTGGGGACCATGTCAGGGACCCACACTCTTCTGCCCAGAATTTCCCTGCCTCCTGTCCCTATCAAAACCACAGAGCTGGCCTCACAAAAATATGGTCCCCGATACCCCCAAAATGTTTTCAGGGTCTGTCTTGACCAGGGCTCATCTTGTGTTCGTTTTCAAATTTATTTCTGACACCAGTTCCAGGCTCTCAGATGGTTTTTCCATGTATAGACTTACCTTGGTCTTTGTCCTTATGCTTGAGGCAACTTCCATGTATGTTAGCCCTGGCTGCCATCTTTGACATTGGTCAGCATTGCTTTGTAAATTACCTATTGCCTCAGGATAAATTTTCTAGTCCAGCTGGCTTAGTTCCACCCCACTGTTCCTTTACATTTCTGAAAACAAACATTCCATGATGTCCACGTGTTTTCTTCCTCATCCATCCATAACCATAACATATAAAAATCATAAAGAAAATAACCTACCTCTGGATGAGAGGG
This sequence comes from Pongo pygmaeus, assembly GCF_028885625.2. Lineage (NCBI taxonomy): Eukaryota > Metazoa > Chordata > Mammalia > Primates > Hominidae > Pongo > Pongo pygmaeus. The sequence continues at coordinate 102,765,201 of NC_072380.2, forward strand.
ATTTTCATAGACATATTTCATTTGATACTCATAGCAAACTTGTGAAAAACATTCATTTTACAGAGGAGAAGAAGAGGCTCTAGGAAAAATAATGCTGATAACTTTGTCCTCCAGTGTGATCCAAATGTTCCCAATAGGGTGCCACAAATTTATGTAAGTATTTCCAGCTGGGGCCAGGCATTGTGGTTCATGCCTGTAATCCCAGCACTTTGGGAGACCAAGGTGGGTGGATCACTTGAGGTCAGGAGTTCGAGACCAGCCTGGCCAACATGGTGAAACCCTGTCTCTACTAAAAAAAATAAAAATTAGCCAGATGTGGTGGTGGGCACCTGTAGTCCCAGATGCTTGGGAGGCTGAGGCAGGAGAATTGCTTGAACCAGGGATGCCTAGGTTGCAGTGAATGGAGATTGCACCACTGCATTATAGCCTGAGAGACAGAGCAAGACTCTGTCTCAAAAAAAAATCCAATTGGGATTATGTATAAAGCTGACCATGTTAAATGCTCAGTCAGTTGAATGGATTTGCATTCCTGTGCTTGTCTTTATAGGTCTTACTTTTCAATAGTTATTAGAAAAGGGCTGCTTTTTGTAGACTAAACCTTCCTATGTGGATCCCTCAAATTTCAAATTGGGTTGTACCCAAAACTCCACTCTGGGACCAGCGGGTATGAAGCATCCCATCTCACCTGCCTGCTGCCATGCCAACTTGGGACTTCCTACCTGTGGGTCACTGAGCTTATTCTCACCTTTGTTACCCTGAGTTCTACTCACTGTGACACTTCCATCCTTGGGATCCTTAAGACAACACCACTTATATCTGATTCTACATCTGTCTGACACTATATGTTTTGATCCCAGCAATTACTATCAAGAACCAGGCCACTCTGGCCTTGGAGACACCCTGGCTTTGACATCAGCTTGGTCTTTTAGCTAATGATACTGGCATCTTGCTGCCCTCTTTCCGCATAAGCTGACTTTGCTCTTTTGAGTCTTTATTCCAACTCACATTTCTCCATAATCATCCCTCAAATAGAGGCACTGTCCTTTGGGGTAGAACTCAGATACACAACTACTTTTAAAAAGAGTTCCTAGTTTGCTTAAATCCCCTGGTTCTGCTTTCTTCATTCTAACTCATTTCACTTGAGGTCGGGTTCTGACGTTGTATCTTTGTCAATAACCCTAAGCATTCTCTTGGTAAGCAAAACATGTCATACTTAGCTGAATTCAGCCAGAAAGACTATAGAATCCCAGGAGTTTGTTCTAGCATGAAAGGGGAAGAAGCCAGAAACATGTAGAATTAGGGTTGGGGAAACTGACCTTGCTGTTGAGCAGATGCTCTGGGGAAGGTTGCCTGAGAACCAAAGAACATATTGGTGATTTTGCTCCTGATCTGAGCCTGTGGCTGTGTCAATATCCAAAGGTTTCCACTGCAAACCAAGGAGTTTTCAGGCCCCAGTGATACATTAGATCAAGTAACACTATAGCTACAATAGTCAATATCTTCAATTCAGAACCCCAGTTAGAATCTGGATACTCAGAGGGACAGGTCATGTGAACTGGCCAACATGATTGAGGGTGGTCAAAGGAAGATTGTGAGCAGAGAGCATACCAGGCCTTTGGCAACAGAACTAATACAAATCTATACCAGGTGGTGAATGGAAACTCCTGCTACACGTGCTCCCCAATCAGAGCTGGAGTGTAACCAGCCAGGATAGATGAAGTGTCTCTGGGATTGCTGAGAAGAAATGAAATTTAAAATGCTGCTTTTTTTTTTTTTTTTGCTTTTTACATAAAGAATTTGTATTTTCTTTTGTTTAAAACACCCATTTATTCTCTCTCAATTTTCATGGATCAGGCCGGGCGCAGTGGCTCACGCCTGTAATGCCAGCACTTTGGGAGGCTGAGGTGGGCGGATCACGAGGTCAGGAGATGGAGACCATCCTGGCTAACAGTGAAACCCCGTCTCTACTAAAAATAAAAAAAATTAGCCCGGTGTGGTGGCGGGTGCCTGTAGTCCCAGCTACTTGGGAGGCTGGGGCAGGAGAATGGCATGAACCCGGGAGGCGGAGCTTGCAGTGAGCTGAGATTGCGCCACTGCACTCCAGCCTGGGCGACAGAGCGAGACTCCATCTCAGAAAAAGAAAAAAAGAAAAGAAAAAGATATTGGCAGAATTCAGCTCTATGCAATGGAAGGACTGAAATCCCTGTTTCCTTGCTGGCTATTGCCTGGGGGTCATTCCCAGCTACTAGAGTCTGCCTGCATAGAAATAGTAGGTAGAGTTCTTCTAACACTTCTCTGTGCTCTCCTTTTCTGCCTTATCTCTCCTGCTTCACCTTCTCCTCCACATACTTCTGAAGGGCTCTTCTGCCTTCCTCTTCTGCTTTTTTCTAATTTTAATTTTTATTGATACATAATCATTGTATCTATTTAGGGATATATGTGATGTTTTGACACATTTTCATACAATGTGTAACGATGAAATCAGGGTTATTAGGATATCATCATCTCAAACATTTATCATTTCTTTGTGTTGGAAACATTCTAAATCATTTATTCTAGCTATTTTGAAATATACAATAAATTATTGTTGACTATAGTTACCCTACTGTGTTATCAAATGGTAGAATTTATTTCTTCTATGTGACTATATTTTTGTTTCCATTAACCAATCTCTATTCATCCCTCCCTTCTCCCTACCCTTCCCAGCCTCTAGTAAACATTATTCTACTCTCTACCTCCCATATTTGGGTGAGAACCTGTGATACTTGTCTTTCTGTGCCTGAATTATTTCACTTAACATAATGACTCTAGTTCCATTCATGTTGCTGCGAATTACAGATTTTATTCCTTTTTTGTGGAGGAATGATATTCCGCTGTGTATACATACATACCACATTTTCTTTATCCAGTCATCCATTGACAGATATTTAGATTGACTCTATATCTTGACCATTGTGAATACTGCTGTTATAAACATGAGAATGCAAATCTCTTTGATGTACTGACTCATTTTCTTATGGGTATATACCCAGCAGTGGAATTGCTGGATCATATGGTAGGCGTGTTTTCAGATTTTTGGGAAACCTCCATACTATTTTCCATAGTGGCTATACTAATTTATATTCCCACCAACAGTGTATGAGTGGTCCCCCTTCTCCACATCCTTGCCATCATTTATTACTTTTTGTCTTTTTGAAAGTAGCCATTTAACAGGTGAGATAATATCTCATTGAGGATTTGGTTTTCGTTTCCCTGACGATTAATGATGTTGAACATTTTTTCCTACACTTGTTGGCCATTTGTATGTCTTCTCTTGTGAAATGTCTATTCAGATCATTTTCCCCATTTGAAATCAAATTATTTGTGGCTTTTTGCTATTGAGTTGTTAGATGTCTTTATGTAATCCCTTGTGAAATGGATAGTTTGCATATTCCTCCCCCTCCCCAATTCTGTAGGTTGTCTCTTCACTCTGCTGATTGTTTTCTTTGCTGTGCAAAAGATTTTTAGCTCAATGTAATCCCATTTGTCTATTTTTGATTTTGTTGCCTGTGCTTTTGAGGTCTTATTTTTTAAAAAAAATCTTTGCCCAGACCAATGTCCCAGAATGTTTCTCCAGTGTTTTCTTCTAGTAGTTTCATAGTTTTAGGTCTTACCTTTAAATCTTAATCCATTTTGATTTGATATATTTTGTTTTTTTCAGAGGTAGATTCTTATTCTGTCACCCAGGATGGAGTACGGGGGTGCTATCACAGCTCACTGCAAGTTTGACCTCCTGGGCTCATACAATCCTCCCACCTCAGCCTCTTGAGTAGCTGGGACTACACGAATGTGCCATCTCTCCTGCTTAATGATTTTTTAAAAATATTTTAATTTTTCTTGAGACAGGGTCTTGCTATGTTGCCCAGGCTGGTTTTTCAAATTCCTGGGCTCAAATAATCCTCTCCCACCTCAGCCTCCCAAAGTGTTGGGATTACACGTATGAACCACCATGCCTAATCTGATTTTTGCATGTGGTAAGAGATGGAAGCACTATTTACTGAAAAGGGTGTCCTTCCCTAATACATGTTTTTGGTACCTTTGTCAAAAATTAGTTGGCTGAAAATGCATGGATTTATTTCTGAGTTTTAAAAATTGTGTTCCATTGGTCTGTGTGTCTGTCTGTTTTTATGCCAGCACCATGCTGTTTTGGTTACTATAACTTTGTAGTATATTTTGAAGTCAGGTAGTGTGATGGCTCCAGCTTTGTTCTTTCTGCTCAGGATTGCTTTGATTATTCAAGGACTTTCGCGGTTCCATGTAAATTTTAGCATTTTTTTCTTTTTTCTTGAAGAATGTCATTGGTATTTTGATGGTGATTACAGTGAATCTATAGATTGCTTTGGGTAGTAAGGACATTTTAACAATACTAATCCATGAGCATAGGATATCTTTCCATTTATTTGATGTGTTCTATTCAATTACTTTCACCAGTGTTTTATAGTTTTAATTGTAGGGATTTTTTTTTCACTTCTTTGGTTAAATGTATTTCCAGTTTTTTAAACTTTTTATAGCTATCATAAATGAGATTCCTTTCTCAATTTCTTTTTCAGGTCATTTGCTGTTGGTGTATAGAAATGCTACTGATTTTTTTTGAATTTTTTAAATTTTTATTTTTTTGAGACACGGTCTCACTCCATTGCTCAGGCTGGAATGCAGTAGTGTGATCTCATCTCACTGCAGCCTTGACCTCCCAGGCTCAGGTGATCCTCCCACTTCAGCCTTTCAAGTGTCTGGAACCACAGGGGTGTGGCACCATGCCTGGCTAATTTTTGAAATTTTTTGTAAAGGTGGAATTTCACCATGTTGCCCAATCTGGCCTCCAATTCCTGGGCTCAAGTGATCTGCCTACCTTGGCCTCTCAAAGTGCTGGGATTACAGGCATGAGCCATCAGGCCCACCCTGATTTTTGTATGTTGATTTTGTATCTCACAAATTTACTAAATACTTTATCAGTGCTAACAGTTTTTGTGTGTGGACTCTTTAGGGTTTTCTAAATATAGAATCATGTCATCTGTGAATAGGAATAATTTGATTTCTTCCTTTCCAATTTGGATGCCTTTTATTGTTTTCTCTTGCCTAATTGCTCTGACTAGGACTTCCAGTAAATACTATGCTGAATAAAAGTGGAAAAAGTGGGCATTCTTGTCTTATTCCAGATCTTAGAAGAAATGCTATCAATTTTTCCCCATTCAGTGTGATGTTAGCTGTGGGTTCATCATATATGACCTTTATTATTTTGAGGTATGTTCCTCCTATACCCAATTTGTGGAGACCTCTTAATCATGAAGGTATGTCAAACTTTATCAAACGCTTTTTCAGCATCTATTTAGATAGAAGTTTTTTTGTTAACTTGGTTCTAGCTGTATGTTCTTAAATGATATCATCTTAATTTTATGCTTATCTAAATGTAATATTTTATGCAAATAAGCATGTAATGCTTGGTATCTGTTTTTCCAGAGGGGTATACAGATTTAGTTGAGTTCAGGCTCGAGTCTTCATTTCTTAGTGAGGAAATCAAAAGCACCCTGAGAAACTTTTGCTTCAGGTAACTCATGCCTGCAGCATTGTGACCCTGTTTAGCCACATTGTCTGAAGAGTGAGTAATAAAAACTTGATAAGACTTTATATATCATTCTCAAATATTAAAATGCATAATAAAAACTGAGGAAACTTATTACATACAGATTCCTAGGTTCCACTCCTTCAGAGCCCCCCATTCAGTAGATCTAGGAGAAACGGGAATATGAAATTTTTAAAGCACAACAGGTGATCCTGATAGAGGTTGTTCTGGAAATCCATATTGGGAAAACTAACTTTGAGATGGGTCAGGAATGGTAAAAATTAATTTTAGAAATTTGCCATGCCAGCGAGGCCTCCCAAAGTGTTGGGATTACAAGTATGAATCACCATGCCTGGCCTGGTTTTTGCATATGGTAAGAGATGGAAGTCTAGTTTTTATTCTTTTTGCATGTGGATATCCAGTTTTTCCAGCACTACTTACTGAAAAGGGTGTCCTTTCCCTAATATATGTTTTTGGTACCTTTGTCAAAAATGAGTTGGCTGAAAATGCATGGATTTATTTCTGAGTTTTAAAAATTGTGCTCCATTGGTCTGTGTGCCTGTTTATTTCTATGCCAGTACCATGCTGTTTTGGTTATTATAACTTTGTAGTATATTTTGAAGTCAGGTAGTGTGATGGCTCCAGCTTTGTTCTTTCTGCTCAGGATTGCTTTGATTATTCAAGGACTTTTGTGTTTCCATGTAAAATTGCTTCTTATCATGCAATGCTGAATCCCACTTGTTATATTTTTATTCATTCATTGACGCCTGAATTACAGAATGTATTTATTAATTATTATTTGAGCACTCATCATATGTTCCAGGTTATATATAGTAGGTTCTGGGACATAGCAGTGAACAAAACAGGCAAAAGTCCCCACTCTCCAGGATCTATATTCTAGAGAAGTAGAATATTCTCTAGACATTAAATAATATAAATAAAGCATACATAGTCTCAGAAGGTGACAGGTGATACGGAGAAAAATAGACCAGGGAAGGATTATAGGCAGCACCAGGGGAGAGAAAACAATTATCATTATCATTTTAAATAGGGGTAGTTCGATATCATTCAAAAGACCACCAGGATGGCTAAATAGTAAAAAAGAGAGTTTCATTTGTGATATCAGCTTGCAAACCAGGAAAAGAAATTCTCCAAAATGTACTCAAGGTGTTTTCTCTTTGAAGTGGGGAAAGACAGATTGGGTTTTATGCCTCAGAAGCTCTGTATTAGACAATAGAGTCATACATATTCAGTACATTTGGGCTAAAAGCGATACAAATTTACGAAGGTAGCTGAGCACATGTGCAATGGATAAAGATATATGTAACATACATCCCAGGTTCATTTTGGGATTTAGCATTAAAGTGAAGTGGACTTTGGTTCTTTACATCAAAAGGTGAAAGATAGGACACAAAGACGGTTTGTGTGTAGCCTTTATAAACTGGCCAAAACTGTCTAGAGGTCAGTTGCTTATCAGAAAAACATGTAAGGCTAGTCCTTTGTCCAATAAGAGTTGGAGTGATCTGGGTTGTAAATCAGTTCTGACAATTTGTTAGATACCTGATAGCTCCGATTGTTAGGGAGTTTAACAAGAGTGTGGTTTTTCTTGTAGGGATTTAGAAATTTGCCATGTCAGCGAGGCCCTAAACCCCTGACCCATAGGTAACATTTTGTTTCTTTAACCTTAAAGTCCATCTTAGTTTGTAAAGGGGCATCTATTTTGGTCTCTCAGATCAGGTGGGGAAGGCCTTACTCAGAAGGTGCTGCTGCAAGACCTGAAGGAGGTGAAGGAGGAAGTTGAGCGCAGAAGTATGGCTGGTGGGATGTGCTGTGAACAGCTAGCTAGCCCATGTAGCTGGAATAGAGTTAGCAAGTGTGGGAGAAGTAGGAGATGAAGGGTAGCTGATGGTTATGGAACTTCCTGGACCAGCGTAATGACTTTGGCTTTTATTCTGGAGTGAGAGCCCATCTTTAAAATAGAGAAGCGCATAGATCTGATTTACAGTTTAAAAGAATCTCTCTGGCTGATGTATTGAAAGTAGATTCTAAAACACCAAAATCTTTGTTTGTTTGTTAGGATTAGTCTAGGTTGCAGTCATAAGAGATCCTAAATAGCAATGGCTTAGAAAAGACAGATTATTATTTCCCAAAGCAGTTTAGGTTGTGATCAGTACTGGTAAAATGATAACACAGCGTCAGGACTCTGTTATTAGCATGGTACTTCCTACCTTTTCAGAGTCAAAAATGGCTCAGCCCCATGGCTGCAGGAAGGCAGAAAGGGAAAGAGAGGGCATGCTGCCTTGCCTTTAATTGTGACCTAGATGTTGAAAGAACATCTGTTTCACTCACAGTGCGTTGGCTGGGACTCAGGTACATGGCATACCCAGTTGCAAGAGACATTGGGAAAGGAAGTCTTTGATGGTTACATACCCAAATAAAACTGCTATTACTTCAGAACAGTAGCTCTCAATGTGTGGATCCTAAGCCAGCAGCATCAGGACTACCTAGCAGCTTCTTAGAAATGCAAATTCTTAGGCCCCACCCTAAATCCACTGATCAAAAACTCTGGGGATGGAATCCAGTGATCTTCATTTTAAGGAGCTCTCTAGGTGATTCTGGTTTATGCTACAAGGAGTATAGAAGGAAGGAGACTTGTCAGGAAGAAAAGGAAGCACAGCTTTAAACTATTAATTCTTTCTTCCCTAATATATTATCTAAAGGTGTGTGGATTTTCAATGTAAATTATTAATTGAAAGAAGTTGAGTCTTAATATTAAGGATAAGATGCAACATTATTAGTCTCATTTTAGACTTTGCAATAAGTATTTTTTTAAATTTCTTTAGTATTGTGAAGGCTCCACCTGCAAAAGACTATGAAAGAAAAGTGAATGACAAAACATTGCTTCTATTTTCTTCTTAGGTTATATTTATTTTCCTGCTTTGTTTTCTTTGGTTTCCATTCCATCTTGTCAGAAAACTACTGTGTGTTGCCAGAGTTAATTGATATTTCTAAGATGTCTTAAATATCAACACACCATAATGAACAAATGAAAATTGCCATATCTGCCTGGAGAGAAAAAAAAATTTTTCCTGGGAAAGTCATTCAACTTTCCCCTATTTATAAACAGAGGACTGTCTTGTGCAGAGAACTCAGGAATTAAAGTTAAAAGAATGGAGTTGAAAGTCCAGCAACAGGTCCAGCTCTGAGACTTTGGAAAAGTTACCAGAGATTTGGACCAGAATTTGATTACCGGATAATCTTTAGTGCATGAAGCACTTTATGAACCAAAGAAGGATATCTTGTATTGACAAAAGGGTATAATTTATCAAGAATATTATTAAAATCATGATGATAGTTTCAAAATATGTAAAATAAAAACTTATATGATTAAAATAAAAAATCCACATATTGACAATCATCTAATGTGTCTTTAACATATGTTCTTCAGAGATCAACAGATCAAGTTGATATAAAACAAATTAAGTAGCACAAATGATTGCTCTGTGTTGAGATACCACATATCAGAGGATACACACTATTTTCACTCAATCCACATTCACAAACCTGAATATATAGTAAACACAAAATTTGGTATAACTGCCATTCAGAGAATACACATTATTTTTGCTCAGTCAACATTTAAAATTGACTATATTACCTACAAAAAATTTCTCGATAAGTCCCAAGCAGTTATATTCTTTGGGCACAGTGTAATAAAAGTAAAAGTTAAAATAAAATAATACTAATAAATTACCCCATTAGTAACTTATATTAAAGAAGTTAACAGCAGAAATTAAAAACTTTTAGAAATACAGCCATACCTCATTTTGGGGGGGACTTGTTTTATTGTGCTTCACAGATATTGCATTTTTTAGCATATTAAAGTTTTGTGGCAACCCTGCATCGAGCAAGTCTATCGGTGCCATTTATCCAATATCATGTGCCCATTTCATGTCTCTGTGTCACATTTTGGTAATTTTCACAATATTTCAAAATTTTGTTATTATTATATTTGTAATGGTGATCTATGATCAGTAATCTTTAATGTGACTCTTGTAATTGTTTTGGGGCACCACAAAGTGCTCTCATATACATGGCAAACTTTACATATGTTGGGTGTGTTCTCACTACTCTACTCACTGGTCATTTCCCATCTCTCTCTCTCTCTTTTTAGGCATCTCTATTTTCCACAAAGCAATATTGAAGTTAGGCCAATTAATAACCCTACAATGGCTTCTAAGTGTTTGAGGGAAAGGAAGAGTTTCATGTCTCTCACTTTGAATCAAAAGCTAGAAATGATGAAGTTTAGAGAGAAAGGAACGTCAAAAGCCAACATAAGCTGAAAGCTGGGCCTTTTGTTTCTAACAGCCAAGTTGTGAATGCAAAGGAAAGGTTCTTGGGAGAAATTGAAAATGTTATTTGTGTGTTCACAAATGATACGAATGAGAGCAAAACAACCTTATTTCTGATATGGAGAAAGTCCACGTGATCAGGATAGAAGGTCAAACCAGCCATAACATTCACTTAAGCCAAAGTCTAATCCAGGGCAAGGACCTAACTCTTTAATTCTGTGAAGAGTGAGAGAGGTGAGGAAGCTGCAAAGAAAAGTTTAAAGCTAGCAGAGCTTGGTTCATGAGGTTTAAGGAAAAAAGCCATCTCCATAACATAAAAGTGCAAGGTTAGGCCATAAGTGCTGATAGGGAAGCTGCAGTAAGTTATCCAGAAGACCTACCTACAATCATTAATGAACACGGCTGTGCTAAACAACAGATTTTTTATGTAGATGAAACAGCCTTATCCTGTATTAGAAGAAGAAGCCATATAAAACTCCCATAGTGAGTCAGGTGTGTTGGATCACACCTATAATCTCAGCACTTCGGGAGGCTAAGGCAGGAGGATCACTTGAGCCCAGGAGTTGAGGACCAGTCTAGGCAACATGGCAAAACCCAGTCTCTACCAAAAATATAAAAATTAGCCAGGTGTAGGGGCATGTGCCTGTAATCCCAGCTACTTGAGACTTGCGAGGCTGAGGTAGGAGACTCGCTTGAATCCAGGAGATCAAGGCTACAGTGAGCCATGATCATGCCACTGCTTTCCAGCCTGGGTGGAAGCGCAAGACTGTCTCAAAAAAAGAACAACAACAACAACAACAAACCCCCCCAAAACAAAAAACTCTCATAGCTAAAGAGGAAAAGTCAATGACTCTCTTGTGAAGGGCTAATCCAGCTGGTGACTAAGTTGAAGCCAGTGCTCCTTTACCATTCCAAAAATCCTAGGTCCCTTAAGAATTATGCTAAATCTACTCTCCCTTGTGCTACAAATGGATGACAGCACAACTGTTTAGAGCATTGTTGGGTGAATATTTTAAGCCCACTATTGATATCCACTACTCAGAAGAACAGATTCCTCTAAAAATATTAATGCTCATTGACATTGCACCTGGTCACTCAAGAGCTCTGATGGAGACGTACAAGGAGGTTAACAATGTTTTCATGCCTGCTAACACAACACCTATTCTGCAGCCCATGGATTAAGGAGTAATCTTGACATTCAAGCATTGTTATTTAAGAAATACATTTTGTAAGGCTATAGCTGCTACATACTATGGTTCCTCTGATGGACCTGAACAAAGTAAATTGAAATGACCTTCTGGAAAGGATTTACCATTCTAGATATCATTAAAAACATTCATGGTTCATGGCAAAAGATCAAAACATCCACATTAATTGAAATTTAGAAGAAGCTGACTCTAAACCTCATGGATTACTTTGAAAGATTCAAGACTTCAGCAGAGGAAGTAACTGCAGAGACGTCCGGTGAACAACAAAAGAACTAGAATTAAAAATAGAACTTAAAGATATGACTGAATTGCTGCAATCTCAGAATTGAACTATAATAGATGAGGAGTTGCTTCTTATGGATGAGGAAAGAAAGTGTTTTTTGAGATGGATTCAGCCTGGTGAAGAGGCTGTTAACATTGTTGAAGTGACAACAAAAGACTTAGAAGCTTACGTAAATGTATTTGATAAGGTGGTAGGGTTTGAGAGTGTTGACTTCAATTTTGAAAGACATGCTACTGTGGGTGATATACTATCAAATACAATTGCATCCTACAGAGAACTCTTTCAGAAAATAAACAACCAATACAACAAACTTTATTGTTATTTTGTTTTAAGAAACTGACACAGCCACCCTAATTTTCAACAACTATGACCCAGTCAGCAGCCATCAACATGCAGCCAACAACATGGAGTCAAGACTCTCTACCAGCAAAAATATTAGGACTCACTGAAGGATTAGATGATTGTTAGCATTTTTTAGCAATTAAGTATTTTTAATTAAGGCATGTACATTATTTTTTACACATAATACTATTGCATACTTAACAGACTACAGCATAGTATAATATAACTTTTATATGCACTGGAAAACAAATAAAAGTGTGTGACTTACTTAATTGCAATATTTGCTTTATTGCGGTGGTCTGGAATTGACCCCACAATATCTCTGATATTGCTTATAATCTGCAATATCAAAACTTGTTTGAAACAGCCAAAACAGAGAAATATTTACAGCCTTGGTGCTTAAGATAATATTAAAAACATTGTTGCATTGCTTATATGATATGGAGAAAGATGAGGAATAAACTAAATATTTAAGTAAAGAAGCCAAACATGATTAATAAAGAAAATCCTTTAAAGAACAGTAATTAAAAACCTAAACGCAACAACAAGCAGAAAACAAAACAGTAGACTTAATAAAATCAGAAGATTCTATGCAACATAGACACAATGTTTGGTTAAGGACAAAAGAGGTGATGCAAACAAACTGTATTAGGAATGATAAAGATGACATAGGTGGAATCATGAAAGGTATTTTAAAATAAAATAGTATAATAGTTTAAAACAATTGATTGGAATATAGATTGGACAGACAATTTTCTAGGAAAGTGTGAATTGCTAAATTTGAATCACAAAGGAATAGAAAATTAAAATATACTAAAAACCAAACACTGCATGTTCTCACTCATAGATGGGAATTGAACAATGAGAACACATGGACACAGGAAGGGGAACATCACACTCTGGGGACTGTTGTGGGGTGGGGGGAGGGGGGAGGGATAGCATTAGGAGATATACCTAATGCTAAATGACGAGTTAATGGGTGCAGCACACCAGCATGGCACATGTATACATATGTAACTAACCTGCACATTGTGCACATGTACCCTAAAACTTAAAGTATAATAATAATAAATTAAAAATATATATATACTAGTAACAATTATGGTAATTAAAAAATCGGTAAAAGATCTGCTCTCAAAAGAAGGCAAAGGATCTGGATAGATTTCAAGGAATGATAAATTTTGATACTTCATACACTATCCCAAAGCATAGAGAGCTTTAGAAAAAACAGGATAATGTTTTAATTCACTCAAAAGGGTTAGCATCATACTAATATTTAAGCCATACAAGAATAGCACTAAAAAAAAAGCCCATATGTTATAACTCATTTATAAACGGAGGTGAAAATTCTTAAATAAATTGTTAGTAAATAGAATACAAAGGTATCAAAAATATAAAACATAAAGACATGAACTGATTCCAAGAATGAAATAATTATTTAACATTTGAAAAAATTCTAAGTGCAATTCTTTAGAAAAAGTTTAAATATAATTACCTAGAAACATTCTAAGGACAATCCCCTAGACTCATTAATGCAACTATAACTTAATGAAATTTATACTCATGCCTTAATTTTTAAAAATCTATTTTAGCAAACAAAGGAAAAAAACACTTTCTTAGCTTGAAAAGGCTATTTACTATAAATCTACAGTAAGCATCATGATGTTGCAACATTGGAAACATTCCTAATACAATCAGGAATAAGACAAGAATTTATGCTATTACCACTACTATTCAAGTAGGGCTCCTAATAATGCAATATAATAAGAAAATTAAATAAAGGCTAAATAAATCATTATTAGCAGCCATAATGATTGCCTACTTAGAAATCAAAAGAGAATCAACTGAGAAGCTTTCACACCTAATAAGAGAGTTCAACAAGAAAAGCAGATATAAATAAGAATGGTTAAATTTCACCAGCAATGGTCAATCAAAATATTTATAATAACAATGAATTCAAAATAAGTAGAGATAAACTTAATAAGAAATTTTCAGAACCTTTATGAGTAAAGCTATAAAACTTTACTGAACAAAGATAATACCTGAGTAAATGGAGAAATATCGTGTGTTTATAAAAGGTAAGATTTACTATTTAACATTATACATTAGCACCTATATATTTATAGATTATCTATATATTTAATAAGTTGTAATAAAAATTGCAAGAGGATTTATCAATAGAACTTTAGATAATTCTAAAGGTCATCTGAGAAAAATACACAGAAATAGAAAACTTTTTGGGATAAAATAAGGAATGATTTCTACCCAATATGAAAACATATTATAAAGCTAGAAAGATTAAATCATTAAAGTATTATTTTAGAAACAGACAGATTAGTAGAACACAAGAGAGTCATAAAAATATTCATTTGTATGTGATATTTAGTTTATGGTAAAGAAAATTTGTTCTATCAGTGAGCAAAAGATAGAGCTTTCAACAAATGGCACAGAGATGATTGGCAACCAAAGCAAGGGAAAAAATGGTTTTTAAATAACATCATGTACAAAAATAAATTGCAGACACATTAAAAGGTTAAATATTAGAAAGAAATATAGGGGACAAGTTTTGTAATTTTGGTAGTTGGAAAGTCCTTACTATATAAGATTTACAACCTAAAGACATAAAGGAAAAGACTGAGCTTTTACTACATTAAAATTAAAAGCTGCTGATCTATGAGTGATACCATAAACAAAGTAAAAAATAAAGCAACACATGGAGCAAAACAGCAACATAGCTGTATTTATTGTTATCTGTTTAAAAGGTGAAGATACATATTCACAGCATATAATGTTTTATAAGTGTTTAGGAAAAAGACAAATAATATAATTGAAAAAATTGACAAAGACTGTGAATAAAAATTATATGCAGAAGAAATATAAATGTACATAAAAAAGTGAAAAATGATCAGTCTCATTAGTGTTCAAGGAAGGGCAAATTAATATGCAAACAATTTTTTCTCCTTAGATTGACAAAAATAATATTAAAAGTCAACAGATAACATTCAAAATTGAAGTATGGGCAAATTTCATATTCTCTGTGGTTATATAAATTGGGCTGACACTTTTAGAACACAAATTTCCAATATTTTAATTAGCGAAAACTTACAAATTTAGGTAGGTCTCACACCAGTTTTACTTCTGGAGGAGTTGGAGGGTAAGATTGGAGAAGGGAGGAGAAAAAATATTCACTTTGTATACTTCTATATCACTGAATGTTTTAGAGTAAGAATATCTTCATTACTTAATACTTACGTATTTACTTTAAAAAATAATTGCATTGAGTTAGAACTGTCTACACAAATAGAAAACGCACCCAACTTGAAGCACAAATGTACTAATGAGAGTTGACTTTTGTGTCAAGTGATGACACATCCCTCTAGAATGTATAGCTTACATTACAAATTACCAAAATGTCATCTCATTTGTAAGAAAACACAAGACATGGTTTGCTCACAGTCTCTCTACTGCTACTGAAACTTTTGTAAACATTCTTTTTCCCTTTTAATGAACATAAATTCAACTTGTCTGTTGATTCCCAGAGACTCCTTAGTTGTTTCCACTGCATATGCCTCACTAAATCAGACTTCAGTTAATTAAATTTGCTTCACAGCTGCTACAATTCTTTTGGGCCATTAGGCTTAAGGGGAACTATTAAAAATATAATTTTATGATGTCAAATTCAAGAGAAAAATGGAAGACATTGGACTTGGGCAGGATGGTGAACTATTTCTAAGCAAATAAAGAAAGCCACTCTACCCATTATTCTTATTTTTAATAAACAAGTTGAGAAAACTCTTCTGCTCATCCATTATATTTTCTTAGCAAAACTCCAAACTAGGCTCAACCTTAATGTTTGCCTGCTCTTTGTCTAAATCTGTATTGCCAAGTCCTGCTAAAGAAAATTATAGAACCATTGAGATGAGTATGATTAAAACTACAGTCAGTGACCCAAAATGGGCCCTCAACACTCAGGATTTATTTATTCTCCCAAAGCTCCATTCTCCTCAAACCTAGACCCCTGTGTGCTGCTTTGCCTTCTACTTCACTGAGAAACTAGATGCTGCTGCAATGGATATCCCTCTATTTCCCACTGAGGAGCCTATAAAAACCACCCTCCCTCCTTCATTCTGGACTGTAAGAGACATTCCTCTTTCAGTCTAAGATTATTGGACTCCGCAGTGATCTGGGTCCCAGCACCTGTAACTCTCACAGGGACCTCGCTCTATTGATAAATCCCTCCTTCTTGCTATTTCTACTTCTCTCTTTCTATTGTCCTCTTCCCACTATTATTTAAATATGCTTAAGTCGTTTTCTTCTTACAAAACGAAACCCCCACTCAAACCCACATCTGCCTCCAGCTTCCATGCTCCTTTCTTTTATAGTCATGCTTCTGGAAAAAATATTGTCCTTATATGAATGGAAGTATGTTTAAGTTATTAATATCAAATAATTACTCACAATATTTCACACATCTCTTTCTCTCTATTTAAGCAGGTAGTTGTCTTTTTGATCATTTTCTCAAGAGAATGATTGACCAGGGAGAAATTAGAGTGTGACTTTGAGTCTTCTCTTTAATTTCATTGTGAAAAAAAGATGTTTAGACTGTAGATAAAATATATGGGAAAGGAGAGAGAAGAATTGTTATGCTTGCCCTGTCATTCCCTCTCCCTGTTGAAGGATGCATACGGGTTGAGGGTAGGAGAGAAGAAGGGCAAGTAGCCTCATAGATGTGGCACTTCCCGGTGAGGGCAGTAGATCAAGAGGACAAAGGTAGAAGCCCTTGCTCTTTAGGAGGCCCCAGAAAGAAATGTCTTCCTTGTGTATCTAGCCATTGGGACCATGGATGCTTGTGTCCAAAGTGTGGCATAGAAGTCGAGTGGGAGCCTCAGAACTTAAGAGCCCCTGAAAGTGCAAACAGGGGATGTCTAAGTTAGAAGCATCCTGTATGTATCAATGGGTGAAAACCACCCTGTTGCAACATTCCCAAGTGCCAAACCTCCTCAGAAACTTGATTAGATCCCAAAGATGGGAGAAGCCTCCAAAAGAGGTGATAGTTTGTGTCTCTCTAACATGTGCAATTGAAACAGCATAACCAAATATCTAGGCTGAAATTTATGTCAAGGTAAGCAACAACCTTCATTCTTGCTAAATCTAGTTTATGCGTTTTAGACATTTTCATATTTGACCTATTACAGGTGACTTAGTTGACCATTCCTTCCTTTAAACCCTCTCTTTTCGTGGAATTCATGACACTAAAAAATTCTGATACTTTTACTATTTTTTTTTTTTGCAATTCAATCTCTTTTATGAATTCTTCTACTGCTTGCTCTTTAACTGATGCTACTCATTCTTTCATTTAACAAATGTTTGTTCAGTATCCACCATGTAGCTGGCACCATTCTCAGCACTGGGCATACAACAATGAACAAGGCAAATTTGGCCCTTTCCATTATAGAGTTTGCAGTCTAGTGTAACTCAATGTGAACAAGGACCTGATGAGTGAGACCCAACATGAACCAAGACCAGGTTTGAATCACACACTTCCATCCCACTCCATGATTTTGCCAGAAATAATTAATTCAAATTCCTCTGTAGTAAGGACTTACACATCTCTAAAGCAAGCCACATATCTGTTTAGAAGCTCTGGCCACCTTTATCCATCTGCCTCCTGGATTTTATCTTTTGAAATCTTTTAGCACTTCAAACTCAAGATGTCAAAAATTGGTCTGTTTTCTTATTCTGTGAATGGCATCCTATTATCAGGCAAAGCACTTGCCTCTTGTTCTTTTTTTTTCTCTCTTACCTTCATCCTAAGTTCCTAAGTTCTATTGTGATATATCCTATCACTTGAATTTACCCCCTATTAACTCTTGCCTAGATTACTAAAAAAGGCGCCTAACTGCTCTCTATTGGTTTTAATCAAATCCCACTCAAACCATTCTTCACAGTACAGTCAGAGCCACCTTTTTAAAAATATATAATTTGGGAGTGGGATTTTTAAGAAAAATAATACTAAAGAATACAGCTTTTATCAGGACTCTCCCTGCTTAAAACTCTTCAGTGATTTCCCCAATATTCTTGAGGGAAAGCCCACCCATTCATATGGCCCATAAGTTACTGCCTGATGTTATACCTATAACCCTTCCCACTCTCATCTCCTCCCCAAAACCTATGCCCTTGAATACCATTCCTGCATCTCATAGCACAATTTAGTCATCTAATTTTTTTTCCAATTTTTTAGTCATGCCATGAACTCTGTTACATCCAGTTCTTTCTATCAGGAGTTTTACATTATTGCCATTTCCTTCCCACCTTCATTGGGAAACTCCTAATTCATCCTTCAAGTCTTGGCTTTGACTTTGTGGAGGAGTTGTATCCCTCCAGCAGGTTGCCGTGCAGTACTTTTCTTGTAATATCCCTTAATCACTTTGTATTGTGATATTTACTTATTTGTAATCCTCCATCAACAGTAAGCCTTTGAGGGCTAAGATTCTCTATTATTTTCACCATTGCCTCAAATGTATGAATGCTTGATATATATATATATGGTGTGTGTATATATATATATGGTGTGTGTATATATATATATAGTGTGTGTATATATATAAAGTGTGTGTAGATATAAAGTGTGTATATATGTACACACTTTACATGTACTTATTGGCATTTTAAATAAATAAATGTATGCATACTGTAGAACTTCTAAATGGAACTAAAGCTAGCAATATTTATAGTAGACCAAGAAGGCTTTTGAGCTTTTCA
The DNA here is from genome assembly GCF_028885625.2 of Pongo pygmaeus. NCBI lineage: Eukaryota > Metazoa > Chordata > Mammalia > Primates > Hominidae > Pongo > Pongo pygmaeus. The sequence continues at coordinate 102,783,747 of NC_072380.2, forward strand.
TTTGACTAAATGCTATATGAGATGCTGAGAGGTCTTAGGTAGTGACCCCTGTTATTAGGCAGATGAAAAACTGTCACCTGGATTTCCCTCTAAGGAAGACTTACTGTGAAGCTGGTGGAGCTGAAATTTCAGAGCCCCTCAGATGTGCAGTCTCTTCCAAAGTCCCAGAAGGGACCTACCAGTGTAATCACAGTCCTGTGATATTGTAAATTTTGAAAAAGCACAGTATTTTAACCACAGTGGTCTCTTTCACTCCAGCTTCTCTTCTGTCATTATTTTTCCTGTTATCCTGTCATAGTGGATTAGCTGGAGGCATTTCTGAAAACTGGCTAAGGGGAAACTGAATCCTGGATACATTTAGTTTGGATTTCATGGGATATACTGGTTGAGTTGGCAGTTATTTCTGTTCAACTAAGTTGTCACTAACTAATTAAAATATTGCATTATTTTTCTGGATGTTCTGATGTTTGTTGTTTTAGTCAGTTTTTTAAAGTTTGTAATTTTAATGAATTCTTTTTTATCATTAATAGATAATAACTTTGATACTTAATTTTGTATATATAATTTTGTATTTTTTTCCTTAAAGGGCCTACTCCCAAATTACATAAGTTTCAGGCCCCACATTTACCTGGATGTTTCTTCAGTTTTTCTGAATATAAACAAAAGGAATGGACTGTGGGGCAGGAGGAAACAGACTGTGGGTTCTCTCCCAATCTGTTTTCTACTTATCTTCCTGGCAAGGCCCTGTTAAGATGTCAAGAGTCACAGAGTCACACCGTTGGCAGGGAATGCGGAGCCTGGAGAGAAGACACTTCATCTCCAGGTTCCAATGTGCACCAAGACTGTCCTTAGCATGGCTCCTCTTCATTCCACTGACCACATTCTCTGAATTTGTCCCTTTACCACGGTCTACCCTATCCAACCCACTAAGAATGCTAAAATCACACGACACCTCCAGAAAACAATGCAGATGCAAAATGCCATAGATATTATGATACATTTTTGTTTCCAACAGCTTTTTAATCTGCCTTCTATCTGTACTAATACTGGAGATGGTCCCCTCCATCAAGAAGATCTTGATCTAATAAAGGTAGAGATAGGAAAATAGGCAACCGGCACATAATCCCAAGCACACACAGCTGATGACCCAGATGTCTATCTTTAGGATGGTCTTGCATTTTTGTACTTACTCAACAAATACAAATTGAACACAAACTCTACGCATAGAGTTATATATCTAAATGGGAGGTAGACAAAGAAAGTATTCAACTGTGACCTTTGTCAAAATAGTGTCTGATTTTAACTGGAACCAAGAGATACCAGTGAACTGTCAGTTGACAGTCTCAGGAAAATCTCACCATGGTTAATTGAAAGCAGAGAAACAAATTTCAGTTTCTCCAAAAAGCCTTAGTGGTGTTTAAATAAGTTAACATGTGTAAAACGATCTAATGTTGAAAATATTCTGCTTCTGCCTCATAATCAAAGAAAATGAAAAAAACCCTCAGAGGAAATGGAAAATTATGAGCTTGTCTGCCAGCTTCACTAAGGCATAAATCTCTTAGCTTCCAACTAGACAATTGGCTATTTGATGTTATTACATAGCAACATGACTGTTCTCAACAGTGAATGACTAATCAGCAAGGGATAGGGAATAATGTCATTTGTTTTCAGGAAATCTCAGGAAAGTAAAGAAAATATGCTGTATCTAAGCTGCAATTAGCATGCATACTATGCTAAACTTTCTTCTCTCTCTTGTGTGATTCTCACCCTGATGGAGAATAATGTTTTATAAGGCGAAGGAAAGAAAATTAAGCCTCTGCAGCAGAGGTATCATTTATTGAGAATCTGTTATTTCCATGTATTACCACGCTGAATTCTCACAAGAACCCTGCAAGATAAATATTTTCATTTTACAAATGAGAACCCAGCTTCAAATAAGTTACATAACATACCCAACGCAGCTAGTAAGTAGTTGAGTCAGAATTTAGACTCAAGTCTTACTGCACCAAGTTATATTCTGTGGCACAATGCAAGTTATTTAGTTCCTCATATATAGACTCCGGCTTGTTTAGACTTTTCAAAAGGCCACTCCTTGGGCTTAGAAAGGATGTGAACAGAGCTGGCCACCACAGATACCTGCCTGACTCTGATCACCATAGGGCATAGAGTATACACACTGCATACAGTTGGCCTCTATAATACTTCTGTCGAAAAGCAGTGTCTAGAAGGGATGGCCTTGGAGGTGTTAGTTGATTGCTCTGGAAAATATGGGTGAATTTGGGAAGACTGGTCCTCTTTCCTTCTACATCTCAGATATCAACTGAGAGAACTAACTCTTCCCCTAAAGTCATCACATAAATATGCCTAATACCATGCAAGAATTCTGCCTAGATAGATAAAATCCATCCAGTCCTTCATAGCATTAAAGGCATGCCCTTCCATGTTTCAATGTTTGGCTCTCTTTTGATCACAGAATAAATCCAAACTCTCAAGCATAGAAAATCTTTAAATAACTACTCCTTACCCTAATCCATGTGTCCTCTAACACAAGGAACAATTCAATATTTTCCAACCTTCTTTGTACTTTCACATTTCTGTATGCCTTGGCTCACTGTATCCCATCTCCTGGAAATGCCTCCTGCACCTGCTTCTCTGGTAAAACTCCTGGTTCTCCAATATGTAGCTCAGTTAATGTATTTCTGAAGAATCTCTTGACCCCTTCAAGCAAAATTAACTTTTACAGCCTCTGAGCTCCTGAAATAATTTGTGTAGACCTTCATGAGAGCATTAATAATATTATAGCATGATTATGTAACTGTCTACCTGTCTTTAGTCTTCTATTGGATTACATTATTTCCTATTTCCTATTCATATCTCTAACTAGGTTCAATAAATAAATGGGTAATGTCCTCATTTATCAGGCTTCACTCTTTCTTCTATTTTATTTAAGTTAAAGTCTTATACTATATTTGTCTTCTTTTCTTTTTTGGTAGTATGAACTCAGAGTATTTGAATCGAGGGAAATGTATAGTTATATTCCAGAAGCCAAAAGAGAAGAAGAAGGAACAGAAGTAGAAGGGGTGGTTATAGAACTAGTAAAAGGAGGCAGAGCTGGGGACCTTTTTTACCAGGCTTTCTGCAATGAGAATAATCTGTTTTTGAATGAGTCCTTTTTTTTTTCTTACCCTCTCTGTTAGAATGCGGTTACACATGTCACATTTGAAATGTTCCTAGGAGAGGATGAATACAAAGCATGACAAAAAGGTCTTTTTCTAAACTGTCCAATATTCTTTAGAGACACCTTAGTTCAACTGAGGTCATGGGTAAACAGAGATTGATGTATTGCTCATTGAACTGAGTGCAGCATGGTACAGTTGAAAAAACATGCAGATTGCAGCTAGAAGTCCTGAAGTTGCACACCAGCTTTGCCATTTATACACAGTGTGTCCCTGGACAGGTTATATAACTTCTCCATGCCTCACCCCACTAGCCCCCAACATTAGAATTACAACAGCTCCAAACAGCATAAAATATCTCAATGTCTGGTTGAGAGTAAGTGCTCATTAATGCTATTTATCTTCCTTTGAAAAAAAAGGCATATTTTTACATTAAGAATTAAGTATATTCAGCAATTTCCTCAAAATTACAATGGATATAATTGGAAATTTTTCTAATTCCTCCAGTCCTAAATTTGAGAAATGCTATAGAATGCTGGTTGTAACATAAGTGAGACAGAATTAGTTATCCCAGATGGGAAAGTAAGGACAGTACTGAGCTTGAATTCCTTTCAATAAACCCCCCTGCTCCAGATAATGAAAAGAAAGTTCTATTTCTTGGATCTTGGAAAGACATGTTTTTAGAGAGAAAACCATACGTATTATTCATGCTGACAATATGGATATGCTCAACCTATGAACCAAAACAGTCTTAGTTAATGAGAAGCTGTAATATGCATTTTTGCTAAAATGTACCTAATTGGAAGCTTTCATAAATTATTTGTGTGGTTTTTCCCTTTTTCCTTTCGAAATAAATAAGCACATACATAAATAAAACTGGGGTGTTTGTGGTAAAATACCCCAGATTGTTAGTGAACAGGTTTATCCTGAACTTTTCTATTTCCATATAGTAAATATCACTGCTGAGTGTCAATAACGTTAGAATTTACTTCAGAAAAATGCTACTAATGGTATAATTTGAGCACCATCTATATGTATATAGTATTTTATTAAGGTAACATGAGCACAGTATGACACTACTTGTGCAATTTTGAAAGGTTAGTTGAATTGTTGAACAATATTTTAATTTATTCTAATTTGCTTCATTGGAATTCTTCCTTCTAATAGTTTTGAATATCTTTGCATGCATTAAAGTCTATTAAATTCCTTTTTACCCAAATATACATTTGTGGCCACATTTGAAATTTGAACCCCATTGTTAGCTAAATGTTAAACCCTTTAAAAATCTTTTCATTAAAGCTCTTTTTTTTTTTTTTCCTGAGAGTTGAAGTCATCTTATTCACATTATTTCCTGAAAAAGAAAGGGCTTGGTTATCCAAAAGTCTTATTTCTATCTTTTAAATAGGGTACAGATAAAGACTATAGTGCTTTTATAGGTGTGGCAATGTTGCCAAATAAATTTCTAGAATTTCATTTTTATAAGTACAAGTCAGAAAATTTGATGAATTGCAAGTGTGGAATCAGAGGCCTGTATGTTAAAATAGATTGTTACTATACAAGCAAGTGGCACACTGCTACCACCATAAGACATTTTCATTATTTCCCATTCACAATAGACACCATGATTTTCCCACCAGTCATAAAGATCATTTTAAGTAAAGAGATGGAGCAACATTTTCAGAATCAGATGTTTTAAGAATATTTTATGAACTTATTCCAAAAATCAATGAATAAAAGTAGAGAAAATAAATTCACTCTTGAGTTCTAGATTCTAGAGTCAAATCCACACCAACAGTCAGAGGGTGTCCTTTTTCTGTCTTTTAGATTTACAGATGTGAGAAAACTGCCACCAAAATATATTTTCAAAGTGTTAAAGTATACGTATCGGAAGATAAAAATCATGACTCTAAAAAACTTTATTTAACTCTTCAATTTATGAGGGAGCCAATAAGTGTTATGACTGGCTCAAAAATATTTAAAATGCCAGGATATTTATAGGAGATTTAGCGAAGAAATGTTAGGATAAGATTGCTGATTTTGATTAAAAAGAAAAACGAAAGGGGCTGGGTGCAGTGGCTCAAGCCTGTAATCCCAGCACTTTGGGAGGCCAAGGTGGTCAGATTATGAGGTCAGGAGTTTGAGACCAGACTGGCCAATGTGGTGAAACCCGTCTCTACTAAAAATACAAAAATTAGCCAGGCATGGTGGCACGCACCCGTAATCCCAGCTACTAGGTAGGCTGAGGCAAGAGAATTGCTTGAAAGTGGGAGGTGGAGGTTGCAGTGAACTGAGATCATGCCACTGCACTCCAGCCTGGGCAAAAGAGAGAGCCTCTGTCTCAAAAAACAAAACAAAAAAAACAGGCTCCATTATAGTCCAACAGATCATAAGTCTTTGGCACCATTTATTTCACTAAACAAAAATTATTTTCATCGTTACTGGACAACTGGACAAAAATCTATCAGTAAGGTAACTTCATTAAGTCTGGGACCTTTTGTCAATAACTAACAATAAGATGAACTAAGAACATTCTTCTAGCCAGTCCTTGAGTGGCCTTTCCCCCAATATTATATGAAAAAAGCACACCACAATTTTATGCCTTTTTTCAAGTTTTTGATAATTTTTCTGACAAAAATAGTAAATTGTGCAGGCGATGCTTCTCAAAAGTTTTAAAGTACCACCAGTAAATATCTATATTTCACTAAAACACTGTTATGAGTATTGACTCTTTGGTTTGTTTCCTTGTATGTAAAGAATTGTAGAAAGCTCACTCCATACTCTATTAGCAAATATGAAAATTGAGTTGCAAATGTGTAGTGAGTATTGAGGTTACACTTGAAAGACACATTGTACTGTTTCATATTTTAAAGCCATTCCCTTTTTTTCATGACACATGAATTTCTATAGCTTTTGAAAGGGCAGAGTACACAGATACTCTCTATCATGGTTGTCAGATAAAATGACCTTGCTCTGACCGATGTGGACCTACCAAGAATTGCATTTCCACAAGGTTGATGAATTGTTTTTGTAATGTCCATGTCTATATGCCTCTGCCTAAATACCAAGGTCTTTCATGTTTCTCCCAAAATAGTTCTCTGCAATTTCCCAACATACAGGCTTGATTTGGCACATATCAAGGTCACTTAGAGTCTCTGCCTGAGGACAAAGGCTCTGAAGCCAGATTCATTGCTTTGAGTCCTGATTAAGAAGCTCCAAGCAAGTTGCTCAACCCCTCTAAGAACCTCTTCTCATTTTTAAAATGGGCCAATAACATTACCCTCTACAGAGGGCTCCTGTGAAGATTAATGAATACATTTTAGTCATTTAGTGCATTAATTGTGGCACAATTAGTGCACAATAATTGCATAATAAATACGTATATGTAAATAAATATCATTGTATTTATAATAATAATAAAATGTCAGCTTTTTTTGGTAACTTCAGCCTTCTCATTCTCTATTCTGTGTTTCTTAGTTTTTTTTTTTCTTTTCACTTTTTTCCTCTCCTCCCACCTGGAAAATGCCCTCAATCCGTGCCATCTTTCAATGCTGTACCACAATCTCCAGTTTCTCTAACTCCTAATGATCTCTTCTTCTAAACAGCCATTGCATTTAATTGTATATTACCTTAAAACATTTGTTGCTATTTCACATATGCAGCTATTTCTGCTGTTAGACATAAGCATCTTGAGGACGGTGTGACTTCAAGTGTGTACTAATTTTTATAAGGGATCCTTCTACCTAGGAAAACAGGCTCCAGCCTAAATGTTCCATGCTTAAAATAAATTAGAATAAGTGTAATAAAAAGCAGGTACAGTGCCATTAAGCCAAACCTCTCCTCCCAACTACTCTGCACCCACCAATCTGTGGGTGTGATGTCAGTTGGCTTCCACGGGAATCTATGCTTATGGGGCTGCTCTCTGCATTTGATTTTGCTGCTCTAGTGTCCTGGAGAGCAGTCTAAGAAAACACAGATGTATAAAAGCCTGGAAAGACATCATGAAACAGTTCATATGTTGTTTCCATCTTCAAGAAAATCTTTGGACTGTCTGTTGTGCACTAAACTATACTGAGTACCAGTGGTCTACAAGACATTGTTCTTTCTCTCAAACTTCTCACAGTTTTACGAGTACAACAAGAGTTTTACTAATTCATATTTTTGTAGATCCATAATAATTTTAATAATCTGTATCAATTTTGAATATGAGACCAGAAAGATTTACAATCAATCTCAAATATGGATCATTTATTTGGTTCTCCACCTCTCCACCTATTTCTGCTCCCTAGATCTTTCTGTAACATGGTAGAGCTCTATGGGGAAAGAAGAGTTCACAAAAACTTTTTGCAGCCACCTTCAGCACAGCTCACACCACCAAATACTTGAGCCTAAGCAGCACTTGTTCTGTGTACTGTGGCTCATCCCCAAATCGGTTCCATTGCTGCTGCTGGTGGTATCACAACTGAAGCTGTGTCTGCCCCCTGCATTTTTGCCATGATCCTCTGTGAAAAGTGTCCTTGTGTGTAGGCTCACCAGCTGTCCTGGTTGCCTGTGACTGTCTGGGTTTGAAGCACTGAAAGTCCAATGTCTCAGAAAATCCTGAACGCCCAAGCAAACTGGAATAGTTGGTCACTGGGACATGTATGCACAGCTGAACCTTCTTCCAGGCAGTGTGTTAGAGACTCTGCATCCACCAACTCCTACGCCAGGCACTAAGTCTACTTCCTGATTCTTTCTTTAAAGCATTTTAGGTCAATTTCTCCTGCTAGAATTCTGTATCACTCAACACCCCTCTCCTGAAGGGATGAACTAGGTTACCAACAAGCATCATGCAGTGTTTTTCTGTTCCTCTCCTCTATGACAGCATTGGATTCTATTATCCTTCCTCCCTACTATTGCCCCCAGCAGCTTTAGCCCCTCTTTCCTTCTCCTCTCCCTCCCTCCACCCAATCCCCAGAGGTTCTGCCTTTTGAGAAGTATCAACCATTAGCTCTCCAAAAGGTTGCATATTTGATTACTTTTTGAGACAGAGTCTTGCTCTATCACCCAGGCTGGAGTGCAGTGTCATGATCATGGTTTACTGCAGCTTCAACCTCCCAGATTTAAGTGATCCTCCTGCCCCAGCCTCCCTAGTAGCTGGGACTACAGGCATGCACCACCATACCTGGATAATTTTTTTATTTTATTATTTTATTTTTTAATTTTTTGTGGAAATGGGGCCTCGCCATGTTGCCCAGCTGGTCTCAAACTCCTGTGCTCAAGCGATCCTTTCACCTTGTTCTCCCAAAATGCTGGGATTACAGGTATGAACCACTGTGCCTAGCCAAGTTGCATATTTAAACATAACTCTTTAGTATTTCCTTATCATCTCTGAGCCAAGATTCTTACCTCAATGTCTACTTCTATCTACAGAAGAAAAATACATCCACCAACGATGATTTATTTAAATATCTGAGGCTGGAATCAAGGCCAATTTTCCTTTGGCCAGAGTATGTGTTCTGTATTTGGTTTTACCAAATGCTAAGTCCAAATGTAAAAAAATATACACCACTTTAAGAGTCTTAGGAATAAAATGGTAAAAGAAGTTGAAGAGCATCTCTAGCTAAATAAGCGTTGTCATTTGATTAATGCAAGAAAAATCAAATAGTCACAAAGCTCTCCAAACATCTCTCTTTCAGAATTAGAGCCATAATATACATTTGATTCCCCAAAAAACACATTTCTGAAAGTTCTAAGCTAGTGAAGATATGAATTGCTAATGAACCCTGCAGGATTCATAATTATAACTTTGCAATCATGACACAACAATATGCTCAAAAGCAATGTTTGGGTACTCTTTGAACATAATTGATAGCTAAGCATATGCATTTTAGTGGTAGGTGATAAGAATCACACGTAAAAGTTTTTATCTTCACATAGCTGGAGGGGGCTTTGTGAGGAGGTAAAATGATTATTTTACAGGAGAAAGAAGATGTCCTTATCTTGTGTGCCATAGATCTGTCACATTCTCTGACAGGATTCTACTGAAATCCTTCAGGAGTTTCCTAGTGCTCTGCCTATAAAGGCCCCAATCCGTATATGGCCTAAAGAGCTCTACATGATCAAAAACAGTGACTCTTCCCTGGGGGCGATGATTTCACCCTTGCCCCCACCAGGGAACATTTGGCAATATGTGGAAATATTTTCAGTTGTTATAACTGAAGGGAAGGGATGTGAATGGCATCTAGTATGTAGAGGCCAGAGGGTGCTGCTAAAATTGTGCAAAGGGTTGCTCCCCACAACAGAGAATCATCCAGCCCCAAATGTTAATCAACAGTGCCAAGGTAGAGAACCTCGATATTAGCCCCTTTGTTTCTCTGGTTTCTTCTCATACCCCTCACTTCTTCCTGTACTGTGTTCCTATTTTATTTTCCTTTCCATTCTTTAAATGGGCCCCATCCTTCCCACAACTTGGACTTTGCCATTCTATTCCTGCTGCCAGAAGCTCCTCCTCCAGATTCCTCTCCCTTTCCTGGTTAACTATTCTTTCTCCAGCTCTCAGCAATTAAAGCAATTTTTTCAGAGTGTCTCGCCCCATTAGACCAGATATCTCTGTTACACAGTCTCCTGACATGTTGCACTTTTCCTTCATAGCCTGTATCACAGTGTATAATTATGGGAATGCTCAATTACAGGCATACCTCAGAGATATTGGGGGCTTAGTTCCAGACCACTGCAATAAAGTGAATATCACAATAGAATACATGATATGAATTTTTTAGTTTCTCACTGCATATAAAAGTTGTGTTCACCCTATGCCATGGTCTATTAAGTATATAATAGCATAATGTTTAAAACAGCAGTGTAAAAGCTTTAATTTAAAAATACGTTAGAGCTGAAAAATACTAACAACCATTCAAGCCTTCAGCAAGACCTAATCTTTCTCCTGGTGGAGGGTGTCTCCTCGATGTTGATGGCTCCTGGCTGATGGGACAGCAGTTGCTGAAGGTTAAGGTGCTTTTGACAATTTCTTAAAATAAGAAACCATGAAGTTGATCGCATCAATTGATTCTTTCTTTTATGAAAGATTTCTCTGCACCATGTGATGCTCTTTGACATCATTTTACCCACTTTCAAAATTGGAGTCAGTCCTCTCAAACTCTGCCATTGCTTTGCCAAACTAAGTTGATGTAATCTTCTGAATCCTTTGTTGCCATTTCAGCAATGTTCACGTCATCTTCACCAGAAGTAGACTCCATCTCAAAAAAAGAACAACAACAACAAAAAAAGTTTCTTTACTCATCCATAAGAAGCAACTCCTCATCCATTACAGTTTAATTATGAGATTGAAGCAATTCAGTCATGTCTTCAGGTTCCACATCTAATTCTAGTTATTTTGCTATTTCCACCATCTCTGCAGTTACTCCTCTACTGAAGTCTTAAACTCCTCAAAGTCATTCATGAGAACTAGAATCAGTGTCTTCCAACCCCCAATTAATGTGGATATTTTTACCTTTTCCCATAAATCACAAATGTTCACAATGTCATCTAGATGGTAAATTCCTTCCAGAAGGTTTTCAATTTACTTTGCCCAGATCCTTCAGAAAAATCACTATCAATGGCAACTATAGCCTTATAAAAGGTAATGCTTGAATAATAAGACTTGAAGTCCAGATTACTCCTTGATCCATGGGCTGCAGAATAGATTTTGTGTTAGCAGACATGAAAACAATGTTAATCTCCTTGCACGTCTCCATCAGACGCATCCTGAGTGACCAGGTGCATGGTCAATAAGCAGTAATATTTTTGAAAGGAATCTGTTTTTCTGAGCAGTAGGTATCACTAATGGGCTTAAAATATTCAGTAAACCATACTATAAACAGATGTGCTGTCATCCATGCTTTGTTCCATTTATAGAGCACAGACAGATTAGATTCAGCATAATTCTTAAGTACTCTAGGGATTTTGGAATGGGAAATTAAGGTTGGCTTCAACTTAAAGTCACCAGCTGCATTAGTCTCTAATTAGAGAGTCAGCCCGTCCTTCAAAAGCTTTGAAGCCAGGCACTGACTTCTCTTCTCTAGCTGTAAGAGTTCTAGATAGCATCTTCTTCCAATATAATATAAGGCTATTTTACCCACTTTGAAAATCCGTTGTATTGTGTAGCCGCCTTCATCAATTGTCTTAGCCAGATCTTCTGGATAATTTGCTGCAGCCTCTACATCAGCAATTGCTGCTTCACCTTGCACTTTTAGTAAAAGGAGAAAGATTCATATGATCTGAAGAGAAACCACCACAGTATCATCTTGCACTTTTATGTTATGGACATGACTTCTTAAATCTCATGAACCAACCTCTGCTAGTTTCAAACTTTTCTTCTGCAGCTTCCTCACATCTCTCAGCCTTCAAAGAATTGAAGAGAGTTAGGACATTGCTCTGGATTAGGCTTTGGCTTAAGATACTGTTGTAGTTGGTTTTATCCTCTATTGAGACCACAAAAACTTTCTCCATATCAGTAATAAGGCTGTTTTGCTTTCTTATCATTTGTGTGTTCACTAGAGTAGAACTTTCAATTTCCTTCAAGAACTTTTCCTTTGCATTCACAACTTAGCCAACTGTTTGATGCAAGACGCCTAGCTTTCATCCTATCTCAGCTTTCAACATGCCTTCTTTTTACTCAGCATAATCATTTCTAGCTTTTGTTTAAAGTGAGAGATGTATGAAATTTCCTTTCACTTGAACACTTAGATGACATTGTAAGATTATTTTTTTCTAATTTAACAGAGTTTAATTCAAAAAAGGGTAATTCAAGATTGGGCTGTCTCCCAGGCCAGAATGCTTTCAGAGACATTGTGGCACTTCCACGTGGTTAGAGAAGATTTCTGGGCAGAACAAGGAAAGTGAATGCAAAAACTGAAGTGAGGTACAGAAACAGCTGGACTGGTTACAGCTTGGGGTGTTTGCCTTATTTGAACAGCTGGCTGACTGTGATTGGCTGAAACTCCATGATTGGCATAAGAGTAGGTTACAGTCTGTTTAGATGTCCAGTTAGGATACCGTTTACTATGTATGAGAAACCTTTAGGCCAAAATTACACGGAGGCAGCTTTAGGCTAAATTTAATGTAACAACCATTGCAGGGTTACTAATTGGCCTGATTTCAACGTTGTTGTTTCTCAGGGAACAGGGAGGCTTCAGGAGAGGGAGCAAGATGAGGGAAGGGCCAATAGTTGGAAGGACCAGGAAACAAACATTTAGGGATTAAGTTCCCCATCTTACGTGAGCATGGTTTTTGGTGCCCCAAAACAATTAAAATAGTAGCATCCAAGTTCACTGATCACAGATTACAATAACAGATATAATCATGAGGAAATGTTTGAAATATTGTGAGAATTACCAAAATGTGACACGGAGACATGAAGTGAGCACACAGTGTTGGAAAAATGGCACGGACAGACTTTGGATGGACTTGCTCGATGCAGGGTTGCTGCAAACCTTTTTTTTTTTTTTTTTTTTTTACAAAAAGGCAGTATCTATGAACCACAATAAAATGAGATATGCCTGTAAATCACTGTCTTTCAGTTGGAATAATGCATGGTGCTCAGGGGACCTAAAAATAGTTTCCGGGCTAGAAATTTGGCTGAGATAGTAAGGAAAACCTGAAATAATATTTTAGAGTAAAGCAAGATCAATAAACAGAGTTAGAATTCAAATCTGGCACAATTTGATTTGGAACCAGATCCTCCTTATGGTGCCCAGCCATCCCTCTTTCATGGTGCCTGTTTCAGCATGAGACACAATACGGATGTTCACTAAGGAAGGGACTACAATGTAGGCTCCTTGTGTTTCCATTATATGAATCAGTAACACGCAGAGTTGCTGGTACATTCTGTAGTTCTTTGCACTGAAAATTTTCACTACCCTTAAGATTTAAAATAGACCACTATCAGAAGGTTTTCACCTGGACATAGTAACTTCTAATAATTGCCCTGACAAATTTCAAAAGAAGATCAATTCTCTAACACATAGGAGAGAAGAAAAGCTTGCATCAACCTGGGAAGGGTAGCAACCTCTTTCTTTACTTCTTCATTCCTTCAATGTGTATTTACAGGGCATCTATTATATACCTAATACTTTGGTAAACTAGGAATAAACCAGTGAATAAGTTAGATGTGTTTCAACATATGAGGCTTACATCTGATAAAGAAGACAAAAACCAGTAGCAATATTAAAAGGAATATTCATAACTGATCCAATGGATCTACTAAAAAATGGCTGTGGGTTTTTCTAGGGAGTGTTTGTCCTCTGTAATAGGAAGACACAGTGACACAGCCATTCATTCTTTTAACAAAATTTATTCAGCGTCTGCTGAGCACCAGGCACTGTGTTTTTTTCGAGATATTTGGACATCAGTGAAATGCAGTAGTCCTGCCTTTTTAAAAGTAAGCCAAATGAATGCTAATCCTCCCTGAATTAGCCACGTGTTGTGTAATTGAAGACTATGTTGTCCTTCAATTTCAATAAGAACTGCAACGGGTCATTGCAGAGCATGACATTTCTCCCTATGAGATATTATCATAAAAACCATGACAGGAACATGAAATGCCAGTGGCCTTAATTTCTCCCGTGCACACTATATCCACACATAAAATGCTTTGGGTAGAAGTCATACAGATGTGAACCCACAGCAGGATGATTTTGAAGTTTCTGTGAAAGGAAAAGAAAGGGAGATAATTGTTTTCCCATTTATGGGCATCCTGTCCTTGGGTGGCCTCAAACCCAGCCTCTGAGCTAGCTATAGCTGGGCAGGGCAGGGCCAACCAATGTCCACTGCAGGAACAAAGCCCATTGTGCTGGCCTTCATGCAGCCTTCACAGTAAGGCTGGAAGTAGAAAAAATTTAGACGTGGATACCCTGCAATCCAGAGAAATGATTTCTTTTGAAAGTGCCTTGGTCTAGTTCAAGCAGACAATGCAGGAATTGATTTTCCTGTCTCTCCAGTCCCTCTTGTTCTTCCGTTAGCTCCTGCTGAGCTAATGGCTCCTCTTCTGTGGTGCCCGTGAACATCTTTCGTATTGTGGTGACAGTTTCTGTTTAAGTGTTGGTCTCATGCACAAAACTGTAATATCCAAAATCTATATAATAGGTACCACCTGCCAGGCACTTTTGTAAGTGCTTTATGTCCTTTAATCCTGACAAAAACTCTATGAGAAAAATATAATTTCTATCTTGATTTTATAGATGTGGAAACTGAGGCATAAAGAGGTTAAATAGCTTGCCCAAGTAGCACATCTAGTGACAGAGCTAGGATTTGAAACCAGATGCAACTATACAGCCTCTTAGTAGCATATAGAAGCCACACAATAAATATTTATTAGCACTCATTTGATCATTTCACTCCTCCACTAGTTCCTGCAGGTTTTTTTGTTTTTGTTTTTTATTTTTTTGAGATGGAGTCTTGCTCTGTCACCTAGGCTGGAATGCAGTGGCGCGATCTCGGCTCACTGCAAGCTCCGCCTCCCAGGTTCACGCCATTCTCCTGCCTCAGCCTCCCAAGTAGCTGGGACTACAGGCGGTTGCCACCATGCCAGGCTAATTTTTTTTTTGCATTTTTAGTAGAGACGGGGTTTCACCATGTTAGCTAGGATGGTCTCGATCTCCTGACCACATGATCCGCCTGCCTCAGCCTCCCAAAGTGCTGGGATTACAGGCGTGAGCCACCGCGCCTGGCCGTTCCTGCAGGTTTTTACCCTCCAAGGGGTGATCTCAGTAAGTGGTTTCCTTATGTGACTGTGTATCAGAATGACCAGAGGAGACTTTTAAAACTGTAGTTCTCTGAGAATGGCATTTGACATTTTATGTTTTTTTAATGTGTCTCAGAAGATGATGATTTGGCCGCATGGGAAACAATGGTACTAGACATGATGAAAGCAGTGGAGTTGGCACTGGCCCTCTCTACCTTCCCTTTCCAAATCCCTCTTATATTGACAATGCCTCTGCCTACTCCTAAATATCCCTGCTCAGGCTCACTCTCCTAGAACCTTAATCTTAGCCCAAATAATCTTTCCTAAAGTGTTGGAAGGTAAGGAACATAATTCCTAGGACTCCAGTCTAGGAATCAAGATGTTATCTTTCATTACTAGCCACATAATTTTAAGGTATTTCAGAGCATTTCAGAGTTTGTCTCTTCATTTGTAAAATACAATGAGATAAGACAATGACTTATATTGTCTGATAGCCACTAGCCACATGTGGCTATTTACATTTAAATTAATTAAAAATTAAATAAAATTTAAGATGTAGTTCCTCTATTACACTAGTCACATTTCAAGAACTTGATGGCTACATGAGGCTACAGGCTAACATAATGGATAGACTAATATAGAACTTTTTCAGCAGGGCACCAAGTTCTATTGAACAGCATGAATCCTATGCTCAAGTGAGATCAGGTATCTGAAGACCTTTTCATTTTCGCCACCCTCAAATGAAGGCATGCAAGGTACGTAGCTATCTTTATTTTTCTATTATTTAACTTAATTTTTCCTTTGTGCCCTCATCAGACTTTCATTTTAGGCAAATAAAACCCTTTAAAGTTGGAACACAGGCACTTTGGAATTTTCCCCTTGAAATGCTTCTCCTTCAGATAGCACATAAGTTTGAGGCATCATAACAATTTGGGCTTGCACCCAGGCCTCAACACCTTCTAGGCTGGAGCCCCTCCAAGAACTAATCTGTGTTAGTGGTACCCTTTAATTAAAGCTTGCGTCTATGTATATATGTGCATATATGCTTATGGGGTAATGGGATGGAATGACAGAAAAGGGAGAGGGTATAAGAATCTGGAGAAAATTGTTTCATCTGCTTTGCACTTTTTGAATGATACTCCATAGATGGTCACCTACAAAGCATCAGGGAACATGTGTCTGGGTTCTACCGGAGTGAGTTCTCAAAGTCATAAAAAATGTCTCCCACCTATCAGTTTTCATTAATCAAAATGTCAGTGACAGCTGAATAATTTTCATAACATTCATTCAAGGTATTCATTAGCAAGAAACAAATTACTGTCTTTTTATTTTTTGTAATCATTTATTCATAATGCTAGCCTTTGGTCAGACAATAGCTTCTTTTAAAACACAAATAATCAACATGTTCTGAATCCTGGACATATTCTGTTTAGGGAGTTGCTTCTTATGATTGGCACTATCACAGCCTTGCTTCAGTTTATTACACTGTTGGTAAGTGGAATCGCTAAAGCTGTCACATCAAAAGCCTTCTGGATTTTCAGAATCCTTCACTAGCATTCTTTTCTGGCAAGAAATGAATTGTTCTTTTGTTGTTGCATAATCTGATTGACAAGACTAACATGAATAGGGTCTATTGCATGGAGGAAATTAGGAACCATTTCTCTTGTCAAAATTTCTGTCTTTGCTTTTGTCTTTCCTGTCTAAGCACAGATATGGTCACAGTAAGGAGTGGGCAGCCTACGAAGGCAGTGGAGCAGCTTAAAGAGCACACATCATCACCTTGTTTTCTTGGGGAGCCATAATCTGAAAAAGAAGGGCAGGGTCCATGCTATAACTCTGAAGCTGCCAAGGACCCTTCAAGATGACAATTTCTGTTTCTACCCTTCTTTTCTCACTTTCCATCATTTCATGTTAAATAACAAAGGAGTTCTTGTGGAGTGTTATATAAAATTCTGCATGTTAAAGAGACAGATCATAAGCCTTTCGTATTTTTCTCTCACCACTATTAGCAATAAGTAAGACATTTCTAGGAAACAAATTTAGGAACTGTATGTCACTAAGAAACAGTAACCCACACTATGGGCAAATCGTGTAACCTCTTCAGGCAACAGTGTTTTCATTGGCAAAGGAGTTTCGAAACAGCTATTTTGCAGAGGTCTTATGAGTAATAAGTGACAAAAATGGGAGTAAGGATTG
Source organism: Pongo pygmaeus (assembly GCF_028885625.2). Taxonomy (NCBI): domain Eukaryota; kingdom Metazoa; phylum Chordata; class Mammalia; order Primates; family Hominidae; genus Pongo; species Pongo pygmaeus. The sequence goes on from NC_072380.2 coordinate 102,800,838, forward strand.
CATAGTGGGAAGAGCTCAGAATCTGGATTCACACAGCACTGGATTTGAGTGCTAGCTATACTACTTACTAGTTTCGTGATCTTGGAAAAATTACATGAATCCTGAGAATTTAATGAGGAAATGCTTACAAAGCATGAAGCACAGTGCCTGGCAAAAAACAAATTCCCTGTGTTTGGTAGCTGTTTATTACAATTATTATTACAAAAAGTATGCGAAAATATCTGACACAACATATGTTACATAGAAACACAAAAACAGTGTTTTCTTCCTTTTCTAGTTTTTTCCTCCTTTTTTCCTAATATATATTAAGGTTTTGACATTGGAAAATGTGTCATGGCAAATGTTCTAACTAGTACCCTGAGTGTCTCCTGGTGCAGGAAGCAAAAATCAGATTATCAGTTCTATTAGGACAAGGACAATATACTATTTTCTCATTAAAATCTTATAAGAACAGATAGACCAGCAAAATGTGTATTTCAAGTAATATTAGTTTGTTTGTTAATTCTTTCTCATTGGCTGGTCCTGGTTTTATTAACAAAATATATTTTCTATTTTTTTAATGGAAATATTTCAGGCCTTTTAAAACTGAAGATTTTTTCTCTGAAAATGGTTAATTAAATCAGTGAGGCGAGAAAATATTAACAGGACCTACTCAAAATATATGAAAACATATGTCCACAAACAATCAACCAACCAACAAACAAAAACTTGAAGAATAATAATCTTCAAAACATTCTTCATAGTGGCCCCCAAATGGAAAAAACCCAAATGGTCATCAAAAGAAAAATGAGTAAGAGATTGTACTATATTCATACAATGGACTACTACTCGGCACACAAAGGGGAATGAACTACTGATAAAGGCATTAACATGGATGAACCTCAATATATTTACGTTGAGTAAAAAATACAGGAAGAAGGAAGTACATATTATATGGTTCCATTTACAGAAAGTTCTAGAACAGGCAAAACCATCCATGGTGATAGAAATCAGGATGAGATTGCCTCTGGGAAGGGAGAGGGAAATAATCGACTTGAAAGGTCATAACCCAGAGAGTAACACAATAAAATATAACACAATAAAATATAAGTGCTCTCATAGGAGACACCGTGATATTTTAAATGATTGCTGAAAGAACTAATATTCTTAAGAATAAAATACTATGAAATCCAGGCCCCCTGGGCTTTTAATGATGAAAAAAATATTCTGTCATCTGGGGAACCCAAAAACTAACTGTAGTCTACTAAGTGTCAACAAAGTTGTAAATGTCAATTAATGAACTGTCAATCTTGACTCATAGCCTCAATATTTTTTTAGTTGTTCTTTGGGACCAGCATTGATCAAATGAAGAAGCAATTTCCCAGTTCCTTCTCTTGAACTTTTATTCTCTCTGGTTTATTTTGTAATTGACTTTTATTTTATACATGTTAAACCACCCTTTTCCTTATAACTTAAAGACAAGAATATAAATTTGAATTATAATTTACTTTTTCTTGAAGTGTTGATTAGATAGCTTTAATTTTTCTTTCATTAAGGAATACTTAAATTTAGTTTATACCTTTTACACAAAGACACAGGTAGGATTTAGGAATGGATTTTATTCTACTTTCAAATATTGGCTTTGTCATTGTAATTCTGTATTTGTAAGGTTCAGAAGCAGTTATGTGACTTTTGAGCCACCTGGTACCACTGCGTTAGTTTGGGAGGAGCTGCAGAAATAGGATCCAGCATTTTCAGACCAATTATTCCTGATTCTGACTTTTAGTTCAATCTTAGACATCTGTCCTGTGAGTTTATAGTGAGAAGATGGCCATCTATGAACCAGGAAGTAGGCCCTCTCCAGACACTAAATCTGCTGGCACCTTGATCTTGGGACTTCCCAGCCTCCAGAACTGTGAGAAATAAATTTATGTTGTTTATAAGCCACTCAGTTGGCTGGGTGCAGTGGCTCACGCCTGTAATCCCAGCACTTTGGGAGGCCGAGGCGGGCGGATCACAAGGTCAGGAGATCAAGACCATCCTGGCTAACATGGTGAAACCCCACCTCTACTAAAAATACAAAAAATTAGCCGGGTGTGGTGGCGGGCACCTGTAGTCCCAGCTACTTGGGAGGCTGAGGCAGGAGAATGGCATGAACCCGGGAGGTGGAGCTTGCAGTGAGCCGAGATCGCGCCACTGCACTCCAGCCTGGGTGACAGAGGGAGACTCCGTCTCAAAAAAAAGCCACTCAGTTTATAGTATTTTGTTAGAACAACCCAAATAGACTAAGACAGACATTTGTGTATAATTTCTGACATATGAAAATGGATGCAACATCAAAGACTAAATTTAATTACACTAGAAGTAAGCCAGCCATGTATCCAAAAATTGCATGTGTTTCATCAAATGTTGAGTTTTAGAAGGAGCTATGGACCAAAAGCAAGACTTGTAACACAAGTCTGAATTTCACCCCTTGTTGGCTGTGTGAACTTACACACTTCCTATAAATTCTCTAGGCCAAGTTTCATTAACTTTCCTTCTCCTCAGTAAGTTAGGGTTGAGGTTGAAAATTTGGGCATTAGGTCAGGTAGTCTGATTATGGATAAGTTATGAAAGCTTAATAAGTGATAATGGTGACATAATATATTACAAAACACTTAGCATACTGGTCAATAAAAAAGTGGTAGCTATAATTATTGTTCATAGCCATTTTATTATTATTCATAACAAAACAATATAGAATTACATAATTGGTACTTTATCATTATTGCAGAAATGTGTTGACTGGAATAATAAAATCACTAATAGCATGGATGTAAAGCTTGGCCAAACACCAGGCCTGCAGTGACAACTAAAGAGAACTTGTCAAAAAGATACTCAAGAGGCTGCTATTCAGGGAACCCATAGAGGCACAGCAGGATTCACTGTTGCAAGGATACCACGTTAAGTACAGGCAGGTATTATTTGCCAGCCCAATTTGCAGCAATCAGGACTCAGCGGCGGTCTCCTAGGGCCAGTCATCACTGAGATGTCTAGGCCCTGAGGCACTTGGTGCTATTGCTACCACATATAACAAGAAATAAAGATACTTGGTGGAGATTTTGCAACATAATGTACCCAATATTTTAAATCTTTTATTTTGCAACATAAAATATATACATTTTACCTACCTAAATCAATAGAGAATGTTATTTGCTGTATCATATATCACAACCACCAAGGTTGGATGATGAGCTACAGCCAAGAATTCCTACCCAGGGTGGGAGACTGGACCAGTTGGAATGTAAAGATTTCCTCAGACTCAAGATTCTGTGATTATATAATCATTGAAAGTTCAAAATTATTTTCAACTAAAGCAGTTATCATGAAACCTGTCACCAATTACTAAGTTCTACAGTCACTACATATATATACACATATATATTAATTAATTAAATATATATATTTAATTCTGGAAAGAAAAAGGATGTGGCTGACTCTAATTGTGGCTGCTTGGATGAGAGTCACACGTGAGTTAATAAACATGATACATGGTTTGAAAAAGTGGATTAAGCTCTGTTAGAATTAAATGATTATTTTCTTGGAAAATATGTCAGTGACAGGTAAATCAAAATTAGGTTGCTGAGTAAGGCCCCAGACTACATTAAAGGGCTTTGACAATACTAATCAATATTTATTATACTATATTGACTTTAAAACATTACATTTTAAAAAATTAACCACAATGAAGTTAGGATACATCTTAAAAGCAATGACAACTCAAAATTACCATCAGTCATGGGATAGACATGATACAGTTGTGTGAAAAACTTTTGGTAAGATAAAGAAAACTCCAGCATCAATATGTATGAAATGTGATGAAATACAGGTCAGTGGCCAGGGGTATAATGTGGCAGTAATGTGAGCACTATGCAGAATGTTCCAGTCTGCTTGTTCTTTCCTGAACTGGATGGGCTTTTTGGGCAGTAAAAGAGGTCATGAAAAGTTTGTTGTAGACAAAACACAGTCGAGCACAGTGGGTAAAGTTGTGGGCTTTGGATATAGACAGTTGGCTCAAAGTGCCTCTCCTGCCATTCACTAGCACTGTGTATTTGCCATGCTCTTTAATCTCTGCACATCAGTTTTTTTTTTTTAAGTGGAAATGCCAAAAATAGTACTTAACTCATTGATATGTAAGAATTAAATAAGAGTATTCATTTGAGAGTTTAGCTTAGTGGGACACAGTAAGAATTCAATAAATATAAGCTCATTGAGCTTTCTAATGCCTTTGTGCAAAAGCCATATTTAGGAAACAAGGCTCAAGGGCTGCATCAGCTCCTGCCTACAGAGTTGACATTTGTTGACTCTGGACACAAGAATGGAAATGTGAAAGTACAATTTACGCAAAGATCTGATTGAGTTTGTGGACAAGCAACCCATGACATAATTTTGATAGCTGATTATTGCTCAGTAAGTGATTTGACTCTTGAGAAAGAAGGCTTTTATTAATCCACTGTTAAACTGCAATTATTAGCTAGTATTGAAATTTATATTCTTCCTGTTAAGTAACCCCCAAACCTAAAAATTTAGACCAGAACCAAATATTTCAATTTTTACAGCACACCAGTGTCATACTTCGTTTCATTTAGCTTCAGGTCAGAATAGCTACATATTGCTAAGGCAATGAATGATGGTTACCAAGTGTTTATAAAGTCCTTGTACAAGTTTAAAATCAAATAACTTTGAATGGACACAATGGAGACAACTGTAAGCACCATATGGAAGCATATGATTAACATGCTAATATTCTGAATGCACATTTTAATGTTTTATTTTATTCACAAATCATACACAATGGCTGTGAATAGTGTTTTGAGAGAGCACCAGTTGGTGAATATGCTTTCATAATGTTGCAGTATTTCTTTATTATGAACCATGAAAATGGGGCCTTTCCAACAGCAACTTCCTCAAGCAGCAGTGTGCTTACTTATAGGATGCTTCAAATATGCAACAAAAGAATGATAATGACTTTTTAAGGGAGCGAATTTGTAGGAGGACAGAATTGCTTATCCATATAGTTTCACCCAAGCTTTCCCATTTGGATAATTTCTATTTCAAGGAGTTATCTTAACCCTATGAAATGCATCATAGCCATAAAAAAATCAAATGCTTAAGATCAGTAACTCAAATTTAATTCAGGACATAGCATCAACTGGAGAGTACTTGAGCAAGTTTGAAAATCAGAATTCAAGGTGTTTTACTATAGATCTCACAGTGTGCAGCTCTCACTGGTTATTCACCTCCAGAAGGAAGTCCATCCTCTAGGAGGCTCTTCTAAACATGCAGAGGCATAGTGTGGAAGCCATCACACTCTTAATACCAGACTATATATTTGAGGCTTTGATCAGATTTAAATAAAGACAGTATTAGAATGAAAACCTTACTAGATTTTATTGTTTGTTACCCATCAGAAGGCAAAGCAATTATACACAAAGCTACATATTTGAGCCATGGTCTTAAAAAAATCTGTAAAGTATATGTTCAAGTGAAATTCACAACTTCTTTTTTTTATCAGGAGTACATAGGTGTTTCTGAAACTTAATTTCACATATTCAGTACCCTACAACCCTGAAAGGACACAGATTTTTCTGCTTGAATATAGCAATGAAATTTCTTAGCTAAATCTTTTAGGCACATGTTTTCCTTCTAATTATAGGTGTTCTAATATGTACATTGTTATTTTGCTGCTAAAAAATTATCATTTGTTGAGCTATTACTATGGGTCAAATGCTGAGTTAAGTGTTTAATGAATATATTTGCTCGAATAATATCCACAATGTCTCTATGAGGTGGTTATTTCTTTTATCAGATGAAGAAGAGTAAAGACTGTTTAAGCAGCCTGTTAAAGGCCAGCCATGAGGCTATAACTGACAGAATGGAGAGTCAAACCCAAGACTGAGATGGCCATGTATACTGTGAAAAATAATTTGGGTTTTTTAAAAAAATGCCATGAATATTAAGCAGGTTACTGAAGGTGTTTTGGCAAGAGAGAAAGAGAAGAGAGTCTGTATCTTGAATATACCCAAAACCCCATCTACAGGAATGATAAACTCCTTGGGCTAGAAAAAACATGAAGCTCATTGGCATAAAATGTCATGATGTTCATCTTTCCAAGTCCCATGTCACTCTCTGCTACAGAATACTAGCAATATGTACTCCTTGCTTTCCTAGAAGAACATGATAATAAGATCTTTCTGCCTCCCTTTGCAGTATTGTCTGCAGCCACTCATCACCCCACTAGCTGCTCTCCAGCCACCTGAGTAGCTTTCTGTTCCACACACTCGCCAGTATCTTGTGTATGTATTGCAGGATCTGTATACACAGTTCCCTGTGCCTAGACTTCTTAGCACCTCTTCATCCTTCAGATCTGGGTTGTCCTTCCCCAACATTCTATTTTCTCTCACAAGGTCTTAGTTTGAGTTCCCCTGAGTTCCTCACTAACCTATGAGCCCTGAAACAATGAGAACCCAGATTTTTGTGCATCTTTGTTTCCTTAGCAGCCTGAGCATGTTTCCTGGCCTGTAATCAGAACACAATAAATGTTGCTGACTGAAAAAATGTAATTGATTTAAGCTTCCCTACAAATCTTTCAATTTATGTTAATTGTGAGAAGCTCAGCATCTTCTCAAGGGCTTTTTCTCATCCCCGCAGTGGAAGCCTCTTTAAGCAAGTCTCTCTTCTCAGCATATATAGGCTTTAGCTCTGGGGAACCTCAGCCCTCTCTGTCTTTAAGTTAGGGGTGATCAACATACAAAGTACCTTGTATCTTCTCTGAGAATCACATTCCTTTTCTGCTGGGATTCTCTTTACCAGAAGAGGTATATTCACTCCCCAGTTATCGAGGATCACTTGTGCAGGAGTCAGAATTGTCATTCTCATAGTGGCATCTTTCATCATTCAATAGCTTACTCTTGGACCCATCATACAAAATTAAGAAGCAAAACAATCCAAAAATAGTCATGATTTGCACTGTCTTCTAAGTTTCAAGCACAATAATTAGGTATGGGAGACTCGTGCGTTCACCAAACCTCACTAGACATTAGGCTCTTGGAATGCTAGGATGACTTGTCATTCTCATCCTCCTCCTCATCATCATCACTGTCATCACCAAAAATAACGGTTATCATTTTTAAACACCTACTATGTACAAAGGACTGTACTAGAACTTTATTTATTTCATACTTACAACAGCTTTATAGAATGGGCATCAGTCCTCTTTGAAAATGAAGACATTTCTTCTGAGAGTGAATTATCTAGCCCAGGTCACTGAGCTAGTACATGAAAGGGCTGTACTGCCTTTCATCTTTAAATACCCAGCAGCTAGCACAATGCCTGGCATGTAGCAGGCACTCACCCAGTAGAAACTGAGTGCCAGGGCTTCACCACATGCTGGGATACAGTGAAACTCAAAATAAAGTAAATGACCCCAACCTCTGCCTGTCATGGGCTACTTTACCTGTGCCTACAGCCACCCTGTGCTATGCTAGACCTTGTTAACCAGATAGAGAGATAACTTAGAACCTATATTATGGCCACCATGGACATAGGGCATATGACATTGGTGGAATAACATAGCCAGAAAGTATCGGAGGAGAGAAGAGATGCACAGAAAGAAATGATTGGAGACAGAGACACTTAACCTCTGCTCTCTCATGACTCTCCAGAAAGGCCTCCACACACTCACAGCACACAGAGAATACAGATCATTTACCTACAATGTTACCAGAACCTTATGTCCCCCGAAACAGGGTTCAAGACTGAAGAGAACATATACAAAACAGGAAGAAAAGATTATGGAAGGCAGTGGGAAATACAGTTAGAAAAAGTCAGCTTCGCTTAGCACATTCCTTTGTAAGAAAGTTAAAAAGTGCAGAATGGGGCAATGGTACGCTTGATCCTGTCCATTGTTGTTTTTAATTGGATTTTTTGAAAACAAGTTCTAATTTCATAGAAATTTCTGACTATTCTTGTGAGGTTTTCAATCTTTTCTCTTGGTCACTTCTTTTACGTGGTTTTTCAGAAGATGTAGTTTTATGAAATAACTAGCTTCACAGTAGAGTTACGTCTTTTTTTTCTTTAAGAAATTGCCTTTGATCTTGATTTCATAATAGTTAGGTGAAGTGCTAAAAGAAGTTTAAAAGTTCATACAAATTGGAAATGAAGAAAAATCAGAAGTTGTAATCATTTTCTTCACCTTTGGAAAGACCCCAGAGAGCTCCCAGTATAAACTTAACTGGAGGCTATTATTATGAGCACTCTAGGAGAATCAGTATTTACCCAATTCTATCATTTTTCTGGCAGGTACTTTTTTTCCAAAGCCCTCCACAAAATGAAGTGGGTATTTTAAAGATAATCCTCAATTCTATGCGAGTAGATAATAAATACTTGTTGAATGAATGGGTCAATTATTAATAATAAAGGGTAGAAGACAAGACAATAAAAAGGGGATAATTGAAAAAGTATTATATTTGTTATTTCATCATCCTTTAATTTTTACAACAGAGTTGTGTGCATCCCCTACTGTGAGTCAGACACTGGAAGTGCTGCAGCCAGAATGACAGCTCACACAAATATAAGTGCGAAGCATGTTCTGAGCATTTACATATGTTAATTTACTTGATCCTCACAATGCTATAAGGTAAATACCCTTATTATTCCCATTTTACATATGAGGACACTGGGGCACAGAAGCATTAGGTAACTTTCACTGAGTCACACGGCTAAGAAGTGGTAGCACTGATATTTGAACCCAAGCACTCTGGCCGCAGTGTCTGTGCACATAGCTACTAGTCAGTACTGCCTCCAATAAAACCTAACAAGCTAGTCATGAAAACAGAAACTATATTATCCCTGCCCTTGGGGAAATTATATTTTATTAAAAGAGCAAAGCAAAATGTATAATAACAATAGAGCATGGTAGGTAGTATGAGTGTAGTGAGCAGAGGATCTTACAGAAATATCAAGGAAGATGTCAGATTCCATCATGAGAAGGGGGTGAACGGTGAGCAGGAGTTAAATAAGCAGAGAGGGGAGAAGAGTTGGGGTTTCAAGTGTGGAAGAAGCATTTGCAAAGGCACTGAAGTAATAAAGCTAGAAGACTAAGATAAGAAAAATAAGTCAGAAAAGCTTCAGTGAAGAGTATGACAGTGCTGAGAGATGGGACTGCAGAATTAAGCAGGTTCCACATCAGGAAAAGCCTTATAAACCATGCTGTTAGGCAGGTTGCTGCTACCAGCACCAGTCTTTGAAGGACTTTATACAAGGATGTATGATTCAGTCAGATTTTCATGGAGACCTTGTAAGATTCATCTAGAAAAGTGTGGAGAACAGGTTGGAACAGGGCTGGATGGGGAAATGTAGGAAGATATTAAGAGGATTTTGCAATAAATATCTGGAAAATGATGAGGGCATTTTATATGGTTTGGCAATGACCCCACCCAAATGTCATCTTGAATTGTAGCTCCCATAATTCCCACATGTTGTGGGAGGGGCCTAGTGGGAGATAATTTAATCATTGGGGCAGTTTCCGCCATCCTGTTCTTGTGGTAGTGAATAAGTCACGAGATCTGATGGTTTTATAAGGGGCAACCCCTTTCACTTGGTTCTCATTCTCTCTTGCCTGCTGCCATATAAGACGTGGCTTTCGCCTTCTGCCATGATTATGAGGCCTCCCCATCCACGAGGAACTGTGAGTCCATTAAACCGCTTTTTCTTTATAAATTACCCAGTCTCCAGTATGTCTTTGTCAGCAGTGTAAAAGCAGGCTAATACAACATTAAGTCTTAAAAGTCTTATATACTTTTCAGTGAGGCTGTAGGCTGTAGAGAAGTGACCCCTTCATGGTAAAAGCCCATATTTCCCATGTATTCTTTCAATTACTTTTGATAAGAATTTTCTTAATAATGACATTTATTACACATCATATTTTTCTTACGAATAAGTCAGTGCTTATGCATAGATGGTAATATGAATACCCAAATATCTAGACTCTATTTGTATAATATGATACCACACTTTCCTTTAAATAAGTGGAAGCCTTCTTGGAGGTCTTTTGTCAAATTAATATTTTAAAATTGTAATAGGAATTCAAAGGTAAAACAAAAGAGATAAAGGATGATAATATTCAGAAACAATGATCAAATTCCCAACTTTTGGAGACTGAAATGGAAAAAAAATCATGTTTGGGGGAAAGTGGATTATGTTAACACAATTTTAGGTTAATTTATCCATCCTCTCCTTTTGATCGCTCTGGGTTTATAACGTGCTTCCATCACTTTATACTTATATCAAGGGCAGGAACACACCCCTTTCTTGGCTACATTTAGCACATCCCAGGCAAGCTGTATGCATTCTACGCCTCATGCTGTGCTGCTCTCTGAGAAGCGGGAGAACAGTTATGACTATTACATGCAGAGAAGAATTTCTTAAACTTTCCAAAATAGCAGTGTAAAAATGTGGAAATGTTAACAGGAAAGAAAAAGAGTTGTATTCTGACAGTAAGCGTAATTTGGAAAGAGGTATTTAAGTAATATCATCTATTTTTATAACAGAAATAAAATAATGATGCCTGTTTGCTGAAAGAGACATCATGTCTTCAAAACAACAAACATACAACCCAAGCATACCTGGGTAGAATCTGACTTTGAAGCTCAGGGTTCTGTCTATTTTTTGCTGCTCTCCCTGTAACCTAGCCAATTAAGTCCTTATTGCCATAGTGAGTATAGTCATTTGTTTTTCATAGTTATTCTGAAACAGTAGTATCTAATTTTTTCAATAGCTGTTACTAAAGGCCGCTTACCTAAAATAAACTTGTACTCTGAAATTATTTATGGCCCCAGATTGTAAATAAATAGATAGATGGATAGATAGATATAGATATATAGATATAGATGTTGTCTGATATATATATCCACTTTAAATAGGTTCATTAATGGAAAATAAATTATCTAGGGAACGCTCCATATGATGCTTTTTCTGTGTTAAGCCATTTGTTATCTGCTCCAATTTGATATTTCTAGTGTCATTAACATACCCATTTTAAAGGATGGCTGGGTTTGACTTTTTTTGGTGAAGTGTTTCATAATAGAGATTTCAGCCTTGCCCATCATCAGTACTAATTTAAGAGTTCTGATTCAGAGAAATATGTGTTCATTACAAACCTAGGCTAGAAATGCTTTCAGTTCAGTTTTCTCATCACAGGAAACAAAGCGATGGTTTTCATCAATTTGTTTTCAATATATTTGAATACTTTCATAATTTTCTAAGAAGACATATTCAAATATCTTGGCATTTGTGAATGAGACCCTTCACTATGTGTTCTAAGTATACTCTCATTCCTTTTGTTCCAATCTTTTGGATCTTTTATATTACCACAGAGCTAGTTATAAACACAAAACAAGGTCATTTCTTATGAAATCTGAGTTCAGTGGCCAGGCTGCCTATTAAGAAATCAGGTGAAGGTGATGGAGATTCTGATTATTAGCATGTAAATAACAACTAAACCACCACAGATAGCATAAGAAATACTGGTACATTTCTTATAAAGAGTATCATGTAGGCCACTGAGAGGTGTAAGCTAAGCTCATATTCATAAATGAGAGCACTGAGCTATCTCTATACTGATTAATACATTAAATTGAGTCAAAATCAGAGGGTTTCATAAGACTTTCTCCTTGAAATCCTGAAAGAAATGCTTCTAGGACCCACATCATGAACTTCTTGTGTAAAAGAGCCAGAAGATCTGTAATTAGTCAGACACGATGTCTGCTTTTTACAAAACATGCATTTCCAATGACGTCAAACCAAGTGAGATTGCACGAGGGGCTCTCACTTCCTGTGCTTGTGAGCATGGGCTTCAGCGTGTGCTAACCACAGCTCCTAAGTACACGGCCCACATTGAGTTTCATCTGTGTCTAGATTCAAGAGTAGATTTTAGCAAGGGGGCAAATTGAGCCATCAATTAGCAAATCCATCCCATTCAAATGGCAGTGCCCATTGCTTCCACCGATGTCCAGGGATCTCAGTGGGCAGTCAACTGTGAGTCTATGCTAGGGCTGTGGCACCTGATGCAGCCACACCTCAAAATGCTTTCTCCTTGACAGTTCACTGTGGCACTTTTCCAGAGTAATCTGAGATATGCTAAGGGAGGCACTGACCTCCTTTTGAAATCCCATAAAGGGCTAATTCACTTTTTTTTTCTCTCTCTCTCAGACCAATTTCTGAGCAGCAAGCATTCAGTGTAAAGAGAAGTCTGGAAATAAAGATCAACCCTAATTCTTCATGATTAAAAATTCACTCACTCACTAATTTTTGCTTCTTCTTATCTTCAAAATATCTAGTCAAATTTTCAAGTTTTAGAGACAAACTCCAACTTTATATCATTTAAAAAAATTTTAGGATAGCCTAGTTTTTGTATCTTAATTAGGTTACGAGATCTCTATTCTTTGCTACATAAATCCTACTTCATATATTTCACAGTACTTTATACATAGTAACAATACCTTATATTTGTGCAATGTCTGATTTTTTTAAAGTATCTTTATATACATTGTCTCAAATAATCCTTACTCCTTACCTCTCAAAACCAAAACATTAAGCATTTTAATTAATGAGACAACCCCTTTCATTTTGCAGACATGTATACAGACACGTAGAAAGATACATGACATGCTACATAGCTGTAAATGGCAGAGCCAGGTGCAGATTTTAGTCACACATACTCTTCCCACTAATTTAAACATTGTACGTTTCAACATTTTCATCTTTGATGTATTCTTAAATATGAATTGGGTGCAGAGATAGACCTATTTGTTGTAGCAGCATCTTTCTTCTGCTAAAAGATAGTTAAATTCTAGAAATGTTATTATTTATTTTATTAGTGTCTTAAATCTGCAAACTTCTTGAGACATTTATCTGGAAATTCTGAGTACATGTTTAGATTTTCTTTTTATTTTCTATTGAAATTTCCTTAGTTTGCTATAAATATCTCAGTACTTTTGATAAAATGTATTTGTTGATTCAAGCCATAGAAACAAAAATAGAGTCAAGTGAGATAAGTTTATTTTTGTTTGTTTTTGTTTTTGAGACAGAGTCTCACTCTGTCACCCAGGCTGGAGTACAGTGGCCTGATCTTGGCTCACTACAACCTCCAAATCCCCAGCTCAAGCAATCCTCCCACCTCAATCTCCCGAGAAACTGAGACTACAAGTGCATGCCACCATGTCCGGCTAACTTTTTTTTTGTATTTTTTGTAAAGATGGGCTTTCGCCATGTTGCCCAGGCTGCTCTCGAACTCCTGCGCTCAAACAATCCACCCATGTTGGCCTCCCAAAGTGTTGGAATTACAGGTGTAAGCCCCCGCATGTTGTCATGCTATGCTAGTTGTACCAAGAGGTATTGGGACTACCAATCTTTGTTTAGAAATTTATGCTGGCTATTTAGTATCTAATGGCTATCACTCAGTTTCTATTTATTACATTTCTAAACTGAGCTTCCTTTCTTTGTTGCAATGGTTGACACGTCAAAGGCTCAAATTCTTCCTCTCTACCATTCTAAGGTATTTTCTTTAAGCATTTAAGCTGTTCCTATATTTGACCAACTACTAGCTTTGTACTTGCATTTACCTTTTTAATAGTTAATAAGATACATTTTAATAGAGTTAACTCAAGTTACCATAGTTTGCAGTATACTTATCTGTTCTGCTTAATTCATTTTTTATTGATAAAGGTAGGATTTTTAATAGCTTGGCATGAGCTACAAGAGCATGACTTAAGTCAACGTAATGGTTTCTAATTTAAGAAAAGTATGAAAAAAGAGGTTTAGAAATAAAGGTTAGTTTTGTTTTAGGCCAGAATTTTTCACTGATTTAATAGTAATGCAGTCTCTTCCCATTGGAAAGGGAGATTAGGAATCTAGTAGAAAGAAATGTAAATATACCATTTGGATTTTATAATGTCAATGTCATATTTAAAGGATGACTACTCCAAAATGTTACATACCCTTATTCAAATATGGGAATAAATCTTCTTAAAAATAAAATAGTAACAACAGTATTCAGAAATTGGCAATGACTTTTGATAGCTTTACCTATGATCCTTCCAATTGATGAATAACTTGACTCAGGTATAATTTTATAATCTCTACTGTCAATTTAATAGAGTAAATTAAAAAATCATAGTAATAATTTTTTAACTTTTTCTTAAAGTTGTAATAATTATTCTTTTTGAAGTTTCGTTTATATTTACATGTACATTTATGTATTACATTTAAATTTCAGAATTAGAATATTCTTGACATAAGTTATTTTATACATGGTGAAACTCTTAAAAAATAATTCTCAAGCCTTAGTATTTCATATAATCTTTTGATAGGGTTTTATATGGCCTGTAATTGCTTGCTCATCTTTCAATTATTTGCTTATGAACTATTACTTTGATTTTTAATTCTCTACATCCAAGGGCTTGTTTATATAGGAATGTCTGTTTCAACTCAATACCATCTCTTTATTTTGAAACAAACATTAACCAATGCACAGTAAATTAGGAAATAAATATGATAGTAAAGCAATCATATGATGAAAGTCACATGGGATTCTCCAAATCATTTTTCTTCCTCCTTTAGCTTAGAAGCCTAGAAGAAGGTTGATGATTCTTAGAATGAAACTATCCTCTGATGGTTACATTTGTAGGATTCAATTTCTGTTCTTGTGAAAATAATGCATTCTTGAGTATTATGAACTACATAAACTGACAGTGTCTTATCTACTTTTATTTATTAGTTTTTAATATGTAAGAGCTTTGCTGTGGTTTATTGTTATATGATTGGTTTTGTCATCTATATATCACCAAATACCTTTCCATTCAGAGACAACTTGGAGAACAGTGGTGGGGAGGCCATATTTTATGATACTGTTATGCTTCTCCAATCTGTATTAGTAATAGACTGCTTCTGAACTCAATAAAAAGTCCTTGCTCAAGCAAATTTTTAATTATCACTAAACTTTTTAGTTTGTACTTTTCCTGAGGAAGACAGACCACTGTTTTTACTTACAGACCATAATGTCCTAGGTCTTGCAAACTAAATAAGGATTCTAATTTTATCATAAAATATTGACTCAAATTGACTGGGAGATATTATATATCACTTATAGAAACCTATGAATTAGCTATTTCAATTTAACAAAATATTTCTTATCAATCATTGATAAAAGAATCAATATAACTGTGGCAATATTTTTTAGATCTCAGTTCTCTTATTGTCTCATTGAGCAGAGATCCTCAGAGGCTATTTTTCTAAGACAGAGACATGGGAGTGTGGAGGCCTACAACACCACAGGGATGATTCAGTGCTCAGGAGAGCACGATACACAGAGGACAGACAGTATGTGTTGCTTTTGGTCATAATCTGAGTAAAGAGGTTCAATCATCGTTGTCTTTGGCCAGGAGAGCATATGCGTTTCTACTCACTTATTCCATAAGGAAAGATCAAGGTCAAGGACAAGGACATTTTATTTAACTCCAGCTTTGGGAATAGTGCTTTCATTCTGATGAGCAAGTCAATCAGTTAAGTTCAGAGTGCATATAGGGTATCTTGTGCTCTCTTTCTTTAGATTTCCTCTTTTATATGTAGCTGGAGTGGTGACAAGGTGCAGCGCTCTTCACACTTGTTTGCAAAAGGAGTGAACCAAAAGCTTCTCTTCCCAGGATGTGTGTATGGTGCTCCTGTGCACGCATGCGCACACACACACACACACACACACACACACACACACACACATCAAATGTAAGGTGAAAGGAGTAGATATCTGGGGAGCAGGTGAGAAGAGGAAAAGAGGGCTCTGTTCCTCCTTTGTTTTAGGTTCCTTAAATAGAACTCTAGTCTATGCACAAAAAGCCCTTTTCAAGGTCCAGCATTGTTGTAAATCTCCCCTCTCCTTGCTGTGCTCTCTTCTCACATCTCCTGGGACCTGGAGGAGTTTATATGTCCTGAGGCTGACAAAACATCAGTTTCATCTCTCTGGAATCTTGTATTCCACACTTCCTGTGATTCACTTTATTCTACAGTGATGTAGTCAACTTTACAGTGCTATCTATACCTCACAGTGGAAACTCATTGGTTAACAGCTCTCTTCCCTATGACACTGTAAGTGCCATAAGTGAGGAGCCATGTCTGTTTTGTTCTATGAGGGACCCTCCTGCACACAACACAGTGACTTACAGGTAGCAGATACCCAGTGTAATATTCACTGAATTAATAAGAGTTTAAATAAAAGATGCGGGGTTTAAACTCCAAACTTCTCATTCTTTCACTTCCAACAGTCTGCCTATAGCATATAAGCCTTTTGGATCCCTCTAAAATGTCACTTCTTCACATGGACTTTGCCTGACCTCCCTATCTACAGTAGCTATCTCTCCCACCTTCCACTGTCACCCATCATTCTGTACCTCAGCATCCTGTCTTCTTTCCTTCGTGACACTTACCAACTCGTTTTCTCATCCACCCTCCCTCCCTTCCTTTCTCCCATCCTTCCTTTCTCCCAAATCCTTCCTTCCTTCCTTCTTTCCTTCCCTCCATCCCTCCCTCCCTCCCTCACTTCCTTCCTTCCTTCTCTCTCTTTTGTTTTGCGATTTATCTCATCCACTCCTACTGTGGAAGCACCATCAGCATGAGGGGAACGGCTTATTCCCTCCTGTTCATGATAGCGCACCCATCATCTAACTCAATGCAGAAGCACAATTAGAATAATACTCCTAGTGCTTACTTTTAGATTAAAATACTGAGATGAGAATGCAACACTTCTGGAAGCAAAACATACATCTGATTTTGGAAAATGCATGGTTCTTAGCCCCAGTGGAAAACAAATACATCACTCTTGCCCGTAGATTAGGGCAGTTGTGAGATATGATCTCAACAATATCTCACTCTGTCTTTCCCTTTTCCTGGTCAGTCTGAAATATACTAGCTAAAGGTAGCCATCTATCTGCCTTTAGGAAGAATGCAGTTATGTGAGACCATATGCTATTAAAGCACAAATAACTTTCTCCTACATGATTCACAAGCTTGGTAATCTTATATAAAAAAATGTAAATCACCCTAGTGCTAATGAAAGAGTAAATTATTAAGTATTATAGGTGTCAGTATGCCTAAGTGGGTTCATTTTATTTTCTGGAACACCAAACATTATTTCTTTCTCTCCAACTAAGAATTTATATGCCTCAGAGTAGAAATTACTATTTTAGGAGCTCTCAGAGGATGAGCATTTGTTTACCAATTACACAACCACTCTCTTGCACATCCAACTAACATTGAATTGGGTTTTCTCTTTTTCTCCTTTTTGACATGACTTGACACATTAGAATGTGACAAAAGAATTTATATTTGGCAGAATTTCCTGCTCCATATTTAATTATCCTGTTCATACTACTGCCACATTTGAATAAACAACCAGTAGCCCAAACCCCTGGAGAAGATTTTAACATAATGTATGAAGATTGTGTCAAGTCCACCTTTGAAGTTGTCTCCTCTAATTATTAGAAACTTACCACTGGTTTCAGTATAATCACTATGGGAGATAGAATGTATTACACAGCAATTTCAGTTCATGGTCAGTAGTCATGGCAACACAGGAGGATAAATCTTAAAATAAGAAATAATCTCCAAGGGCAAGAGTTTGCATCTTGCTTCCAGATGTTTGCAGTTTCATTTTTGGAAATAAATAAGCTATTTGGGTTTTTAAAAGCCTTAAAAATCTATTTTGAAGGTATAATGTTTAATTTTTTTTTCAAAGTGAAAAACTGCACCATGTTTTCTAAATAGCACCATATGCTGAATTTTCTTTATAGCTTTTTGGATGCTTTAAAAATTTTCTCATTTAAGAATTACGCCAATTTTTTTTCTAATTCATTCACACAGTCAATAAATATTTATTGAGCACTTGATTTGTGCCAGACACCTTGCTAGACATTGAGAATTCACAGATGATTTTCTTTTGCTGACTTTGAATATGAACAAGGGATGGTTCTATGTATGTAGATTTAGGAAACATTAATATTTGCTATATTTGTGACACAAATCCTCAAGAATCACAAGTATTTAGTTGAAGAAAAAAATAAAGAGACAAAATTATTCTTTATCTGTAATATGTATAGAATAGGATATACTGTATATAATTATATTTTTAGTTCACAAGCAAATTTAAGTAACAATTATAATTATTTATTACCTGGTACTATTCTCATCCACTGGAACCTTTGTCCTGGAAGGAAAAACCCTGTATCATGCTTACAGAATAACATCAAGCATTGTGAAGACATTGAGTCAGTAAAATGTGGGTACTTTTAGAAATGTAGTGGAACTTAGGTGATTCTGCCCTTCTGCTTCTCTCCTTGTACCCTCTCTCGGGTATTCCAAGAACACTCAAGCTGTTCCTGTACAACAAAACAAATCTATAACATTGTTAAACAACTCAAACAGCTCATTCTACATGCTCTCCAATGTTTTCCAGTTTCCTGCTGAGTATGTCCATTTGAAATGTTGCCAGCACCCCAAGGCCAATTCACTTGAATATCAAAATAATGGTCTCTCCTTCCTCCTCTGTTTCTTGAGAACAGCCATATTATTTGCTCACAGCATATTCAACTTCTTTCTCACTCATATTTGCAATCACTCACCACTCCATACACTCTTCCCATTCATCTTTTCTCCCATGTGATCTTGACAACCACAGTCCTATTAGACCTTTATTATCATCTTATTCCTACATTAAAAACTTTCAAATGAATCCTCTTGCCTCCATGTTTATTTTTCTTTCCTCCATCTGCACACTACTGTCAGATCAATCCTTCTTAGCAGAATCTCTTAAATAAGCCAATTGGGAGGTGGGTGTGTGGAACTTGTAGACCCATGACCCATTTCTGTGACTAGGAATATGTCTGTATAATGATGATTTTGTTTAGGACAGGGGTTGGCTGCAAAAAAGAGATATAATGCTTGAGGCATGAGTGGATACCTGAAGTGGAATAACAGCTGAAGGAGAGAAATATAGGGTGAGCAGGAGAGATGGAGAGTGCTCACTTGTTAGGAGAGTCTGAACCACCAGGTCTGCCCCTTGTATAAGAAAGAGGGAAGCAAGAACCTGTTGGAACCTGTGGAATTTAGGCTCTTGAGTTGCTTCTCTCCAGTACTTTGCGAGCAGCAAACCTATACAAAAGGCTAGAGGAAAAGAATATGAACAAGTTTGTTGCTAAGCATATGCAGTTTACTCCCTGGGACCTCCACAATTAATTAGCCTTGGGGGGTGGTTCTTGAGTTCCTGAAGAAGTGATGGTAGAGACCATATACTAGAAAATCAGCTGTTAGTGTACACATTTTGATCAAAGGCTGGTGATGCCTGGGAGAATATGCTTACAAATAATTTTTGAGGCCACTTTTCAATTTAACAAAATAAAGTCTGTAGTAGGAAGTTCAAAATTTTTATATTTGTGTTTTTAAAGTCTTTCTCAAACTCATTCCAATTTACTATTCCATACTTGTCATCTCAATTTTCCCACAGAGTTCTATTGGCTCATTTCAAGGTTAAGTTATTAAATGTGTCTTCAATGTGCCGGGGACCATAGAGGGACTAGAAATACAAAGGTAGATCAGAATTCCTGTTTTCAGGGAATACTCAGTGCAGTAGGGGAAACAACTGTCTAATCAGTAATTACATTGCAACATGATACATAAAACAAAATGTGAATGTGCAAAAGGCATAGATGGACCAGAAGTGAGAATGGCTTGGGGAAGCCTTCACAGAGGAGGGGACTTCCGGCCTAGCATTTACACACCTGTTTGTTTTTCCTCATGCTTCCTTCTGCCCATGACCTCCTGCCTCCTGATTAACTATGCAAAGCCCTCCCAAAGTTCAGTACCAACTTTAATTGCATCTCTCCCATACATCGTTTCTGTCCCCAGCTGAGGTGAGCATTTCTTTAGTTAGCGTCTGAAGGATATTTTCAGCAATTAATAATCTGCCTTGTGGAATTTCATGGTCTTGAAATGTGATTCAAATCTTTTATTTTGTTTACATTACTTCACCCAGAAGCGTTTAAATTACTATAGAGCTGGAATCAGTTCATAATGCCTTCTTTGTAGTAACTGCAGTGCCTTGATTAAAAAACGTATACATTATATTATATAATTATATTATATATAAATATATATATAAACATGTGTAAAATCTAGTGAAGTGTTGGTTTCTTGATATTGGTGGAGGTTAACTTTTTAGGACCTAGTTCTATTCATGACTTACAGTTTCCATTAATTATTTCATAAATTAATATGACATTCAAATTACTCTTTTCCCCTCACAGCACATTATTTATTCATTTCTTTGAATTAGAGCCTCTCTTTCACTGAGGATTTTTATATGCTTTTGTCTCTCAGTGGACTCTGAACATCTCATGGTAAACATACAAGTTTTATTTACATTTTATTTCCTATCATATCTTGTCAAGTGTTTTCTATGCTAGTCAGGTGAATAACATTTGTTTAATCAAGTGATATATATTCTGAATAAAAATTTTATATCCAGTAACAGTATTATTGAATTCTGAGTTAAAATTCCATGATCACGTAACAAACTTGATGAAGATTATAAGTTTTTATAATCAATGACATATTTTTCATTCAGTCCTGTTTGTCTCTGCCACTCCTCTAGCTGATGTGTGCTCCAGATTTGAAAATTAATTTGAGAAGCCAAATTGTTTCCTGCTTTTCAAAGTTATACATATAGTTACATATGTTTATATTTATGTGTACACACAAATGTAAAGAAAGCAATGGTGCCTCTATTAAAATGATGTTCAGTTAATATTGCCTGTGAGAACTGTAAATTATCTCACTATCCTTTATTTCTACTTTGCACTAGATACACTTAAGAGTTTGTGACACATGTCTTGTAAGTACCCCTCATTTCATCTGAGGGGTTTCAAGGGAGAAGTAAGCCACAGACACCAAATGTTCCCATCCTCAAGCTAAAAAGTTAGCAAGAATGGGACATTAGACATATGCTTAAAGGGAAATGGTTACAGAAAAGAGGAAAAATATAATATTTAAAAAAGGGTGTGAGATTGAAGACAAATTTTACCTACTGTATATTTGTGTATGATGCACTTGGCTGAATGCTATGTTCACGTAAAACACATTTCAGTAGGAACTTCATCTTCATTACAGCTAGCTCATACTTACATATGCCTAACAGTCTGTGAAGCACTTTCAAGTACATCAGCTCTTTTGACATTTACAACAGTTTCTAAATGAGAAAGTAAAGCCTTTTGTATATCTGTGCTCGTCCAATGTCAGGCAGTTATTGCCAGAGTCAAGAACTTCTGATAGTTTTCAAGTCAACAAAGAATTTCAATTTCCCAACGAATGATGAAAAATCAATTTTCGCATTATTATAAGTCCTGAATTAGTTTTCTAATTAACATGGAAAGTTTATGAAAGCACTTTTTAAAAGCAATCTCCCAGTTTTTAGTGGGATCTATGCAAAAGCACTTCCCTTTGCTTGTGTCTTTGGTGCTTTTCTTTCTTCTGTCTTAACGTGCACTGGTTATATTAGACCCCCAAGTCTCTTCCTTTTGGGAGAGATAAAAGGACTAATAGTGTCTTTAATCCAAATATACGAAGTACTAACCTTTAAAGGTCCACTCCATATAATGCTTGTTTTTCTATATGACCTTTTATGCTTCCACACTAAGTCAACTTATAGAGCAAGACATTCAACTTGTTAATGTTGCAAATATTTGCTCTTCCAAAAGAATGCCAGTATTTAAGGGAACACCACTGAAAAACCCTTTCCATGCTGGCCATTCAGTGGTCTGAGCAGCCTGGGCATTTTTATGTCATGCAGACATACTCTCTGAGTGCCAGGAACACTTTACGGGCTTGCCATTAAATTTCATTCAATATATAACATTTATTTTTGCTTTAAGTGATCTTACCTATTGTTTCAGTAGCATTCTATCAAGTGAAGTGTTGACTCCACTGCATATTGCAAGCAGTAGAATTAGGCTCACTATGAGTTAAAAGACATAGCAAAATGTCAAGTCAGGGCCAAAATAAGCTCTAGGGTAGAATGAAACATATAAGGAAGAACAGCTCAGGAAGGGAATAATTAGATTCAGTATAACACAGTGCTGAAGGGTCAACCCAGGAATTGTTGTCATTATTGTGCAGCCTTTATAGTCACTGGAAGACACTGTAACTCTGTAATAGTGATTTCACCACCATTATTGCTGACTTGTTCAGTGTTATTATGAGTGCTATATTCCTTCTTATGCGCCATTGAAATGCTAGTATTTAAATGTGTAGTGTATGGCTACAATGTCCAATATTTAGATGACAGGTACACTAGAAGCTTAAATGCCACTATTATGTATGTAATACCCATGTAATAAACAAGCACATGTATCCCTTGAATCTAAAATAAATAAATAAATAATAAAATAGATGTGTAGTGTATACAAAAAAGCTTAAACACTTGTTTTAGGGGAGTGCTAACATGGTTACAGGAATGGGGCACTGGAATCTTTGTAATTTTAGAATTGCAATAACATATGGTATTTCATTTATAAGGCTAAAACTACAGACCTGGAATAATGGATAAGCTTTGAAATTTCTCTCCAATGACAATACTGCTTCAATCCATTTATTAATTGCCATCAATTCATCAATGATGGCATTCATGCTATGGCTTTTGTGGCATGGCTTTCTGAATACAAGTTGCGTCAAAAACTGTGAATTATGCCCCAATATTTGTTTTCTCATCTTTCTTTCCTATAGTAGACCTCCCTGAGTTTTAGCTGGGAAATGGATGCCCAAACTAGACATCACATTTTCCAACCTCGCTTGCAGCTTAGAGTGGATATATGAAAAAGTTAAGCCAATAGGATATAAGTGGTGATATGTGCAACTTCTGCTTACCCTGACTTCCTCATTTCCCACTGACTAGGGAATTGCAATGACTGAAGAAAACCCAAAAGCCACATGGTAAGGTTCAAAGATCCTCTGTACTGGTCTTGAACCACTCACTTCTGAACTCTCCATGAAAGAAAAATAAACTTCCATTTAAAGTCAACAAATAGCTGTTGCAGCAGGTTTCTATGTAGCCTAAATAATGCAGAAATGTAAAGTCTCTGTTTATGAGGCTGAATGAATTTCATTAGTCTAGAGAAATTTAAAATGTATGACATTGTCCTCACTGACATTATGTCCTAACCAACAAACTCCCAACAGAATCATAGATTCCGAAGGCTAAAAGAAACTCAATGAAATGCCATAATTCACAAACTAGAATTTGTTTGAGGAGAAGTAACTTTTCTGAGAGTGCTAATCTTCTACTAAAATAATTGATCCTTTGTTTTGAGTAGGTCTGTAAGGCAAAAGTGAAACTTTTTTAGGGTAAAAAAAAAATCCAAGTAAGTCATTATGACATGTGCCATTCTTTTCTAATTTTGTGTTTTTAAGAAACTATTGACTCATAAAAAAGCTTAGATTAAGCTACTCCCAACTGAATATTGAAATCTGGATTGTGGCTTGCCATTCTAAACAACCAGACTCACTGTAGATCAGCTTAATAGAAATGCATGGAGTAATATGTTTTTCATTCAATTATTCTTCTCCTTACAATTAGAACTCTTACATTAAAGTATCCAGTTATGTACTCACCAAAAGCAAAAGAGTTGAGCACAATACTTAAAATACAAGTACTTTTTAAAAGGCAAAATCCTACATATCTTTATACATGAACCTTAAGAATTACAGATCATTGTCCATGTCTTCTTTTCTCTTTGTAGTGTTATTGAGAAGGATTTTTAATTCCCCTCCTTTGATAACAGAAGTGTCAATGACCCCTGGCTCTTAGAGTTGATATTCCTTTTGGAGTTTATAAACCTTATGGTTTTCCAGGAGATAAAATAGGTTTTGAGTGTGACTCACTGTTCCACCACTTATTTACCGTGTGTCTTTCTGGAGGTTAATTTACTAAGCCTTGTTTTTTCCCATATTTCATTTCTCTTTTCAATTGATACATAGTATTTGTAAATATTTAGGGGGTATGTGTGATATTTTGACACATGTATACAATGTGTAATAATCAAATTAGAGTAATTGGGACATCCATCACCTCAAACAGTTATCATTTCTTTGTGTTGGGGAAATTCCAAATCTTCTCTTATGGCTGTTTTGAAATATAAAATAAATTATTGTTAACTATAGTCCCCCAACCATTTTTCTGTGCTCGTTACCAAGCTCTCTTCATCCCATCCTGTCCCATACCCTTTCTAGCCCCTGGCAACCATTCCACTCTCCATCTGTTTGAGACAAAGTCTTTCTAGCTCCCACATGTGGGAGTACATGTGGTATTTGTCTTTCTGCGCCTGGCTTGTTTCACTTTTGTCCTCCAGACTCATCCATTTTGCTGCAAATGACAGGATTTCATTCTTGTGTATGGCTGAATAATATCCTTTTGTGTATACATACCACATTTTCTTTATTCATTCATGCATTGTTGGATATTTAGGTTGATTCCATATCTTCACTATTGTGATTATGCTGTGATAAATATGGGAGCACAAATATCTCCTCAAGCATATCTCATACTGCTTTTCTTTCTTTTGCATATATATCCAGCAGTGGGATTGCTGATAATATGGTAGTTCTATTTTTAATTTTTTGAGGAAACTCCATCCTGTTTTTCATAGTGGCTGCACTAGTTTACATTCCCCCAATAGTATAGGAGAGTTCGCCTTTCTCCGCATCCTTGCCAGCAATTGTTAATTTTTTGTTTTTTTTTTTTTATAATAGCCATTGTAACTGGATTGAGATTATATCTTATTGTGGTTTTGATTTGCATTTCCCTCTTGGTTAGTGATGTTGAGCATTTTTTCATATACCTGTTGGCCATTTGTGTGTCTTTTGGTCTCATCAATAAATGGTGCTGGAAAAACTGAGTATCCATATGCAGCAGAATGAACCTACACCTCCATCTCTCACCATATGCAAAAATCAAATCAAACTGATTTAAAGATGTAAATATAAGACCTCAAACTATGAAACTACTAAAAGAAAATATGCTGGAAACACTTCAGGACATTGGTGTGAACAAAGTTTTTTGAGGTAAGACCCCAAAAACACAGCCAAAAAACAGATCTTATGTCAGGTGGTGATAAGAGTTATAGAGAGGATTAAAGAAAGTTAAGGGAAATGGTAATAATTGGTGTGCATAGGGTATTGCTGTTTTTTAAGATGGTCATGGAAAAGCTCTTTGAAACATTGACAGTGGAGGAGAGACCCAAAATCTTGACTGAGCATCTTTCAGTGAAAGCATTTCTGGTAGGAAAGTAGCAAGTATAAAAATTTTGAAGCAAGAATATTCTTGACATATTCAAAGAAAAGCAATGTGGTTACGATGGCAGAAGTGAGCCAGGCAAAAGAGAGGGTGGCAGAAAATGGGGTAGAACAGGGAGACTAAAGCTCCTCCAGGACCTTTAACACTATTGTTAGGAAAGCTTCTTACTCTGAATGAGACAAGAAGCCAGTAGAGGCATTTGTACAAAGAGAGACCATCTGATTTAATGTTTAAAAGGAACCCTCTGTGGAGGATAGAATAATGGACCAAGACCAGAGACCCCACATCTGCTCAACCCCTACCACTTTTTTGGTTTACTGCGATATCTCCAGCATTTAGAACAATATCTGCAGCATTGTAAGCACATAATAAATATTTGTTGAATGAATGTGTTGATTAAATGAAATCATATAAATTACTTATTTAAGACATGGAACAATCAAAGGGCTCAATAAATGGTAGCTGGTATTTTTTTTATCTCTATCAAAATAACAGCCACTCACTTCCATGGATTCTTCCTTGCTTAACTATAAGAATAATTTCACAAAGATTTAAAATTATTTTTTACAGCTCGATTTTCTCCTATGTGTAAATTAGTAATAAAAAGCATAACATAAATACAATTACATTGCAATATATCTTTATGATTATTTTTTCCAAACAGAAAACAATATTTTTAAATTTCAAGGTAACATCTTGCCCATACACTCAAGAATATATATATATAAAATATTTTAATTTTCTGATTCAAGACTAAGTGTTCTAACTTCCCTACACTAGTAATACAAATATAATGCAAAATGCTTGTCACTTAAAGCTACTGTTAAATATTAGAGCATAAGTATTCATACGTAAAGAATGAAACTGGAAAACTAATTGTCATCATATACAAAAATTAACTCAAGATGGATTAAAGACTTAAATGTAAGGCCTCCAACTATAAAAATTCTAGAAAAAAACCTAAGAAGTAACCTTCTAGACATCAGCCTTGGCAACGAATTTATTACTAAGTCCTCAAAAGTAATCGCAATACAAACAAAAATTGACAAGTGGGACCTAATTAAACTAAAGATCTTCTGCGCAACAAAAGAAACTATCAACAGAATAAACAGACAACCTACAGAATGGGAGAAAATATTCACAAACTATGTATTCAAGAATTGTCTAATATCCAGAATCTACAATGAACTTAAATCAATGAGAGAAAAAAACAAATAACCCCATTAAAAAGTAGTCAAAGAGGCAAGGTACAGTGGCTTACACCTGTAATCTCTGCACTTTGGGAGGCTAAGAGAGGTGGATTGCTTCAAGCCAGGAGTTCAAGAACAGCCTCTTCAACATGGCAAAACCTCATCTTTACAAAAAAAATTTAAAAATTAGCCAGACATGGTGGTGTGCACCTGTAGACTCAGCTACTCAGGAGGCTCGGGTAGGAGAATCATCTGAGCCCAGTGTGATTAAGGCTGCAGTGAGCCATGATTGTGCCACTACACTCCAGGCTGGGTGACAGAGTGGTGAGAACCTGTCTCAAAAAAAAAAAAAAAAAAAGAAAGAAAGAAAAGAAAAGAAAAAAAGAAAGAAAGAAAAAAAGCAAAGGGCATGAACTGACACATCTCAAAAGAAGACATACAAGTGGCCAACAAACATATGAAAAAATGCTCATCTTCACTAACTATCAGATAAATGCTAATCAAAACCACAATAAGATACCGTCTCATCAACCTGTCATCTACATTAGGTATTTCTCCTAATGCTATCCATCCCCCAGCCCCCCATCCCCCAAAAGCCCCCAGTGTGTGATCTTCCCCTCCCTGTGCCCATGTGATTTCATTGTTCAACTCCCACTTGTGAGTGAGAACATGCAGTGTTTGGTTTAATGTTCCTGTGTTAGTTTGCTGAGACAAGAACTCATGTTTAATGTTCCTGTGTTAGTTTGCTGCAAAAGACATGAAATCATCCTTTTTTATGGCTACATAGTATTCCATGGTGTATATGCGCCACATTTTCTTAATCCAGTCTATCATTGATGGGCATTTCGGTTGGTTCCAAGTCTTTATTATTGTGAACAGTGCTGCAATAAACATACGTGTGCATGTGTCTTTATAGTAGAATGATTTATAATCCTTTGGGTATATACCCAGTAATGGGATTGCCGGGTCAAATGGTATTTCTGGTTCTAGATCCTTGAGGAATTGCCACATTGTCTTCCACACTGGTTGAACTAATTTACGCTCCCACCAACAGTGTAAGAGCATTCCTATTTCTCTAAATCCTCTCCAGCATCAGTTGTTACCTGACTTTTTAACGATCACCATTCTAACTGGCATGAGATGATATCTCATTGTGTTTTTGATTTACATTTCTCTAATGGCCAGTGATGATGAGCTTTTTTTCATATGTTTGTTGGCCACATAAATGTCTTCTTTTCAAAAGTGTCTGTTCATATCCTTTGCCTACTTTTTATGGGGTTCTTAGTTTTTTCTTGTAAACTTGTTTAAGTTCCTTGTAGATTCTGGATATTAGCCCTTTGTCAGATGGGTAGATTGCAAAAATTTTCTCCCATTCTGTAGGTTGCCTGTTCACTCTGATGATAGTTTCTTTTGCTGTGCAGAAACTCTTTAGTTTAATTACATCCCATTTGTCTATTTTGGCTTTTGTTGCAATTGCTTTTGGTGTCTTAGTTATGAAGTCCTTGCCCATGCCTATGTCCTGAATGGTATTGCCTAGATTTTCTTCTAGGGTTTTTATGGTAGGTCTTACGTTTAAGTCTGTAATCCATCTTGAGTTAATTTTTGTGTAAGGTGTAAGGAAGGGGTCCAGTTCCAGTTTTCTGCAGATGGCTAGCCAGTTTTCCCAACACCACTTATTAAATAGGGAATCCTTTCCCCATTGCTTATTTTTGTCAGGTTTGTCAAAGATCAGATGGTTGTAGATGTGTGGTATTATTTCTGAGGCCTCTGTTCTATTCCATTGGTTTATATATCTGTTTTGGTACCAGTACCATGCTGTTTTGGTTACTGTAGCCTTGTAGTATAGTTTGAAGTCAGGTAGTATGATGCCTTCAGCTTTGTTCTTTTTATTTAGGATTGTCTTAGCTATACCGGCTTTTTTTTTTGGCTCCATATGAAATTTAAAGCAGTTTTTTCTAATTCTGTGAAGAAAGTCAATATATAGCTTCATAGGGATAGCATTGAATCTATAAATTACTTTGGGCAGTATGGTCATTTTCATGATATTGATTCTTCCTATCCATGAGCATGGAATGTTTTTCCACTTGTTTGTGTCCTCTCTGATTTCCTTGAACAGTTGTTTGTAGCTCTCTTTGAAGAGGTCCTTCACATCCCCTGTAAGTTGGATTCCTAGGTATTTTATTTTCTTTGTAGCAATTGGGAATGGGAGTTCACTCATGATTTGGCTCTCTGTTTGTCTATTATTGGTGTATAGGAATGCTTGTGAATTTTTGCATATTGATTTGGTATCCTGAGACTTTGCTGAAGTTGCTTATCAGCTTAAGGAGATTTTGGGCTGAGATGATGGGATTTTCTAAAAATACAATCATGTCATCTGCAAAGAGAGACAATTTGACTTCCTCTCTTCCTATTTGAATACAAAGGGTAAAGGACTTCTTTCTCTTGCCTGATTGCCCTGGCCAAAACTTCCAACACTATGTTGAATAGGAGTGGTGAGAGAGGGCATCCTTGTCTTGTGCCGGTTTTCAAAGGGAATGCTTCCAGCTTGTACCCATTCAGTATGATATTGGCTGTGGGTTTGTCATAAATAGCTCTTGTTATTTTGAGATATGGTCCATTAATACCTAATTTATTGAGAGTTTTTAGCATGAAGGGGTGTTGAATTTTATCAAAGGCCTTTTCTGCATCTATTGAGATAATTATGTGGTTTTTGTGGTTGGTTCTGTTTATGTGATGGATTACGCTTTGTTTGGTGATTTGTGTATGTTGAACCAGTCTTGCATCCCAGTGATGAAGCTGACTTGATCCTGGTGGATAAGCTGGGTTTTTTGTTGTTGCTGTTTTTGATTTCTTCTTTTAGAGATGGAGACTTGCTGTGTCATCCAGCCTGGAGTGAAGCGGTGCGATCTCGGCTCACTGCAACATCCACATCCCAGGTTGAAGCAATTCTCCTGTCTCAGCCTTCTGAGTAGCTGGGACTACAGGTGCACACTGCCACGCCTGGCTAATTTTGTTTGTATTTTAGTAGAAATGGGGTTTCACCATGTTGTCCAGGCTGGTCATGAACTCCTGAGCTCAGGCAATCAGCCCGTCTCGGCCTCCCAAAGTGCTAGGATTAAAGCTGTAAGCCACCACGCCTGGCCGGATAAGCTTTTTGATGTGTTGCTGGATTCTGTTTGCCAGTATTTTATTGAGGATTTTCTTATCGATGTTCCTCAGGGATATTGGTCTGAAATTTTCTTTTTTTGTTGTGTCTTTGACAAGTTTTGGTATCAGGACGATGCCATAAAATGAGTTAGGGAGAATCCCCTCTTTTTCCATTGTTTGGAATAATTTCAGAAGGAATGGTACCAGCTTCTCTTTGTACCTCTGGTAGAATTCGGCTGTGAATCCATCTGTTCCTGGGCTTTTTTTGGTTGGTAGGCTATTAATTACTGCCTCAATTTCAGGACTTGTTATTGGTCTATTCAGGGATTCAACTTCTTCCTGGTTTAGCGTTGGGAGGGTGTATATGTCCAGGAATTTTTCCATTTCTTCTAGATTTTCTAGTTTATTTGCATAGAGGTGTTTATAGTATTCTTTGATAATAGTTTGTATTTCTGTGGGATCAGTGGTGATATCCCCGTTATCATTTTTTTATTGTGCCTACTTGATTCTTCTCTCTTTTCTTCTTTATTAGTCTGGCTAACCATCTATCTATTTTGTTAATCTTTAAAAAAACCAGCTCCTGGGTTTATTGATGTTTTTTGAAGGGTTTGTCATGTCTCTGTCTCCTTCAGTTCTGCTCTCATCTTAGTTATTTCTTATCTTCTGTTAGCTTTTGAATTTGTTTGCTCTTGCTTCTCTAGCTATTTTAATTGTGATGTTAGGGTGTCAATTTTAGATCTTTACCACTTTCTCCCCCAGGCATTTAGGGCTATAAATTTCCCCCTAAACACTACTTTAGCTGTGTCCCAGAGATTCTGATATGTTGTGTCTTTATTCTCATTGGTTTCAAAAAACTTATTTATTTCTGCTTTAATTTTGTTATTTACTCAGTAGTCATTCAGGAGCAGATTGTCCAGTTTCCATGTAGTTATGCAGTTTTGAGTGGGTTTCTTAATCCTGAGTTCTAATTTGATTGCACTGTCTGAGAGACTGTTTGTCACTGGCCTGAGAGACTGTTTGTATATCTATGTAACAAACCTGCACATTCTGCACATGTATCCCAGAGCTTAAAGTAAAAAAAAAAAAAAAAAATACCATCTCACACCAGTCAGAATTGTTAGTATTAAATAGTCAAAAAATAACATATGCTGTTGAGGCTGCAGCATAAGTTCTACATTATTTGGTGAAAATGTAAATTAGTTCAGTCACTGTGCAAAGCAGTTTGGAGATTTCTCAAAGAATTAAAAATATAACTACCACTTAGTCCAGCAATGTCAATTGGGTTGATATGCAAAAGAAAATAAATAATTGTACCAAAACCACATACGCACTCATATGTTTATCACAGCACTATTCACAAGAGCAAAGACATGGAATCAGCCTAAGGGCCCATCAACAGTGGACTGGATAAAGAAAATGTGGTACATATAAACCATGGAATACTAGGCAACCATGAGAAAGAATAAAGTAATGCCCTTTGCAGCAACATAGATGCAGCTGGAGGGCATTATCTTAAGTGACGACACAGAAATAGAAAACCAAATACTGCATATTTTCACTTATAAGTGGAATCTAAACACTGAGTACACATGGAGATAAAGATCGGAAATGGACTATGGTGACTCCAAGGGGAGAGAGAGAAGGATGGGGGAAAAGAACTAAAAAAGTGCCTATTGGGTATTATGCTCACTACTTGGATGACGCATTCAATTATACCCCAAACAGCACCATGCCCTGGTAGCAAACCAGCATGTATACCCCATGAATCTAAAGTAAAAAGTTGAAATTTTAAAAAATAAAGCAAAATATTTTCAGAAATATCTAAACTACCTTTTTTATATATCCATGAAATAAATACCAATTACAATTTTTAAGTAGGTTATATACTCTACTTTGAATTTGGAGAAAGGTACTCAGACTTAAGGGAATGGGGAAAGATTGCAGGGGGAAGGAAAAGAGGAGATATTCAATGAACCAATTCACTGAATAAACAACTTTGAGTGATTTTTAATTGGAGAAATTTTGCCCCCGCAGGGTATGTTTGGCAATGTCTAGAGGCGTTTGGTAGTCATACTCACTCTCTCTCTCTCTCTCTCTTCGTCTCTCTCTCTCTCTCCGTGTGTGTGTGTAAGAGACAGAGAGAGAGAGAGAAAGAGACTGACATGTAATAAGTAGAGGCCAAGAGATGTGATATGTGGTTAAACATCCTATTATGCACAGGACAACCCTCACAATGAAGTATTATCCTACCCAAAATGTCAATAATGCTTAGATTGAGAAACCCTGATAATTCAAACCTTTCCAGGCCCATAAGCAGACTTGACATTCACTTTTGCACTATTACAGCACAGAAGCCGACACCTGTTCTGATTAGCTTGAGATCTACCAGTTGTTAAATATTTTGAGTATCAATGACTTAATGGCAAAACTGAGACTGAGACCTATGCCGTAAGATTCCAATAATCATTTTTCTTACTATGACGCTACTTCATGTAATGGAGGTCGGTAGTGTTTATCCTGTATTTGTTTTGTAGGAAAGTAATAGCTTGTCATTGGCTTCGTATGAGGAAGGTAAAGATTTTGAGAAAGAAACTCATTTTGTTAGTAATGAATTTTTCTCTGGTCTTCTGCTCTATTGCTGTGTGCTGCACGTGAGAAGAATGAAAGCAAATGAGTAGTCACTTCTCTGAGCTCCAGCAAAGTCAGAAGGAGGTCTGTTCCTTGAGAGTTCTAGCTACTCTGCTTAAATAGCTTTTTGTGCTCTTATCATGCTGAGTATATTTCAGCACTGCAATATGTATTCTTTTCTTAATTTTGACTAACTATGGAAATGGGATTTTATGTCCTTGTATGCTTTCATTTGCCAGGTAATTCTTAATAATGGAACTAAATTTCACACCTATTAAGAAGTGAATAAGAACCCACTTGCGAATTAGACTCTCAAATCTGTTAATAACGCTTTGATCAGCAACAATTCACTGGATTTGAGTGAGGGTATCACTCTTTCCAATTCTTAAAAAGCAAATCCTTCTCTAAATTAAAACCGAAAATAAAATTTCAGTATCCAGCTCTTTTTTGCCTCTTTGTTCAAATTACATTGCAATTTGTTGTTATTGCTATCCTTGTCCCAAATGATCTCAACAGTAATAGCAAAATATTAAAAGATTTCAAAGAAAGAGGGGCAGAGAGAGATTGAGATGTAGGTCGGGGGAAAATATGGTAGAGTACCAGGTTCTGGCCTCATTCCCTAAATTAATTCATTAGGTTAAATGAGTAATTTAGTGAATAATAAGATTTATTAAACACAAGGATTTTTTTTTCCAGTGGGGTTTCAACCAACAGTTTCAGAACTGAAGACTAAATCCAATTCTCAATAAAATTTAAACTACAAAGTGCCCTTACTAATTGCATTTATTTTTTATTTTTAACTGCCACTGCCACTGCCTAGTTGAGGCTTCTATTACTCTTTAATTACAATAGCTTCTTTTTTTTTTTTTTTTTTTTTTTGACTGAGTCTCGCTCTGTCACTCAGGCTTGAGTGCACTGGCACGATCTTGGCTCACTGCAACCCCCACCTCTTGAGTTCAAGCAATTCTCCCTGCCTCAGCTTCCTGAGTAGCTGGGATAACAGGGGCCTGCCACCATGCCTGGCTAATTTTTGTATTTTTTAGTAGAGACGGGGTTTCACTATGTTGGTCAGGCTGGTGTTGAACTCCTGACCTCAGGTTATCCGCCTGCCTCAGCCTCCCAAAGTGCTAGCATTACAGATGTGAGCCACTGTGCCAGGCCTACAATAGCTTCTTAACATTCCATTTCCCTAGCCTGGAATTCAAGTCTTCCAACTTTAAGCTCCAGTCTAACCTCCAAAATTATGTGTTACATTGGTAACACCAACCTCTTGGAAGACATAGTATTGGTGTTAACTGTTGTCTTTCTCCCCATATTTAATATCTAAGAGGCCCTACCATCAGTGGGCACACATTTTCCCAGAATTTCATCTCTTCATAGTCCATGTAGCAGTAGCAATGTTTCATAGTCAATTAAAAATACCCCTTTGGGAGGCTGAGACGGGCAGATCACCTGAGGTCTAGAGTTCGAGACCAGCCTGACCAACATGGAGAAACCCCATATCTACTAAAAATACAAAATTAGCTGGGCATGGTGGCACATGCCTGTAATCCCAGCTACTTGGGAGGCTGAGGCAGGAGAATCGCTTGAACCTGAGAGGTGGACATTGCAGTGATCTGAGATCATGCCACTGCACACCAGCCTGGGCAACAAGAGCAAAACTGCATCTCAAAAAAAAAAAAAAAGAAAAGAAAAGAAAAAAAGAAAAATAAAAAACCTACCCCAGGATATCTGAGGGAAAATGGCAGAGAGGAGACAGGACTAACTTGCAGGTCCCACTCGGATGGACAGAGCAGCATGTGGAGACCCACATCATGAACTTTTGCTCCATGAACTACTGCAGGAACATGCCAGCAAAGCTGAGGGAATCCACAGACCCTTTGAAGGAGGTGGATTGCAGCTGCAGGCTCCATGGGACAGCTGAAGAACTGTGAGTTGGCTTGCTTTTTCAGCTGGGAGGCTTGTAGTTTGGGGCAAGTTCTCAGCCATGCTCATCAGCTGCCTGAAAATGAACTTGGTGCTCTTGGGAGGCACTGTGGGAGTAAGACTGGACTTTCAGGCAGTGGGCTGCATGGGAGGTGGGTGAGGCCTGTGGCTGCGGCTTTCCCCCACTTCTCTGGAGACCCACATGTGTAATGCAGCAGCCATAATCCTCCTCAGAACATAACTCCATTGGCCTGGGAACCACAACACCAAACCCCCACCCAAGGAGAGTGTGAGCTCAGGCCTGTCTAACCCTGCCCCCACCTGATGGTCTTTCTCTACCTGCTCTGGTAGCCGAAGACAAAGAACATAATTTCTTGGGAGCTCTAGGTCCCCACCCACTGCCTGACCTCTCTATACTGCCACAGTTGATGTACTTTTGAAAGCACCACCTCCTGCATGGAGGCCAACCAATACAAAACCAGCACACTTAACAAAAAATACAACCAAAGACCCTCATAGAGTCCGCTTTACTCCCCAGCTACCTCCACCAGAGCAGGTGCTAGTATCCACAGCTGAGAGACCTGAAGATAGATCACATAATAGGACTCTTTCCGGATACTCTCTGGTACTAGCAGAGCCTGGTAGCTCCGCTGGGTGCCTAGATCCAGAAGAGATATAACAATCACTTCCTGAGAGTTTGGCTCTCAGGAAGCCCTATCCCTAGGGAAAAGAAGAAAGCACCACATCAAGGGAGCACCCCATGGGATAAAGGAATCTGAAGAGCAGCCCTGAGTCCCAGATCTTCCCTCTGACATAGTCTAACCAAATGAAAAGGAACCACGAAACAATTCTGGTAATATGACAAAACAAAGTTTTTTACCAACCCCGAAAGATCACACGAGCTCACCAGCAATGGATCCAAACCAAGATAAAATCTCTGAATTGCCAGAAAAATAATTCAGAAGGTTGACTACTAAGTCAGTCAAGGAGGCACCAGAGAAAGGTGAAGTCCAACTTAAAGAAATCAATAAAATGATACAGGATATTAATGGAAAAATCTCTGGTGATATAGATAGCATAAATGAAAAACAAACACAACTTCTGGAAATGAAGAACACACTTAGAGAATTGCAAAATGCACTGGAAAGTCTCAGCAATAGAATCAAACAAGGAGAATAAAGAACTTCAGAGCTCAAAGACAAAGCTTTAGAATTAACCCAATCCAACAAAGACAACTAAAAAAGAATTTAATAAAATGAACAAAGCCTCCAAGAAGTTTGGGATTATGTTAAATGACCAAACCTAAGAATAATTGATGTTCCCAAGGAAGAAGATAAATCTAAAAGTTTGGAAAACATATTTGAGGGAATAATTGAGGAAAACATACCTGGCCTTGCTAGTAATCTAGACATCCAAATACAAGAAGCTCAAAGAACACCTGGAAAATTTATTGCAAAAAGTTCATCATCTAGGCACACAGTCATCAGGTTATCTGAAGTACAGACAAAGGAAAGAATCTTAAGAGCTCTGAGGCAAAAGAATCAGGTAACCTGTAAAGGAAAACCTATCAGATTAACAGCAGATTTCTCAGCAGAAAGCCTGCAAGCAAGAAGGGATTGGGGTCCTATCTTTAGCTTCCTTAAAACAATTATCAGCCAAGAATTTTGGATCTGGCAAAACAAGGCTTCATAAATGAAGGAAAGACAGTCTTTTTCTGACCAACAAATACTGACAGAATTTGCCACTACCAAGCCAGCACCAC
This sequence comes from Pongo pygmaeus, assembly GCF_028885625.2. Taxonomy (NCBI): domain Eukaryota; kingdom Metazoa; phylum Chordata; class Mammalia; order Primates; family Hominidae; genus Pongo; species Pongo pygmaeus. The sequence goes on from NC_072380.2 coordinate 102,836,896, forward strand.
AAGTACTGCTGAAGGGAACTATAAATCTTGAAACAAAGCTTTGAAATACAACAAAATAGAATCTCCCTACAGCGTAAATCTTACAGGTCCTATAAAACAATAACACAATGAAAAAAAGCCAAGGTATTCAGGCAACAAATAGTATGATTAATAGAATAATAATAGTACCTCACATCTCAATACTAACGTTGAACGTAAATGGTCTAAATATTCCACTTAAAAGATACAGAATGGCAGAATGGATAAGAATTAACCAACCAAGTATATGCTGTCTTCGAGAGACTCACTTAATACATAAGGACTCACATAAGGTAAAGTGGTGGAAAAGATATTTCATGCGAACGGACACCAAAAGCAGGCAGGAGTCACTATTCTTATATCAGATAAAACAAACTTTAAGGCAAAAGCAGTTTAAAAAGACAAAGAATATTATATAATGATAAAAGAACTCGTCCAACAGGACAATATCACAATTCTAAATACAGATGTACCTAACACTGGAGCTCACAAATTTATAAAAAAATTACTACTAGACCTACGAAATGAGATAGACAGCAACACAATAATAGTGGGGAACTTCAATACTCCACTGACAGCACTAGACAAGTCATCAAGAGAGAAAAAGTCAACAAGAAAACAATGGACTTAAATTATACCCTACAACAAATGGACTTAACAGATATAAACAGAACATTCTACCCAACAACTGCAGAATATGCATTCTATTCAATAGCACATGAAACATTTTCCAAGACAGACCATGTTATAGGCTACAAAACAAGTCTCAACAAATTTAAGAAAATCGAAATTATAGCAAGTACTCTCAGACCTCAGTGGAATAAAATTGGAAATCAACTCCAAAAGGAACCCTCAAAACCAAGCAAATATGTGGAAATTAAATAACCTGCTCCTGAATGATCACTGGGTCAACAACGAAATCCAGATTTATTTGAGCTGAATGATAATAGTGACACCTCCGGGATACAGCAAGGCAGTGCTAAGAGGAAAGTTCATAGCATATTTCATGCCTACATCAAAAAGTCTGAAAGATCACAAATAGACAATCTAATGTCACACCTCAAGGAACTAGAGAAATAAGAACAAACCAAACCCAAGCACAGCAGAAGAAAAGAAATAACCAAGATCAGAGCAGAACTAAATGAAATTGAAACAAAAAAAAATACGAAAGATAAATGAAACAAAAATGCTGGTCTTTGGAAAAGATAAATAAAACTGATAGACCACTAGCTAAATTAACCAAGAAAAGAAGAGAGAAGATCCAAATAAGCTCAATTAGAAAAAAAATGGGAGATATTACAACTGCTACCACAGAAATACCAAAGATCATTCAAAGCTACTATGAACAGCTTTATGCGCATAAACTAGAAAACCTAGAGGAGATGGATAAATTCCTGGAAATGCACAACTCTCCTAAATTAAGCCAGGAAGAAATAGACACTCTGAACAGACCAATATCAAGCAGTGAGATTGAAATGGTAATTAAAAAGTTACCAGCAGAAAAAAGTCCAGGACCAGACAGATTCACAGATAAATTTCATCACACATTCAGAGAAGAATTGGTACCAATCCTATTGCCACTCTTCCAAAAGATATAGAAAGAGGGAATCCTCCCTAAATTATTTGATGAAACCAGTATCACCCTAATACCAAAACCAGGAAAGGACATAAGAGAAAAAGAAAACTACAGACAAATATCCCTGGTGAACATAGGTGCAAAAATCCTCAACAAATTACTAGCTAAGTGAATCCAACAGCATATCAGAAAGATAATCCACCATGATCAAGTACGTTTCAAACCAGGGATGCAGGGATGGTTTAACATATGCAAGTCAATAAGATACACCACATAAACAGAATTAAAAACAAAAATCAGATGATCATCTTAATAGATGCAGAAAAAGCATTTGACAAAATCCAGCATCCCTCTATGATTAAAACCATCAGCAGCATCAGCATAGAAAGGACATAGAAAGGACATACCTTAAGGTAATAAATGCCATCTATAACAAACCCACAGCCAACATTATACTAAATGGGGAAAAGATGAAAGCATTCCCCTTGAGAATTGTAACAAGACAAAGATGCCCACTTTCTTTATTATTATTATTATTATACTTTAAGTTTTAGGGTACATGTGCACAACATGCAGGTTTGATACATAGGTATACATGTGCCATGTTGGTTTGCTGCACCTATCAACTGGTCACTTACATTAGGTATCTATCCTAATGCTATCCCTCCCCCAGCTCCCCACCCCCCAACAGGCCCTGGTGTGTGATGTTCCCCGCCCTGTGTCCAAGTATTCTCATTGTTCAATTCCCACATGTAAGTGAGAACATGCAGTGTTTGGTTTTCAGTTCTTGTGATAGTTTGCTGAGAATGATGGTTTCCAGCTTCATCCATGTCCCTGCAAAGGAGATGAATGCATCCTTTTTTATGGCTGCATAGTATTCCATGGTGTTATATGTGCCACATTTTCTTAATCTGGTCTATCATTGATGGACATTTGGGTTGGTTCCAAGTCTTTGCTATTGTGAATAGGGCTGCAATAAACATACGTGTGCATGTGTCTTTATAGCAGCATGATTTATAATCCTTGGGTATATACCCAGTAATGGGATGGCTGAGTCAAATGGTATTTCTAGTTCTAGATCCTTGAGGAATTGCCACACTGTCTTACACAATGGTTGAACTAATTTACACTCCCACCAACAGTGTAAAAGTGTTCCCATTTCTCCACATCCTCTCCAGCATCTATTGTTTCCTGACTTTTTAATGATTGCCAATCTAACTGGTATGAGATGGTATCTCATAGTGGTTTTGATTTGCATTTCTCTGATGACCAGTAATGATGAGCATTTTTTCACATGTCTGTTGGCTGCACAAATGTCTTCTTTTGAGAAGTGTCTGTTCATGTCTTTGCCAACTTTTTGATGGGGTTATTTTTTTCTTGTAAATTTGTTTGAGCTCCTTGTAGATTCTGGATATTAGCCCTTTGTCAGATGGGTAGATTGCAAAAATTTTCTCCCATTTTTTAGGTTGCTGGGTCACTCTGATGGTAGGTTCTTTTGCTGTGCAGTAGCTCTTTAGTTTAATTAGATCCCATTTGTCTATTTTGGCTTTTGTTGCCATTGCTTTTGGTGTTTTAGTCATGAAGTCCTTGCCCATGCCTATGTCCTGAATGGTATTGTCTATGTTTTCTTCTAGGGTTTTTATGGTTTTAGGTCTAATATTTAAGTCTTTAATCCATCTTGAATTAATTTTTGTATACGGTATGAGGAAGGGATCCAGATTCAGCTTTCTACATACAGCTAGCCAGTTTTCCCAGCACCATTTATTAAATAGGGATTCCTTTCCCCATTTCTTGTTTTTGTCAGGTTTGTGAAAGATCAGATGGTTGTAGATGTGTGGTGTTATTTCTGAGACCACTGATCTGTTCCATTTGTCTATATATCTGTTTTGGTACCAGTACCATGCTGTTTTGGTTACTGTAGCCTTGTAGTATAGTTTGAAGTCAGGTAGCATGATGCCTCCAGCTTTGTTCTTTTTGCTCAGGATTGTCTTGGCAATGAAGGCTCTTTTTTGGTTCCATATGAACTTTAGTTTTTTCCAATTCTGTGAAGAAAGTCATTGGTAGCTTGACAGGGATGGCATTGAATCTATAAATTACCTTGAGCAGTATGACCATTTTCATGATATTGATTCTTCCTATCCATGAGCATGGAACGTTCTTCCATTTGTTTGTGTCCTCTTTTATTTCGTTGAGCAGTAGTTTGTAGCTCTCCTTGAAGAGGTCCTTCCCATCCCTTGTAAGTTGCATTCGTAGGTATTTTATTCTCTTTGTAGCAATTGTGAATGGGAGTTCACTCATGATTTGGCTCTTTGTCTGTTACTGGTGTATAGGAATACTTGTGAATTTTCCACATTGATTTTGTATCCTGAGACTTTGCTGAAGTTGCTTATCAGCTTAAGGAGATTTTGGGCTGAGACAGTGGGGTTTTCTAGATATACAATCATGTCATCTGCAAACAGGGACAATTTGACTTCCTCTTTCCCTAACTGAATACCCTTTATTTCTTTCTCCTGCCTGATTGCCCTGGCCAGAACTTCCAACACTATGTTGAATAGGAGTGGTGAGAGAGGGCATCCCTGTCTTGTGCCAATTTTCAAAGGGAATGCTTCCAGTTTTTGCCCATTCAATATGATATTGGCTGTGGGTTTGTCATAAATAGCTCTTATTATTTTGAGATACATCTCATTAATACCTAATTTATTGAGAGTTTTTAGCATGAAGGGCTGTTGAATTTTATCGAAGGTCTTTTCTGCATCTATTGAGATAATCATGTGGTTTTTGTCATTGGTTCTGTTTATGTGACGGATTATGTTTTTTGATTTGTGTAAGTTGAACCAGCTTTGCATCCCAGAGATGAAGTCGACTTGATCTTGGTGGATAAGCTTTTTGATGTGCTGCTGGATTCAGTTTGACAGTATTTTATTGAAGATTTTCGCATCGATGTTCATCAGAGATATTGGTCTAAAATTATCTTTTTTTAAATTGTGTCTCTGTCAGGCTTTGGTATCAGGATGATGCTGGCCTCATAAAATGAGTTAGGGAGGATTCCCTCTTTTTCTATGGATTAGAATAGTTTCAGAAGGAATAGTACCACCTCCTCTTTGTACCTCTGGTAGAATTCGGCTGTGAATGCTTCTGGTCCTGGACTCATTTTGGTTGGTAGGCTATTCATTGCTGCCTAAATTTCAGAGCCTGTTATTGGTCTATTCAGAAATTCAACTTCTTCCTGGTTTAGTCTTGGGAGGGTATATGTGACCATGAATTTATCTATTTCTTCTAGATTTTCTAGTTTATTTGCATAGAGGTGTTTACAGTATTCTCTGATGGTAGTTTATATTTCTGTGGGATCAGTGGTGATATCCCCTTTCTTATTTTTTATTGCATCTGTTTGATTCTTCTCTCTTTTCTTCTTTATTAGTCTTGCTAGCAGTCTATCAATCTTGTTGATCTTTTCAAAAAAACACCTTCTGGATTCATTGATTTTTTTGAAGTGTTTTTTGTGTCTCTATCTCTTTCAGTTCTGCTCTGATCTTAGTTATTTCTTGCCTTCTGCTAGCTTTTGAATTTGTTTGCTTTTGCTTCTCTAGTTCTTTTAACTGTGATGTTAGGGTGTCGATTTTAGGTCTTTCCTGCTTTCTCTTGTGGGCATTTAGTGCTATAAATTTCCCTCTACACACTGCTTTAAATGTGTCCCAGAGATTCTGGTATGTTGTGTCTTTGTTCTCATTAGTTTCAAAGAACATCTTTATTTCTGACTTCATTTCGTTATTTACCCAGTAGTCATTCAGGAGCAGATTGTTCAGTTTCCATGTAGTTGTGCGGTTTTGAGTGAGTTTCTTAATCCTGAGTTCTAGTTTGATTGCACTGTGGTCTGAGAGACAATTTGTTGTGATTTCTGTTCTTTTATATTTGCTGACGAGTGTTTTACTTCCAATTATGTGGTCAATTTTAGAATAAGTGCAGTGTGGTGCCGAGAAGAATGTATATTCTGTTGACTTAGGGTGGAGATTTCTGTAGATGTCTATTAGGTCTGCTTGGTGCAGAGGTGAGTTCAAGTCCTGCATATCTTTGCTAACCTTTTGTCTCGTTGATAAGCCTAATATTGACAGTGGGGTGTTAAAATGTCCCATTATTATTGTGTAGGTGTCTAAGTCTCTTTGCAGGTCTCTAAGGACTTGCTTTATGAATCTGGGTGCTCCTGTATTGGGTACATATATATTTAGGACAGTTAGCTCTTCTTGTTGAATTGATCCCTTTACCATTATGTAATGGCCTTCTTTGTCTCTTTTGATCTTTGTTGGTTTAAAAGTCTGTTTTACCAGAGACTAGGATTGCAACCCCTGCTTTTTTTTGCTTTCCATTTGGTTGGTAGATCTTCCTTCATCCCTTTATTTTGAGCCCATGTGTGTCTCTGCACATGAGATGGCTCTCCTGAATACAGCACACTGATGGGTCTTGACTGTTTATCCAATTTGCCAGTCTGTGTCTTTTAATTGGGCCATTTAGCCCATTTACATTTAAGGTTAATATTGTTATGTGTGAATTTGATCCTGTCATTATGATGTTAGCTGGTTATTTTGCCCATTAATTGATGCAGTTTCTTCATAGCATCGACAAATTTTACCATTTGGCATGTTTTTGCAGTGGCTGGTACGGGTTGTTTCTTTCCATGTTTAGTGCTTCCTTAAGGAGCTCTTGTAAGGCAGACCTGGTGGTAACAAAATCTCTCAGCATTTGCTTGTCTGTAAAGGATTTTGTTTCTCCTTCACTTATGAAGCTTAGTTTGGCTGGATATGAAATTCTGGGTTGAAAATTCTTTTCTTTAAGAACATTGAATATTGGCCCCCACTCTCTTCTGGCTTGTAGGGTTTCTGCTGAGAGATCCACTGTTAGTCTTATGGGCTTCCCTTTGTGGGTAACCTGACCTTTCTCTCTGGCTGCCCTTAACATTTTTCCTTCATTTCAACCTTGGTGAATCTGACAATTATGTGTCTTAGTGTTGCTCTTCTTGAGGAGTATCTTTGTGGTGTTCTCTGTATTTCCTGAATTTGAATGTTGGCCTGTCTTGCTAGGTTGGGGAAGTTCTCCTGCATAATATCCTGCAGAGTGTTTTCCAATTTGTTTCCATTCTCCTCATCACTTTCAGTACACCAATCAAACTTAGATTTGGTTTTTTCACATAGTCCCATATTTCTTGGAGGCTTTGTTCATTTCTTTTTACTCTTTTCTCTAAACTTGTCTTCTCACTTTATTTCATTAATTTGATCTTCAATCACTGATACTCTTTCTTCCACTTGATCGAATCGGCTATTGAAGCTTGTGCATGTGTCACAAAGTTCCTGTGCCATGGTTTTCAGCTACATCAGGTCATTTAAGTTCTTCTCTACACTGTTTATTCTAGTTAGCCATTCATCTAACCTTTTTTCAAGGTTTGTAGCTTCCTTGCAATGAGTTCGAACATGCTCCTTTAGCTCAGAGAAGTTTGTTATTACCAACCTTCTGAAGCCTACTTCTGTCAACTCGTCAATGTCATTCTCCATCCAGTTTTGTTCCATTGCTGGCAAGGAGCTGCGATCCTTTGGAGGAGAAGAGGTGCTCTGGTTTTGAGAATTTTCAGCTTTCCTGTTCTGGTTTCTCCCCGTCTTTGTGGTTTTTATCTACATTTGATCTTTGATGATGGTGACCTACAGATGGGGTTTTGGTGTAGGTGTCCTTTCGGTTGATGTTGATGCTATTCCTTTCTGTTTGTTAGTTTTCATTCTAACAGTCAGGTCCCTCAGCGGCAGGTCTGTTGGAGTTTGCTGGAGGTCCACTCCAGATCCTGTTTGCCTGCAAATATTGCAGAGCACCAAATATTGCTTTCTGATCCTTCCTCTGGTAGCTTTGTCTCAGAGGGGTACTTGGCCATGTGAGGTGTCAATCTGCCACTACTCGGGGGTGCCTCCCAGTTAGGCTACTCGGGGTTGAGGGACTCACTTGAGGAGGCAGTCTGTCTGTTCTCAGAGCTCCAACACCATGCTGGGAGAACCACAGCTCTCTTTGGAGCTGTCAGACAGGGACGTTTAAGTCTGCAGAAGTTGTCTGCTGTCTTTTGTTCAGCTATGCTCTGCCCACAGAGGTGGAGTCTATAGAGGGAGAAGGCCTTGCTGAGCTGCGGTGGGCTCCGCCATGTTCGAGCTTCCTGGCTACTTTGTTTACCTACTCAAGCCTCAGCAATGGTGGATGGCCCTCCCCTAGCCAGGCTGCCACCCCAAAGTTCGATCTCAGACTACTCTGCTAGCAGTGAGCAAGGCTCCGTGGGCGTGGGACCTGCTGAGCCAGGCACAGGAGAGAATCTTCTTGTCTGCCAGTTGCTAAGACCTTGGGAAAAGCACAGTATTTGGCAGAAGTGTCCCATTTTTCCAGGTACAGTCTGTCACGGCTTCCCTTGGCTAGGAAAAGGAAATCCCCTGATCCCTTGCACTTCCTGGGTAAGGCAACACCCTGCCCTGCTTCGACTCACCCTCCATGGGCTGCACCCACTGTCCAACCAGTCCCAATGAAATGAACCAGGTACCTCAGTTGCAAATGCAGAAATCACCCATCTTCTGCATTGATCACACTGGGAGCTGCAGACCAGAGCTTTTCCTATTTGGCCATCTTGGAACAGAGCCAAAGATGCCCACTTTCATCACTTCTATGCAACACAGTACTAGAAGTCCTAGCCAGAGCAATTGGACAAGAGAAAGAAATCAAGAGCATCCAGATCTGTAAACAGGAATTCAAACTGTTGCTATTTGCTGATGATATAATTGTATAACTAGAAAACCCTAAAGACTCATTCAAAAAGCTCCTAGAATTGATAAATGAATTCAGCAAAGTTTCAGGATACAAAATTAATGTACACAAATCAGTAGCCCTGCTATACACCAACAGTGACCAAGCTGAGAATCAAATTAAGAACTCAACCTGTTTTACAATAGCTGCAGAAAACCAAACCAAAATAAAACTTAGAAATATACCTAACCAGGGAGGTGAATGACTTCTACAAGGAAAACTACAAAACACTGCTGAAATAAATCATAGATGACACAAATGAAAACACATCCCATGCTCAGAGATGGGGAGGATGAATATTGTGAAAATGACCATACTTTCAAAAGCAGTCTACAAATTCAATGCAATTCCCATCAAAATACCACCATCATTGTTCACAAAACTAGAAAAAACATCCTAAAATTCATATGAAACCAAAAAAGTTCCTGCATAGCCAAAGTAAGCCTAAGCAAAAAGAATAAATCTGGAGGCATTATATTACCCAACTTTAAACTATTCTAGAAGGCCGTAGTGACCAAAACAGCATGGTATTGGTATAAAAACAGGCATATAGACCAACGAAACAGAACAGAGAACCCAGAAGTAAAGCCAAACGCTTATAGTAAACTGTTCTTCGACAAAGGAAACAGAAACATAAAGTGGGGAAAGGACACCCTATTCAACAAATGGTGCTGGGATAATTGGCAAGCCACATGTAGAAGAATTTAACTGGAATCTCATCTCTCACCTTATTCAAAAATAAACTCAAGATGGATCAAAAAATTAAATCTAAGACATGAAACCATAACAATTCTAGAAAATAACATTGGAAAAACCCTTCTAGACTTTGGCTTAGGCAAAGACTTCATGACCAAGAATCCAAAAGCAAATGCAACAAAAACAAAGATGAATAGATGGAACCTAATTAAACCTAAAAGCTTTTGTACAGCCAAAGAAATAATCAGCAGAGTAAGCAGACAACCCACCGAGTGGGAGAAGATCTTTGCAATCTACACATCCAACAAAGGACTAATATCCAGAATCTACAAGGAACACAAACAAATTAGCAAGATAAAAACAAACAATCCCATCAAAAAGTGGGCTAAGGACATGAATGACAGTTCTCAAAAGAAGATATACAAATGGCTAGCAAACCTGAAAAAAATGCTCAACATCACTAATTATTGGGGAAATCCAAATCAAAACCACACTGCAATACCACCTTACTCCTGCAAGAATGGCCATAATAAAAAAATTTAAAAATAATAGATGTAGGCATGGATGTGGTGAAAAAGGAACAATTTTACATTGTAGGTGGGAATGTAAACTAGTATAACCACTATGGAAAACAGTGTGGAGGTTCCTTAAATAACTAAAAGTAGATCTACCATTTCATCTACTTTTCCCAATCCTACTCCTGGGTATCTACCCAGAGGAAAAGGGGTCATTATACAAAAAAGATACCTGCACACACATGTTTATAGCAGCAAAATTTGCAATTGCAAAATATAGAACCAGCCCAAATGCCTATCAGTAAACAAGTGCATAAAGAAAATGTGGTATATATACATACCATGGAATACTACTCATCCATAAAAACGAGTGAAATAATGGCATTTGCAGCAACCTGGATGGAATTGGAGACCATTATTCTAAGTAACTCAGGAATGGAAAACCAAAAATTATATGTTCTCACTAAAAAGTGGGAGCTAAGTTGTGAGGATGAAAAGGCAAACAAATGATACAGTAAACTTGGGGACTTGGGGAAAGTGTAGGAGGGGAGTGAGGGATAAAAGACTACACATTGGGTACAGTGTATACTGCTCAGGTGATGGGTGCACCAAAATCTCAGAAATCACCACTAAAGAATTTATTTATGTAACCAAACACCACCTGATCCTCAAAAATCTATTGAAATTTTCTGGGGTAAAAATATCTCAGAAAAGTCCAGCATTATCTAGGTAAGGAAATACTTGTCCTTCCAGTTAACCAATTGCCCTCTCCATTGTGACCTCTCCAACAGGAACATATCTTTCTTTCTGGAGCCTTGACCAAATTTCCCAGGCATCTTAGTGTATAGACAATAATGTCTTTTATGCCTTGCACATAGTTTCACACTGATTAATAACAAATTCTTAATATAAATCATTATCATTCTTTTTTCCTCAGCTTTATTAAAGTATAATTGACAAATTAAATTGTATATATCTAAGGTATAAAATGTAATGTTTTGATATATCCGTATACGATTAAATGAGTACCATAATTAACATATTGATCACCTCATTTTGTTACCATATGTGGTGCGTGTGTGTGTGTGTGTGTGTGTAGTGAGAATATTTAAGATCTACTGTCTTAGAAGAATAAAACTGGATCCCTGTCTCTCACCATATAGAAAAATTAACTCCAGATGGATTAAAGACTTACATTTAAGAAGTGAAACCACAAAATTTGTAGAAAAAACCTAGGAAAAACTCTTCCGGACATTGGCTTAGGCAAAGAATTAATGAGTTAGACCCTAAAGGCAAATGCAAGAAAAACAAAAATAAAGAACTAGTTCTTAATCAAACTAAAAAGCTCCTCCACAGCAAAAGAAATAATCAACAGAGTAAATAAACTGCCTGCAGAATGGGAACAATTATTCCCAGAGTATGCATCTGACAAACAACTAACATCCAGAATCTACAAGGCACTCAAATAAATCAGCAAGAAAAAAAATAATCCCTTTAAGAAGTGGGCAAATGATATGAACAGACATTTTTCAAAAGAAGATATACAAATGGCCAATAAACCTATGAAAAAAATGTTCAACATCATTCATCACCAGGGGAATGCAAATTAAAAACACAATGAGGTCAGGTGCAGTGGCTCATACCTGTAATCCCAGCACTTAGGGAGGCCGAGATGGGTAGACCGCTAGAGATCAGGAGTTTGAGACCAGTCTGGTCAACATGGGGAAACCCTATCTCTACTAAAAACATAAAAAATTAGCTGGGAGGCAACAGCATAAAGATTTAAACTTTAGTAGATATCCCGTTCTTTGGTAGAAAATTCCCATAGTCTGTATTCAAGAAGTGCCTAAAAATGGATTTGTTGATTTTAAGCCCATCTAATAAATTATATGTATTTTCTATGGTATTGTATGGCTTGTCTTAACTGATGACACAGCCTAGAGGGTTTCTGTCACAATTTGTGCTTTATTTGAATACAAAGTCTTTTTTTTTTGTTGTTGTTGTTGTTGTTTTAGACAGAGTCTCACTTTGTCGCCCAGGCTGGAGTGCATTGGCACAATCTCAGCTCACTGCAACCTCTGCCTCCTGGGTTTACGCCATTGTCCTGCCTCAGCCTCCTAAGTAGCTGGGACTGCAGGCGCCTGCCACCACGCCCAGCTAATTTTTTGTATTTTTAGTAGAGACGGGGTTTCACCATGTTAGCCAGGATGGTCTCAATCTCCTGACTTCGTAATCCTCCCAACTCAGCCTCCCAAAGTGCTGGGATTACAGGTGTGAGCCACCACGCCTGGCCTGAATAAAAAGTCTTGAAATTGAAGATATTCACCTAACCCTCAACAAACTATGATGTAATGAAGTACGACTCACACCATTTTGTCTCTTTCCTAATACAAATAGGTCCCTGGCATTAGTTCATGCCGAGACTAGAAAACTGAACCCTACTACTGTTTTTTTAAAACAGTTTTAACAGAAAATTAAACTGTATGTTTGAAATCATAAGTAAAAGTTTGTTGCTTGCATAAGAGTAGTCTCTTGATTCTCATAGTTAGTGGTAATTTTGTGTCATATCATTTAGATGTTGAGCCATTTCATTTGTGCATGCATATATGTGCCCAAATTCCTACTCTTTGTTAGATTCTGCTTATAAATCAAACTAACAGAATCTGAATACATTTATCATATATTCTCCAGGGTTTCTCTTAACAGACTGTAGAGTGGGGCAAAGCTTGATTGTATTTTCAGTGATGTATAATTACATTGTTTCATGTTAAAATCATCGTGCACGGAAAGTGAAATGTGCGCATGATTTTTAATTATTTTAATATGTACTATACCCTTCCCCTAAACTTCTTTCATTGATGATACACAGAATTCCTCTATTTTTGCTTGAAAATAGTCCTTTAGATTGGAGTAGCCTTTTCTTACATCCCTCTATGGTTCCATGAGATGAGGTGATACCTGCAAAGCACTTTTAAAGATTTTTTTTAGGCTAATGTCCAAGATACAGCATTGAGGAGGCAGCTATGTCTAATGAGGGCTCTCTTGGTTGCTAGAGATGAGAGAAATGTATACTAACCATTTTAATTTGTACTTAAAATACATTTTACTTATTGATTTTAAATATGACAAATTCTTCTTGTAGATATTAATCTTTCTTGTTTATCATATTGTCCTAGAGAAGCCTAGATAAAAATGGGTTCTACCTAGTCTCTTTGTATAACACCTTCCCCCCTCCCTTCCCCATCCCTGCCAATTGGACTCTATGTATATTGACAAGCAAATAAGAAAACCTTAGGTTTCTTGTATTTGAATTTCCAAAACAATAAAAGGTTTTGACTCAAGATTTGCATTCAAGAAGAGGCAGAAATTTTGTCTCATCTTTTTATCATTTTGTGAACTTGTGTTTCTCTGTATGCTAAGAAAATTTTACACACAAGGAATGTTTGAAAAAGTGAGAATTTTAGAGTGCTTGGGTGGTTTTTATTTGGTCAGTGCTGATGTGTTAGGTGTCTAGGGAAATAATGCTTCAGGACCTTTTTGACAACACAGATTCATGAATGACTGGGGGATATTTATGTTTGTGCCGAGAAAAGGGAGGGAGTGGGCAGGTTGGAGTGGGGACCTTTCCATTGAAAGCAGTGCAGTCAACTGTTTTGTAGATGTGTTTTTTCATTATACTTGTAACAATGTTCTTGTGTCCATAATTGACTGAAATGTCAAGCTCCAGGAATGCAAAGTGTTTATCAGTTGACCACAAGTAGAACCTTGTTGATTATGAAATGGAAGAATAATGTCAAGGTAGTTGGGGTAAAATAACAAATAAGATTTTACTGGTGAATTTCCATGCTTAATATGTACATTAACCTCTTTTTAAGTTGCATGTTAATCTGGTATAACGTATTGTCTCTGGTTTATGCTTTTGAGTAAAAATGAAAAAAAAAAAGACTCGAGTTACAATTGTTACTCTATTATGTACTATTACATTTATCTTTTCTTTTAGAAAGGGTTAATTATGATTACTATTCACACCAAAAAAACCAATTAGCTGGGAATGGTGGCACATGCCTATAATCCCAGCTACTTGGGAGGCTGAGGGAGGAGAATTGCTTGAACATTGCTTGGACCTGATTCAAGCAATTCTCCATAGCCCCACTGCACTCCAGCTTGGGTAACAAAGTGAGACTCCATCTCAAAAACAAACAAACAAACTAACAAAAAACACAATGAGGTACCACCATACCCCAATCAGAATAGCCATTATTAAAAAGTCAAAAAACAATAGATGGTGCAGATGTGGTAAAAAGAGAACACTTACACACTGTTGGTAAGAATGTGTATTAATACAACCTCTGTGGAAAAGAGATGTCTCAAAATAACTAATAGTAGATATACCATTTGACCCAGCAATCCTACTAGTGGGTATCTACCCACAGGAAAATAAGTCATTATATCAAAAAGACTGGACAATTCATACATGTAACCAAAAAACACTTGTAACCCTAAAGCTATTGAAATTTAAAAAATTATTTTGCTACAAACTAGCATTTAATCTCCAAACTTAAAATAAAAAATACAATTTAAAAATATACTCACTTAACAAATTTCAAGTATATAATACAGTATTATTAACTGTCGTCACCATGCTGTACATTAGATCTGCAGAATGTATTCATCCTGTCTAACTTAAACTTTGTACCCTCTCCCAACATCTCTCCAACAACCCACCTGCAGCCCCTAATAACCACCATTCTACTTTCTGCTTCTGTGAGTTCATCTTTTTTTGGATTTTACATAAAAGTGAGATCACGCAGTATGTCTTTTCATGCTTGGCTTATTTCACTAAATGTTCCTCAGGTTCCTCCATGTTGTCACAAATGACAGGATTTCCTTTTTTAAGGCTGAGCAGTGTTCCATCATGTATATATATACACACACACCATATTTTCCTTTTCCATTCATTCATCAATGGACACCTGGGTTATTTCCATATCTTGCCTATTGTGAATACAACACAAGTCCCAGAACTGAAGTCTAAAACTAGAAGAAAACATAGGCAAAAAACCTATTGACATTGATCTGGGCAACGATTTCTTAGCTGTAACACCGAAAGCACGGGCAACAAAAGCAAACAGACAAATGAGACTGTGTCAAACTAAAAAGCTCCTCAAGGCAAAGGAAACAATCAACGGAAGGCAGAGACAATCTACAGAATGGGAGAAATATATCTGGAAATAATGTATCTGATAAAGGGTCAATATCCCAAATATATAAGGAATGCAAACAACTCAATAGCAAGAAAGCGAATCACCTGATTCGAAAATCAAAGGACAAAAATAGACATTTCCCAAAAGAAGTACAAATGGCCAGCAGGTATATGAAAAAATGTTGTATCATTTATGTCAGAGAAATGCAAATCAAAACCACAATGAGATATCACTTCACACCTATTAGAATGGCTGCTATAAAAAAGACAAAAGGTAACAACTGTTGGCAAGGATATGGAAAAAAAAGAACACTTTTACGCTGTTGGTAGAAACGTTCATCGGTAAAGCCATTAGAGAAAACTGGGTAGAGATTCCCCAAAAATAAAAATATATATATACCTACCATATAACTTAGCAACCCTACTTCTGGGAATATATCCAAAGGAATTGAAATCAGCATGTTGAAAAGATACCTGTATTTTCATTCTCATTCTTTAAGTTGTAAGGCTTACAATATTAAGAAAATGATCATGCAATTGTGCAAATAATTGGATGAAAAAATGTTTCACTACAATTATTTGCATAATACTATTACCTATTTCTAAACCATTTGGTTGGATTATAGATGTTTACCCTCATGATTTTTTTAAATCATTAGAGAATCAACAGAATAAAATAGGCCTTTTATTTATGAAATAAAATGGTAAAAACAGGCTTTATGGAGAAACCTAAAGGGACAGAATTTCCTTCCCACTTACTGTATCTCGCATGCATTCAAACTAAACACCCCTTCATCTACAAATAGATTGTTTTCATGGGACTAATGTGATCAGTAGGTTTTCTTTAAAAATATTTTCATTCTTTGAAGCTAGAAAATAAAGATAAAACTGAGCATAAAACGCAAATTAAGAAAATTATATTTCCCATCATCCTATTTAAGATTTCTCCATTAAAAAAAATGAGTATGTGCCCAGGCGTGGTGGCTTACACCTGTAATCCCTGGACTTTGGGAGGCTGAGGCAGGTAGATCACCTGATCAGGAGTTTGAGACCAGCCTGGCCAACATGATGAAACCCCATCTCTACTAAAGATACAAAAAATTAGCTGGGTGTGGTGGTGAGTGCACCTATAATCCCAGCTACTCAGGAGGCCGAGGCAGGAGAATCGCTTGAACCCAGGAGGCGGAGATTGCAGTGAGCCGAGATCGCACCACTGCTGGGCAACAAGAACAAAACTCCATCTCAAAAAAAAAAAAAAAAAAAAAAAAAAGATAAAAGAAAAAAAATTGAGAATGTATAGAGAAAATTCTTTTCTCCTTCCAGAGGGCATGTTTCCCCAGGAGTTTTGGAGAAGGGGATCAAGCCATGAGTTTGCTTTGGCAATGGTATGCTTGAAAAGAAAGGAAAGGCGCGGTGGCTCATGCCTGTAATCTCAAAACTTTGAGAGGCCGAGGAAGGTGGATCACCTGAGGTCAGGAGATCGAGACCAGCCTGGCCAACATGGTGAAACCCCGTCTCTACTAAAAATACAAAAATTAGCTGGGCATGTTGGTGCAGGCCTGTAATCCCAGCTACTCAAGAGGCTAGGGAAGGAGAACCGCTTGAACCCAGGAGGCAGAGGTTGCAGTGAGCCAGGATAGCACTACTGCACTTCAGCCTGGGTGACAGAGTGAGACTCTATCTCAAAAAAATAATAATAATGAAAAGAAAGGAAAGGATAAAAGATGAAGAAAAATTAATGTAATAGTAAATTAATATAATAATTCTTCTTTCCTTTGAATGAAGAAAATATAATTTAATATGTAAGAAAGTATATAATGGAATCCAATGATTTTGGGGAAAAGTGTGTGCGTGTGTGTATGTGTGTGTGTGTGTGTGTATTTAATATCTGATATCTAACAATCAGCAAATATTAAAGAGGCAGCTGGCAGAATTCTCTCCACATTAGTACCAGCACACATCTGAATAACTGCCTTGTAGTCTGTTGGCTAGCTCCCAGCCTTCTCTGTATAGCCAGCTGGGTTTTCTTGAAGAAAATCTTTCCTTGCTTTTTTCAGATGATTTACCTCCTTACGTGGGTCCTCCAATTAGACAGGAAAAAAATGGAAGCCTTCATGCATCATTGGCAAAAAACTAGAATCTTTAGTAAAGCTTCTGTGTTCTAACTTTTTATGAAACATAAATTGTGTAACTCAGTGTAGGAGATGATTTTTAACAGACAGGTTTGAAGAAATAGTGTAAGCAACAGCATGAATATTTAAATGCATGAATATTTTGTTGTTGTGGTTACTTTTTTTTTTAACAGTAAAACATTCCACGAAGTTTCAAGAAACAACCACATAAAATTTTCAGACAGCAATTTTTCTCAGCTGCTAAGATTTTCACCTATTTCTAACCTCTTTTCAAGTTTTTTGTCAATAATATTTATTTCAAGATTATTTGTATAGTCTTTTCAACCTTTCCTTAGCTGTACGAACCTTTTTAAACCTGCTCATAAGTGTGTTTCATTTTCCTTCTGTAATTAATGAGACATTTATTGTGTTATTTCCTGACTGGCTCTGTTGAAAACAGCTGATATCTGTTATCTGACCTTGGGAGAGATTCATTTTTTTCTTTTAAATATCAGCATTGTCAGCAAGCACTGCAAAACCAGCCCTGTTTATTCATTATTCTATTTAATGGAAATGTCTATTTCATAGAATAGAAGTGACCATGGCAACATGCAGTTGTAAAAACAATCTCCAGGAGGTGGCAGCAATTTTCAGCATTTTAGTACATTTCCATCCGTTAAAATACACTTTATATATGCCCTGTCTACTATTTAACCAGCTCATCAGTTTAATATTTCTTTAATGTATCTTTTACCACCTGCCACATCCCATTTTTCCCTTCTTATTTTCACTGGAGGCAAAGAAACCCACTAGAGTCCCCTTGTGGGGCTCATGATCATCTCCTCAACTAATAGGTAGCTCCCAGTCCAAACGCTCACTGTGGGGGCTTGCTGGATCTTTCGGCTATTTTTTCTCATTTTCACTTATTTCCTCTCCAGCCCTGTGACTAATGATTTTGATTTTTACTCTACTGAGTGGTCAACATTCTTTTTACAGTGGAAATTTTAGTAATCCTAAGGGTTTTTTTTTTTTCCTCAGCTGCTGCTGTTTTTCTTCAGAACTAACAATTTCTACTCTTATTGAGTGTTTTTTTATCTTTTGTTGCATGAACACTTTTACTACTTTCTGCTATATAAATATACATATATTTATACATATAATCAACCAGTGTTAATACGTTCTGGTGTGTGTGTTTGTGTGTGTGTGTGTGTGTATTCATCCACAGATATATATATAGATTTATTTTTTTTCTTCTAGAAGATATTAGTGGCCATCTTTCTAATAAAGAAAAGGTTTGGACAATTATTTGCTAGCATACTTATACCAAAGAAGTGTTTCTCTTTTTCCTATCTACCACCAGCTCAAGAGTTAGTATGTTAAATATTTGAGTCTTTGAAGAGACAAGTAAATATCAGCTATTGGAGAGCATGACTTTATTGACCTATTACAATTATTCTAAAACCATATGTGTTAGTTCAGGCCGCTATAAGAAATTACAACAGACTTGGTGACTTAAATAACGAGTATTTATTTCTCACAGTTCTGGAGGCGGGGAAGTCCAAGGTAAAGGTGCCTACAGACCCTGTGTCTGGTGAGGTCCCACTTCCTGGTTTTCAGATAGCCATCTCCTCATTGTATCTTCACATAGCAGAGAAGAGAAAGAAAGAGCAAAAGAGAGCTCCTCTCTCTTCTATGATGCACTAATCCCATTTACACGACCTCTAGCCTCATAACCTCATCACCTCCCAAAGGCATCATTTCCTAATATTATCACATTGGAGGCTGGAATTTCAACATAAAGATTTTAGGGGTACACAAACATTTGGTTTATAACACCATGCTTTTTAAATACTGCAGTTTCAAGGCCTCCTTTTTTCCAAAGGAAAGAATCTATCTACCTACCTACCTACCTATCACACATAAACACACACACGAGTATAGAGCCCAGCTGCTCTGGTTGAAGTGGAGGGGACCCACAGACTTCCTGCTAGACTTCTACCTATCCTACCCAATACCTAAAATGATCCCTGAGACACCACCAGGAGTTCCAGGGTTCCACAGAACACAGTTTGAAAACTCCCATTGTAAGGTAATTTTTAAGAATGCTAAAGTGAATTTAAATTGTATGACTATCAGGCAAAAGTTGGGGAAATGACTAATGGATCAATTAAAATGGTTTCAAAATACAATCATGTCAAGATAACCTCTTTATTTTCTGTCAGACAGGCATCATGCTAGTCCTCGTATCTTTGTAACCCCAGGAGCATCAGACTGTAAGGAGCAGCCATCCCATATGTCACCTCATGCTTGAGATACGGTGTTGGGGAGCTAACTGCTCAGTTACTTCACTTCCTCTAGCTCCATAGTTCTCAACATTTGCTACACATCAAGTAATTGACGACCTTTAAAAATATATATATACATATACAGGTCACATCCATGAACAAATGATTTAGTCAGACTCTGGGGACTTAAGCCTGCCTGGCCCTGTTTCGAGAACCCATCCTCAGGTGATCTTTATGTGAAACCAGAGTACAGAGCCACCAAGAAGAACTCCTAATTTCCTTTTTCTGTTTTCAAAAGAATATATATCTAGTTGAATTTTGACTCCTCAAAGTTGTTTTCCTCTAACCATGCATGCCCACAGCCTATCAGACATTATGCCACACCTAAAATGAATTAACTCCTATAAATTAAAAACATGGATATCAAAAATAGAAATTATTTGCTAAAGCCACCTACACTATACTTCTTTAAGTTGTAGAGGATTCATTGCCTCAAAAAATGCAGCTTTAGTCCTAGAACAGAAGAAAAAATATTCTAGGTAGTTAAATATGTTCTGTAATATGTTTCATTTAAGGGGCCAAATTGAATTCTGAAATTCTAGAATTTAATTATGTTTGTTTACTGTGTTTTTTAAAGTTCACTTTTTATAAATTACTAAAACTTAAAGGGTTTATTTTAATAGACTTATCTTTTCCTTAAAATTCTAAAATATGCTGTTAAAAGAATATTAGAAATGGGAAGGACAGTAAAAGCATCTATCCCTCTGTCAGAGTCAAAAAAAATGCCTTAGTTCAGATATTTGAAAGAACTCACCACACTGCACAGAGCATAGTCATGTACAGTTTTTATTCAAAGGCAATGGATACAATGCTGCAAGAGAAAGAGAGCGCAGGAATCATTAGGGGTCCGACTGGCATCCCATGAGCAAGTTCCCAGTGTCATTAGTCACAAAAGGATCTGACCACGCTCTGTCTCCAGACTGAATCATCAAGATCTCTGTAAAGAATCCAGGCTTCAGGAGAGCTCAAAGCAGGAGTTCCCATTGGTGGTTCTATGCTCCTATGGTCATATGTACAGACCAGGTTATGCCAATTGTAAGCCACTGGTAAATATTCTGACCCCGAGGATCACTAATTCTAAGCTTAGAATTTTAAACAGCATATACCTTAAACAGCACTGTTTTTATCTTGGCCAAGAGTCATAAATCAAGTACCCAGGATTCCCCTCAGGTAAAGGTAGATTATTTCCAGTACAGCTATAAACCAATTCTATCTTCCACAGGTTCATAGTTCAGAAAAATAAAAATGAAACCCA
Source organism: Pongo pygmaeus (assembly GCF_028885625.2). Classification (NCBI taxonomy): domain Eukaryota; kingdom Metazoa; phylum Chordata; class Mammalia; order Primates; family Hominidae; genus Pongo; species Pongo pygmaeus. Next base: position 102,857,431 of record NC_072380.2, read on the forward strand.
ATTTACTATATTTTAAGTGAAGTAGATTCTGCAAATTTTTGTCTATGAAAAATCTAAACACTTTGTGTTTCCCCTTTCTATTCTAACCATTTTTTCTAACCAGTATCCTTGCCATTTTTTCTAACCAGTATCCTTGCCTCCTCTACTTTCAGATTTTAGACTTTCCATATCTGGCTTATATAATGTTCGTTTATTTGTATGTTACATAAAAATATAAACGAAGTGCTCTTTCTAGAGCTCACTTGCTTAAAACTCTTCATTGCCTTTGGGAAAGAGCCTAAAGCTGGGCTTGACCTGATCTTGCCCACCCAGCACCTTCCATTCCAGCCTCCCTAGACCACTTGTGGTTTCTCTAACACCGAGCTATTTCATCTTTGTTTACTTCCCACAATTCAAATGTCTTACAGTTTTCTGAACCTACCAGGATATTTAAAACCCTAAGCCTTTATACATGCTGCTTCCTCTCTGTGATAAAACCATTTCCCCAGATAGGGGGAATTTTATCTTTGCCTGAGCAATTATTGGTCATCTTTGAAGACAGCTCAGACTGTGTCTCTTCTCTGTGCATTTCTGAATATGCTGTTACTCAAGCTCAGGTAGAATTGTACGCTCTTTCCTATCACATTGCTCTAATTATATACTTGTAAATATATTGGCTTAATGTTTCTTTACCTTGTTATATTGCAAGCTCCTTGAAGACAAAATTCCTGTCATTTTATTCATAATATCCCAGCACATACCACAGTGCCAAGCTCACAGAAGAGTCATCCATCCATTCACGTATCAAAAGTTTTTGAGTGTCTAATTTGTACCAGATACTGTTCTAGGCACTGATGACATAAAAGTGAACAAAAGAGACAAAGCATCTGATTTTATGAGCCTTATATTTTAGTGGGAGATTAAAAAATATGTATATTATATATATTAGATAGGCATAAATGATGCTTAATAAATACATGTTGAACGCATAGCCACTGTTAGCCTATGATTATTTCTAATTGGACCATAAGCTCCTTGAGGGCAGATTTAATGTTATTAATTCCCATGAACCACACACAGAGCTTGATAATTTTTACTTAAGTATTTTTCATCAAAGCCAATAAAGAACTGTTCTGACAGTAATTTTTTGTAAAAAGAATCAATTACCGTCTTTGGAAATGTAATTGACAGAAGCCTAATAATAACAGCTATTCTCGTCATGTCTTCATTTAGAACAATAGCATTATCTTCCTTCTAAATAGCATTTGATTTAGAAAGTTTACAGTGAACTTTTATATTTTCTACTTCATCTTGTTGCATCTGATATGGATAATGCTTTCTAAGGTGTTCTTACAGTCCTCTTTCTCTGTAAATTGTTCTCCCCTTCCTTGCTCCTCAGCTTGCAGACTATTGTGGGATTTCACCTTGTGATTGTCCGAATCAATACTCCTTAATAAACTCCGCTTTATATATACCAACTCCTTGGCGGTTAAAATCCAGAAGCTGTGTACATACTGAGTGATCTTGTCCCTCAGAAAATAGGGATGAGACTGACCAGTGGTGGATACCTGTCCCATGTTGAGTCAAACAGATTCTCTCTCCGATGAATTTAGACTTGGGTCTGAGAGGCAGCATACTGTTCTCCATATGTGTCTGCAACTATAATAAATAAACTGGGAGCTGTGGGATGAGGAAAGAGAATTGAGAAGTTTGAGATGATTTAAGAGATTTACCAGGAACAGAGCACAGAGAAATTAAAGAAAGAGAAACAAATGCATCTGGAAGGCAAGAGGGAAAGGGTAGGATTTAACAAGGACAGGCAAAGGCTTATTTGGGGGTTCTGATGGTTAATATCGAGTGTCAACCTGATTGGATTGAAGGATGCAAAGTATTGTTCCTGGGTGTGTCTGTGAGGGTGTTCCCAAAAAGATTAACATTTGAGTCAGTGGACTGGGAAAGGTAGACCCACCCTCAACCTGGGTGGGCACAATCTGATCAGCTGCCAGCATGGCCAGAATAAAAGCAGACAGAAGAACATGGAAAGACTGGACTGGTTTAGTCTTCTGGCCTACATCTTTCTCCCCAGCTGAATGCTTCCTGCCCTGGAACATCAGACTCCAAGTTCTTCAGCTTTGGGACTCAGACTGGCTTCCTTGCTCCTCAGCTTGCAGACTATTGTGGGATTTCACCTTGTGATTGTCTGAGTCAATACTCCTTAATAAACTCCCCTCTATATATACATCTATCCTATTAGTTCGGTCCCCCTAAAGAACCCTGACTAATACAGGAGTATTTAGAAGAAGGGAGAGCTTGGTTTCACAACATTGCAAGTTGAGTGGAGTGCCTCTCCCATTGGGTGACCATTTGTGTCCATATAGGGATAAAATCATTTTTGCTTTTTTGATGCTTTCTCTAATAACTTTTTTCTCCCCATCTAAATAAAGGAAAATTTTATTTTATTATTTTGTTCTAGATAGTTCCAGCAAATTGAATAGAATTTTGAGCTAGCTTTGTTAGTGTAAAAGGCTATCAAATATTAATGTTTTGAGGCAATTCCCTCGTCATTTGAGAACAATATAGGCCGGCTCTATCCTTCAAGGTTAATTGCAGTTAAAATATATGTTTATAATTTTTCTGGAAGAAGTGCTTGTAAACTTGGGTAACAAATCTAAAAATAGCATTGTAAGTCCTAATTGTAGTAATAATTATGTATTATTTACATGATGTAGTTACTTAAGGCTATAAAAACATCTTAACTCTACTAACTCATTTGTAATCTTAATGTGCAGTTACTACAAAGGAAGAATTATAGTAAGAATAACCCAACACAAGATGTAACAGTGACAGTGCTTCATATTTATCAAGTCACTGGGTCATATATATTGTATTATTTTTTCTTTATATTAATCTTCTGAGGCAGAAAATCTACTCCCATTTCATAGGTGGAAATAACTTATTGATCTCGTATTTATGGTACTCTTTTTAAATTCTCCTTGATTGGAATTCTGTAATTATAGGGAATCTTAGAAATTAATCTGGCCAGTCATGTTAAATAAAATTAAAGCCCAGAGAAAAGTGACATATTTAGGCCACAGAACTTTTGTTTGTTTGCTTGATTAATGTTTTAATTATTTATTTTGGTCCAAAATATAAATAGTGATGAGGTTAAGAAGCTCTGCTTTAAGCCACCTCTTTCATATCCTAATTTATTTCATTCTGTGTTCTTCATTAATACCATCACCTCAGGAAAATGCATGTGTTGTCCTTTGTCTCCACTACATGAAGGCTGCCCTCATAGCTGGTAGCTAGGCAGTGATTGAAGATGCAGTAGATGTGGAGTAATAGGTAACAGCATTTTTTTTCTTTTTAAAGAAAATACTGTTTGTTAAAAAAAAAAAAAGAAAAGAAAACTCCAAAGTGGTCTTTGTTCATATTTAAAACTAAATTCTATTTATTTATGTATGCTTAAAAAGATTGTTAACAATGGTTTATTTGGAGAATGAAAATGAAGAAGACAGGGATATGAAAGATGACTTTTTAAAACATACTTTTCTATATGTGTGAGTATTTAATAACAGAAACACTATGTCCTTACATTAAAAACATGTTATAAAATCTTATTAAAAAGTTGAAGTTTTCTAAGTGGAACCTAGAAATGAACACTGGTAGAGTTCAGGTATGTGCTTTTTCTTAGACTACAATTTTGCATTATTTCAAAGCAAGCCATATGGGAATAATCTATCCATTCAGCAAACAAGTAGGTATTGAGTGCTTATCCACACAAGGATACAGTCATGAAAGATGCAATTCTTATATTCAATTTGCTAACTATCTTAGGATAATTATTATGTGAACACAGAAGAGGGGTGCCTAACTTAATCTGGAAATACCACAGAAGACTTCCTGAAAGAAGGTCTTGACCTGAGTCTCGAAGAATTAGTAGTTATTAATTAGATGAGGTAAGTAGGGAAGAATGCTCAAAGCAAAAACAACCTGAAGATAAGGATGCTATGTTTCAGCGCTGAAGGGCCTGGTCATTAAGGAAATGGAGACCTTCTGTTCCTGCTCCTTGCCGTTTCCACCCACTTCACTTTCCCTCATTTTCCTCCCTTTGTTTGAAAAATAGTTAAGACAAACATTTCACCTATCCAGTAAGCCAGTAAAGAGAGAAACGGTAAAAATAAAAGAGAGGAAGGAATACATTATGGAGAGATGTCTACTGAGAGGTGAGAGAGGCTCAGACGCAGAGCAGGCACTAGAAGTTTAATTAGCCTTGGATAGGAAGATGGTAGCCATTCAGAAAGCAGATCAGAAAAGACTTACATGAAAGTATATTTAATAGAGTGGTTTAGGGTCAGGAAATATAAATTGCTACCTGATGCTATTTTCCTATTGTTTCCTGAGAATGTAGAACTTACTGAGTAAACTGGGTACTTAAGGGCTTACAGAAAGATGTGCAAGATAAAGTTCCTATCTTTGCGTAAACTAATAGAAGAGAGAAGATACATATTCCAATAATGATTATAAAAGAGAATGAGTGGTAAGTATAATGAGATAATGAAAAATAAAGTGTTAGGGAGTTCAGAGATGGGGATATTCTTTCAGGCAAGGATATTATTGCTTATTGATTTATAACTGCCAGATAATAAAGGTAATTGCACACTGGTAAAAATTGGAGTCTAATCTAAAAATCAGATGAGTGGATAAATAAGTCAAACCAAATTAATCACCAAAGTGAAAATTAAATATTCACCACCAGTATGTTCTCCAATACACAGGGGCTATTGCTTTTCAGTTAGTTATAATAATGGGCTAAATTTTCTACTCTAAATAGTCTCTTTCTCTTTCATCTTCACTCCCTTCATCACTCCCTTCTTCCTCCTCTCCTCTTTCTTCTTATCTGCCTTTTTCTTACCCTCACATATTTGAGAATCTATTAAAGTTTTCTGAGATTCACAGAATTGATCTTACTATAGTGACAAGCACCAGAGATCTCACTAGAGGAATCCTAACAGGTAAGTTTGCGAGAACTAAAGAAGAAAAAGAAGAAGGAGTAACAAATAGCATTGAATATAGGAGAGGGAAAGGTATTAAGATTAAATTAAGAAGGAGGAAGAGACAGAATAAACCAAACTCTGGCTCTCCCAGGAGACTAGGGAGACTGAGATATAAGATTATTATGATACACAAGAACCAGGAAGTAATCTTTCTATTAATAAAAAAGAAAACACATTACTACATTCTATTTGTTTTTTCTTCTTCTTCAGATGATGGAGACATTGAGGGAGGCTCAGAAAATAATTAGTCAACAAGCACTTATTATCCCTCAACCGCAGGGGATATTTGGCAATGTTTGGGAACATTTTTGATCTTCACAACTGGGGAAGGAATGCTACTGGCATCTAGTGGGTAGGGCCAGAGATGCAGCTAAGCATCCAACAATGCACACAGCACACCCCCCACAACAAAGAATTAGCCCCAAATGTCAACAGTGCCAGGGTTGAGAAACTCTGCCCAGAACGCTCTTCCTCCAGTCACCCACCTCCTTTAAGTCTCTACTCAAATATCATCTTAATGAGGCTTAGCCTGACTACCTTCTGTGTAAAATTGTTACCCCTCTCGGCACTTCCTCAGCTCCTTCTCTTATTTTGTTTTATGTAGTACTTCTCACTTTTGGCTCTACTGAACCATTTACTTATTATTTTATTATCAGTCTCTCTCCACTAAAATATAAATCCTGTGACGGTGGAAAATTATTGTTGGGATTGGCTGTTTCTGTTTTGTTCATGATTGCAGCTTTCCCAGTTCTCAGTAAATATTTGACATCTGGGAAGAGAAAATGGGCTCTGGGGTTAAGAACACCCTTTGGAGGTGAGGCATGGGGTTATCTAAAATATCAGTGGAAATACAGTATAGAGGTTGGGAGAAGAGTTTTTACAGAGCAAATACTACTTTTGGACAAGGGAGCCTGATTAGAAGTTAGGGTAGGCAGAACCCCAAAAAACCCTACAAAGGATTTAGCTTCCTAAGTGTGAGGCAAGATTATATCTCAAAGTATGAGCCTGGTTGTATGTGATGTTTCTGACCCCTTTCTCTCTATCTCTCTCTCTATCTTTCTCTCTCTCTCATAACCAGAGGGCCTTTTTCCCTCTCTCCAGCTTTTTACCACATTACTAACAAAGATTCAAAAAATGGCTGAACCAAATTCAAGACAAAGATTCTTTTCTTGGAGACATCTGTACAGGGTCATTTGAAAAACAAAAAGCTTTCAAGATATTAGATAATATCAGCCTAAAGGGAAGAAGAGAAGTAAAATTAAAATGAATGAAAAGAGGAGGAATTTGGAGGGAGGAAGATGAGAAGATGCAGTCACTCTAGGGCAGAATCTCAGAAGATAAAGAAGTCTAAGACACCCTGAACAGGCCTGATCTTGTCCGAATTTGGAAGCTAAGCAGGGTCATGCCTGGTTAGTACTTTGATGGGAGACCACCTGGGAATACCGGGTGCTATAGGCTTGGCCAGGCATGGTGTCTTGTGCCTGTAATCCCAGCACTGTGGGAGGCCCAGGCAGGCAGATCACTTGAGGCCAGGAGCTCAAGACCAGCCTGGCCAACATGGTGAAACCCTGTCTCTACTATTAAAAATACAAAAATTAGCCAGGCATGGTGGTTCACACTGGTAGTCCCAACTACTTGAGAGGCTGAGGTGTAAAGATCACTTGAGTCCAGGAAGCGGAGGTTAGAGCGAGCTGAGATGGTGCCACTGAACTACAGCCTGGATGACAAAGGGAGACTCTGTCTCCAAAAAACCTCACCCACACCCACACCCACAACCCAACAGTCACTGCTTGGAAACCACTACTGATCAACAGTCGCAGTCCCTAAGCCCAGTCACAAGTCTCCTGAGCAGCAGGTAGGAAGGGAGCTTGTGTGATGGCAAACAGCCAAGACAGTCCTAAGGTTCCCTGAGATTTGGCTGAACTTTAGACAGGCTTCTCCCTAACTCTAGACCCTGACCTCTCTTTTCTTAGAGCATTTGCTTTAGAAAACTTATATTTATAAATCCTTTATGCCTTTGAGATGTAAATCTTTTAAAAAGCCTCTTGCCACCAGTAAATGGAAGAATGTGTTTCTCAAGGACCTGGAAACCAACTCTGTGAAATGGAGTCATCAAGGAAGATGGTACCTCTATTTTCCAGTCTCTTTGTGAGGGTAGGAGCCTAACTTTAGTGGACATCTTGTTCTTCTTGCCATGAAGATACAAAGTTAGCCACATGGTGAGAAAGACAAATATTAACCAAATTCATAGTAATATATAATTGCAATAAGAAAAGTGCCCCAATGTAATAGAACACAGCTCTCTGAATGCACATATCAAAGGAACCTAGCCTAGATATTTGGGTGTGGAAGGACATTTGGGCTGAGAAGTGAAAGTTGTGAAATGCTAGGAGTCAACAAGGTGAAGGGAGTGTAAAGGGACGAGGATGCTAGTGAATGTTCTAGGAAGAGGGATGAACACTAGCAAAGGCCCTGTAACCAAAGAAGGCATGGTAATAAGAACTCAAAGAAGACGTGATGGACCCAGGAAAAAGGGGAAAAGCTAGCACTGAATAAAACTAGAGAAGAAGACATAATAGAGAGCTTTTTCTTAATCCTAAGGACAATAGATAAACTCTGAAAGGCTTTAAGCTTGAGCAGGGGGAGGGGATATAATATTTTCATTAAATTGAGACCAGATATAATTTTAGGAATCAGGAGGTTCTTGAAATAGTTCAGGGGATCATTGATGATGGTTTAGCTAGAGGTAAGTAAAGTTGACGAATCCAAGATGCTGAGAACGCAATATGACAGGTCTTGGTGAAGGATTGTTACAGAGATTGAGAGAAAGGAATGTCTTGTAGCTGAAGAGGTGTTTTTATTGTGCACAGGATACAGAGGGGCCACCCACTGAGCAGTCTGGGAAGACACTCTTTGCAAACAAGCCTTTATATTGAATTTTGTTTGGGTTTATAATTGACTGTTCCCATTTTTATTAATATTATTATTTAATATAGACCAAAATCTCAATACTCTTATTAGAGAAAAATTCTCAAAAAAAAGTTCCAAAAATCAGTATGCAGAAAATTGATACTGAACCCCTTCTTTACACCATATACAAAAATCAACTCAAGATGGATTAAACACTTAAATGTAAAACCCAAAACTATAAAAACCCTAGAAGAAAATCTTGGCAATACCATTTAGGACATAGGCACAGGCAAAGATTTCATAACAAAAATGCCAAAAGCAATTGCAACAAAAGCAAAAATTGACAAATGAGATCTAATTAAACTAAAGAGTTTCTGTGCAGCAAAAGAAACTATCATCAGAGTGAACAGACAACCCACAGAAAGGGAGAAAATTTTTGCAATCTATTCATCTGACGAAAGTCTAATATCCGGAACCTACAAGGAACTTAATCAAACTTTACTTCTCTTTAGCTAAACAAAGGACATGAACAGACACTTCTCAAAAGAAGACATACATGAGGCCAACAGACATATAAAAAATGCTCAACATCACTGATCATTAGAGAAATGCAAATCAAAAGCACAAGATACCATCTCACACCAGTCAGAATGGCTATTATTAAAAAGCCAAAAAACAGCAGATATTGACAAGGTTGTGGAGAAAACGGAATGCTTTTACACTGCTGGTGGGAGTGTAAATTAGTTCAACGATTGTGGAAGACAGTGTGGTGATTCCTCAAAGACCTAGAGGCAGAAATACCATTTGACACAGCAATCCCATTACTGGGTATATACCCAAAGGAAGATAAATCATTCTTTTATGAAGATATAGGCACATGTATGTCCACTGCAGCACTATTCACATAGCAAAGACATGGAATCAACCCAAATGCCCATCAATGATAGACTGGGTAAAGAAAATGTGGTACATATACATCATGGAATGCTATGCATCCATAAAAAAGAATGAGATTATGTCCTTTGTGGGGACATAGATGAAGCTGGAAGCCATTATCCTCAGCATACTAACACAGGAACAGAAAACCAAATACTGCATGTTCTCACTTATAAGTGGGAGCTGAATTATGAGAACACAAGAACACATGGTGGGGAACAACACACACTGGGGCCTGTCAGAGAGTGTGGGGTGGGAGGAGGGAGAGCATCGGAAAGAATAGCTAATGGATGCTGGGCTTAATACCTAGGTGATGAGATGATCTGTGCGGCAAACCACGGTGGCACACAGTTACTTATGTAACAAACCTGCACATCCTGCACATGTACTCCTGAACTTAAAAGTTGGAAATAAAAAAAAGAAAAGCAATCAGACTCTAATAGATAAATGGACAAAGAATATGAAAAAAGAATCCTTTAAAAAGCAACTATAGTTAATAAATATTTGAATATGTGCTCAACCTAATTAGTAATAAAATAAATGCATATTAATGTAATAAAAATAACAAATTTTATAATAATAGTTTTTTTTTACAGATGAAATCTCTCTGTCACCCAGTGCAGTGGCATGATCATAGTTCACTGCACCCTCAAACTCCTAGTCAAGTCATCTCACCTCAGCCTCCCAGAGTAGCTGGGCTTACTGGTGCGCACCACAATGCCTTGCTAATGTTTTTTCCCAAATGGGGTCTCAGCATGTTGACTAGGCTTAGTCTTAAACTGACTAGGCTGGGTCTTAAACTCCCAGCCTCAAACAATCCTCCTGCTTCCGCTTACTTATAAGTAAAACAAGATGAAAACCTTGCTGGTGAAGATAAATGAGACAGGACCTCTGAAAAAATGCCAATGAGCATATAAATTAATACAGTATTGTAGGGAAAAATTCGCAATAAGTCTCAGGAGGTTTTTTTTTAATATTGATGGTCCCATGCCTAATAATTCTATGTGTGGGAAAATATCTAATGTAACTGACCAAAACTTTAGACACAGACTTATGTGCAAAGATGTCATCACAGACATATGTAATTGCATAATTGCAAAGAAAGAAAAGAAAAAGGAAATGAAATAGTTAAATAGTTCTAATTCCCCAAATTATAAGTACATAAGTAAATCATGGTATATGTATACGTTGGCATATTATGTGATTGTATTAAGTAATAATTGTGAAGATTTCTTAACAACATAAAAAATTGTGATATATGAGCTGGGTTAATTAACCAAAGAATACAACGTTGTAAGTACCATAGGTCAATTCCACTGAAATGCATAGATAAAAAAACTGAAAGATTGTATGTGAAGTATTAATATTGGTTAATTCTGGGGGCTTTACAGTTAACTTATTTTCCATATAATTTTCTGCATTTCCCAAAGATGCAATAATGAATACATATTACATTTTAACTAAACAAATACATCATGTAAGTCTGGTGTGATATACAGTTCTGATGAGCTCTCAGAAAATTTCCAGTCTGTGATCACAGTAGTATCACTTTAGCAATCATTAAGAACAATTAATCTATACTCATTAGAGAATAAATTAAAATACAAAAGAATGTAGTAGATATAAAGAAGTCATTGCTTTTCATTTGATAAAATACAGTTCATAATTAGCATCTTTGTTATTTTTCCTTTGATTTTGTTTCATGTGTAAAGTGGGTTATAAATTGGATCTTGAGTTATAAATTAGATCTTATCAGGTTTTTCTAGCCCACATGACACCTAGTATAAAGTAGATATGGGGGCAATAGAGCAATCTCCTTTCTTTACATCAGTGAGAAAATAGAAATCTGTTGTCTTTTGTTTAGACATGTGACTCATTTTATGTGAAGGCTGGGATCAAATATGACCTTCAGTTTCATTCAGACACAATTATGATAATACTGTAGAATACTGCTACAAAATAATTTGAATATATTGCTACCTCTATATGATTATTTGTTATGCTTATGTTGTCATTTTCATGTTTACATTACTCTCCAGAGCGGGTCTCAAACTTTATCAGATGTCAGAATCACCAGGCTAGAGGGTCTGTCAAATCAGATTATTGTACTGCACCCCCACAGTGTCTGATTTGGTAAGTCTGGGGCCACTTATGAATTCCCACTTCTAACAAGGTCCCAGGTGATTCTGATGCTGCTGGTCTGAGAGCCACTGCTCCACGTTGATCATTTCGATTGGTATTGTAAGCTTACTTAAAACAGAAGATCGTCTGTTTTCATCAATAATATTTACTCTAGTCACTTATTTTTTGGAGGTAGGGGGATGGGAGTACTTCTCATTCCCTTCAATGGAAATTTTTGATAACAGATACTAATGGCATAAGCACGCCTCCACCTCCAAACAGAAATAAGGCCACAGATCAGTTATATGAAATACAACACTGGTGCCTTTAATTCCTGTTAGCATGACTGCAGTATGCCCAAGGAATAGTGGCACATCTCACATAAACATTGGGATTATGTGCTCCTTCCTCAATGGCACACATTAATGAATGAACATGAAGTTTTTTTGTAATAAAACTCTCAGAAGGTGATATCAGGGGATTATCTGTAAAATGTGTAAAACTTGTCATCAAAGAAAAGATTACACTAAGTATTATATTCTGAGAACTTTCAGTCTATACTCCAACCCTCTCTAGCAGAGTCAGAGCTCTTTACTCTCAGCCTGATTTTAAATGAGTTTTATAAAAAGTATAAAGTCAGCCGGGTGCAGTGGCTCACACCTGTAATCGCAGCACTTTGGGAAGCTGACGTGGGTGGATCACCTGAGGTCAGGAGTTCGAGATCAGCCTGGCCAACATGGCAAAACCCCATCTCTACTAAAAATAAAAAAAAAAAAAATAGCTGGGCATGGTGGCGCATGCCTGTAATCCCAGCTTCTCAGGAGGCTGACAGGAGAATCGCTTGAATCCAGGAGGTGGAGGTTACACTGAGCTGAGGTCGTACCACTGCAAGACTCCATCTCAAAAAAAAAAAGAAAGAAAGAAAAAGAAAAAGAGTGTAAAGTCACTGACCTGAGATCCTACAGGAATAGAGATGAAAAACATAATTTTGGATCAATCCATCTAACATTCAATTTAGCTACATTATCTTCATTTAATTTATATAGATATGAATTTTATTACATTTGCTTAGTGTTACATATTAAATTCCCATCATTTACATTTGAATCAAGTGAAGCAATATATGTGAAGGAGCTCAAAAGAGAGTTCAATACAAATGTAAAAGTGTGATGGTTGTTACTTTTTTTCCATCATCTGAATGAGAGAACTGGACAAAAAGGGTTTAACAAATACCTCTCTAGACTCACTGGTACAATCAAGAACATGATGAAAACTCACTATTTCTAAGTGAGTGAGTAAGTGGGACTTAATAAGTGATTAAGTGAGTGAGTAAGTGGGAAAATCTTGGACTTTGGGGACAGACTTTTGTTCAAATACACAACCCATCCTTCCTACATGTGAGGTTTTGGGCAAGCCTCTTAGTCTCTTTGAGCCTGATCCAGTATGGTGGTGGTAATGATAGCTACTGATACAGTTTGGTTCTGTGTCCCCACCCACATCTCAGGTTGAATTGTAATCCCCAATGTCGGGGGAGAGTCCTGGTGGGAGGCGATTGGATCTTGGGGGCAGACTTCCCCCTTGCTGTTCTCATGATGGTGTGTTCTCATGAGATCTGATGATTTAAAAGTGTATAGCACCTCCCCCTTTGCTCTCTCTCTCTCTCTTTTGCTCCAATATGGTATGATGTGCTTGCTTCCTCTTCACCTTCTGCCATGATTGTAAGTTTCCTGAGGCCTCCCAGCCATGATTACTGTTAAGCCTGTGGAACTTTGAGTCACTTAAACCTCTTTTCTTCATAAATTACCCAGTCTCAGGTGGTTCTTTTTTTTTTTTTTTTTTTTTTTTTTTTTGAGATGGGGTCTCGCTCTGTCGCCAGGCTGGAGTGCAGTAGCACAATCTCAGCTCACTGCAACCTCCCAACTCCCTGGTTCAAGCAATTCTCTTGCCTCAGCCTTCTGAGTAGCTGGGATTATAGGCACATGCCATCACGTTCAGCTAATTTTTGTATTTTTAGTAGAGACTGGTTTCACCATGTTGGCTAGGATGGTCTTGATATCCTGACCTTGTGAACCTCCCGCCTTGGCCTCCCAAAGTGCTGGGATTACAGGCATGAGCCACAGCGCCCAGCCTTCAGGTGGTTCTTTAGAGCAGTGCGAGAACAGACTAATACATAAATTGGTACCAGGGAAATGGGTCATTGCTATAAAGATCCCTGAAAATGTGGAAGCAACTTTGGAACTGGATAATGGGCAGAGGTTGGAACTCTTTGGAGGGATCAGAAGACAGGAAGATGAGGGCAACTTTGCAACTTCCTAGAGACTTGTCGAATGGTTGTGACCCAAATGCTGATAGTGACATAGACAGTGAAGCCCAGGCTGAGGTGGCCACTGATAGAGATGAGGAACTTATTGGGGATTGAAGCAAAGGTCACTCTTGCTGTGCTTTAGCAAAAAGACTGGTGTTATTGTGCCCTTGCTCTAGGGATCTGTGGAATTTTGAACTTGACAGAGATAATCTGGAGTATCAGGTGGAAGAAATTTCTAAGCAGCAAAGCATTCAAGATGTGGCCTGGCTTCTTCTAAAAGCCTATACTCATTTGCATAAACAAAGATAACATATTTAAAAGAAAAGTGAAGTATACAAGTTTGGAAAATTTGCAGCCCTTCTACTTTCTGGGGAGGAATTCAAGCTGTTTGCAGAAATTTGCATAAGTAAAGAAGAGCCAGACTTTAATAGCCAAGAAAATGGGTAAAATGCCTCCAGGTCATTTCAGAGACCTTTGTGGCAGCCTCTCCCATCACAGGCCCAGAGGCCTAGAAAGGAAAAAGTTTTGTGGTCGAGGCCCAGGGCCCTGCTGCTCTGTGCAGCCTCAGGACATGGCTTCTGTATCCAAGCCACTCTGGTTCCAGCTGTGGCTAAAATGGGCCAAGGTAAAGCTTGGGCCATTGCTTCACAGGGTGAAAGCCCCAAGCCTTCACAGCTTACACATGGCATTGGGCCTGTGAGTACACAGAAGGGAAAAGCTGAGGTTTGGAAACCTTCACCTAGATTTCAGAGGATGTACAGAAATGCCTGGATGTTCAGGCAGCTGTAGGGGTGGAGCCCTTATGAAGAACCTCTACTAGGGCAGTGCAGAGGGGAAATGTGGGGTTGGAGCTTCCACACAGAGTCCCCACTGGGGCACTGCCTAGTCAAGCTATGAGAAGACATCCACTGTCCTCCAGACCCCAGAATGGTAGATTCACCAACAGTTTGCCCTGTGCAGTGGAGTTGGAGCTCCCACACAGAGTCCCCAATGGGGCATGGCCTAGTCAAGCTATGAGAAGAAGACCACTGTCCTCCAGACCCAAGAATGATAGATTCACTAACAGTTTGCATTGTGCATGTGGAAAAGCTGCAGGCACTCAACACCAACCCTTAAAAGCAGCCGAGGGGGCTGTACCCTGCAGAACCACAGGGGCAGAGCTGCCCACCCTTAGGAGCCCACCCCTTGAATTAGGGTGCCTTGGATGTGCAACATGAAGTCAAATGAGATTATTTTGAAGTCTTAAGATTTCATGATTGCCCTGCTGGGTTTCAGACATGCATGGGTCCTGTAGCCCCTTTTTTTGCCCAATTTATCCCTTTTGGAACAGAAGTATTTACCAAATGCCTGTACCCTCATTGTATCTTGGAAATAACTACCTTTTTTTATTATTTTATTTTACAGGCTCATAGGCATAAGGGACTTGTCTCGTCTCAGATGAGACTTTGGACTTGGACTTTTGAGTTAATGCTGAAATGAACGAAAACTTTGGGGGACTGTTGGGAAGGCATGATTGTGTTCTGAAATGTGACAAGGACACTAGATTTGGGAAGGACCAGGGGAGTAATGATATGGCTTGGGTCTGTGTCCCCACCAAAAACTCATGTTGAATTATAATTCTTAGCGTTGGGAAAGGGACCTGGTAGAAGGTGATTGTATCATGTGGGCAGATTTCTCCCTTGTTGTTTTCATGACAGTAAGTGAGTTCTCACAAGATCTGTTGATTTAAAAGTGTGTGGCACTTCTCCCTTCACCCTCTGTCTCTCCTGCTGCCATGTAAAGAAGGTTCTTGCTTCCCCTTCACCTTCTGCCATGATTGTAACTTTCCTGAGGCCCTCCATTAATGCTTCTTGTTAAGATTGAAGAACTGTGAGTCACTTAAACCTCTTTTCTTCATAAATTCCCCAGTCTTAAGTAGTTATTTATAGCAGCATGAGAACAGATTAATACAGCTACTATTAAGATTGATAGAATTAAATGAAATGAAGTCTGTAGAAAGCACACAGCAAGTTGCACAAATATGTGGCTATATTAGAAATCACTAAATTTTATGCAATATACTTACATTTTTAAAATTTAAAAGTGTGAATTTTATGCTATAGGAATTAAATGTCAATGAGAAATAAATTCTATAACAAAGTGCCTGCCATGGAGTGTCACTTAACATAACTTTTTTCTTTCTGCTGTGTAGCCTAATAATTAGGAAAGAGTAACTATAGTAAACACATAGCTGGATGGCATAAAATGCATTGGGGTTCTGACTTTGTTGAAGACTGCCAGAAGCTTTAAGTCAAGTTACACTAAGAAGAGCATGCATTTTTGAGGGATATCTGGTTAAAAGCGCAAGATTGAACAGAGTTATCACCATTTCTTTATCAAATAACAATAATAAAGCAGTAAGAAAATAAAAATGCTATAAAACCATACAGAAAAAGAGAACAAGAGAGGAAATAACAGCAAACAAGAAATGTCAATAACTTTTTGAAAGATAGAATGCTGAAATGCCTTGCAGAAGATACATGGCTTTTGAGGTGCCAAGGGATTTCAGATTTGGAGGATTAGGGTGGAATTAAGTATAACAGAACTGATTGAAAGTCTGTATATCTAAAAGTTAGAACCTGTCTAACTCCCATCCCTTATCCCATGCTCCCAGATAACAAACCTTTTTCCAATCCTAGTAAGAGAGGGGAGGTTAATTCTCTGGAAAGAAACAGCAAGACTCCAACTTGGGGATACAGAAAAGGGTGAGAAATTGGGCAGAAAACATGGAATGTTAAGGAGAAGTATACTGACTCCAGAGTGAGAACTCCAAATTTCCTCCTCTGGGTTTTCAGAAAGCTCGAGTCCAGATTTATACTTCTCATCTCCTTTTCACCACCAAGTAGAATGTTGGAGAATTCCTCTGGAAATACCAGCCAACCACAGGCTCAAGGAATGCACAGCAGCCACATCCCTGTGTAGTCAGCCTGGTGAAAAGCCTGCCCACAGCCACTAAGTATGTATCAGCTTTTCAAGCCTCACTGTCAAATCCGAAAGAATAGCCAAGGATCACTAGGTATTTGCGAAATTTATATAGTCTGAAAATTAAGACCAAAACACAACAAAGTGAAATCTGTGTCTTAATTATTAAATATAGGCAAGTTTATGCTACACAACAACCTCGACATTTCAGCAGTATAAAATTACGACGACTGGTTTTTCTTCTCTGTATGTGCTCTCATGGGTTACCAGGCAGGCTCTGCACATTATAGTAACTCAGTGACCTAGATGGGTAGAGCAACCATCCTCTTGAGCCTGGCTAATCACCATGCCAGGTACAGGGAAAAACTGGAAAGGCTGGAATGAGCAGTTAAATTCTCTGGACTGGAAGTGACATATGTTCTTTCCACTCATTACAATTGTCCTGAAGTGGTCATATGGTTCCATTCAACAACACAGGAACCCAAAGCAGCATATTACCATGTATGAAGAAGGCAGAAATGTGAAAATATTAGTGAATAGCACCTACAAAAAAGAAACAGGTAATTCATGGAAAGTTTTATTTTAAGCTATAACAAACATACTTGAATACATTTTAAAATATTGTATCCATTAGACAAGAAGAGAATGTCATAAAAAATAGATGAAGAACATAAATTGCCTTTGAAAATTAAATTATAGATAATTATATTAAGTTGTATTAAATATACAGAATTTATATATTATATATAACGTATATATTAGATTTATATACATATATAAACTTGAAAATTCAATAGAGTGAAAACTCAAGAAATTCAATAGAAGTACCTTTAAAAAATAAAATATAAAGGAAAAAATGGGAAAGAAGAGAGTATGCTTATAAAAATGAAGCACTCCAGTTTTCAACAATTGATTGATACGATTTCCTAAAAAATATAGCCAAGAAAAAATAAGTTAGGAGCTTATCAAATAAGGAAGTCAGTAAAACTTCCTATGGCCTGGGTTTCCAGGTTAGAAAGCTCACCAAGTGCAAGCAGAATAAATAAAGGACTGAATCAAGGCAACTTGTGCAAAGGGTCATCCCCGCCTTTCTAAGTTCTTTCTTCCACCATGGGCATAGAGCCTGGAAACTATGTTTCCCATGTTTCCTTACCTCAGTATTTTGGTTAAATTTTACCAGTGAGAAGTGCTCACGAGAGATTTGGAAGGCAAAAGAGAAGGGAAAACTATTATTCCTGGGCAGCGGCTGTGGAGTGGCTCACAGGTATTGGCAAAAGTGGAGTTTTCCCCACAGTTTTAGATTCTTCTTGAGGACCATCCACTCTGGTGTTGCAGAAAGCTGAGATTCATATCTGCCACCTTCCTGAGGGACCTATACTTACTCACTTTCACTCCTCAGTTTTCCAAAGTTTTGTAAACTTATAACCCAATCTATTAAACCCCTTCCTCCTTGAAACACTCTAGAAATATCTAGATGATACAGAATACTTGATTCTACATTCCTGAACAAACCTGATGATTATAGTACATTAGCATGAAATTCCCAAACACTAATGATAAAAGAAAAAATCCTAAAAGCTTGTCAGAGATGGGATGAGAGGAAAACATTCAAAACTTTAGTATCAGAATGACCTCAGGTGCTCATCCCTGAATACTAAAAGTAAATGAAGTAATGCCTTCAAAATAGGCAAAATTATTTCTAGCCTAGAATTTACAATTCTTACATAATATTTTTAGGTAACATGAATTATAAACCTAGAAGTATGATTAATCAAGTATGACGATAGCGATATTAACAAAAATCAAAGGTCCTCTAAAATGTACTGCTGTGGAGGAATTTTTTTTCTCAGAAAGCAACTGGAGGATGTGATCCCCCAAGTCTAGAGAGGACACCAAGAAGGTGAAAGACTAGGAACTAGGAGCTCAAGTGCAGTAAAGAGAGAAAGAAAATACCCAGGATGTGTTAGGATGACATATGAGTAGCAGGACTAGAAGTCAAGAGCCCACATTGGAGGCCAGATGCTCCAGGAAGGATGTCTCCAGAAGAAAATTACCTGCTGTGTTTAATCCTGTTGAAAAGTGTGGTGTCATAGTGTGAGAAAGTTTGGGAAAGAAGTGGTGATACTGTGGTAGACAGTGTTATTTATTCAAAAATATTGCTGCATCTCCCTAATACTCTACTCTAGGGGAAAAGCACATTTTCTGAATTATTGATGTCAGGAATGGCCAACGCAATGCAAGCAAAAGTAGCACAGCCACTTCTGTATGGAAGTTTGAAAAGCCATGACAGAATTTTCCATTCATTCTTTTCTTCTTGCCAGGAGTCCAGCAGGTCCTAGATAAAGACTGCTCCTTCACCCCAGGTCCTAGAAAAGGGGAACCTGGAGGATATCAGCAGCCATTTTGACATGGAAAATAACCCAGCAAGAAATGAGCCTTCATTGTTATAAGCTTCTGGGACTTGGGGGTTATTTGTTACCTCAGTATAATTTAGCCTAAAGTGACTAAATATTTAGAAAACCAAACAATCTAACAAACAAAAGTGGTATTAACACCAAGGCAGTGAAACAGTTTCATAAGAAATGAATAGTAGTATACTATATGACTCAAGTATCAGCAACTTATTCACTCAACATATATGTAATCAGCACTTATTAGAGTGTGTGGATACAGACAATAAATAAATATCAAGTAACTATATCAAGTAAATCAGAGAAAAATAAAGCAAGAGGGAAAAACGCTTGCCATGGGAAGCAGGTATTTTTTACATAAAATGTACATTTGCACTGAGCTTTAAAGGATGTGAGGGATTGAGCTGTGGGGCATCTGAAAGAGGAGTCTTCAAGGAAAGAAAGTAAGTCCTCGAGGAGGGCAACAGAGTTGGAATTTTTTAGAACCATTATTGGGACCAGTGTGGCTGAAAAAGATTAGTCAGAGTGACAGAAGATGATGTGAGATTGGAGAGGTGGGTGGGGGCAGGTGGTGCTCCACCTGGGAACTTAACTGCCATTGCAAGGCCCCTGCTCTTACTTTGAATGAATGGGAAGCCATTGAAGGGTTTTGAACAGGACTGCCCAGATCTGATATAAGAGTTTTGGAGCTCATTCTGACTGGTGTGCTGCAAACTTTCAGTAGGTAGAAAAGGGCAGAAGCAGACAGACCAGTTAATAGGCTACTGCAAAAATTTGGAAAATGAGGGTGTCTTGGACAAATAATATAAGAGGATGAGAAGTAGATAGATTTTTGGATGTATTTGGAATGGACAGCCATATTATGACAATAAAACAATATAATTTATAAAATAATGTAAACCTTGAATGTTGATTTAAAACAAAATAGTAATAGAAATACATTGAGGAGACGAAAAGAAAGATGTCTCCATGTGTTGTGTGTACGTGTGTGTGTGTGTGTGTTGGGAGTGTTATAAAAGAACTAAATCCTATCTTTCAACTGAAGAATCAAAAAATAGCAGTGTAAGCACATTATTTGAAACATAGAGACAAAAGTCAGAGAAAAACAATAGGAAGGATTAGAAGGGTTTGCCTTTGGAAATGGGGAATGTAATTGGGAGCAGATTGGTGACGAGGCAGCATACAGCTGTTTTATGATAAGCCTTATAGCATTGTTAAATCTATGTACATATATGACTTTGACAAAAATAGAAATCAATGTTTTGAAAGTATACTTTTAAATGTATTTTTTTAAAAAAGTAACACCTACAATGTAAAGAACAGTATATGATAATTGTGGATGGTAAAGGAGAGTTATACAAAATGGAAGCTTTGTTCTCAAGTATTAGAGCTCTGTATTGTTTAGAATCCAGATTCAGCCCGTTATAAGAGACCTCCAAAATAAGGCAGAAGTTTATTTTTTTTCCCATGCAACATTCAGCTCAAGGCTAGTATAGAAGACTCATGCTTAGGAATTTAGAATCCTTTCATCCTTCTCCTGCCATCAATACACAGATCAATACCCAAGTCATTCTTGGTTTCCTTGGATACTTTGTCTCTGTAGGATTCCTTATGTAGAAGAAACAGCACTGTGGTGAAATGAGTGTGGGCTTTAGAGCCAGACAGCCCTGGGCTTGAATCCCAGCTCAATCAGTTATTAGCAGAGACAAATTGTTTATTAAACCCCTTGCTCTTCTATTTTCCCATCTTTAAGGCTAGACTATCTCCTAATAGGGTTGTTGCAAAGATGAAAGAAAATAATACATAAAACTAAACGATGGCAGTCATGAAGGAATTGGTCAATAAATTGGAGCTATACTATTATTAGCTAAAGTGGGGGTCTTAAGTGAAATAGTTAAAATGTAAATCTGGTCATGTGACTTTCATTTAGAATCAGGTCTAAATTCCTTACCACAGCCTGCAAGACCTCATGTGATCTGATTCTTGGCTACCATGCTTCTCTCCACTCCACCAAAGCAAACTCACATCTCAGGCTTAGGCTCTTGCTGTTTCCCCTGCCTGGAATTCCCCTCTCCTTGATTTACACATGACTTTCTATTTCATTTTATTCATATTTATGCTAAAATATTACCTCCTCAGAAAGATATTTCCTAGCCATGCAGCTAAAATAATAACCACCATCACATTGTCCCCTAAGTCTGGTTTCTATTTGATGCAAAGCACTCACCAATCTATAGAATTATACACTGTCTGTCTCTCCCAAGAGAATGTGAGCCTCTTGAGGGTAAGGACCTTGTGATGTTCCACAGCTGTATCCTTAGCATCTAAAAATATGCCTGGCGTATTGTAGGCCCTCAATCAAGGTATGTTGCAGATACAGTACTCAGCCTCATTTAGACATGCATACATTGTACCCATTCCTACTCCAGATCATTACAGTGAAAATGAATTTCAGCAGAAAAGAGAAGCGGGTAAGGCAGGAAGTGAGGAATGAAGAGAAGCAGTGACAGAGGTTTGTATTTGTGTTCCATGAAAGGAAAGCATCAACCTTGGAATGAGGCCGTTAACTCTGAGGCAATAACCCCTTCATCTGGTGTTTGCTTTGAGTGCCCTATTTCTTGGCTTTGTGGGAATGATTTCTACAGTACCAGAGCTTTGAATCCATGCTCTCACCACTTAAAAGTGGCGAAACAGTGTTCCTCTGGGGTGAGATGTTCTGGTCCAGTTGTCTATATGGATCAAATAAATTATTTACTGACCAAGATATCTTTCATTTTATACTGGCCAGTTTGTACTTAACAAAGACTTATGAAACAGAAGAGAGATATGGAAAGTTAAAAAATATCCCTTTAGAACAGGAACAGCTTTACTGTTTGGACATGGTTAATTTAAACACATGTGTTTGATACAAACAAATGAAAGATTTTCTTTTCTCTTACCAAATGGTGTTAACCTGGAACCATGAACAGAGACTGAGAAAACTGTAACCTTGCACTTCAAAATTATCCAAAAAGACAAAAAGGTAAAATATAAAGTATAAAATTCAGAGCCAAAATTAAATAAATGGTTCCCACAAATTCCCTAATGTAAACATTTTCCCTGTTAATAAACATAACTTTAAAAGCAAGAATTGAGATGGTTTGCCTTTTGACTAACTGAAATGTCAGCTTTTTCATATAAGTTTGAAAATCATACTTAACATAATCAGTGCTTTACATAAACAGGAGATACTTATGAAATAATATGGATTAATTGACCCAACAGATGTTCACTTTAACTTTATAGATTAAATTAGACACATATGGATGAAAAAAATCTAATGTGTTCCTATACTGGCTAATATGACTTAAATTTATCTTATGTTACTCCACAATCCATTTATGCTTTACCGCTTGATTTTGCCTAGTAGCTTTTTTATTTTAAAAATCCTAAGGTGTTACCAACTAATGAACACAAAGCTTTATTCCTCTGATAGATACAGCATCAGCTCAAACATGCTTAAAATCCTATGTCACATGATATTTCACTCTCCTCTTAGCACCTCTCTACCCAGGTTCCCTGCTTGACCAACTCCACACACAGAGGGTGATAAACCACTTCTTTGGTTTTTAGTGCTTGACGTCAACTGACCCAGCAGTCATCAGGCTTCCTCTCCATGAAAACCTAAAAGCTGCTATTGAGTAGAATTTGAAGACGGAGTAAACCTTGTATTACTTCTCTAATTCCAACTATGATGCAGAAGAGTTTCCTCACCTAAGTCATATTTTTTTCTATAATGTGTATTTGAAGTATCTAGCAGTATAATATTCAAGTCTCCTCAGTAATTTCTAGAAAACATTTGTTTGTAAAGTACTGTCAGACAAATTACTGTTGGCCCTCCATATCCATGGTCTCCACATCCACAGATTCAACCAACCATAAATGAAAATACATCAGGGCAAACTTTTCTTATCTTCAGGATCCGCAGACCACAGCACTTGGGCATTCTTGGATTTTTGTATTTGTGGTGGATCTTGGAAACAATTCTTTTTTGTTTTTGTTTATTTTTATTTTTGTTTTTGTTTTTTTGAGACAGTGTCTCACTCTGTCACCCAGGCTGGAGTGCAGTGGTCCGATCTTGGCTCACTGCAACCTCTGCCTCCTGGGTTCAAGCAGTTCTCCTGTCTCAGCCTCCCAAGTAGCTGGGATTACAGGTGCCTGCCACCACGCCCGGCTAATTTATTTTTAATAGAGATGGGCTCTCAACATGTTGGTCAGGCTGGTCTCGAACTCCTGATCTCAGATGATCTACCAGCCTCCACCTCCCAAAGTACTGGGATTATAGACATGAGCCACCACGCCCGGCCAGAAACAATTATTTGTGGATACCAAGGGATGACTGTACTACAGATTCAATTTGTATTTAATTTAAAAATGTTATGTTATCTTATGTCATGAGTGGTCTACATACAAATGAATCTCCCAGTGATGCAGACCTGTCCGCATTCATGCCCTGGTAGATTAACTTGTACATTATTGACTCTGAGTTTAGCCATGTGAACTGCTTTGGCAAATGAGATATAAGCAAACGCGATGCAAGCAGAGTCTCAAAAGGTGCCTGTGTGGAGGGTCTTGTCCCTTCTTGCTGCCCTGAAACCACAAATGTGAAGAAATCCAGGCCAGCCTATTAGAAGATGAGACACATGGAGCAAAAAGCAAACATCACAGCTCAGGATTCCTAGAACACTTGCGCTCAGCCTACCTGACAGCTACTGCAGCTGCAGTAAGTGACCCCCAACAAGGTCAGCAGAACAACCCAGCTGGGACCAGCCCAGTGTGTTAACCCGAAGAATCATGAGCAAATAAGATGGGTTTTATTTTAAGCCACCAGGTTTGTCATCGTTTGTTACACAGCAACACATAACTAATACACATCTGCTCATGTGATTTCTACTACAAGAATCCTACTAACAGAAGAATCCTGGGATGAACTCATATTTTAATAAGGGATGGTTTCAAATGCCTTCTTTTCTCTAGAACAGTTTTTCTCAAATGTGATCTATGAAGCCTCTGCATCAGAATCACCTGAGGAGTATCTCAAAATTACAGATTCCTGGCCCCATCTTGTCTCCACTGAAGACAGTGTCTGAGGGAAAACCTGGAAATTTGCACTTTCACAAAGAGCTTCTGCTGATTATTGTGTGTGTGTGTGTATGTGTGTGTTTCCAATTTATTTTTTTTAGCTTGAGGTATAATTGACAAATAAAAATTATACATATCCAAGGTGCACAATGTGTTGTTTGGATATAGGTATACATTATGAAATGATTACCACAATGGAGCTCACAGAATCACCCTTTTAAATTTGAGAACCACCTGCTTTAGGTCAGTGGTCTCCCAAGTGGAGTGCACATGACAATGGGGTGGGGGAAGAAAATACAAGAAAATTCTATTTCTATCAATTTTTATATCATTCTTTTATAATTGAGTTTGGGGGTCAAGCCTATCAGTGGGAACATTGTGAGAAAAAGAAAAGAAAAATTGTAATGTGTTCTTGAAATTACAAATAGTATGGTGCTCTTGTAAGACAAAGAAGCAGATAGGATGTGGCAAGAAATGAAGATAGAAACAGACATGAAGTGGTGAATTAAAGCATATACACAAGCTGAGCAAATGCCCCAAGCATGGCACAGCAAGACAAGCTGGCCTCTGGTCCATAAGGTATCCTGAAAAGAGCCTGACCTTTGTTTTCCCAGGATTGGGCTCAGTTCCTGGTTTGACCATGGAACAGCTGATGCCATGCAGGAAACTCTTAATGTCTCTGAGTCCCACTTGTTAGAAAAAATATGTTTAATATCAATTCCTGCAGCCACTGTCTAACAAATTCTCATAAGCATTGAGTATCAGGGTCCTTAGGTTACATATTAGCACTGATTCCTAAAAATGTGTCTTCATGTCATGGAAGTCTGTGATTATATATGTCTCAACACACCACAATGCTAAGATAGGAAATATAATTTTTTTAACAAAAACATTATTACATAAACACACAATTTTCATCTGTTTATCAAAATTGACTCTTTACCTAAAGCAAAGTCTATGATATGATTTAATCAAGTTTTCTTCTGGTCATGTTATTATTCAGATCCATATTTCTCGTAAACTGACTTTAACTGAGAGGCTAGTGTCAGCTCATATGCCCTACCCACTCTTCTTCTTCTTTTTTTTTTTTTTTTGAGACAGAGTCTCGCTCTGTCGCCCAGGCCAGACTGCAGTGGCGCTGTCTCGGCTCACCGCAAGCTCCGCCTCCCGGGTTCACGCCATTCTCCTGCCTCAGCCTCCTGAGTAGCTGGGATTACAGGCGCCCGCCACCACGTCCGGCTAATTTTTTTGTATTTTTAGTAGAGACGGGGTTTCACCGTGTTAGCCAAGATGGTCTCGACCTCTTGACCTCGTGATCCGCCCGCCTTGGCTTCCCAAAGTGCTGGGATTACAGGCGTGAGCCACCGCGCCCGGCTGCCCCTCTTCTTAATAAGAGTTGATGGTATTAAGTCTTACTGAAAAGAGCTAATTTGGAAACATAATGATTAAATGAGAATAGCCGAATGTACTCCTTCAGCTGGTCAAATTAAAAGTACTCAATGTTTGAGGAGAGTGCAATGCACGGTCCAGAGGCTATCTCATTCTCTAGGAATAATTTTATAATCAGTGTAACCTAATAGCAGGCTAAAATCTTCAGTGTGATTTTAACTGTTAGAAAATAATCTCCCCTCCTTTCAAACCCTTCTTCCTACCCTAATCCCTACACTACTTGAAATTCATCAAAACTTTAACACAGTGTGTGAGATTATAACTTTATTTCTGTTAATATGCTCTTATTTCAAAATATTATTTCTTTGGGAACCTTTCAGGTAATCTACCTTTTGGGGTTAACTAGATAACTAGCTATATTTCATTCTAGCACATGGTTGAGATGCGTGTCACCAAGGGATTTAGGAGTATTGTTGATGGACAGAAAGTGGAAGTAATTAAGGAGCAAGAGGAAGTTGGGGAGGACAGCCAACTTTGAGACTTTGAGTAGCCAAAGACAGTATTGAAGGTTCTGGGATATTTTGGAAGCAGATTGAGGGCTTGAGGAAAATAAGATCTGTGCTTATATAGAATATCCTTTACCTATACACTAATATCATCAAATACCCTTTTCCAGATATACCTAACTTGGTTATCCCTTTGGAAGAGTGAGAGCTCTTTCCCAAATTAGTGACTGGTGCTTCAGTTTGAGTGCAGAATTCTCTAATTTCCAAGTAACAGCAGCAACAACAATAACAGCAATGACACCAATAATAGTAACTATCATTCATTGAGAAGGCATCACGACAGAGTGTTAAGATCATAGATGTTAGCCAGATTGCCTCGCTTTGTCACTGTTGCCCTGGGCAAGGTTCTGAACCTTTTCTGCCTCAATTTCCTAATCTGTGAAGTAGCACCTCTTCATAGGATCATAATGAGGATTCAATGTATATGTAAAGTACATAGTGTTCTGTCTGGCATGCTGTAAGCACTCAGTAAATGTTAGCCATTCCTGTTAAGTGTTAATCAGATCCTAGATCCTATACTAAGTCCTTTTCCAACATTAATATGATCCACAGGGTGAGCCTATTACATTATTTTAGATGGAGACAATTAAATTCAAAGAGCCTGGGTTATTGATCAACATTACACAAATAGAAATGGAGGAAAGATTCCAGCCCAAGTCTGACTGATGCAGAGTCCAAGATCTGAGCAAGTATGCTCTCCTGCAGTGTTGTGTGAGGTGCTGATAATGACACAGAGAAATCACCAAGTTCCCCATATGTTAAGTAAGAAGTATTAGGTTGGTGCGAAAGTAATTGTGGTTTTTGCCATGAAAAGCAATGGCAAATTACTATAGAATAACTCTGTGCTACTGGATCTATTATATTCCCCCACTGCCTTGAAGTGGGGTTCACAGGGTAATGCTAGGTAGCTTCAGCCAGTTTCTTCTGGAAAATAAATTGATCCCTTACTCTTTGCTTACTGACTTAACCCAAAATTCTCTGAAAAAAAATAAAAATTTCTTTCTCTGTGTCTAGAATATTTATGCCATAACCACTACATATATTTGGCTACACTTCAGATAAAGATACAGATTCGTGCACTGGAATTTTTCTTGATGAGTGGAAACAAAATATTTTCCTCCCAATATTTAAATGTATCAAAACATAGGATCCAGGTAGATACAACCCAGCCAGTTTCTTCCCTGCAGCCTTCAACTTTTAGCACAAATGCCAAAGAGCAAGCTAGAAAATTAGAGAAAATCCAATTCACCCTACATAAATTGGTTTTGGAAAGAGATGACCAATAATCAGATGGTGCTTAACTATCAAGCATTTTGTACAACTAAGAAGTGGATAAGCTGCTTTCTCTCAAAAAATCCAGGTCTGAAGCAAAATATCCAATATTTATAATGCTCACATGCAGTATCTACTTCAGAGCTATCACCTGAATGAAAGCTAGAAATTCTGATTCTTCACCTAGAAATAATTGCTACAGGCAAAACACTAGGAAATGGGAAATGGATATTTCACTGTGGACAACTTTAGACTGTGTACTCAGTTAACTGTGTATCTCCTCTGGAAGCTTCCTTCAATCCCCAGGTCTGGCCTCAGCAGCCACATTTATACCCTGTGACCCTATGTCTCTGGAAATGGTACTTTGATCCAACAGTGGACCAATAAAACTGGGTCAATCAGAGTCATACACGTAGGAACTGGTCTACACATGCAACTGGACCACTGACATGCAAATACAGGAATTGTGGGATGGCCAGATGTGGTTAGGGGGCATCTTCCATTTCTATTTCCTGGAACTTGGTTTCTATTCCTTGAAACAAAGAAGGCTGGCTCTTAGAGAGACGGATGATAAAAGCAGTGATTGAAGGTTAAAGAAGAGACACAAGGAGAGCAAGCTACCTCTTGGGGACCTCTTTCCAGCAGAATGCCCATTCATGGACCAAACAGGAAAAATGCAAGACAGATCCACTGATGGACCTGTTAAGAGTCAAAGTATAAAAGTCAGTCATTAAATCCATTGATCATGCTCTGTAACTTACATATATGTTAAATGTATTCTTTGGTATATATCAAATATTTGTTAATTTAAAAAATTAAAAATTAAATATTCCACTTCTTTTAGTAAATAGTCTTTTTTGCTCTTACAAACGTGAGCACTATTTAAAATGATATTCTTGAGGTATGAGCTGTGTAGTATATATATGGGCTTTGGAAACTAAATCTTATTTTATATGCACAGGAAATACTTCATTGAATGAATCCAGGCATAAAAAATTTAGCCCAATTACCACCATTCAGTATTGTTAAGCTATCAAAGCAAGTCATGTAATTTTCATCAGTATCCTTTTATGCATATTCAAGAATATACAATAACAGTAGGAAATACCCATTTCTACAGTGAACTAATTAGAGAGAAAAATTCAGTTTGAATTCATCAACTGGGAATTTTTTTTAGATTAATTATTGATGAATTGTTCATCAGGTGCACATAAGACCACAGTGATAAGATTTATCTTAAATTTCAAAAGTGCTTTGTTTACAGTAGCTCTAAATGATGAATCATATTACAAGTAAGATTTCAGAGTAGCGTGTTTTCTGTTGGGGATAGTTTTTTCTTAACTATACTTGAAATATTGATCCATAGTAAACTTGGTGACATTATTTATCCCTCATGAATTTGTTCAGAAAATTATACAGCGCTTACTAGATATCCAAGCAAAGAAAAACATAGAATAAAACCTCCTGAGAAAACACTGGAGGACAGGAGATGGAAAGAGGTAAATTAATTAAAGAATCTATTTCAATTCTTCATTTTATGTTGAGTATTAATGTAGATACAACTCAATATTAAGTACCATTCTTATGTATGTCTGAAGTTTATAGCTAGGTATATTTCATTATTTTATAAGCAGTATGTATCACTATTTTAAATTTATTGCAACAAACAGCAATTCCTTCTTTTACTTATTGTTTTCTTTTTTCTTCTTTTCAATTTCTCCAAGTTTCCTTTACTCATAAGTTTAGAGAGTAGATAAGGCATTGAAGATATTTACAGGAAAAGTGTGTCCCCCCCTACTTCAGATTATAATATACTAGAGAAAACAACTGGGTCCCTTGAAGGACTGAATAAGCACTAGGGATGGAATGAACTCATTAGAAGTCAGAGACAGCCTACAAGATTACAGCCACAGGGTCCCAGGCTGGGAACCTTGGATAACTTCAGCTAACATGAAACTAACTTTCTATTCCCTGGAAGTTACTGAAAGCTTAGATGTTTTGTACGTTGTTTTGGCTTTTTCAAAAGAGTAGTTGATATTGGGTAAGCTTACAAACCTTAAATAATGCCACGAAGTGTGAATCTTCAAATGCTAGAAATGATGAAATACAGTCATGTGTCACTTAATAACTGGTACACATTCTGAGAAATGCATCCTGAGGTGATTTCATTGGTATATAAATATCATAGAGTGCACTTACACAAACCTAGATGGTGCAGCCTACAACACACTGAGACTATATAGTATAGCCCATGGTTCCTAGGCAACAAATTCATGCAGCATGTTACTGTATTTGAATATCATAAGGCAGTGGCAACACAATGAAAGTATTTGTGTAACTAAACATATGTAAGCAGAAAAGGGACAATAAAAATGCAGTATTATAATCTTACAGGACTGCCGTCATGTATGCAGTCTGTCATTAATAGAAATGTCGTTATGTGGAACACGACTGTAAAAACAAACCATCTGAAAAATGCCGAGTGAATTCCAATGGAATCGCTCATAGCCTGCTCCCACATGTATTACATCAAATTGTTTTAGGTATTTACCTTAAAACTTTTGAAGATCTGTTAGAACATGGAGAATTTGTTTGCTATTATATCATTTCCTTTTCTTCTCTTATTCGGTATGTATTAGAGTTACAGAAAAGAAGTATAATCATCGAGAAAACTTGGAATATGCATGAACTATTGTTTTGACCATTTTACCATGGGTGAGGTATGGTGGCTATGGTGAGGCCAGATGCAGGTCAAGAGAGAAAAAGCAGGGTTCTTATAGTTTTGTTATACGCACAGCTCCCTAGGGAGAACACTATACAGGGCCACGCAGGGGTTGGTCAAGAAGCAGAGGCAGGAAGAACAACTTTTATTGTGGTTTCTGTAGGAAGAAACAGACAAGGCATGGTAAACAGGTTTAGAATTGGCTACTTTGAATACTATCAGCAGGTTCTGGGGCACAGGGGCTATCCCTGGTTATCTGGTACCTGGCCCTGGGGTGATTGGAGCTCAACAGTGACCCAAATTAGAAAAGACCAAGAAGGGAGGTGGTTGGAGTTTTGGATTTAGTCAGCTTCTCTAGAAGTAAAACTGACTAGCCTCGAGCCAGGATCTCCAAACTGAGTTAGGACAGTGCTTATAAAAACCGTACTGCACCTATACAACAGATATACATGGAAGTAAATAGAAAAGCCTCAGGCTGCTACAATCAGAGAAGATGCCTCTTAAGAAAGACCGTGAGGCTGTTATTCCACCAACGTCGGAGTAAATGCAGGTATGTTTTAATGTACAAGTTCCTTACGGATCAAATAGAGGGTGTAATGTTATTCTCCTGAAACATTGCTGCAAATTGGTAGAGATAAAAAGGGCAAAAAAGGGGTTATCAACCAGAATTTCCAAAAATACAATTTTGTACAGTATATAAGCAAAAGTAAGCACCTTTAGTGATTCATTTCATAAGCAATTTCTTTAAAATCTAACCATTGAGCCACTGCAGGAAGAGAAACTGAGGAATCCTCTACAAGTGATATTTAGAAATTTAATCCATGGAAACAAGCATTGCAGCATGGACTGGCATGGGAGGTCAGTGAGACAGAGGGAAAAAAGTGGATCAATGAACAAAGACAGCAGAAGACACAGTTACAGACCCAGTTACTAAAACCACCCCATAGTCCCACCTGCTGAGGGGTTTTACCACTCCCATAGGAGGAGGTCAGGAAGTTTATGACAGAATTCCACTAAATTCATTTGCAATCCCTTGCTTAGACCTTCATTTTGTTGTTGTTTCCTGCATAGCAACTTCATGCAATTCTTATCCCAGAGGGTGGTTTGATTATTCTTGACTTTTTATTTTGTTGTAATCATAAGTAATTTTTATTTTGTTAAAGATAAAAGTCTACTCAGAATTTCAGTACCCAGAATAAGCAGACCAATTGATGTGCAATCCCTTAAATTAAGGAAACTGACTTTTGTAGTCAGGGCATTCCTCCTGTTTCCCGTGGATCACTCATAGACCCAATGCTCAGTTGTTAGGAATGTACATGGTACCAGTAACTGTGAGAAATACTTGTGTGAAAGTAAGATGCAATAGATTAATTCTGCCTTATACTGTTTTCATTACTCTTAACAAAATCTTAAGCTGATCAAGAATGATCTTCAATTCATCAAGGTCAAAGATAGCTTACTTTTTTCAGGCCCTTGGCCATAGGATCGAGGTAATGATACCCAATCCCAAGGGCAGCATGTCTGAAAATGTAGAAAAGCTGATGTAGCTGGTCCCCAACCCAGACCGATTCAGAATATCTGTGGATAAGCATGGGGCTCTGCCTTATAACAAGCTCATCTGGCGATATATTGCATTTGCAAAGAGAGCTCCTGCCCTCCAGCCTGAAGAAATGTTATGGCTCTTTCTGTTGTTTCTGAGCTGTCCCCTCCCAACACAGACTCAGGCTTTTTAGTATAAAGGGAAAAGGAAAGAAAGGAGGGGTTCAACTCTGTCACTACCCATTAGTGGCAAGTGTAACAAGAGTTAAGACTTCACAGTAATTTACTCAATGACACAGAACATGGTAGCCTGATGGGTAAAAACTTTTACCAAAATATACTCCTGAAATAAGGATCTGTCCAATATGCATTTGTTTCAAAGAGTCTCATGCCTGAACGTTTGTTTTAGATTTGAGTCTTCTTTATCCAGATGGCATTTGATTGACTTGAAGTTCTTCTCATCTTTCACTGTGTCACTTTTTCTGGAGGATCACTCACTCACACATATTAAGTGTGTTCTTTAGATTCCATCAACATAATAGTTTTCTTTTCTCAGATTGGATGTGATATAATAGAAAATGAACTGGGCTAAGGAGACCCAGAATCCAGGCTTGCTTCTGTTCTTGAGTGCCTATGTCCAGTTGATTCAGTGAATTAATCTCAATTCTTTCTACCACTCAGTTTTCCCATACACAAAATAGAGGAATTGGACTTGAAGTACCTCACAACCCTGAAATTTAGCAAGTGAATAAATGTCTAGTAGTCCTTAGAAAGTACAACACTGACTTCCTGAACTTTCCCTTCTGGGTGAGTAAAATTTGGGCATAAATTCCAAAAATGTGTTTTACGTCCCGATGGATGATTAAATCAACCCTGCCTGCATTTCTAGGACGACTCAGTTCCACCTTACCTCCAGTACTGTTTTGTTCTCATGTGCTCCAAAGAAGTCAGTAAACCCAGAATATCAGGTCTCCTAAGCCAAAGACAACCTATAAATGAGGCCAGAATTATCCCCTCTCTATTCTTGCAGCCAATCCAGGTGAAACCAGAGATTTTGTGTCTGATAGCCCAGCAAATATTAGAATGTCTCTTTGGCTATGAAGTCACAAACTAAAAAATACTTAATTTCTGTGGCCTCATCAGCCACACCAGCTAACTGGAGTCCCCTGAGGCTTTCCTCCCCAACCTTTTCTTTCATTATACAGAAAGAGAAGGCAAGTGAGAAGCGAGAGATGTCACCCTGCAAATATTCAGAATCTCCTGCTTTTAAATTTGGAGGATAGTAGTAAGCAGTGTTTAGGACTACTTTACCATAATCTGTGAACCATTTAAAATAGATAACTGAATTATTATTATTACTGTTAATTAAATTCATATACCTAGATGCCAGAGAAGCCTCCACAATTTTTCATTTGATACTTATTAGAATTATATGATCTAGATGGAAAGGGCCTCAGGTGGTAGGGTGAGAAGAGCTCAGCCCAGGGCTCAGAAGACATGGTCTGCTACTCTTCAATCAACTGCTGGGACGTTGGGCAGGACATAAGTTTTTTGAGCTTCCTCATGAGCAAAGCAAGAGAGTTGACTAGATGACCCCTCAGATCATTCCTAGAGCTGAAGTTCCACGAAACTATGAGATCTACTAGTTTACAAAGGAGGGAACTGAAGCCTAACAGGGTTGATTGAATTGCCTAAGGTCAATACAAAGCTGGACTTCAAGTGTCCTGACCTTTGGTCCATTTTTTTTTCAATTAATCCAAGTAATCCAATTCTATTATTACATAAGGGTCCAGCAAACAAGGGGATTAAGGCTTGAAGAACAATTTATTTCTATATTATATGACTAACTGGTGGTAGGGTAAAGGTAGGAACAGAACTATTTTGCTTTTCAGTCCACAGATGTTGCCTCTAACGAATAGAGGTCAGCATTGACTAGAGAGAAAAAAGCTAATAAGTAGGATAGATGTAAGAGCACAACTGATAGAGGAATGACAAATACATTAGTTAGGAAAACAAGTGGAAACAATTTTTCTGTACTTGGCTAGTGGTCATACAAAGAGTGAAACAGGAGATGGATTAAAAAAGATCAATGTCATTAAACAGCATAGATACTAAACTGAGGTAACTTTTAGTTTATTATAAACTCTCCTCGAATCCAATTTCCCATTATAAGCATGCTTGTGAGCTTGTTCAGTTCGTAGAAATATTAATGCTAGAGATAAGACTAAAATCAATATAACCCCAAAATTGTATTTCAGTGTCTGACAGAGTCTTCAGATAGATGGTACGCTACTGCACACCATTCTGTTCATTACATAAATGGGTTTCACAATGATTTATTCTGGGCTCCATCCTCTTACCTGCAAGGCATTTAGATATTGAAATGATACAACTGCTACCTCCAGTTTATTTCTTTTTTTAAGATTTTTATTGTTTCTCCAAAGAAAGCATTGTAAGTTTGAATAATAATTAATTCTAGTAGTTCTAGGCAGAGCTTAGGATTCCCTCTTCCTGTCTACAGACTCTTCCTATAACTCATTTTCTAACATTTTTGGTGGCTGAAGGAAAAGACAGTTTATGCTTTGGAAGGAGTAAGAGAAAGGTAAAGAAAGAGAAGCAGTAATTATTGCATACATTGCCTATCAGGCAATAAAGTGTGTTTATGTACATTTCTCATTTAATCCTCAGGATATCCCAGTGAGATTGGTGCTATTATTTCTACTTCAAAGATGAAGAAAGATGAATTAAGAGGTCAAATCACATAGTCATAAGGTTACATACTTCGTAAGTGACTTGGGAGACCAGAATTAAAGTTTGTATCTTTCTTTAGTTCTCATCCCATTACATTTTTATATTTGGAAGATCTAAAAAGGCTTTGAAATAAAAGGCATCCCTAAAAGCAATCACTAATAAAGAAATGTCTCAAATTAAGATTGAAATCAATAAGCACACAAATAATTGCAATTTATTTCAAGCTATGGTCTGATCCACGAACTATATGGCCTTCTATTCAGAGCAAGCTGACTCTGCAGGTGTCTAATAAGCAGACAGTAGTGCAGATGTTGTCTTAGAAATGATTATTTACTTGCTTATAAATAACACTGTAATTTGCATAAATACAGACAGAATAGGCAACTAAGAATCATACCCATATAAAAAGTTTAGTACAGAAGCTAAGGAACTTCCAGCTGTGCTAGCTCAAAACCAGCAGATGTGGTTCACTTTGTAGATTTGTCAAGTAATCATGACAGCATCTTATAAATATATGAACATGAGCAAAGATCAAGTCAAAAAATCACTCACTTTTTTTTCAGATTGTTCCTGTAGAGACAATAGATGCTGTAATGCAGAAATTGAGAGATGGTATCAATAGATATTATGGGAACTCACTAAATTCAGACTGTACAGGAAAAGAATGTTTCAGAAGAGTAAAAGACTATTTTGGAATCAATTATAGAGTATTTTTTAAAGAAATGTAATTTTCTTCCTGTTTCCTTCCTGTTTATCCACATTTACAGAAAATGTTTATAGGTAATTTAAAAGACGTCATTATCATTTGAAAAATTTTCTGATCCTCTTAGCACCCAACATACACTAGTATTTTTCAATATATAACCACACATTTCCCATCAGGATTTTTACAAAGTGGAATTAAATAGACCCAATAGTTTCAAGCCTCCTGAAGAGATGAATAAACAACATAGCAAAAGCCCTTTAAATCTCCTAACAAAGGAGACTTTCAAGTATAATGTGTTATTTCCTTTCTAACTGCTTATCAATTTTGAATTAATTTATTGACATTGAGATAATGCCTAAATCAGTTAGATTTCAAGCAATAATGCAGAAAAAAATCATAGTCTGTCACTGATCATGAAACAGCTAATAGAGTAGAGATCTGCAACATTTTTCTGTAAAGGTCCAGATGGAAACTATTTTAGGCTTTGCAGTCCATGTTGTCTCTGTTGTAGTCAATACGTAAACTAATATGGCCATGTTCTAATAAAACTTTATCAAAACAGACAGTGGGTGGATTTGGGCAGCAGGCCATAGTTTGCTCATCTCTGTTATTGAGTATAAGTCTCACAATGACTTTTTCCTCTTAGAATTAGCAGGGCCTTAGGCACGTTAGAATTGAACTTTAAAGCCCTTTGAACAGCAAGAAAATGTAAAGTTAAGGTTTGATCTTGATTAATTAACTACATAAAGGATTAATTCCCTGATCAAGTAAATTGTAAGTAAGACCTGAAACTAGCACAGTGCTGTGTTCTTTGGTGAGAGATAGGCACTGCGGGCATCTATTCTAAATTCTAATTTTTTTGTAAAATGTGCTAATATTGTATAGTTCAAAAGAAAATTTTTACATCCTTTCTTCAAGCAGATGTCAAGATTACTGACATCATTACTAGAAGTTAAATTGGCAATGAATGGTCAAGAAAAATTATCTTCAGAATTAGCCTAGGCAGAATCACACAATGTTGAAAACTCTTCCTCCCCAAAGATGAGCATAATTACCAGGCCACTGATTCCCTCTCCTGGTACTGAAAGGAAACAAAACATGCTCTCCTCAGTAGCAGGCAAGAGAATATCCCTTACCTTTCTGCCAGATTCATATTTGCATTTCTATTCAACTAGACTGTACACTGCTTGGGGAAAGGAGCACAGATACCCAGGCCATACTGATGATGATCAGTATATATTTATGAATAAATAAAGCCTGAATAATAATTTTCAACACATGATGAGGAAAACACAGGTGGATCATAGGGCTGCTGTCTGGAAGTCCATAGCTGAATCGTTCTGTCACAGCACTTCCCCTATTTCTGGCAGTTAACCACAGAATAAAATAGCATCAAGACACTTTAAATTCAATCAAATGCTTATAAATCACCTACCGTGTGTCAGTCACAGTGCAAATGCTATGAATACAAGGAAAGGTGAATTTTCTGCTTCCTCCCACAGCATGTAGCCTACACTCATAGGCTTAGTGCCCAAATTAGTCTCATAAGTATTCTAATGAAAACTGCCTAAGATTCATTTTTTAACTGTGATATTTTAATGAAAATGTATTTAGCTATATTTGGTGGCATTAGAAAGCACAAGTGAACAAATGTAATAACTCAGATTTCAAAAGGGAAGAAATACAAAACGAAAACTCATTGACATAAAGGCATTTTCCAACTGCTCCACATGTGTTTATTAATGCTGTTTTATGAGATCAGTTCACAAATTCAGCTATTCCTAAGTGAATACACATAATAAACTGTGGCAAAATATTAAACCAGTTTTTGAATATTAAAATTTTAACTGTATTACTTATTTGCACAGAGATTTTCTCTGTTTGTTGGTTTTGGGGATACTAATACTGCATATAAAACAACCCCAAAAACATTGCAGTGGCCACCAACATAAGCTAAGGTCTTATTCACACATCTAGAGATGGGCTGCAATGGTTCCACTTCAGGCTGAAAGTCACGTTTAGGTCGACTTCCTTTGTCTGTCATTGTAGGACCCAGGTCAAAGGGGCAGCAATCCCCTGAGACATTCCCTTCTCATTTTCCCATTCAGAGGCAGCAGTGAAAAAGGCCAAGTGAGTCAAATCATAACCATGGAAGTCCATAAAAAGCCCGAGAGAGCCTGGTGAAATCACAATCACTCATACTCCAATGCAAGGCATACAGTCAAGTCCAACATCAATGGAACAAGAACGTTTTCTTTTTGCATTAGAGAAGAGGAGAAGGAACAGTGAATATTTACTAAACAACAGTTGCAAAGTTAAAAGTGAAGTTCAAAATATAAAAGAAAAATTTTATTTGGAAGTTTCAAAAATACTTTATATATACAAAATCATAAACGTCTAAGATAATCAAAGGCCCCAGGACTCCAGAGAAAGAGAAAGTGAGTGGTGATATAAGGAGGAAATCAGACAGGCTAATCTGTTCCAGCAGGGGCAGTTTTAATCCCTATGGAATGCAATTTGAGCTTATCACCAGAGGAGAACAAACAGCATATTTTTAAAAATTTCTGCTCCAAAAGACAACATTGAGGATAAAAATTTTCTTGGAGTTTTAGTTTTACTTTTTCAGCTTTAGGTTTTTTTTAAAGCTATGTTGTTGCTTGCAATAAATGTAATTACTGTGTTACTGACTAGTCCTATCCAGAAAGAACAAAGTCTAAAATTGTTACCATAAAAAATAAAACACTTTCTCTTCTGTTGATTTTAATTGGCAAATAAAAATAGAATATATTTATTGTGTACAACATGTTTTGAAATACGTACACATTGCGGAATGGCTCAACTGAGCTAATTAACATATCCATCACCTCACATGCTTACCATTTTTTATAGTAAGAACACTTAAAATATATTCTCCAGCAATTTTCAAAATATAATACAATGCTATAAACTATCATCACCATGTTGTACTATACTCTGTGAAATTTTTTTCTGAATAGATTTGGATAAAAATTTAACCAAAATTAAAATAAAGAACAAAAGGCATCATTTCCCAGAATTAAAAAGAAGTATAGAGTTCACTACCCTGAAGTGATGGCTATGCTGTAAGGTAAAGAAAAGGAACTTTCTGAGATTAATCACAGCATATTTGTCCATTTCTGAAGAGCAACCCAGACCACTGAGAGCTACTAAATTATGTTATGAATAATCAGTGCCAAGGAATGAACAAAGTAAGAGTTGAAAAAAGTTATCTTATAAATACCCACCAACAGTTTCTAGCAGAAATGCTCCAAGAAACAGAAAAAGCATCCCCAAGCCAAGTCGCGTGAGAAATATATGTCTCCTTCCTTCTTGGATTAAGAAATCCCATTTTCTAGTTCAGCTCAGCAGGTATCTATTAAGCACTGTTCACTGATTTCGTGAACACTTACTCCATGCTTGCTAGGCACATGCTTTTGCTAAGTGTAGGGAATACAGATAGAAAATGCAAACCTTGCTCTTGAAAGCACTCTAGCCAGATCAATAGCAAACAAATAATTATAACATACTGCAATAAGTGTGATGGGATTCTTTCTTAGTTTTGCTTCCCCCAAGAACCAGACCTAATACAAGGATTTGAGTGAAAATTATTTATTTGGGAGGTGAAGGAAACACCAGTTGGGAAGTAAAAAAAAAAAAAAAAAAAGTGAGAAAGGAAGGAAAGGCCACCAATAATGGATGCAATATAAAGCAAGGTATTGCTGTGAGCCACTGCTGGGAACTCAGCGTGACAGTGTGGAACACACACCTCAAAGTCTGGGAGGGCCATAAGCTTCCCAGCATTCTCCACCTGCATATGAGAAGCAGAGAGTGAGCTTCAGAAGGCCTTCAGGCAAAGAGAGGCAGTCGTTGGCTGTTGGAAGCTTGGTAGATATGCACTACTTCCCATCACATGCACACGTAAGTCCGAGGGCATGTAGACATCTGCTGCAGAAACATTAGCTTCATAGTCAATCCTGTCAGGAAAAGGAGGTGATTACCCTTGAGATCATAAGATGTGTAAGACTCATGCAGGTTCAGAAAGAAGGAAAATGGTATTTCTGGCAGAAGGACAAGTGTGAGAGCATTCCAACCAGAAAATCTGTGGCACTTAGAGAAGTCACAAGTCCTAGCATACAGAAGCATGCAAAGATGAGAGACAGGAGAGAGAACTGCTGAGAATTGAGGCTAGATGGAGAGGCAGGACAAAGAGTCAGCCTTGAACCCCACCTAAAGATCTGGATCCAGCATCATGAGATATTTGTGATGCATAGAAATAGGGATACACTATAAAGGATTATGGCACGACTTAAATAGCATAAACTCAGCGACAGTCAGAACCTCTCTTGACTTTCAGATCTTTTGCTTTGTAATTGAATGGCTTCAGTCAAGGAACTGGCGCCCCCACTCTGGTACTGGGGGCATATCAATGCACAGGAGACAAATGGAAGCCCTACCTTCATTAGATTTGGGGGTGAGGCATTATACATTACTGTATAATTACTGTATACATTACTGTATAATTACATAAATAGTAAATAACAATTTCAAATAGAAGTATATTGATGAAAGGGCAGTGGGATAAAGAGTGACTGGGCTATGCAGCTAGACATATCAGGAAAGACTGGTCTGAAACGGGGACATTGAAGCTAAGAACCAAATAATGAAGAGGCAAACAAGCTGAGGAAAAGGCATACTGTGTATGAGATATAGAAAATGAGACTATTCTAAAGCAGAGATCTGAAATGTGGCTTAAGATGTGGGCAGGAGGCAGATTACATTATGATAAGGAATTAGGAATTTCACCTAGGGGTAATGGGAAGCCACTGGATGGTTTCAAGCAGTGGAGTGAAATGATAAAATATACAATTTTTAACTTACTCATGCTCCTCTCTGGAGAGTGGATCATAGGCATGCAAGCATGGAAACAGGGAGACCAGAGGGGAGGCTGTTGCAATAGTCTAAGGGAGAAATGAGGGTGGCCTGGGTCCACAGCTGTGGAGAAGGTGAGAAGTGGTTGGAATCCACTATTTTAGAGATTGTCAGGGCTTATTCACAAATGATGAGAAGGATGGTTGTTCATAAACAATGAGAAGGATGAGGAAAAGAGATGATTTGAAACTACTGAGTGAATGGTGGTTTGATTAATGTTCTGTGTCTTATGTTATCTAAATTTCATGTTATTATTGTCGAAAAAGGACTGCAATGTACAAACCCAGACTATGAAAGTCCTCAGTAGTCATAAGATATTAGCATCACTATTATTATTATTATGTCATAATGCAAAAGTAATTTGATGTATTAAAAATAATTCTAGGCCAACCCTGCCCGTTTTCCAGAATTAAGCATGATTGCTTGTGCCTCATCTCTTGTAACATCGCCTGTCTTACCTGTAATCTCTCATAAACTCTTCCTCCACTTCCCCAGGTGATTATTTCTCATCTACCACTCTGTTACTTAACCTCCTTAACTTTTCTTGGCTACTGTTTTTCAGATGGCTCTACCCCATCCTCATATCTCTTGACTCATTAACTAAATCTGAGTCTTTGTTTGCTCTTTCTCCACTGAGCAGCAACTTAACCCAGGCTGCCTTGACGAAATACCATAGACTGGGTGGTTTAAACAACAGAAATTGATTTCTCACAGTTCTGGAGGCTGCACATTTGAGATTATGGTGCCAGTGTGGTTGGGTTCTGGTGAGGGCCCTCATGTGGTGAGGTGAGTGAGCTCCTATCTTTCCCTTCTTTGTCAGCCTATAAGGGCACTGATCCCATCATGGGGGCTCACCCTCATGACCTCATCTAAACCTAGTTACCTCCCAAAGGCCATATGTCCAAATACCATCACATTGTAGGGCAAGGCTTCAATGTATGAATTATATAGGCACAGAAACATTCAGTCCAACACAAAAGGGCATCATGGTAGTGACAACAGCATGAACAGCTGTGAGGGTAAGAAGGAACACTTTATTGTGTGTTATCTTTACCATGAGCTCCCTTTCTGCTGAACTGATGATAGGAAACTTAAAAGTCATGCAGGAGGTCCCCCAGTCTATGCCACATTTTTTATTTTATGCAGTGTCAAAGAGTTAAGAAGAGGCTCTTTCTGGTTATTGGTCATTTCTCCACATAGGTTTCTTCTGAAGTGTCCATGTGAATGTCTCCATAACCCCCTCTTTATGTTCTTTTCTTCCAGCCTTAGGGTGTCATCAAAGAAAAATTACACTGAAAAAACTTAAATAGGCAAGGAAACTTTATTCGAGAC
This sequence comes from Pongo pygmaeus, assembly GCF_028885625.2. Taxonomy (NCBI): domain Eukaryota; kingdom Metazoa; phylum Chordata; class Mammalia; order Primates; family Hominidae; genus Pongo; species Pongo pygmaeus. The sequence continues at coordinate 102,898,456 of NC_072380.2, forward strand.
TATTGCAATAGAGATCAAGACTATGACAATAGGGGAGAGATGTTGAACTCAACTTTGTTGGAATGAAAAGCAAGACAGCTTTTAAGCATTGGGGTGAGCTCCTGGAAAAGTATTGGAGGACCATTGAGTGGGGAGATTGATGAATGTGATTAGGCCTTTGGTATTTTCTCACTGGCGCAATATAAATTAGGCCCCTACCCTCCTACAAAGATGAGGAGATAGGACCCTATCTTTCTTGATGATTACATTTCAAGGGGATGACTCACAGGTCCTTGAAAATGACATTCTTTGGGTGTAAAACTGCAAGAGGCTGAGAGATTTATATCTCAAAGGGGCAGAAAAATAACTTGAAATTGCAAGTTTTCTAAGGCAAATGCACTAAGAAAAAAAGATGCCGGGGACTTACAGTCAGAAAGAAACCTATCTGAAATATAGTCAGGCTGCAGGGAAGAATGAAGGCATCTTGGTCAATGTGGAGGATCTGTTTAAGGTCCTATAAGTCTTGGTCCTGGCAGTATCACCCAGGCACTCTTCTCTGGAGTCTTTCAGCTTCCCGGGAGTTTGCGCCAGAGAAAAGTGTTAAGAGTTCCCTGCTCCAGTGCTTCAGCCCTCTGTCCATCAACCCTAGTGAGGGAATCCTCTTTTTCTTTACAGGCAGGGGCATAAGGGCTTGGAGGAGTGGGCTCCTGTCTACTTCCCTTTTCTTCCAATTCACTCTGCTTCTTTGGGAAATATCTCTATTTTTTTTGTTTGTTTCCTAATTGACCTCAATGGCCCATTACAAGGAAAATCAACCAACGAAAAATGAGTTTCTTTTTCATCAAGGATTGGAAGAAGGAATTTTCAAACCCTCTCAGTGAGTGGAGGGTAAGGAGGAAATTTTACATTTTGGCTTTCCAATGTAGCAAAAAAAAAAAAAAAAAAAAAGAGAGAGAGAGAAAAACAGTGCTAAGTTTTCATACTTAAACAATTATGTTCATACTCTGCCACAAAGATAATGTACTTCATAGAATGGTTGTGAGTTTAATGGGAAAATTCATATTTCTGGAAGAAATTCTGACTCTTAAGTACTCATTAAATAAGCTCCTTTCTCCCTCCTACACTTTCATTAAGAAATGAAATATTACCTGTATGTTGGTAAAACACAGAGTGCCTTTTCCAAGATCTTTCTAAACCCTTTCTCTTCTGAATTTCAAACTTTAGCCCATGAATCTTTACAAAATTCTACAGAAATAAAATTGTTGATCAAATTTCAACATTTAGGACAAAAGAAAAAGTACCACCCTTTAATTTTTCAGTGGAAAGGCCTTGTGGGTCAGCCTTATCATTAGCAAGTTCATTTATTACTGCTATGAGGCAGTTGAGCTTGCAGTGTTAATTAACTCTATGAGGGGATATATATCACTGTTGCCCTAGAAAATAACAGTAGGCACTGTGAGGTACTGTCACCCACTGGTGCTCCACCTAAGCTCATCTTCATGTTCATAGCCCCACTGTGACCTAGAAACCACTCTTCCTGATTTAGGGCTAAACTAAACAGCAGATAATGTGGATGTGAGAATTGTGACTATATATATATAAGATATATATGAGATATATAACATATATATATATATATATATATTAGTTTCTCACTTTTAGGTAAAGATAAGGGAATCAGGGTACAGAGGGAAGTACTTAGACTTTTAGATTCTAATTGGTCCATAGTAAGTGTCCCATGATGTTATATGTCCCTACTCTTCTGATGATACATAGGCAGATTCCAAGCATTCCGAAATTGTTCACTTGCATCGCCTTTCTTTCCTCATTTTGTTTTCATATTTCTCCCCTGCTTTCTGTGCATGTGCATAGATTATGAGAACTGTGATTCCACTGATTGAGGCTGCTGTTGCCTGGTAGGGTTCAAAGGCAGCAGCAGTGGTGCTGGAACTGCATATTCATTCTGTCACATTCTTCTTGTCTCTACTCCATGTACACAGCTCTATACCACAGAGTCCAAACCCAGACTGCTTGTTTCCATTGTTCAGATTCTGGCATGTATTCCTCCTGCCCTGGGGATGATGAATAATTGAAAACTGAACGTGAGCTTAATTTGGTATGCCTTGGAAGTGGTTTTATATGCTGATTTGGTTTTGTGTTCTCTGGAACATCAAGGGCCAGGCTCCAATGTCAGGAATAATTACTATACTCCATATGTGACACACCTCAAAAATGAACAGGGGACACAGATGACTTCCTACATCATTAGGAATAGTTTTAGATATCTTAATAAATGTCAAGAATGATAAAGAGAATTTTCTAGCCCTCTTTTTGGGAAAATATATCTTTTCTAACTATTTTAGAAATAGATGTTTTCATTTTACAAGGGATTGTAGAAAATTATGTCCAAAACTCTATGCTCCTTGTATCATTTCATTGCTTTCCTTGGATAATCAGTCATGGTAGAACCTTCATTAATAGGAATAGCGAAGATGCTCACACTTCTCTGCTACTGTATTAAAGAATGCACCTGAAACCTGAAACTGGAGGTCATCATGTTAAGTGAAATAAGCCAGGCATAGAAAAACAAATATCACATGTTCTCACTTATTTGTGGGACCTAAAAATCAAAACAATTGAACTCATGGAGATAGAGAATAGAAGGATGGTTGCCGGAGGATGGGGAGGGTAGCAGCGGGGAGGATGGAGGAGAGGTGGGGTTGGTTAATGGGCACACAAAAAAAATAGAAAAAAATGAAAAAGACCTACTACTTGATAGCATAACAAGGGAACTATAGTAAATAATAAATTAATTGTACATTTAAAAATAACTAAAAGGATATAATTGGATTTTTCTAATACCAAGGATAAATGCTTGAGGGGCTGGATACCCAATTTTCCATGACATGATTTTTACACATTGCATTCCTGTACCAAAATATCTCATGTATCCCATAAATACATACACCCACTATGTACTCCCCAAAATCTAAAATTCAAAAATTTTTTTAAAAGAATGCAGCTGATATGCACTACTCCCCACTGCCCTACACAAAATTTATATGCCTAAGTTTCTCCAGCACTTCAGAATGTGGCCATATTTAGAAACATGATCTTTACAGATGTAGTTAGGTTCAAATTAAGTCATTAGAGTGAGCCCTAATCCAATATGACTGGTACCTTTATAAAAGGAGGAAATTTGGACAGTCACCTAACAGAAGGATGATGATGTGAACATAACAGGGAGAAGACAGCCATCTATAAGCCAAGGAAAGAAGCCTGGAATAGACAGACCATTCCTTTACGGCTTAACATCTTGATCTCAGACTTCAAGTCTTCAGAAATGTGAAAAAATACATTTCTGATTTTTAAGCCACCCAGTTTCTGATACCATGTTATTGCAGCCCTAGCAAACTAACACAGCATTCTTCTGTCAATCCAAGGCAGGAACACCTAGGCCTAGCTGACTCCATCCTTCCTGTTCACAGCTGATTGGACCAGAGGAGTACACCTAATCCAAGAGAGCAAAACCACTGGCTGTCCAGCAGCCAATAAGAGTTTCTCAAAAATCTGAACCAAAAGGCAAAGCTGAAAAGGAGGACGTTGTCTTTAAGGGCAGAGCACTGCAGTGGGTCTTGCTTCTATGTGGGCCCTTTGTTGGGCTCGGTGGTTGTTCCACTCTTTTTTGTTTGTTTGTTTGTTTGTTTGGATTCCACATAGTCTGTGGCCTTAACATAAGCTGGGGTAAAAAATTTCAAAGAATTCTTACCTCAGAAAATAGAAGTAAGTCAAGAAGGGACCAGACACAAGCCAAGAGAAAGGTGAAATGGGGAAGAGAGGAGAAAAATGAGAAAGGGAGAATAAACATGTCACTGTCTTGATTGTGAAGCCAAATTCATCCACTCATTCATTCTACAGAGCCCCTGTGCTAGGCCCTGGGCTAGATGCTGGTAACCCAGTAATAACTAAGACTTAGTCTCCATATCCAAGAAGCTTAAGGTCTAAAAATATCTGGCTTATTGGTTATTTTGAACTTGCCTTACCTCTCTATCTCCTTTGATTACAATAGATCAGTCAACAATAATTTCTCCCTCATTATGTTCCACTGTGTTTTTAAATAAATGACTCATTCTTGCCTGTATGTCTGCATATACATATACATATATATGTAATTTTTTCTGCTATTCTTATTATTTATTATAAACTCTATGAGGGAAACAGTGTCCATATAATTATGAGAGAAAATAAGTCAGAAAAATTAACTTTCCTTCTCTTTCTTGTGTTTAACGATGGCTCTAGAAAAATAAATCCTGGAACCAAGAAAGCATATTATTTTAATATCTCTCTCTCCTTTTATACCTTTCTTATCTCTTACTTCCTCTCTCTCCAGGTTCTAAGCCTGTCTGAGAATCACTTCCAGGCTTGATCCCTGATCTATGAAGTATACCATGCTCCAAAATTTTTTATTCCTCCTTCCATCTTCTCCACTTTAGCAGTAAAAACCTCCAATAAATTCAGTGCAAGTGAATTACCTGGTGTCAGGAAAAGTGTAATCAGATGGAACTCAAATGTATGAATGCTTTTGAATAATAATACTTTTACCCTCCCTATAGGTTTTCTGGTCTTTCAAAGAAGATATTTATTAATGTAAATTACTGTCCAACCATTAGAATTACAGGCAATGTAGAAAAATGAGATTTTAAAATTCTAGAGATATGTGTACAATGGACCACCAAAAGAGCAGGAAAATTCCCTATCGGATTCTATCCCTAGTGTCCGCATCCCTAACTGCCTCTTCATTCAGTTTGTCTTCTTCCATTCCTTAGTCAGAGACTCTGCAAGATTCTTTGTAAAATCCAGGGTTTTGTGGGATTTATTTTTCTTAAAGGAGGTGAGATGAAGTTACAAGAGAAATGTGGAACAGGAGTACCTGTCTTCTATATAGGTCAACTAACTTAATCATCTTTTTATTCCTTTTTATTTAAGAAGTATGTATTAAGAGTCTACCTTGTTGTCTCTTCCATACTTGGGATACAAGTAACCAGTATGGAAATTGGTTACTTGGGATACAGTATCACAAAACCTCTGCCTTTGTAATACTCACTTTTGGGAGCATGCAGGGTTCATAAAGCTACACAATCTGGCCAAGGTTTATCACTGCAGGAGTATGAAGTGCACATCAGGGAAGAGTGGCTCACGGCAGATGACATAATAAAAACAGTGTTCAAAGCTAAGACATGCATGGTGCTTGCTATGTGCCAGGTGACAGTATGTCCTTTACATACAACTCACATATAATTATTTTGTTCTCAAAAGACTCTAGGAATTAGATACTATTGTTACCATCATCATTCCTGTTTTACAAATGAGGAAACTGAAACACAAAATAATGAGAGCCATAGTGCTGTTTATTGATGAAGTTGGGATGTGGACACAGGCATCTGGCTGCCGAATCTATATGCTTCTCCACCACCCTATTGCTGGCATGAGATTGTTTTATGTAAGTTGAATTTTAAAATCAGAAACTTTAAATACAATGCCATTAGACTGAAACTAATCTTGTGAAATCCTCTAGGATTCTAAGTGGGAAATGTAGACATGCTATACTTTTGTGAAATTATTGCAGTGATATTTATAATCAAAACTGGAAACTAAAAACCGTCCCTTTCTGTACTGTTAGAAAAACAGATTAATATGTAAAGTGGTAAAGAAAAGCAATTTTTAAAAATTTGTCCAGTTCTGTCACCAACCTACTGCATGTCTAAGGGTTAGATCACATCAACTCTCCAGACTTGAAATTCCTCATATGGTGGGTGATTACATAATTAATTGTCCAAATGGGGACACTTAGCAATGAAGGGGGGCCCTATTAATAATTACACTGGGACGATATTGCCAGGCAAACCACAGTAGATTGTTGTTCAACTTATGTATCGAAATGAGGCTACAAGAGCTGATCCCTAAATTCACTTCTAGTTGTAGTGGGTGTGTTTGTGTTTGCTTGACCAACTGTTTATCCAATGTATTAGGATCATTTAGTAAGAGGCAGAAGGAAAACTCAGAGGTCTGACTTAACCCCATTATGGTTAACAAGGTCTGTGCCTAGATTAGGACATTTTTATTCTAGTAAATAAAGTAATAACAATAACAATTTATAAACTGACCACATTTATATTAAATTGAAATTGTGCAAGAGAAAACAAATGCAAGTTAATTCCAAGTAGGCTTAATGCCCAGACAATCAGTACTGCGAAAATAAAACAAAACAAAACCAATGCCCAAGAAAGGCTGCCAATTAGAAAGAATTAATTTAATTCAAAACAGGTTTTAATTTTGAGTCCTCAAGACTAAACAGCTCACTTGGGTACCTCCAACCAGTATGACACTGAGAACAATGTGACCTGATTTAAAGGAATTTTGAGTTTGTACAAAGAGCATTGGCAAGAGATCTTAGAGTCTTCATTCATGTATTCATTTAATGGATTGGCAAGAGCTTGTTACGTGCCAAACATTGCTATGGGCTGATGATACAACTAAGTAAAAACATAACCCTTGCCCTGGAGGAAATATCAGTCTGATCTTGACACTGCCATATAAGTGCAGTGAGGCTTTGGATATGTCATTTAACTTTTCTGAGTCTCAGTTTCCTTAAAGTAAAATGAAGGAACTAGAAATGCATGATCACTAAAAATCGTCATTTGGCTAGCTAAATTTTATGAACTCAGAAGTTCTGTCTGGATAAATGTTAGCCTTTAGCTGGTTTCATTATATTAGATAATAATGTTAGGAAAGTTTTGAAAATACAATAGGCATACTGTTTGTTTCCATAATCATTCTGTTGAAAAAAAGAGATGTTTTCCTTTCCCCCATAATTTTCCCTTTGTTTACTCTCTTCAGGCCACATTTTCCATGTGGTTGTTTGTCGGTATGTGCTATGGTCTGAATGTGTCCCCCAAAAAGCAGGTGTTGGAATCTTAATCCCCAATGCAACAGTGTTGGGAGAGAAGCCTAATGGGAGGTTTGGATCATGAGGGCTTGGCTCTCAAGAATGGATTAACGCTGATTATAAAGGTGGTTCGCCAGATTCCAGCCCCTCAATCTTGAACTTCCCAGCCTCCAGAACCATGAGTCAATCAATTTCTGTTCATTTTAAATTACCTAGTACAAGATATTCTGTTATAAGCATCACAAAATGGACTAAAACAGCCTTTAAGTATGCAGTTTCAGAATACGCTATACCAGTGATCTTCAAATGTAGATAGCCAGGCCTCACCTCCAGAGTTTCTGTTTTAGTAGGTCTGATGTGTCAGATTAAAATGACCAACTATCTCATGTTTCCTGGGACTATCAAGTTTTAGCACTAAAAGTCTTTTCTCTCTCCACCCTCCCCTCTTTTTTTTTGGATACAGAGTCTTACTCTGTTGCCCAACCTGAAGTGTAGTGACATGATTATGGCTCACTGCAAGCTTCAAACTCTTGGACTCAGGCAACCTCTCAGCTCAGCCTCCCAAGTAGCTGGGACTACAGGTGCACACCACAATGCCTGGCTATTTTATTTTTTATTAATTTTTGTAGAGATAGGGGTCTTGCTATGTTGCTCAGGCTGGGGCTGGTGCTGAGCTCCTACGCTCAAGCAATCCTCCTGCCTTGGCCTCCCAAAGTGCTGGGATTATATATGTGTGCCACCTTGCCCAGCTTTTTTACCTCAAGAAACTCTTCAGTCTCAGGTAAGCCAGACTAGCTGTTCACCCTAGGTAGAGCATAAGAATTTGCATTTTTAACAAGTTCCCAAATGATACATATAGTGCTGATCCAGGGGCCACTTATTGAGAACTACTGCTCTATACCTATGGTTCTCATCCTTGGTTGTCCATTAGAATTATTTGAGGAGTGTAAAAACAATATTTATTCTGATCTAACTGATCTCAGGTGCAGCCAGGTAATTGTCCTTTTTAAAAGCTTCTCAGTTGATTCTAGAGTACAGCCAAATTTAAGAACCACTGCTCTAGATCCATGAAGCTAATCACTGAACACTTTGACTCTGTCCTGTTAACATCCTGTAATTGCATCATCTTGTCATCTTTACTGCCCCTGCTGTGATTCAAGACATCGTTTCCTGCTTGCATGGTTGCACTAATCACATGACTGATTTCCCTCCCTTCAAGTTTCTCACACCATCTCTACTTCATGCTTTCTGCAGCTGCTGGAGGAATCTTACTAACATAAAAACTTGATTATATTACTCCCTTGCTGAGGATCTGATGGACTTTCTTGTATTAATATAATTCATGTTATCTGCTCTAAAAAGCAATTGCCAAATCCCAGCCACTTACCACAACAGAGATTTATTTCTTTGGCATGCCATAGTCCAATGGCTGTTCTCCTGAACAATTCTTCTTCCAGAACTGTGGTGACAGCAATTCTCCCATTATGTAACTTCATGATCCTTAGGGCTTCCTTGGAGTCCTCCCTTGCATCACTTCTATTTAGTTAACTGAGAGATGAATGGACAGAATGTGGAGCATGACACAGGATATTTAGAGGCTGGGCTCTGAGGTCGTATACATCACTTCTGCACATATTCCGTTGGCAGAAAAAAACCTTGTGGCCCCAGCTAGATAGATGCCAGGTGATCTGGAGAATGTCTCGTTGTGTGCCTAGAATGAAAATGAAATAGCACAGTGACTATAAAGTATTATGTCTATTACAATTTTTATCAGAGTAATACAAACTCAAACACATTGTGGGTAATTTATTGGGTTGTATTACACTCATAAAAATTACTCCTCATTGCCTTCAGTATAAAGTCCAAAGTCCTGTGCTTGACCTGCAGTGATCTTAAGATTCTATTCCTGACTCACTTTTCAGTCTCAGCTTTTGGTACTTTTCACAGGCATTCCCTGTCCCTATTCCCAAAATGTCCCATGCTGTCATGCCAATTTGGGGGTCTGAAAAATCTTTCCCCATTTCTTCACTTAACTCTTTCCTACTAGCTTCTCAGAGCTCAGTTCAAGAGTCAACTCAGAAAGTTTTTTCTGAATCTCCATCACCTTCTGCTTCCCAATTTGAAATTGTTGCTCTTGTTCTCCATTCTAATAGCCCCCGGCATTCCACACTCATAGACCTCACTCCATTGTATACCTTTGACATGGTCCAGAACATCTTGATTGTGAGCATCTTGTGGGTGACAAAAGTGCTTTTTCTCATTGTGCTTAATACTACAGGATACCTGGCGTGTAGCAGACATTGAATAAATGGTTGTTTGAATAAATGAATGACTGTTTAAAGACAATTTAAAAAAAACCCTGATATCATAGTACAGAGTAGTCAAGATGGTTTCCATTGCAATTTGATAGGTGTAAGCAAAGAGTCCCCTACTTCAGACACTTGTGTATGTTGAACTATTGAATATCCCTTTCATATTGCAAATGGGGCACTGTATTAAACATATATTCACCATTAAACACAGCCTTTCTTGGATTGATTTCTCAGTTTGCATATCAAATTGTTATGTAGACTCCATCAGAATAGGACCCAGAAGAAGTGTTTTAGTAAGAGCTGAGATTTTAAAACTTAAAAATATATTCAGATTATGGGCTATTTAATGAACAAAGACCTGGATTTTATACCACGCTGGAGGTCTTAGATAGCCAGATATAGCATAAAAACATATGACTGAGGTCCAAAGGACACACGAATAAGTGGGTAAGGACAGAGGGGCAGGGCAAGATAGCAGAATAGAGGCCTCCACCAATTGCACCCCCAATAAGGACACCAATTTAACAACTATCTACACCAAAAAAAGCACTTTCATAAGAACCAAAAATCAGGTGAGCACCCACAGTACCCAGTTTTAACTACATATCACTGAAAGAGGCACTAAAGAGGTAGGAAAAACAATCTTGAATCACCAACACCATCCCTTTCCCATCTCCCCACAGTGGGAATGAGGTGCAGAGAGCATTTTGCCATGCTGGGGAGAGGAAGACACAGCATTTATGAGGCATTGAACTCATTGTTTCCCTATTATAACACAAAACAAAACTAAACCAAACTCAGCTGACACTCACCCGTGGAGCGAGTATTTAAACCATCCCTAACCAGAGGGGTTTCACTGATCCCACTGGTCCAAACATCAGTTCCTACAAACCTCACTACAGTGGGCTAAAGTACTCTGGAGTTCTACCTAAACTAAAAAGACAATCTAGGTGACATGGACAGGAAATCCTTGGTAAATCCTAATGTTAAACTGGGCCCAGAGACAATAAACTGGGGGTGGGGGGGCATGCCACCTACAGAGACACCAGAGGGGTGGCTAAGGGAGTGCTGGCATTACCACTCCCCTAACCCCAAGCTGCACAGCTCATAGCTTTAAAAGAGACCTTTTCCCTCTGCTTGAGGAGAGGAGAGAAAAGAGTGGGGGAAGACTTTGTCTTGCATCATGGATACCAGCTCAGACACAGCTCAGAGTGAACTGTAATTACTTTGAGAGGTTGAGGCAGGCAGATCACTAGAAGTCAGGAGTTTGAGACCAGCCTGACCAACATGGTGAAACCCTGTCTCTACTAAAAATACAAAAATTAGCCGAGCATGGTGGTGCACACCTGTAATCCCAGCTACTTAAGAGGCTGAGGCAGGAGAATCACTTGAACCCGGGAGGCAGAGGTTGTAGTGAACCAAGATGGTGCCATTGCACTCCAGCCGGGGCAACTGAGTGAGACTCTGTCTCAAAAATAAATAAATAAATAAATAAATAAATAAATGAATAACTTTATGGTATGTGAATTGTATCGCAATAAATCTGTTTTTATAATAGATATACATATATATGTATGTATATCTATTAGACAAATCTCAACTTTCATTGTTTTTTCCCTTGAACAGCCCTTTAGATTATATATTAATAGTTATAAATGCAGTGGCCTGATGGCCTTAACGAGAGCTCAGCTAGCTCCACTAACTAGTCAACTACCCAGTAGCAGCACCAGGCAAAGTTGTCATCTTCCAATGGAAATCACCTTTATTTTCTTTAGCATTGATCTGTTGTATGCCATCCTGTAAATATATAATGCACAATTATCTTCCCTTGTTTGCATTTTTAGCATGAGAGATGGTCAGAGCTTATATCAGAAAGATAATTCCAAGATTCTTTCCCATTTTCATCCACCATCTTCTGGGATATAGTTGGCATGGAGAGATAGCAATGTATATGTGACTATATAAAAATATATTTCTGGAATATTTCCATTTGCCTTTCTATATCCATTCTCTACTCCTCTCGACTCTGGGAGCTGACCTTTACTGACTGTGTCTACAAGTTCCCTTACCTCTTCTGACTAGGTTTGTTCATAGGCTGCATGAACAGTGAATCAGAGGTTGGAGAAAAGGTTCTGTACAATTATCCAACTGGCTCCCTCCCTGTGGGTTACAACAGGTAGGATGCCTGTCTACAGAAGTCCACAGGTCCAGTAGGTTGACCTCAGGGTTGCTGGAAGTTACCTCCAGTTACTCAGCAAGGTTGCATTAATTGCTCCTTCTAGGATTGGTGTCAGTTCCATGCAATTGCTAGCCCCATAGTGTTTTATTACCTCTCATTGGTTTCCCTTACTCAAGTAAATACTCTCTTAAACATTGGAAATGCCTCTTTACTGAAGTTTCCAGCTGAAGAATGCCCTTTCTTTCCTACAGGGCTCTGACTGATACAGTAACTGTCTGAATAACAACAGATAGTTGATATTTAGCAGCCAGTTGAAAGGCTGCAAATAGACTCTATGCTTAATCTCTTTTCATAAACTACAAATGCTTAAAAAGTTACTTATGACCAATGCAAAAGTGTCATATATTTAATACTATTTGGAAGACCTTTCCAGATGCATAATGCCAATCCACAATTCAATCCCTCCTGGCAAATGATGTTATAAATAAGAGGGAAAGAGTTTGAATTAGTGCTCTCTAGATTCAGAGTTAGGGGTTAGGAGCATTTACACATAGAATTGAAATCTCCAGTTCCATAAAAAGTGCCCAACATTCTCTTAATATAGCTTTTGGAATACTATTGACCGAATGAAATTTTGAGGTCTCAGAAGTTGAACATTCACATGGCCACCCTAAGAGCCCTGTCTGACATGTCTCTACTTAGTCAACATGTCTCCGTTTAATTACCACCATGAGTGAATTTACCTCCAGCCCTACTTGCACTATATGGATGTATATTTTGAAAATCATTTTGCTTATTAATACATATTAATACATAGTGTTAAGGTGCACATATTGCAAAATAAAATAAGCTATGGGTGGCATGCCAACTCTCCCACTTAACTAGCTGTCTCTACTAGAGAGATTAAAAAGTTAATCTCTCTAAACCTCAGCTTTCTGAAATTAAAGAGGATAATAACAATTTTTACATCATGGATTCTTGTAAGATACAAATGAATTAGTAAATCTAAGTGTTTAGCACAGTAACTCATAAAAAGCACTAAGTGAATGGTGACTATCCTGTTATGCATCTCTTTTCCTCATAATAAACTGTTATGTAACAATTTATTACATAACAGAGCACAGTAAATTTTCTTTTGTGGCCATCAGCTTCCAGGCTACCATGTCTGTTCCCACAGTCATTGTATTTATTTCTGGGAATGGCATTCCAGTTGAGAGTCCAGAAAGTGTAGAATAGGAAGCAACTTTGGACATGATGTAGTCCAACCTGCTCAATTTAATGATGAGAAATCCAGGACCCAGATGAGTGAAATGGCCTGTGGGCTCACTGATGCAGCACCCACGCAGGAGCTAGCAGCGGCGCTTCCATTTCCCATGCAGTTGCCCTGTTCACCACACAGTGGGGATGCCTGCAGAAATGTTTTCTGAGAGTATAGCTTCTGCCCTGAATCCCAGATCTCTCTTCGGAACACACTGCTTGGTCTTTCATGCATGTGGCCTGGTAAAGGTTCCAATCCTGTTCTCACCACCACCAGCACCACCACAACCCACTAACTCAAACTGGACATTATAACATTCCAAGACAGGTGCTAAGAGCTCTGCTTACAACGTCTCCAAGATGCAAGCTCTAATTTAGGCTTAAATTAACTGAATGATATTTTGAGATAAATAATTTTCTCCTGCCTTCAGGGCAAAGAAATCAGATGCATGAAGGGTAAAGACCCTGGTCAAAATCACCAGACGCAAAAGGTCACAGATCATATGATTCACTTTACATGGACTATCCAGAATAAGTAAATCTAGAGATGTTGAAAATAGAGTAGTGGTTGGTAGGGCTGGAGGAAGGGCAAATAGGCATAGATTTTGCTTTAGGAGTGAGGAAAACGTTGTGGAACTAGATAAAGGTGATGGTTAAGTATATAAAGATACTGAATGCCCCTGAATTGTATACTTTAAAATTTTTAATTTTATGTTATGTGAACTTGATTTCAATTTTTAAAAATCACATGAATACAAGTATATTATTGCTTGCCAATGATATCATGCAATCTCAGACAATCACCTAGTCTGAGAACTCTTTCACACTGATTGCTTTTGTCTTCTCTTCTAGTCTGTGCCCACTTAATTTTATTTTTACCAAGCTGTGCTCAAAATCTTTGTAGCTTTGCTGAAAGTTTCTTCAAGGAGCCATTTTTTTCTGTCTGTAAATGATTCCTTCAAGATACCAAGTGTTTCATTCAACTGATATATTCAGGAGAGATACTGATCCATAATTTTCTTTTCTTGTAATGTCCCTCTCTGGTTTAGTTACCACGATTATGCTGGTTTACTAAAATAAGTTGGGAATTCTTTTTTCTCTATTTTCTGAAAGAGTTTATAGAAGACTTATATTACTTTTTTCTACTATATTTTGTAGAATATACCAGCGAAGCAATTTGGGCCTGGAATTTTCTTTTTTGGAAAAGCTTTTATTATAAATTCAACCTCTGTAATAAATACAGATTTTCGTTAAACAGATCAATATTTGCTTTTACTTCTTTTCTCAATTTTACTAACTTGTAACTTTGTTAGCATTCTTATTCATTTTGAAAAATTTTAATAATTTTCTTATTATTTCTTCTTGATTCATGGATTATTTGTAAACATGTTATTTAATTTCTAAATACTTTAGGATTTTTCCAGGAATTTTTTTTTTTTTTTTTTTTTTTTTTTTGCTATTGATTTCTATTTTAACTGTGTTGTGGTCAGAAAATAAACTTGTATTATTTCAATCTTATATAAGCTAGATAATACCATCAAAATCAGGAAGGTGATACTGACATATTGCTACCATTGAATACTCAGGGCCAATTTTCAGTTGTTCCAGTAATACCTTTACAGAATGAGGACTCAGTTGAGAAAGAGTCATTACATTATTTTTGGTCATTTTTTTTTTTAGTCTGCTTTAGTCTGGAAAATTTTCTCAAAATTTCCTTGATTTTCATGAGCTTGACACTTTTGGCATTTACAGGCCAATTATTTTGTAGAAAGCCCCCTGGTTTGGACCTGTCTAATGCTTGTTCCTCATTACATTTGGGTGCTATGTCTTTGGCAGGAATATCAGAGGTAGTGCTGTGTTCTTGTTGCTTCCTATCAGAGAGTGCACAAGATCAATTGTTTCCTCCTCTCATGATGTGCACTTTGATCACTTGTTTAGGATCCTGTCTGCCAAGTGACATTACTCTTTCCAATTTGTAATTAATATGTATTTTGTGAGAAGTTACTTTGAAACTATGCAAATATGCTATTCTTCACCAAACTTTTTATTGATTCATTAATTTATTTATATCTTTATGGTCTCATGGTTTCTTATTTAATTCAATGAGTTAGAATCTACAACTGACATTTATTTTCACGTCAAATTATCCCTGCTTAGACCAGTAGGAGCTTTTGCAGTTTTTGAGAGGTTCTCTGTCTCTATCTCTCTCTCTGTCTCTCTCTCTCTCTCTCTTTCTCTCTCCTCTCTCTCTCTTTTTATTGTCATTAAGCTTTTGCATTCTTTGACATTTTGTTACTTTTCGGTACAATAAGATAACTCAGGCTTGTGTTGTACTTTTCCTGATCCAGCCCCAAAATTGACCATTCTTTCAGGAAGCCCTAGTTCCTTTTAGATGAAAATAGTAGTTGGAAGACAAGATTTAGGCTCTAGTTATGCTAATCAGAATTGGATTATTGCTGCTCCCAATCCCACTCAGTAGATAAGACTGGAAAATATATATGTATATACAAACACATATTTACTTCTACATTTATTTCTATATTTATTATGAACCATGAGCTCACATTGAAACCTGAATTCCAATCCAACACTCTAGAATTCATCCCAGATTTTCCACTGTCTGAACTCCCCATCAGCTTAGTGAGATCTCCATGATCTGCTTGGATTCTATAACCCCCACTTTGGTCCAAAAACTGCTTCCAGACAAAAGAGTAGAATGATTGTTGACTCACTTAGGTAGGTGTTTCTTCTTTCTTAGGGATCATGGTCCTGTGTGGCCTATATCTAATGTCCGAAAGGGTTGCTTTATATATTTGATCTGGTTTCATTTTAGTTTACAGCAGGAGGGTGGATTCACAATCACGTACTCCCTCACTGCTGGACAAGAAAGAATATCGCATTAAACGTTCACACCACTCATGTTAATATATCAAACATGGCTCACACAGAATGTTACAACAATCCAGGCAATAAATCTATGACACCTGTACTAGACAAAGCACAGAGGAAGAGATCTGAAGACAGCCACGCCTATGTCAACTTTACTTTTTTCTACTCTGTGACCTTAGGCAATATACACAGCACATTTGGTCTCAATTTCTTCATCTCTAAAGTGAGGGGTTTGGAAGACTAAAGGATATAATGTACGTGAATCACCACTGGAGAACATTACACAGAGGTCTTCAATATGTGGAAGTTTATTCCTCAAATACTTCTATGACATTTATTAAAATTTATTTTGAAAGAATAAAGTTTATTCAATAAAATATACTGAAATTCCTCCACAAACATTTTTCTCATGACTTTTATAACTTCAAATTTTCACTCTTTTAAAAAAGAAAATTATTTTATAAATTGAACATCAGCATTTATCTTGTCAACCACTGCTGAAAAGTCAGAGTATCTGGGGGTAGAACATGTTAGCTTTTAAATGGTGTGCAGATACAGCTTGGTTCAACTTTTAATAGAAAGTTAAAATACTTCAATCACCCAAATCTGCAAGATACATTCAAAAGTCAGGCACCAGCCAGGTGCAGTAGCTCACTTTGGGAGGCCGAGGCAGGTAGATTGCTTGAGGTCAGGAGTTTGAGACCAGCCTGGCCAACATGATGAAACCCTGTCTCTACTAAAAATACAAAAATTAGCCAGGCGTGGTGGTGACCACCTGTAATTCCAGCTACTTGGGAGGCTGAGGCAGGAGAATTGCTTGAACCTGGGAAGTGGATGTTGCAGTGAGCTGAGATCGTACCACTACACTCCAGCCTGAGTGACTCCATCTCAAAAAAAAAAAAAAAAAAAAAGTCGGGCAGGATGTCATTTACCAAATTAGCACTAAGCATTCACTGCACTTGTTAACTTTTGTACTTGTGTTTGATACAACTGGTTACTTGTTACTATTGTTACTATTCTTCATGGCTGAACTTTGAAAAGATGTTGAGTATATAGCATTTCCAACTTTGGAAATTGTTTTCCACCTCTCTGGAAATAAAGTCCTTTATGTAAAAATTTTAATAGGCTTGTATGTAAAACTGTAAGTTTTGTTATGCAATACCCAGTGTTATGTGTGGATATGTATGGGTGTATATATATGTGTTCAGTATATGCATACACACATATATGTGTAACTGTTTCCAGGAGTTGTTTTAGTTTTTAAGGCTTGTCCTCCTCATTCTCTTCCTCCTCCTTCACCCAGGCCTTTATTCTTCTCTCCTTTTCTCCCTCCTTCCATCGCCTTCCCTCTTTCCTTCTCTCCTTTCTTTCTTCTTTGCTTCCTCCACATATATTCATTAAGCTCCTTTTATGTGCCAAGGATATTAGGGATTTGAATACATGATAAATAAGAAACCACTCCTGAGCCTACAGTGTCAGGGATAATGACAAAATACATAAAATTGGAGCACAGATCAAGGGCAGCCAACCCAATTCATGGGATCAGGTGAGGATCTTCGAAAAATGTAAGCTCTGATGTAAATCCTTCCTCTGCCCCATCTACTTTTCTTCAGTTCTGGAAACTCCTAGCCATTATCACTTTGAACATTGCCTGTACCCTGTTCTCCTACCATTCACCTTTGGAACTTCTACTAATGCTTATGTTTAACTTTTTAATTAATTTATTCATCTTATAACTTTTTTTCATATTTTCCATTGCTTTTTTCCACTATTTTGCGTTCTGAGTGAGTTCCTCAAATCTAGTTTCTAATTCACAAACGCTTTCTTCAGGTGGGTCTAGCCTACCATTTATGTATTAATTAGTTTAAGCTTCAATGATCATACTTCAACTATCATATTTTCATTTTTAGAACTATTATGTTCTTAATAAATCCAATTGTGCTTTTCCCCAATATCCTGAATTTATTTCGTAGGTCCCATTTATTTCTCTCTTTGATTATTTAAAATATTTATTTGAAAAATTCCTTTCATATAATTCAACAGTCTGTAGATTCTGCAAGTGAATGGTCACAGCTGTTATGTGTTTTGAACCTCTATTGGTGGTGAGTTATATTACTTGACTGAGCTCATTTCTGGCAGAAGTTGTGGAAATGCTTCCTCTGCTTTGAAATGAGGGGGGCAGGTAGCCTCCTGCCTAGGGCAGTTTGGTATGTGCCTCTAGCAAAGTTTGGTGAGTTTCATTGGTTCCATGCTAGTTTCAACATTGGCTTCTCAGCCAAGTCCCTGCCCTGGCAAGTAGTGTGTATCCATGCCCCACCCACAGTCTTAGGTGCTCATATTTCTTGTGGATGCCTGTTTATCACAGTCCAGTATGGTGATCTGGCATCCAACTGTGTCCAAGAATTGCTACTAATGAATATAGTTAATTTACTCATAATTCATGAACTATACAATTCCTTGAAAGCTCCACTATTTAGGGAGTCCAATGCCAACTTCCTAACACCTTGTAGGTGTTGGGAGACCAGCCCATAACACATACCAAAAAGGACTACTTGGCATCCACTTTCATTCATCAAAATGGCTTTGAGTTTTCTCTTTGCATCAGACTCCTAATTTGTTCCTGTTCTTTCATTTGAACTTATCTAAGATGTAATATTTTAATATCTATTTTATCCAGTGTTTCTCTGCATATAGATCTAAGCAGGGCAGAGGAATGGAGTGGCAGTTTCCATATCTGCTCAGCCCACCTTGTTGCCTCTATAATTATGAAGCAGAGTCTTAAAGGTTGAGAAGCATGTGCAGATACTGTGCTAACTCCACATTCACTCTAACTATAAGGATTTTATCTCTTATCGGAATTCCCATGTACTGTGTCAGTTTTTGTTCACTTAATGACAAACTTCCTTGAATTCATGTAATTTTACTTATCCATACTCCACATTCACCCACGTTGGTTTTACCTCAGGAAATGATGACTGGATATAAGAGAACTAGGATTTTGAATGGATGCTGGGCCTAATTCCCAGGTCATGGGATGATCTGTGCTGCAATCCACCATGGCACACATTTACCCATGTAACAAACCTACACACGTAACCGTGACCTTAAAATTAAAGTTGAAGAAAAAAGAAAGATTTACACCTAAGTTTAAGGAGAGAGAAAGAAAGAAAACAAGGATTTTGTACCTTAACAAAATGTGTGATCTGAACGTGGAGGGGCATACCTAGGGCTGGCAACCCGCAGCACCTACACTGTGCTGGACTGGCAAGAGAAGGATGTTGTAGTGAGGGTCAAGAGGTGCATGAGTTGCAAAGGGATTCCAGGCAATGATACCCTAACATCCCTCTCACCCTCTCTGTTAGCTTTCTCTCATTTTCATTTAGTAATAATTCCCTAATCACTGTATATGGGATTATACATCGTTCATCTATATACTCTGTTATGGGATGAGGTATATAATAATCCACAGGGCAGGGGTGTTAAAGGTTGTGAGGTATAGATGACCCATCCATGAGGTGACAACACAGCAGAAGCTCTGAGGCCACACATGCCCAGGTATAACTTTGGATCTTAGAACACGTGTCAAGGGCCTAGGAAAAGCTGCCCTTTGCATGTGTAACTCTACATTACCCAACATATAGGCCAGTTTCAATTCCAGATATATTCTAATAGTCATAAGCTACTAGATATTGTCTAACTTGATCCTTACCGCAATCCCATTAGGAAAGAATTATGCATGTTGTATGCGTGTTTTATTCATTCATTCAACAAACATTAATTCCATTCCCTCTCTTTGACAGGCACCATTCCAGGCAGAGAGTTTACAGCTGAGCAGACAGAAAAGTTTAAGGAAGTTGTCCACAGGCCACACTACCATCAGGCGCCAGTCTGAATTTAAATCAAGATCTCTAACTACAAAAAATGCTAACCACTACCCAGTACTTCCTTCCACATGTTGCAAGTAAACTTTTACAATTGTGGTGCTATTATCTTTCTTTCTTTCCTTTCTTTTCTTTCTTTCTCTTTCTCTCTCTCTCTTTTTTTTTTTTTTACATGGTCTCACTCTGTTGCCCAGGCTGGAGTATAGTGGTGCAATCACAGCTCACGGTAGCTTTGACCTCCCTGGCTTAAGTAATCCTCCCACCTCAGCCTCCCAAGTAGTTGGGACCAGAGGTGCATGCCACCATGACTACCTATTTTTTTTTTTTTTTTTTTTGTAGAGACAGAGTCTTATGTTGTCCAGGCTGGTTTAGAACTCTTGGGCTCAAGTGATCTTCCTGCCTCCAGCTCCCAAAGTGCCGAGATTACAGGCATGAGCCAACCTGCCTAGCCAGTATTGTGATTTTTTTTTTTTTAATTTCCTCTGTTTTCCATTTTCCTTCATCCTAGTCATGTCCTGTCCTAGGGCTGCTTCTCTTCATAAAGGGACTAAGTCAGGTACTGGATTAAATTTTCAACAGAAATTTAAAATGTTGCAATAAAAGCAATTCAGTGAAATCCTAAGTATGATGCCATATATTCAAAAAAATTTCAGACAAAATAAAAATTCAAAAGATTTATAGCATAGTATTATCTAATGCCCTTTTTCTAAAGACTTCTAAATTCTTCTTTCTTTTCGCTTTTTTTTTCTCAGTGTTCAGTTTTGTATTTAATCTCTAAAAAGGAAGTGGCTTAATGTTTAACTTCTTGTTCTTTTCTTTTCTACTTGTTTGCATCTATTTTTTGCTTTGCTTTCCAAGTTAAATCTTCACTTTTTTTTGCTGTTAGCTTCTTCCCATCCTTCAAATGGTTTCTGTATAAAGTTCTTTAGTTTTTAAAACTCTTTCTTCACAGACAACTTGCCTTTTTTCTAAAATGTTTTGAAGATTTTCCTGTGTTACGGGAACCAAGACATAAGGGAAACCTTGAAAAACTTATGTTTCAGTCATTTACATTAAAGCTTCCTGCTATACTGAAAAGGAAAGTAAAAAAAAAAGATTAAAAGATTTTTTGTTTCTGATTTTCTGATTTCAGCTTATGTTGACACATCGTTCTAGGAAGAAAACAGAACATTTCTGCTCATCCGTGTTTTGCAGTAAGAACTGTGACCCCTAATTGTCAATATATCCTGTGGGATGGTAGGTTTTATGCCATAACAGAGGCCACATCAGTGTGCCCTCTGCCCAAATAGCCCTCTT
Source organism: Pongo pygmaeus (assembly GCF_028885625.2). NCBI lineage: Eukaryota > Metazoa > Chordata > Mammalia > Primates > Hominidae > Pongo > Pongo pygmaeus. The sequence continues at coordinate 102,919,195 of NC_072380.2, forward strand.
CCCATCACTTGATGGGATGATATTGGGTAGGGCATTGATACTGAGTAGGGTACTGTCTAACTCATTGTTTACCTCTTAGAATGGAAGGATAACACATTTAGTTGTTGCTAATGCCTTGGAATGAATATGTTTATTAGGTGGCTCTTCTGGGGCTAGTTCAAAAAGGCCACTGACAAGAATGGGAGGAGACTAGATCGGTCATGTTGGGGGAATAAAGGGTGAGGTGAAGGATCCATGAAAGAGCCATATGTGTGGATTACCTGGGAGAGCCCATGAAGACCCTGGTACCTGGAGAGTGGAGTAGGCAAGAAATAAAAGGGCAATTCAGAAAGGAGAGTGGTAGCCTGAACAGGAACTTCCAAACTGTAATCAAGGATTGGGAGAAAGCTTAATATGGGGATCTCCAGAGACCGAATTTGCAGAACAAGAGAAGCAGCACAGGGGCTGTTGTTGGTGAACATTCTAACCTTGGTCACCCAGTTAATGTGCTATAGCTTCTGGGGGATACACTTGTCGTAACTGCCACCAAATAGTGAGGTTTTCCTTGAGTGATGAAAAGAAAAATGCATTCACTACCTCAATTCAGTACGCAAAGCCCTCAAAGGATAATTTTACAGGGTTTTAATATCTTCCTGAGCTTTTTAAGGAGGGAAAGCAAGCATGTCATATCTGCTTTGCTGAAACTTTAAGATTAATGTGGTTGGGTGTAGTGGCTCACGCTTGTAATCCCAGCACTTTGGGAGGCCTAGTCAGGTGGATCACCTGAGGTCAGGAGCTCGAGACCAGCCTGGCCAACATGGTGAAACCCCATCTCTACTAAAAATACAAACATTAGCCAGGTTTGGTAGCAGGTGCCTGTAATCCCAGCTACTTGGGAGGCTGAGGCAGGAGAATCGCTTGAACTCAGGAGGTGGAGGTTGCATGAGCCAAAGTCGTGCCTCTGCACTCCAGCCTGGGCAACACAGTGAGACTCCATTTCAAAAAAAACAACAAAAACAAAGATCAATGTATAAGAAGTTAATTATGTGGTAAAAAATAAGTTGTCCGTATTCAATACTTTTAAAAGCAAACTTTGCAAATTGTGCTTCTAATTCAATTCATTCACGACAAAAAAGCTCCACCAAGCTTCCAATCAGTACTGGCAAACATTGCATCAACACTCCCCCTCCCTTATTCCAGAGAGACATTAACACGTTGTCCACAGTCTCTTACACAGCTGAAATCTTTATCATCTTATATCTCAATGCTGTGCTGCAGGAAGCCATGAAAAATTAATCGGGACTGGTATCCCAGGTGGAGCTTGTGTGAACCTGGTAACTTAATCCCTGCCATGTACTAGGAGAACCCAGGTTACGTAAAATCATGCCATTGCATAAGTTTGTCTTTTTTGTCCTGGTCACTGGCCATTTTGCCTTCTTCCCATGTTGCTCACACACTTAAATGTTCAGGGCTCTTCTGTGCTCTCAAGGCCATACTCCTCAACCAAATAAGAAAGAACTCACATGTTTCTGATCATTTATTGACTAATTATAGATAACTATAGATAGTTTTTAAAGGGGTCAGTTGGTGGTATTGTCAATGTTTCCTTCCTCCCAAAAGTTTCTTTGATTTTCCTAAGGATGAATTAGCTGCCCTGCTTCCAAGCATAACAAGAAATGTAAGTGCATTTCTACTGAAAGTAAATCTTTCTCTCACAGTGTCCAGCATTGTGGGATCTCTGTTAATCGCTGTTTATATGTGAGCCTTTAGAGAATGAACATAATGTCAGTTTTGCCTGGGGTAAATTCTTTTATTCCTTATTCAGTTTTCTTACCCAGAAGATTTCCCATCTGAATCACTTTTACCTGGTTTGTTTGACTGGCAGGTGGATCCACTTATTGAGATTCCAACTCAAGCTCATTTGGAAAAAAAACTAGAGACTGCACATTTTGAAACAGAAGTTCTACAGGACCTGATCCTGGCATCTTCCATGTCTCTCTAGGGTCTAGAAAGCACACCTGCTTTCACTGATTCTGATAGAGGCCTCTGCTGATTTTCAAAAGGGTCATATGAGAATTCTGAGAGTTCTGCACAACTTAAGATGCCTCTTGGGAGAACTAGCAAGACTAGGAGATAGACCCTTTCCCCATGCTGTGCTTATAGGGTTACCCGACAACAAAGGTTTGCTCCCTACCCCTCAAAATACCCTGCACTTTTCTGACTCAGCTTTGAGTCACACTACTGAAGGGTGGCAGGCTATGCCACCCCCAAATATGCCACTTTGACATAAGGATCACTTCAAGCCAAAGGCACTTGAAAAAGAGCAGATTCAAGAAGATTAGATGTATTTTAATCTTCCCTTTCTTTTCCCTGAAGGCAGGAGATAAAAACTATCATGTGGAAGATGCCCTCCCTTTGCCAAGAGAAAAGAAACATTCTTCCATGAAGAGTCATAGCCGAGATAATTCCGTATAAACAGACCTTGTTAAAAGAATTATCTCCCTTTGGCCTCCCCATAAAATTTAGATACTTTTCCACAATTGCCTCTTTACAAATTCATGTAAGCCTTGCTTTTTTTTTTTTATCTTCATTTTCTTATGAGGGCTCCTGTGTCATGTAAAATATGTTAAATTTATATGCTTTTCTCTTGTTAATTTATCTTATGTCAATTTAATTCTCAAGCCCAGCCAAGACCCTAGAAGGGCAGAGGTAAACTTTTGCCTGCACTACACTATTGATCCCAAAACACACACACACACACACACACAGAGAGAGAGAGAGAGAGAGAGCTCTTCCTACTCTGTGCCAGTGAAATTCTGCCATCCCCTCAGATTCAAAGTTCCCACACGAGCCAGAAATGCACCCTCTGTCTTGATTCCGGGTTTACATGCATTCTGCCTTATATTGTTAATTACTGTTTGGTGGAAAGCATGTGACTCCCAACTTCCCTTCTTGAATCCTGGTATAAATTTCCAGCCTCCTGCTAATAATGCCCCCATCCCTGTGACCTGCAGGCGCCCCATCCCACAGAGCTATGGGAGCACAGGACTGTAAAATCCATGGCTTCTTTCTCAGCCCAGCACCTTGCCCCTTGTAGGTATTCAGTTAAAATCTGCCAACAGACTCCATGCCCACCTGGTCCAAAGGGAAGGATAAAGTTCATTCAGCAAATATATCTTTTCTGACTTTGAAAATACTGATGACAGTGGAGATTAAAATCCTACCAAGGCTGCTGCAGAATCAATGACACATGAGGTGGCCAGGCATGGTGGCTCACGACTGTAATCCCAGCACTTTGGGAGGCCAAGGTGGGTGGATCCCTGAAGCCAGGAGTTCAAGACCAGCCAGGCTAACATGGTAAAACTCCATCTCTACTAAAAATACAAAAAATTAGCTGGGTGTGGTGGCACATGCCTGTAATCCCAGCTACTCAGGAGGCAGAGACAGGAGAATTGCCTGAGCCCAGAAGGTGGAGGTTGCAGTGAGCCGAGATCATGCCACTGCACTCCAGCCTGGGTGACAGAGTGAGACTCCGTCACAAAAAAAAAAAAAAAAAAAAAAACACATGAAGCTTTACCAGAAGATTTCAATATGTCCTCCAGTGTGTAATTCATTTGTTCAACAATTTTTACTGGGCAGGCATTCTAATAGATGTTGAGGATATCACAATAAATAAGGTAAACAAAATCTCAACCCTATGGTAGAGATTTTGAAATATCAAATTATTAAGTTTTAGGAAAATTCAATGACAAAAAGAAAGCCTTATAATGTTACCATGTCCAGATAATGTAAGTATTTACACATTACTATTTCAATTTCATTCAATTTTTTTCTAAACTTTTATTTTTCAAACATGTAATCATAATATATTAGTGCTAAGTATTAAAAAAATTTCTTAATTCCCATGTAAATTTAAGGGCATTTAAGCTTTTTTTTTTTTTTTTTTTTGAGACGGAGTTACACTCTTGTTGCTCAGGCTGGAGTGCAATGGCGCGATCTCGGCTCACTGCAACCTCCGCCTCCTGGGGTTCAAGCAATTCTCCTGCCTCAGCCGCCCCAAGTAGCTAGAATTACAGGCATGTGCCACCACGCACGTGGAATCAGTTGTATTGTTTCAATACAACTTTTGGAAATAAAAGTATGGCAAATTCTCACTCTCTTCCTTAGGTAAGCACCAAACTTTAAAAACAAAAGACACTCACTATAAGTGTGCTACAGTGTTATAATGGATATGAGGTCATTAAGAGGAATTTTTCAGCTCGTTATAATCTTAGGGGACTATTGTATACGCAGTCTATCGTTGACTAAAATGTTATTAGGCAGTATATGACTGTACTTTTGTTTAAGATCTTATGACAAATCCAAATTAAAAGAAAAAATAAAATAATTAAATGAAAAGAAAGGTTTATCATTTCTTCTACCATATGGAGCTATATACTAACTGACACATATATGGTTCACACTAGGCCTTTCTTTGGGGTTTTAGAATGAGAGTCCATTTAGTCCAGAAGTTTATAAAAGTCACGACAATTATTATTTGTGTTAGGATTAATAAAAATGTATTTCTACTAGCTGAATATTTGATTGGCATTACATTTATCCACTTATCACTCTAAATAAATAAACAAATATATATACTCACATTTTTTTTCTTTTAAACCCTCCCTCTCTCAAAAAGAAAAGAAAAAAAAAAAAAAGAAAAGGAGAATTTCCTAAAAAGATAAAGGCAGGTTTAGTGAAGCACTGAGTGAAAAAGTGTTAGTATCCTGCCATCCTGTGGTTAGGAACAGTACTACAGCATTGTCTTGGAAATTTCCATCTGAGTATCCCTAAGAATCAGAAATGCAGTTAGCTTCACCAATAAATTAACTTTAAAAAGAACTCAGAACATAAGGAAGCATTCTAAAGGATCTACAAAGTTATTTCATCCTAAAATATAAAAACTTCCTGGTTGAGTTGGGTCCCTGAAAGAAAATGTTGTCATTATATATACAGTGTTTTAAATGTTGTTTTTGACAGATACTTAAGCAGTTAATAGATATCATGAATGACAAATTAACATCTCAATAAGCTAAAGCTTTTACATTTTAATAAACAGAAAGTCTTTTCAGACCAAGCAGAAAAAGTATGACTTTAATATTCTAAGCATAGCACTGATCTTTAACTAAACAGGTGAGTTTGATACTTTGAAAAGATTAGCAAGTATCTGGAGGACACTAGGAATAGCTCTTGGGCTTGAAGGGGAGTAAAGCCTCTTATTACCCCAGTGTTCCACCCTCTGCCTCAGCCTAACTTAGTCTAGAGGCAGATAATAGGTTTTTATTTTTATAATGCAGATTTTGTGCTAGGGTCCCACATTTCACTAAGCCCATAAAATAAAACATCTATCAAAGAGTGAAGGACCAGAATTGTCATTCTAAATTTAGTTGAATACTGTTGAACCCACCAATTCTGGACACAATACCTTTCCCAAATCTAGTAAGAAGCCGCCTTCAGTGCCAAGCAATTGCAAAGGCCCCCAGCAGCCACACCAGTAAACAGTGCAAAAAAATTATGAGCAACCATCTACAACAATCTTCATATTCCCACCTGCACCATTAGAGAAGTAACAACTTAGTAAAACTTGCTGATATCTTGTTCTAAGAACCATCAAATGTTGGGTATGTGGAAGTATCTGCAGTTTGTTTTCACTCAGCTTTTAAGTGGGCCACAGCTTGCCAATATGTACATTTATAAATCTAGCTGGTGAACTTAATGGACAAATAAAAGGTTATTTAAAATTTATATCAAACTATTGTTCAGGTCAAATTGGAATAAAGATCAGGCTGTGATTTCATTGCGCACACATTTACTTATCCCACTTTTATGGTCCCTTTACAACTTTTCCAGGCTTCTTCCTTCCCTTTTCTCTAGCTTTGCTTTCTGCTTTTATCTGTAGCTCTTATTCCCACTTCCCCCTCTGGGCGTCTTTTGCTTCAACTCTCCACCACAATCTGACTTATGTCCTCCATAACACACTGAATAAAAATAAAAGATTCCAATGTGAGGCTTAGGTAAGTTTGCCACAGGTTGGCAGAGGTCAGCTCAGATCTTTAGCCTGCTTTCCCTCTGTATTTGCTTTGTGGTGGGACCAGGAAAGTTGTATCCCTTAATCTGAACCTTTAAAGCTAAATTGTCAAACTGGTTTACTGAGGGCAAGGGTCTTGAGAAGACTTACATGCAGAGATTAGAAGTAACCTTGGTAAAGACAGCTTTTTAAAGGTTCAACTCAGAATGACTGCAAACATTGATTTAAGGGCTGGAAATAGAATGATAGAAAGAGACAAGAGAGAGGAAGGTAGAAAGAGAAGGAAGGAAGGAAGGGAGGGAGGGAGGCAGGGGGAGGGAGAGAGGGAAGGAAGGAAGCAGAGAAAGAGAGAGGGAGAGAGAGAGGTAAGGACAAAGGATGGAAAGGAGGGAAGGAAGAAAGGAAGATCTAAGCCTCAGTATAGAAATGCTAATAGCTCATTGAGTCTTTCCGTTATGCTCTGAATTTAGTATCTAATCCTCTAATGATGCCCAACACTAAGACTCTCATTTTTCACACAACAATGTGAATCTTTATTGAGCACACACCATGTGTGTTCTGGGAATTTTACATATAACCTTTTAATCTTGACAATGACCCTGTGAGATAAGTACTAATTTGATCTCCATTTCACAAATGAGAAACCTGAGTTACAAGACAGGTGAAAGAACTTGCTACAAAGCTGGGGTTTGAAACTTGGCAGACAGCTGCCCCTGAGGAAACAAGCCCCAGAGATTAAATAGCACGCCACAGGAAGACACCCATAAGAGGAGGGGCCAGAATTTGAATCCAGACCTCCCTATTGTTCCAGCAGCACCCTGTGCTATATGCACACTGCCCAAATGCCATGGCTTTGGTGACCCTTTCTGCCTTACATCCCTACTCTTATTCCTCTTTGACTTCTATTCTTTCTCAGTCTATCTTTCTTCCTTTCACATCTTGACTTTCTCTTTTCTCTTCCTGTTTCTAGATGCTCTTCTATATTTATTAAGGTAGTATCCTTTCTTCCCTTTTCCTTCAACCTGAAAATCATGACAAGCAGGAACAGCGAAATGCAGTGGTTAAGTGTACATGGGCCTGAGTTTGACTCCTGCTCCACTGTTCTTCAGCTGTGGGACTTTGAGCAAGGTACTTAATCTTAAATCTCAGGTTCCTCATTTGCAAGCTAAAACACTAGGACAAACCTCATGAGGTTAATCTGAAGGTTAAAAGACATAACCCCTGTAAATAGCCTTTTATAGTATCTGGCTCATAGCAGGAACGCCTATCAGTGCCACCACCTCCTCCTCCTCCTCCTCCTCCTCCACCACCTCCTTCTCCTCCTCCTCCTCTTTGTCATCGTCATCATCATCATTATTAAATGTTATTCACTTAAAAATTATTTTTGAGTATAAAAGTCAAAATGCCTTTCCCATTAAAATTTTCCTTCTTCCTTTTAGATGGCAAATTGCTCAAGGGAGGCAACCTCTCTTTTTGAATGCCACAGATTAACAAAAGTTAAATAGTTGCTATTATAATCCAATCTCTGTCTCCAGTGTAAAGTTGGTGAAGTCTAAATTTAGAACAAATTGTTACATTAAAGGTCAATTCCACAGTGAGGACAAGGGATATATTGCTTTTTGCTTTAAAGTGGGGCATGAGCTGAAGAGGGATGGATTTAAGAGGCATCCTGCTGCCACAGTGCTTGGTGCTTTAAGGACACCAGGGCTGCAGGACCCAGCGAGGGTGGACCTCAAGGGGCTGAGTGATATGTCCCTTACGGCTGACTTTCAGTGACCCACTGCCTCTCAACCAACTGTTGCCTTCCCTAAAACAATCTGCCACTTGGACCTCTCCAAAGAATTGAGAAAATTGGAGGCTGCATGAATTCAACTTCTGAAAAAGCATTTCCACTCAGCCAAGGAGCGAGTTAACAGAGTTTGGGGAGATAACAGTAGTTGCTCACAATAAAACTGTCTTAATCAACAAGGGTAATTCTCATTTTCAAAAAAATAAACATATTCTGTTCTTAACTTGGTTTAGTAAATATAAGCACAAGTTTAAGTATTAAATTCCACTTATATCTGTGTTAACAGACTTAAAACAAACTCTGATTTCTAATTTCCCAGCCATACTATACTTCTGGTTTCTAAATTTCCTATCCTAAGCATACTGGAATTTGCCCAAACATGAGGAAACTGTTTCCATTTTCCCCTGTGTTCCGAGTATCTCCCTCTTAGTGCCACCTTCACACTGCCCTATTCCCTACACCCCCTCTTTCCATTTAATGACTGAAAAACAGAATAAGCAGATGTTCAGTTAGTCCACTGACTGGAACATAGTACACATATCATGATATTTAATGAATGCTGCATCCTCCTAAAGAGGATATTTAACTTCAATAACTACACAAATGGCATGCACATGTGTCTGTCCCTTCCTTCGAATCCATGAAAGAGAAAGTCATTCTGGTAAAATATCCAAACTGCCTGTAAAAACATCCTCAGACTTGCTGTGTAAATCTCTGATGGGAAGGACAGGCGAACCCTGGAGGCTTTATTGCCATTGTTGCTTAAATCATACTGCTACCATTCCCCTGAAATGTCTGTCTGATGGTACGTTATGAATTCGGTGTTTATGTTCCCCAGGACATTTCTGCAATACTATTTTTGAATAACAATAATATTTGAGTTTTTACCAACTTGGCTTCAAAATACCATCACGAATCATTCACGTCTTAGCCTTACTTACGTTTTTAGTATTTTCCATGAAAAGCTAGCTCATGTTGCCTTTAGCAAAATGATAATGATCACAAAAATTATTTTGATCAGAAAACTGATTCCCATGGGGTAAGGGCCTCCTGGTCCATCCAGACTCACACTGGTTAGGTTAGCCAATTCTGTATTAGGTTAACAATTAACTTGCCTACTCTGAAAATCAGTCACATTCCTCTGATCAGCCTCCACTGTTTGGATAAAATACATCAAAAAAAAATCTAGAAATATTGGTTCCAAGACAATGCACAAAGATTGCTCCTTGTTCTTAATAAAGAAATCTTCTGAGCTCACAAGAGACAAGGTCTTCTAATCGGTATTCCCTCTTCTTTCTGCCAGGCTTATTTCATGTCAAAAGGAGATATTCTGAAAGGATCATTCAATATATAGACCCAAGGGCCTCTCTGGGGTAGGGAAGAAGGGTGGGGCTAGCAGACAGAGCTGCCATGTCTGTTTTTAATTTGCATCTGCTACTGCTGATGAGTTGAACTGAGGAAGGGAATCCTGCCTAAGGGTGGAGCTGCCCTGACTGACTCCTATCTGCCTGGCACACAGCTCATGAATGCATTTTACAGCACACCATCTGCACCTTTGAGCTCCCTAATATGTGAGAATTTCACTGTGACCTTCCAGCTCTACTGCACACATTATTTTAGCTCACATCTAGTATCCTGAGTCCTCTAACTCCTACACTGGATCCTGCTTCTCTGGAAACACCAGGTTCCAAACTGGACCAACCAGGGCTACTAAAAACTCCCTGTGTATTTGACCCTACTAATTTAGAATTTCCATCTATCAGAAAGCAAATGGTTTCAAGGCTGACTCACCAAGTAAACTAGGTAGCAGTTAAAGTTGATCCTGAGTTGTAGATAAGTCTCTTGAGGCCTTTCCAAAAAATAAAAATGTAGCAGAATGTTGAAAATGTAGCTTGTGCTCAAGAAATACATATTAAATGCACAACAACAATAATGATTTTAAATCCCCAACAGAATAAAAAGGTCCCTTTTAATGTTCACCTGGAAAAGTCTTTTAAAGAAATATAAGAGCCTGGGAAAACACTGCAAAAAACTCAGTGCTGTGTAGCTGGGGTAACAGAAATTCTCGTAGGCCCCCAAATCTTTGGTGCTATGTATATATATATATACACACACACATATATACAGTTTATATATATGCATATATGCACACTATAGTGTGTATATACATATATACACTATATATACACTATATACACTATATATGTGTATATATATACATATATACACTATACACTATATATACACTATATACACTATATGTATATATACACATATAGTGTATATAGTGTATATATATGTGTATATATATAGAGTGTGTGTGTGTATATATGTGTGTATATATATATTTATGTTATTAGGGAGAAGCAGGAAGATACAATTTGCCAGAGTTTATTCTTTCTCCAAAATGGATATGTAGAGAAGTAACTAAGCTACTTAGAACTAATCCAGTGTCATTTACTCTGGTTTCTTGAAGTCTGTACAATGTGTGATCCACATACAACAGAAGGAGGAAACCTCAGCATCATCGCAGAATTTCTGTTGGTTAGGAAAGAGAAATGGGAGACAGAGGAGCAGCCGCTCTGAATAGCTGAATGGAGGTTTAGAGCCATTTTGAAATTTTTGAATGGGGCTTATAGAATTTTGTTAAATCTAAGCCATGATTTTGGCATCAAACAACTAATAAATAACAGTGCCTCCCTTTGCCACCTTTCTGCATGGCCCAGCCTCTGCCTCCTGCTGACCCTGGCTTTTGCCTCATCCAGCCCTGCAGTTCCTCCATTGCCTCCTAGTCTTGTGAGCCTTTAGTCTTTCCAACCATACTCAGTTTCTTTGCTGATGATCAACTGTGTAACTTAGGGAAATTGCTCACCACTCTGAAGTTCAGCTTCCATATCTCTAAAATGGGGTAATATAACATCTACATCACAGGGAATGGGGATAATATAACATCTACATCAGAGGGATTATGAGAATCACTTTATCCCACGAAGTAAAGAACCCCTGTAGTGCCTTACATAAGCACCTTTGAATCCTAAATCTCTTTGGTCTATGGTTGCTGCCAATCATAGGGAAAAACCCACCCTCTGGTTTTCTCTGCTCCTGCTCACATTGTCTACACTTAGGAAGATCAACAACCCAGCTTCTCAAACTTCTCCACAGGCCTTCCTGTAATAGCAAAAGAGATTTGAACAGATGCCCTTAACCTCCCTGAGATGGTTGTGGTTATCATTCAGAACCGTTTACTGGGTCATGCTCGGTGGCTTATGCCTGCAAGCCCAACAATTTGAGAGGTTGAGGTGGGAGGATCACTTGAGCCTAGGAGTCCAAGACCAGCCTGGGCAACCATATTAGTCTGTTCTCACGCTGCTAATAAAGACATACCTGAGACTGAGTAATTTATAAAGGAAAGAGGTTTAATAGACTCACAGTTCCACACGGCTGGGGAGGCCTCACAATCATGGTGGAAGGCAAACGAGGAGCAAAGTCACATCTTACATGGCAGCAGGCAAGAGAGCTTGTGCAGGGAACTCTCATTTATAAACCCATTAGATCTCATAAGACTTATTCACTACCATGAGAACAGAATGGGGGAAACCGCTCCCATGATTCAGTTATCTCCTACCTGGCCCTGCCCTTGACACGTGGGGATCATTATAATTCAAGGTGAGATTTGGATAGGGACACAGTCCAATCATATCAGCAACATAGTAAGACCTTGTCTCTACTAAAAATAAAGCAAAAAAACCTAGCTGGGTGTAGTGATGTGTGCCTGTAGGCCCAGCTACTGATGAATCTGAAGTGGGAAGATTGCTAGAGCCCAGGAGTTAAAGGTCACAGTGAGCTATGATTGCACTGTTGCACTCCAGCCTATGTGACAGTGATTCCCTGACCCCATCTCTAAAAAAGGAAAGAAAAACAGAAAAGAACAACAAAAAAAAAGGCTTACCACAGTATTTGTCTGAAGTTTCTCATTTACCTTAAAAATTTAACAAACCTGATTTTCATCCTATCCTTCTATATTAAAATAATTTTTAAAATATTGATCTAAGCAATTGCAATTTCACTGCAAATGTTCCAAGTAAAATTGACACTAGAGGAAGATGTGTTATGTTCCATGGTCACATGTATCCTAGGCACAATGTCCATAGACCCAAGGGTGTGGAAACCTGGATTTGGACACTATGGCTTAACGGATTGTTCTATTACAGACTTGTGATATGCAGCCTCACCCTGGCTCTCATTCTGATCCACAACATTTTCATTCATTAAATAGTAACTTTCTGCCATATTATTCATAAATACTGTATTGAAGATTTCCCCTCTTCAAATTCTAACCTCACTTGTATTTTCCTCACTGAAATAGATACCCTCTGAAATCCCTCAACTCTCATTTCAAAAGCTAGCAAATCAACACTTAATCCCACCTTTACCCTTTCTCTTCTAATTCCATGACTGTACCCCTCCTCTGTTACAAATTTAACCTTCCTTGAGCCCTCCTGCTTCATCTGAACTTGTGTCTCTGTCCCTCTTTTCTTTGTATTTTTAGTTTCTTCTCAGAATTGAACCCTTCTTTCTAGCCAGTGCTCCCTGTAACCTAGCTAAGCTTACCCAAATACTCGGCTTGCTAGCCAAGCATCTTGTCTTTTACTTCTTAGTATTCCTAGATTTCCACTGATTCTTGAAGTGTGTACACAATGAATTATGAAAAGGGCTCACCACCCACGGAGAGCAGGCAACTTCAACTTTAGCTCTAAAGTCAGTAACTGCTTTTCAGTTTGCACCATATAAACAACACCCAAATGTATACAAACTGTAAAGATTTAACTGATAGCAGGTTCAAATATGAACAAAATTCCATTTGTCTCAAATGTCTTTATTAGGAAGTCTGAAGCAACAGCAAATCTTCACATAAACATTATTGAAGAAAAAATTTTCAATCATTAATTTCTGCATTCCAATAAATAACTCCTAGTCAAAATTGGAAAACTGATGTTCTTAAACCAGGATCACTTGCCACAAAGAACAAAGTGGCATCTTGCAACAAGTCATTTTAAATAAGGCTAGAAGACATCTTTGTGTTTCCTTTTTCAGAGTGTATTCATCAGTAAGGTACTAGCCTAAGATAAACCAGCACCATGGAGCCCTGAGATCACCATGGCTAAGTGGAAGGTGGTTTTGACGTGCTTTTGGCTAAGTACCAGGTAGGACTCAGAAATCTGAGCAGCAGCAGAACTGGGTCAAAGCCTAAGAACCTCTCTAAAATATCCACTTGCTGATCTGCTATCATTAACTACACTCTCTTGAGAATGAAATCTGAAAAGGAAAGTAGCTGAACCCAAAGGTCTTTTGTGAAGTCTAATTGGAATAGAGGTTTTGAATATAAATTCCTAAAAGACACAGGAAGGTATGATGGGGGGTAGTGGTGGAGCAGGGGTAATATTCCAACTGGTTTACATAATAAAAACCAAAGAGACTGGTAATCAGTATGCACATTTATTTGACATTCTTTGATAACCTTTCCTCTGCTTCACTTTTGCGAAGGGCTATTCAGCATTTTCCCAGACTTACAATTTGGCCCAGATGCTAGAAATAAGCAGCTAATAGAGAACTGGTGTACAGAAAAGAATAATAGGAAATGCACACAAGTAGATAAATTTCTGGTCTGCAGCCTGAGCCTCAGCACTAAGGTCAGTGGGTTATTCTCAAGGACACTCAAGAACTCCCCCTGCCGTTTCTTGCAAACGTAGGACACCCACTATATTATGTCAACTGAGGAAAGAATATTAAAAGACAAAGTTTGTGACCCACGTTAACTCACACATTTCCTCAAAAGAAGAGCTGTGTATTATTTTAAGATCCATTACTGGGCTGCCAGTGACAATTATTCAGCCCCGTATTAGTAAAACTGAGTGAAATGCTGTGAAGGAGTTATTATTTTCTGAAATTGTCTTGATAAAAAAGAAAAAAATGGTAACATTTCAGATATCTTAGCCTCATTCTATTTAAAGTTCAAAACATGAGTGCATTGGTTTCCTATGGCTGTTCTGACTGAGGCAGGAATAATACAGGGTGGTCACAGGAGAAAGGAAAATTCCAGGCAGCAGTTTCACATGACTAAGCAAAAGGAAACCGCTGAAATAGCTGCATAAGCGACGGGCTGATAAGACCCTGAAGAACAAGGGTGTGGGCCAAGCTGGCTAGACCGACTGGACCCAACATGGTGCTGGATTTGACCTAGGTTTCACCTAGAACTTCATTACATGCTCATTACCATGCTAAATCACACACCTTTCCAGGGCCATGACAGTTCTGGAAACACCCATATTTGGTGTAAAAAATGGGTGGTACTACAGTTCTGAGAAACCTTAACGTTTTACCAGGAATCTTCATGAATATTCTACCCATTGGTTAAAGAAACCCATAAAAGCAGAAACCCCAAACCCTCTGGCTCAACTCACTCTCATGAGTACACCAGCTCTCCCCTTTCTTGAGTGTGTACTCTGCTTTGCAATAGATCTCTATACTTTCACTATTTTCTGACTGATCCTTAAATTCCTTCTTGTAATGATGTCAAAAGCCTGGACACCAGCTGGGGTCAAGGTCCCACTGGCGTTTGGGGGCCTCCCGCAGCCCACCGGCATCATTACAAATTAACACAAATGTGGTGCTTAAAACAATACGCATTTATGCTCTTACGATTCTGAATGTTAGAAGTCTGAAATTAGTTTCACCGGGTTAAAGTCAAAGTGTTGACAGGCGACCCTCCCTCTGGAAGCTCTTGGGAGAATCCCTTTCCTTGCCTTTTCCAGTTTTCAGAGCTGCATTCCTTACATTCCTCGGCTCATGGCCTGTTCTTTCATCTTCAGATACAGTAGCATAGCCTCTTGAAATGACTCTCTGCTTCCAACACGTTGCCTTCTCTGCAGTCAGAGCTCCCTCTGCCTTCTCTTGTAAGGACACTTGGAATCACATTTAGTATCCACCCAGATATTTCAGGATAATCTTTCTCATCCTTGAATCCTTAATCACATCTGCAAAGTCCCTTTTGCCATATAAGGTAACATTCACAGGTTTTCCAAATGAGGACAGGAACATAAATGGCCATTATTCAGGCTACCACAATGAGTGTCCATATGGTTGTTTGATTTAAATCCTATAATGTGAGCCAAAAGAAAGAAGGCGCAGTGTGGTGGCTAGATCCTTATCCCCAGTGATGCTAAGACCCATCTTGTCATTGTCCATTGTGCAAGCCTGGAACTATTGAAGTTCCTACACAAAACAAGTTCAGACCCAAATCTCTGTGACTCCAGATCTGCAGCTTTGTAAAGGGGCAAGCCAGCTAGGTCACACTGACAAAAACAAAGACAATCATCCTGGGCTGGTGATTAGAAATCAGGAGGCATATTTGCAGCACATTCCAAGAGGGCATAATTATCTGCCCTCTCATGAAAGCCCTTGAACCCAGAGCTAAGCTGCAGTCAATAGCACTATGGAGGGAAAAAATAGTACTAATGAAATGGTAAGGATAGCTGGAAGGGGTAGGAGGACATTTTGCAGAAAACCTGTAAATACTCTCCTAAAAGAAGTAGGTCAGATGGTATTGAATCTTGAGATGTCTGAACTGGGCAGTGACAGTGATTAAGTTGGTATTATAAATGGCAATAATTATTCCCTGAACAGGCTGAATAGGAACATTTTAAATACTAACACACCTAAGCCTGAATTCCAGCTCTGCCACTCACCAGCTGGGTTACCTCAGGCAAGTTATTTTCTGAGCCTTAGATTTCCTACCTTATAGCAAGATAAAATAAAATAATTTCTTAGGATTATGGTAAGGTAACAGGAGATCATATATTATCTGAGTGCCTGGAACACACGGCTGTTCATGTAGCTGTTAAGTACAAGGGCAGTGGTAGCTGAGGGAGAAGGAGTATGATGTGGAGCTAATGAAACAGCTTAAGGGCATCTAGCTATAGGCAGTGACTATAAACCTCTGCCTCCATTGCCACACTGCCAGGCGTATTGGTTGTCATGCCCTGGTTTACTGCTGTGTATGGCACAATGGTCACCTAAAGAGTTACTAAGGTTCAAGTGTAGCAAGGTTCCATGCTATCTTCCCTGCACATGTGAGTCTGTGGCATCACTGCCAATGCTCTATATTTCTGGACTTCTTGTGTCTCTGGCTTAATGGGCTTTAGCGTAGGGGTGCAAGCTGCAGTTTGTAGCAACAGATTAAAGACTTCATTAATACTCAATATTGACTCACTGACTTGCCTCATATTGACATCAAGATGCCTGTTTTGCAGTCTGCTGCCACAATCATCATTGAGATTTCCTGTCAAGGCGTTTGCCACCATTAGCCCTCTTCTTCCGACTGCTTGTTGTTTGTACTTCCTAGAGGCCTTGTCATGCATCAGCCCTACTCATTTCAAGATCACACAAAAAGGTGGGCCTTTTATAGACATTATGAACTAATCACATCAAGTAATACTGTTGGTAAACTGACCAAACACCATATGGGGAACATCTTTGGGTCTTTGCTGCTTTTTACTGATGGCTGCACAAAAGTTTTCCTGGATCCAAAAGGCATGATTCCCTCCCCACTCCCTTTTTCCCTAATCAACAGCTGTTCAGCACTCAAGGTCCAAACACTGTTCTCTAGCTACTAATTCTAATTTCTCTGGGAAAATGGCAGATAATGACTAACTTCTAGGGAAGATGTACTATCATTTATTTGTTTAAACATTGCAATTACTTTTTCTTTCATTTCCGAAAGGTTTTAAAACTGCTTATGAATTAAGTCAAAATGAGACAAGAATATGAGAGAACATTTAAAGGAAGAAACAGAGTAGGTGTTCAGGCACGAGTTGGATGGATTATAGCTTTGGAGCAATACACTTGGCTCTAAGCATTCTGGATGCCCAGAGTAAAAAGGGAAACACATTGAGATTTTAAAAAGGAAAGCATACATATTAGCATACGAAACTATTCTTGAAACTAAACTCAAGTAGAAATTTATTATAATGGTCTTTATTATAGCATGTCAGTATATTAACAATAGCTTTGCAAAACAAAGTCTTATTTAAAAATAACATTTTCATATCAACATTCTGAAGGCATATAGAAATATATTTAATTCTAAATCAATGAAAGTCTTTTTTTGAAGGACCATGTATCAGTCTGCCAGAACAGCCATAACAAACTAGACTGCTTAAACAATAGAAATTTATTGTTAGAAATCCAAGATCAAGGTGTCAGCAGGATTGTTTTTTTCTGAAGGTTGTAAGAGAGAATCTGCTCCATGTCACCCTCTGAGCTTCTGGTGTTTTGCTGGCAATCTGGGGTTCCTTGGCTTGTAGATGCATCACTCTGAACTCTGCCTTCATGCTCACATGGCATTCTCCCTGTATGTATGTCCCTGTGTCCAAATGTCCCCTTTTAATGACACTAGTCATATACGTTTAGGAGCCCACCTTACTCCAATGTAACATCATGTTTACTTAACTAATTACATCTGTAATGACCCTATTTCCAAATAAGATCACATTCTGAGGTACTGGGAGTTAGGACTTCAACATATGAATTTGGGCGAGGCAGGGGTGGGGCACAGTTCAACCCCTAACAGATTCAGATGAGCTAGGATAAATATTTTAGTTGCAAATGAGCTGTCCCAACACAGACACAGGCCTGCAGCACTTAAATAGACTACAGCACTGCACAATGTCTTAAGCAAACTTTGGACAAGTCCTAGGTCATGGTTAATTCCTACCTATGTGTGTGCAGAAAGTCTTTGCCGTTGACAGCTTAGGAATGAGATTCTAACTACAAGGGACACTCTGAATTATTTTTCCAGGAGTGATGATTAAGTGGATACATCCATACCCACTCCATTAAAACTTCACCTCAATACTCCAAGATTGTTCCAAGCTTCTCTAACTTTCTGGATCTTACCAGATGTCCTAAAAACATGCCACTAGAATAAATGAAAGAATAGGACTACGTCTATGTGCAGCAACTATCACTAGCAGGGAAAGTAGCTTCATTTCATGATCTACTGACATAAGTTTCATATAAAAGATAGGCTTATTATTATAGCGAAAGAAAGATACACAGTCCCTCGATTCTAGCATTTGAAGAAGGCCACATATTTCCTCTCCAAATGTGAGAATTAAAAAACAAAAACAATAACACCCCCCCAATGTCTGACTTCTGAGACATTTCTAAAACTAGAATACAGGTACCAGGTAATAAATAACAACCAGGTAATAAGCAAATAACCAGGTAATGGGTAGACAGATAAAACAGAAAAAAAAAAAATCCTCATGATGAAGTACTCAATGTCCTGTGAAACATTATATTATAGTGATTAAAGTCAAGGTTGATACCAGGTTTTAACATTATTATTTTCACACTGCTGCCACTATCATAGTCATAACAAGCATCATACCAACATAACGTTCTATTTTTCTTGTTAAAAAGATCTATCTTTTAAAGAATCTGTTCAGAGGCAGCTACATATTCTCTGCTATTCAATTTTTAGCATAGTTCCAGGTACATATTAAATGCCAATATTTTCCAGGAATAATTATTGTAAGTTTACTTTTTCTGAAGAAAAGAAAAACCCTGCAATTCAATGCTAATTGATAAAGTGGCTGTGTTCCACATGTTATTGGTTGAGAAATATAGGGGGTAGATATTCATATCCAAATTATCAATTAAAACCTTTTTTGGAATATTTCTAACATCAGTCAAAGCATCTGAAGCATTCTTGTTAACACTAAAAACCAGGCAAAAACTGATGCTAAGAAACCAAATCTTGAGAGAATTCTTTACTGGTAACAAAGGAATATGCTGTTCTGACTCATTATGGTAATATATTACTCTTCGACCAAATGAACAGCAAGCAACTCATAGAAATACTAAATGAGAAAATTACACAGATGCTAGAATGATATATAGAAAAAAAAGTAAATGTTTTATGTATTTATACATAGGGTAGTTTGTTATAATAAGGCAACACTTTCCCTGAGGTGCTAGAGACATAATACCCTGACAATGTATCTCTAAAAGGATTTTAGATATAAGCATGAAACAAAGATAGGTTTGGTTAGAAAACTTTATGCATCACAGTTTTTATTTAAAATAAAGAATTTTAGTGGCTCACCCCTGTAATCACAGCACTTTGGGAGGCCAAAGCAGGCAGATTGCTTAAGCCCAGGAGTCCAAGACCAGCCTGGGCAACATGGTGAAACCCTGTCTCTATAAAAAATTAGCACCAGGCATGGTGGTGTGTGCCTATAGTCCCAGCTACTATGGAAGGCTGATGTGGGAGATCACCTGAGCCTAGGAAGTCGAGGCTGTAGTGAGCCACGATCATGCCACTGCACTCCAGCCTGGGCAACAGAGACCATGTCTCAAAAATAATAATTAATAAAATAAAGGATTTTAATGTGATATTTATTCCCTTCTCTTATTATAGTCACTTGTCTGGAAAGAGGCTTTGTACCCAGCCTTAATTTGGGTTGACAGTTTGCCATGTTAAACCTTGACGTGTGGTCTGAAAATAGTGATGAACACAGTATACAGAATATTGACTTTTCCTTATTTGAGTGGAATCTTCTGAGTTTCACAAAAAGGGTAATTTATTTACTTCATTCTGATTACTAATTTTGAAGTCATATATTCTTTTATTCAAAGTCCAAATTATTAAAGTTGACAGGACCCAGAACAAAAGAGAGTCCTAAAGTTTTTCCTTAATGAGGCATTCTTTTATCATCGAAAATTCCTCAACTTGAAGAAACTTCTAAGTTTTTCATGTCTCTGATCCAATACTGTGTTGTATAGAGATGGCTTTACATCAATTGGTTAGTCCTATGGGTCTGGTGAAGAACTGAAGAAAAAAGTGATAGGTCAACGATAGAGTAGGATAAGAACAGACAAGAAGAGAGAAAACGAGATATTTAGAAATAAGGATGATGACAAGATCTCAAAAAATGTTAAGTGTTCAGGATATAACTAACTAAAAACATAAATGTATATGGGTCAAGACTGTGCTCTTCTACTCAAAAGATTTGAACTTTAAAAATTTTGAAAGAAAAAGAATTCCTTTGGCCCAATTTATTTCAAAGTATGTTCCCCAGTCAGCAATAGGATACCCATTGGAACTCCTTGGAAAAAAAGTACAGACCACTTTAGATAAACATAATCCACTAATATTCCACCCTCTTTCATCCTACACCCTCTCACTGGGAAGAGGCATTTGAGATGGGGAAAATAATATTCAAAAAGTTTTGGAGCCTCACAAAAAAGACTGTTATGCAAAGAAAGTTCAGAAGTGTTTTTAAAAATATTGTGGACTCTAAAACTCACCAAAAATTATCGAATCCATAAATTATCAGCATCAAGTAGTTATACCACAATGGCAAGGTTGAAAGCTCATTGAACTTAGGTTGTTAAAATTGTGAGAATTTGGCCAGGCACGGTGGCTCACGCCTGTAATCCCAGCACTTTGGGAGGCCAAGGCGGGCGGATCAGGAGGTCAGGAGATTGAGACCATCCTGGCTAACATGGTGAAACCCCGTCTCTACTAAAAATACAAAAAAAAATTAGCCGGGCGTGGTGGCGGGTGCCTGTAGTCCCAGCTACTCGGGAGGCTGAGGCAGGAGAATGGCGTGAACCCGGGAGGCGGAGCTTGCAATGAGCCGAGATCGCGCCACTGCACTCCAGCCTGGGCGACAGAGTGAGACTCCGTCTCAAAAAAAAAAAAAACAAAACTGTGAGAATTTTCTTTTAGAATTATACTACAATTAATTAAAATATAAGAAACAATTGCTCAGCATAAAGTCAATGAGTAGCAAAAATAAATGATATACATTGGAAGGACTTAATGAAATCTTTCACTGGCCATGGCAGAAAAGCAATCATCAGACTTGCTCGGTGAAACACTCTGGTTGACCCATGTAACGTTAACATCCGATACAGGCGCACACCTATACAATCAAGCAAAGGCAAGGCAGAATATTTCATATCTCAATTTAAAATAAGCTGAATCTCAGGAGAGACAGCAGTGTGGATTCCAATGTACACTGGTGGAAGCATCAGGGAATCCGCATTTAGACCCCTGACCATTTGAGAGTCAGTTATACAAATTTGGACAGTTCATTTAACCTGGGCAAAGAAAGAACAAAACTGGAACCTCCTTTTTCAATTCCAGAGATTTCTATCAGGATTAAATGACCTCAAATAAAGAGTAATATAAACTACACAGCTCTGTAAAATTTTAGTGGTTAATACTGCTAAAATAAATATTTGTTAGAATTCACTTTCAAAAGAGCTTTGGTATTTTTCACCTTCCCGTGTAATCCCATGGTTGTGTATAAAACATGGGTTTAATTGGTTCAAGTTGCTGGTCAATTAACTTTTTAAAATTCTACCTTAATAAAATGCTGAATCACAGTGCAAACATTTCAAATCAGTGCCGCTTAATACGATCATTCCTAACAGAGAGTACATATTTCCATTTTCTTCAGCGCTTTAAATTGAGTGCTGCTGTCCCTTTGAGAATGCAATGCCAACATCCTAATTTATTTTCAATTAGTGGTTAATTTGCTTTAAAAGGTATGTTATCAACACTTCCTAGTCCTGACAGTTTCCTGGATAGGACAAGAGTATTGGGAACCCAACTCATTTTCCTTTTGTGAACCATTAATAGGTCACACAAAATCACAGCCTACTGAGTAAACTTTCAGAGACACACAAGGTTGCAAAAACCTCAGCATCCTTTCTTAGCTCACTCACCGATCATTTTCTCCTCAATCGTCTACAGGACATGTAACAAAAGTCATCTGCTTAGAAACAGTATGTTAGATAAGATAGTCCCCCAAAAGATAGTATAAATAACAACTTTCCTATATGACAAACATATCAAAATAATAACATTTGTTGTAAAAAGAAAAAAAAAAAACCTCACTTACCAGAAATCCTCTTCATTAAAAAAAATCCAGGAATAAACTCTAAAACTTTTTCAAGTAACACTGTAAAAATCTCAGATTACTGGTGTAACATAACATATTCCTGAATCAGAAAACTCACTATAGTAAAATGTCAAATTGATTCAAAACTTTAGCTAGAGAGTAAATACTCCAGTATCCTTAAGAAATTTTTTAAAAAATAATAAAATAATTAAATAATTAAAACAGGAGCTGTCCTCCTGGATTTAAGAATGTAAAATAATGCTACAGACATTTAAAAATCTGGCCCTGGTATATTAGAATAGATAAATGTATCAGTGGAACAGAACAGAGAGGCCAAAAATAAACTCAGATGTATATGAGAAGTCATCTATAACAAAGGTGGGACTTCAAAGCAAAGTTTGGACAACTAGGCCATATAGGGAAAAACCCCAATCATTTAAAAAACAAATTTCATATGTATGAAGTATCTAAATTTAATATAATAATAGATAATATATGTAGATATAAACACACATATAATATAACAGAAAATATAGGTGAATACTTGTATAATCTTGAAGAGAAAATGGCCTTTCCAAGTATGACCCAGAACTCAGAAGCCACATAGGAAATATTTGGTTTGCTGATTTGATTACATACAATAATGTAAATTTCCATACAGTAAAAGGCAGTTCAAAGCTAAACTACATGAATCACAGCCAAAAGTTGACAGAAAATATTGAGCTCCTCCTACAAATCAAGAACTAAGGCAAAAAACCTACTAGAAAAATGAGTGAAAGTTATCAGCAAACAATTTATTGAAGAATACCAATGGCCAATTGACATTGTTTTATTAAAATTGTTTGTATTGAGTTTTGAGAATGTAAATATGTATTTTTCTCTATAAAAATTGTTCCCGAAGTTTTAAAAAATATATATTTTAAAGTTTGACTATTAAAAATCAGGAAGTGTTCTATCAAAAAAAAAGAACTGGTAAGAATTTGCTTGTGTAGCCTTTTTCTCTCATTTTTCACAAATACATATTCTATTTATACACTATTGCTTTTTTCACTTTATTTTATAGACACAACACACAATTTTAGATTAAAAGAAAGTGAAAAACAATATATATTAGGAAATTAGTGGCTGTCTCTAGACAGTTGGATTATGGCTGATTATTTTCTTTTTGTTTATCTGTATTTTCTAGATTCCTTATATTTTGCATTAAAAAAGATTTTAACGGTATAACTTAAAAAATGAATTACTTCAACCATTCTTTAACAAATTACTCATGAGACATCACTCTTCAAACAAATCAGATAACTAAGTCACTATATTGGTGAAAAGATAAACTCACTAATTCATAAATGCAACATGATTCACATATATATGGTCCTCCAATCAATCATTTGTATATTTAATTAAAATAAATTATTGACATTTACTATGATAATTCTAATAACAAAAGCCTTAGGATGTTTACTTCATCATGTAAAAACCATTTAAAGGCAAGTGAAGATATCTTTAAGTCAGAATTTCACAGTTGAGGCTGGGCATGGTGGCTCACGCCTATGAAATCTAGCACTTTGGGAGGCCAAGGTGGGTAGATCACCTGAGGTCAGGAGTTCAAGAGCAGCCTGGGCAACATGGTGAAACCGGGTCTCTACTAAAAATACAAAAATTAGTGGAGCATGGTGGCGCATGCCTGTAATCTCAGCTATTTGGGAGGCTGAGGCGGAGGTTGCAATGAGCTGAGATCACACCAATGCACTCCAGCCTGGGTTACAGAGACTCTCTCTTAACCAAAAAAAATAAAAATTCACAGTTACACTTACAGCTAGTTAAAAGAGTTTTTCCTACTTATTAAAGTATTTCAAACAAAGCTTTGTACACTAAGAAATTGACAAACAATTTAAGGCACAATCTTGCAAAGACATTAAAGCCAACAATAGCCCTACAAACAACAGAAAATTATTGTAAAAATAAATCTTGAAGATGGTGCCTATTTTTAAACGATCTATTTTGTTTAAGTTAGCACTGGGGAAAGAGGGGCAGAGCAAATCTGTAATTCAGATCCACAAAAGAAATATTCAACACAACAAAAATTTAAATAAAATACTTTCCAAATCAACTAACAGGAATAAAACATAAATCTGAATTCATGATCCAGAAAAATGGCTGAGAGTGGCTATAATATACAATCTCTTGCAATTAAATAAAGTCAAAGTCATATTTGAATTGGGACATAAACAAAACAGAATTTCAAGTAATTCAGCAATGTTTTTGCCTTCATAGTCAAATACAATTCTGCTGACAGCATAATTTCTATCATCCGTGCCCTGGAGTCAAGTGAATATAAACAGAGAGAAAATGCATTTTCTTGTTTAGGAAAAAATAGATTCGAAATTTACGGGAAAAAAAAACCTAGTGCTTTCCCAAATTAAGAGGAAATTTGTATTAAAAGACTGATTGTAGCTCAAGGGTCAAAAATCCTACAGAATCTTGTCCCATCTAAAATCCACTTGGTCATCTCGTCTCACGCTCCAAGTGCTTTCTCTTGCGGGCTCTCTGCTCAGCAGCACTTCACAGCTGGCCGCTGGGTCTACACATGCTTTGCTGACACTGCTTAAAGGACTAAGATTAATTTTCTATAAAGTGTAGGTAGATGGAGAAAAACCAGAAGGATTCACAGGACTAGTCTGTCATTGTAACAAACAGAAAAGCCAGAAAAGAGGAAGAGAAGGGAAAAAGAAAAAGGAAGGAAGAATGAAGA
Source organism: Pongo pygmaeus (assembly GCF_028885625.2). Taxonomy (NCBI): domain Eukaryota; kingdom Metazoa; phylum Chordata; class Mammalia; order Primates; family Hominidae; genus Pongo; species Pongo pygmaeus. Next base: position 102,943,758 of record NC_072380.2, read on the forward strand.
AATTGAGATAGTAATTAAAAAGAAATTTATTCGGGCAGATAGGGTTAGGAAGTCCTTGGTAAGGTTTCCCTTTTAATGAAAAGCAGCTCCAAACTTATTTCTTTTCTCACAAAGAGCAGCCCACAAAATCAAGCTGCAGACGTAGATAAGTAAGCTGGAAGCTTGCACAGGCGAATGCTGGCAGTTGTGCCAATAGGAAAGGGGCTACCCGGGAACTAGGCATGTTCAAAATGGCAGCTCCATCTTTCCTTTTCCTTGCCAACCACGTGTGCAGTAGGAAGCGGACAACATGGCTGCAGGTCAGGTAAAGACTCCATTTGCATCATGATTAGGGTGGGGCTGCCAGCTTCCCTGTGTGCTGTGTAAATGTCACACCTGGTCCAACCAATCTATGAGCCCCATGTCACTCAGACACCACCTCCTCAAGCCTGTCTATAAAACCTTTGCGCTCTCTCTCTCCCTCACAGGAGAGACAGCTATTTTCCTTTCTCTTTCTTTTGCCTATTAAACCTCCCCTCCTGAACCCACTTCTTGGTGTATCTGCGTACTTGATTTCTTTGGCGTGAGAGGACGAACCTACGGTATTTACCCCAAACAAGGCCGCTTCAAAATCATTGATTTAAGTGAAGATATCAAAGCATGTAATTAACAATCTACAAAGCTTAAACCAGCTGATGAGGGAGAGTGTGCGGTACCATGTAAGGGCGGCAGAAGCTTCCCCAATCCCTGAGTAGGTAGGCTTCAGTCACGCACCATTATTTCTCCACCTAAATGTGGGTCCAGGGAATTGAGTCCAGACAGACCCATCTGCAAAAATGTGAGGTGAGTGTTACAGATGTAGGAGTGGAAGACAGACATCTGAACATTGATGTGATAAATGTTAAAGAAGAGATTACAGGATGCCACGGAACACATAGCAGAGGCAACTCATTTAAACTTGGGGGAAGGAAAATATTTTAGCTGAGACTGAAAGCGTGGGAAGGAGTTAGACAGGCAAAGCAGGGAAAGGGTGTTTTCTCTGAGAAAAGGGAAATGGAATCTGTAAATGCCCAAAGGCAAGAAATGTGTTAAAGAAGTAGTGAAAGTAGTCTTGGAGGAGAGTACTGGAGACCAACCAGGTAGGATTGGACCATCGGGATACTGGAAGGGCTTGGAGGTCATATCCGGGACAATGGGAGCCACAAGACAGTGCAAGCAAATAACTTGAAAAAATAAAAATCACTTAATGACTGGCACTATATATAATTTTACTTTTAAACTAGAGGCAATTAAGAAAATTTAGACTAGAGGATAATTAAGAGTTTTGCAAGGCCCCAAGGACATTGTTGTGGCTTTCAGTCATCATCATACTTTACTGGAGATGAACCCAGAACGTCCTACAAATGACTTTTAGCTTTATCGCCTGATATATGTACTATATGATTTAGCTGTTTCTTACGGAAGTCTTTTTTTTTCTTTTTAAGTTCTGGTTATTTGGACTACTGGTTAGTTGGATCACGAATAAATAAATGCTTGTTATATTTAGAAATGTTAGAAGTGTAACTATCAAATTTATAAGAATTCCTAATATTTTATAATTTCAAATCTATGAACTAGTGCACTCCAGACCATTTTTGATCACGTATTTCACCAACAAATTGTTTTTGAGCTGTACCTGATACATACATCATAGTAATAGTACATAATTTCAAGTATAAATTATTACTATTATGCACATTATAAAAGATTTATGTATATTTTAAAATATATACAAAATAGGAATTAAAAAACAATGAGAAAAGAAAAAAAAAAACAAAAAACCAGAAACTAATAGAGGAAATAGAACCCTCCCAAGAGGCAATCTTGTGGACCACTCTGGAAACCACATGAAATATTTTAATAAGTGATTCCTGATTTTTTTTTCATATAAACAAGTTCTACATATGGGATATTTTATTTCTGATTTGAAGAAATATAATATTATGCATGGAACATTCCTAATTCTTAATTTATAGGCACACCTTAACAGGTACTTAATCAACAGAGTCTTACTATCTTCATTACAAAAAATATTCCAACCACAAGCATCACTGAGATCACCATTTACTCTTGAATGGATTCAGTGTGTTATGTCACCACATCCTGGACAAGGAATCTCAAACATGTACAGTTGTATGGCCTTCTCGAAGCCTTATGTTTCTTACTGCAAGGAATAGAGAAGAACAGATAGATTTAGTATTTAAAAAGTAACACTAAAGGCCTCAATAAAAGAAAAAGACGGAAAGAAGAAAAAAAATGTGTAGTAAAAAGGACCATCATTTAAACCTCTCCATAAGCTTCCTAAATAAAATAAATAGTTCAGTATTATCTTTCCTTTATTGAGTAACTGCCTTTAAACATACTACTTTAAACATACTACTGAATATTCTGCTGTAGTGGCCAGACCACGGTTCAGGTCTGTCCGGTTTGGATCCAGCTCTGCCACTTACTGTGTGATGTTAGGCAAGTTACCTAACCCAAGTCTTTGATTCTTTATTTATAAAATGGGTTATAGCAGCACCTACATCTCCTAGGATTCCTGGGTTTATTACATTAAATAATATATGTGAGGTGCTTAGCACGGTGTCTGGGCTACTGTAAGTACTCAATAAACCAGCATAATTGTTCAAAGAAGTAAAAGGATATGTGAAACAAAACATTGCCTTTTCTGATAAAGAGCCCAGGGTTAATGTAAATTATAAACACTTTTTTTTGCTCTTGTGCTTACAGAATTTTTGTCTCCCTTGGTGATCACAGTGTCCTTTCAAATGTCTGTCTGAATCAGTGCCATTTTTTTTTATATTAAAAGGTACAGACAGGAGGCTGTCAAACTTGCTCTGCAAATGAGCAGAGTCCTGAGGGCCAAGGGGATGGATGGATGAGATAAAAGTAATTAAATTACCAAATGTAGTGGTTTCTAGCGGCAGTCTTAGCTTATGCCAGGAAGAGTGCCCAAGGTTGAAAAAGCCTTGAGAGTGGAGAGTAAATGAGGTGGAAACTTCAGTTCCAAAATATGGGAGCCAGCAGCTACAATATAGTTATTAGGAGACAAAGGAGAAACAGTTTCCAGGAGGAAGAAGGCTGGAAAAGTACAACATACATGTTCACGTACTTCTCTCCTAAATCTAGTATTTACCTGTACACATACTATGCTACTCATTCTCACAAGCTATCTTTCTCCTCATATTTTACAGATGAATCAACCAAAGTTTGGAGACAATAAACTGCTCACCCAAGATTATATAAAGAAAGCAAAAATTGCAGTCAGAAGTAGCATTTGTTGGCTGTAGTAACAGTTATCATAATCTGTGCCATGGATATCAGAAAGGCCAAGTGTGAAGGAGCTGAACCAAGGAGAAACTGGTTTTTAATTTGTAGGTTTAAAACATACCAGTTGACAGATAGAGGCCTATTTGCATTGATAAGTCACTGGAGTAAAGAAGTAAAAATCCTAAGAGATTTCATGTGGCTGATTCATTGCTACAGAAACAACTTCCTTGGTATCTGATGGTTATAAGCTTAATGACTCTTGCTTTGTTTCCATGAATGAATTGGCATCATTATGGAGAACTGAGGGAATGCAGACTTTCAAGGCAGGGAAACATTTCATTCAGCTTATATACATGATAAAAAGAAACAGATTGTGTAATTACTACACATCTGTGAGCACATTTTTTTTTTAAATAGAGCTTTTCCTGAATAATTAATCACATCTCTTGATTTAGGCCTTTGTAGTTTTTAATAAATTTTAAATATTTATGCCTTTTGCCAACTATTTAATTGCTTACCAACTGCACAATATACAGTCACTTTGGGAGAGGAATCAAGAGGCTGATAAATAAAAAGGTGCTATCCACAGGCTGAAATTTTTTATCTTCACCTGCAATTAAAGTACCCAAGAATTTTTCAGAGCTACCTTTCAGAAGTGTTTTCAGATTTTATACAGTCTTCTTAAAAAAAAGTTCTGCTCCTGTAATGTTGTTGAAATATATTTGGACACCTAAAGCGTGTGCCATAAAGACTGCTTTTCTCCTAGGAACATTATGCCTGTAATTAGTAGATATTATCATGAAGATAATAGAATTTAAGTTTATGGATTGGGACCCATGCAGCACAGAAAGCCCGGCAACCAATGACTAACCAGTCCAGATTCATTCAGCCTTTGCTACTAAAAAAAATCTTAGTAAGCTAGACACAAAAGGACAAATATTGTATGATTCCATTTACATGAGGTACTTAGAGTAGGTAAAATCAGAGAGACAGAGTTAGTATAGTGATTACCAGGGTACAGGGAAGACAGAAATAAAGATTTGTTTAATGAGTATATGGTTTCAATTTGGGATGCAAAAATGTTCTGAAGATGGATGATGGTGATGATTGCACAACAATGTAAATGTACTTATTGTCTCTTAGCTGTACATTTAAAATAGTTAAAATTGTAAGTTTCATGTATGTATATTTTGCCACAATAAAAAATTTTTAAGCAATAACAACACCAATAGTATTCACTAGCCTTGACTGCCCTGCTATATGTTATGCTAAGTGCTTTTCATGAATTTTGTTATTTAACCCCTAAGTTAAGCACTGCAGAGAACGTGATACAAAAGCTTAATTACCTGCTTAAGCTTTACACAGGTAGAAAATGGCAGAGCAGGCTTTGGACCTAAGTTTATTTGCAAAGCCCACACTATATCGTGATCATTATATGTTTAGGACTTTATAGAACTTTTTAAAGTTCAGATGAAACTTTCATTTTTAATTTATTTTTTCATATCAAATGAAGAACAATGTTTAAATAAATAAAATCACCAAGCCTCAATGTTCTAATGCCAACAAGTGGCCTTACTGTCAGCTGATCTTTTTCTCTTCTTAAACTCTCCTTCATCTATGGAACCTCAAACATACAACAAAGGCAATTCCACGCCTAGCATCCTTTTCTCTGGTAGTCAGTTGTAATTTTGACGATAAGAGGGAGGAAGAGAAAAGCGAATTCACTCCGTTTCCCTAGCTATCCTCCACTATTGGTTCAGATCATGCTGCCACTTATGAGCACCTGATTGCCTCTTTTTCAACCTGGGCCAGTTCACTCCTCCTTAGACAATCTTATGGGACCCTGCTCCCAGAAAATCACCATATTGATGCCAACCTTAATGCGGACCCCAGATTGGCATAGCACACTACAGCCCAGAACTTCTGGCTTAAGCCATCCTCTTACCTCCACTTCCTGAGGGCCTCTTGTATGATTTCTAGAATGGACTTCTGTTAGTTTGTTTTTGTTCCATGTCACACCCTGCTTCACAAATTCACTTCCTCTCCCATGGGTAGTCCCACCAGGGGCTCTACCTCCTTGACAGGCAAGTGACCCCAAGAGACAGAATCATTTTGAAGAAGTGGATGTTGACTCTGCTGCCACTTAGAGAGAGCTTGCTTGAAAAGAAGCCAGTACCTAGATCACCAGAGCTGAGAGATGCAGAGAGTCCTGCTGATGTTGTCTAACAATGTCTGACCTTTATTCCAGGAATGGTTGGCACACAATGGGTGTCCAATTATATTTTATTTGAAATAACATGTCATCAGACCACTTTATCAGAACTCCAAGATCTTGATTTCTGAAATGAGGCCTTAAGTACAATCTTTTCTCATTTCTTCCGTTTATTTATTCAATGAATATTTTATATCACTGAATTTTGTTCTTATGACACAAGAACATAAACAGATAAGTATGATATTCTGGTAAATGCAGTGTCAGAAACATAGAGTATTACAGGAGCACAAAGCAAGCACCTCAACCCTTGTGGGAGGAGCACTGCAGGCTGAGGATGGAAGGTGCAGGCCCCAATAGGGTTGTGCTTGGTGGTTTAGGAACATCAAGGAGGCCAGCTGGCCTGTCTCCTTTGCTGCCCAACTTTGACTTTCTCCTCCTGTTAAGGTGGTTAACCAGGTAATGTGATGAGGCCTATTTTTATCAAGCTTATCTTTATCCTTTCTTCCTTGCTCCTGCTATGAGTACCTATGAATAGAGTACCCTAACTCTAAACCTCCAGTCCTAATCTCCGCACACGACTCCAAGCAAGAATGTCTGATTGCTTTCATTAACTCTCCTCTTGGGTCTCTCCCTAGTTTCTCCAGATCTCCATGCTCCTCAGTGAATTTAACATCCTCTCCATCTCACAGCACATTCATTCACCTCGTCTTCCTGGTAATATTTTCCCTGATAATGGCCCATTTTATTATTAGGTCCATGAGGTTTACAAGCTCAGAGTCACCTTCTTTGCTTCCCCCTGCCTTGTATTTCATATGTAATCGGGTATTCAGACCAGATCACCAATAGTCAAAGCTCCCTAAACAGTCCCTAGCAAGTCACTAAACTAGATCAGATGTACGTAAGTGGACAATCATTCTCTGGCTATTGCAATCAAGAGGAAATTTTCCTCTTTGATTTATCTGCAACATGTTTTATCTTTACCTGGAAACTTCTATTGAGAAAAAATCTGGAAAACCACAAACCACACACTTTCAGATGAGCTTCCATGATTAATGCATTGTGAAAAAAAAATCATTTTAAACACAATGAAAACATTTGAGTGTAAGTGTTCATGTGTCACTACAATCTCATTTAAGCCAATCCGGATTACCAATTGGGTTCCCCTGAGCTGTTCCTTTGGTGTCAGAAATTCTGAACTATTTTACCTTTCTTCATTAATGGTATTAAGTGATATAAAGTCTCCAACACCACTTCAGTGCTACTCAAGGGCTCCTGAACAACACAAATCATTCGTTATCAAGACAGTACACATATTCTTTCCATCATATTTTTTTAAACTTGCAAGTATAATTTCTTTACAAAATATTCCCTTATTAACCTCATTCACCCTTATGTACTTCAACATTTAAGCCTAAACATTTGCCAATTCTGATAATTGGGAAGTAGACAGTTCATAAGAACAGTAAAAAAAAAAAAAAAAGTATCAATAATAATTAAATGAATTCAATTTTAATGATGTAAAGACTTCATTTTAACTCTAGCTAGGATAAATGTTGCCTAATTAGCAGTTAAGAATAACTGACATGCAGCATAACAAAATATCAATGGAAAAAATTAAGTCTTTGTACTCAAACCATTTTTCATATGTAATACTTAGACAAAAAGCAAAATAAAGTAGAATTATACAAGGTATAAGAGTTATCCCTTATCAGAGGATTGCTGAATCTGAAATTTTACTTTAATGTTAGCTAAAAATTAGAAAACATATTTAATATATTTCTAAATGTTTTCTTTGCTCTAGGGTGTGTGCTTGTCAAACTTTTTTGCTTCACAGCACATGAGAAAACCATCATCTTTGTATAGCACACTGGTCTAAGTGGATGAAGCTTCTCACAGATCTAAGAAGAGACCTGGAATGCTGGGCTGCAGGTCCTGTCCAGCAACGTCAAAGGCTGAGGGGATCAGTACCTGGGTATACCTGTAGCACATTCATGGCTGAGAAGCTCTAGTCTAGAAAATGGGAAGGCATATTGCATTAGGGGTCCTAAGATCAGTTCTAGAATCAAACTAAAGGACTTCTCAGTCACTAGAGCTCACTGCCGTTTGGTTGCTTCATCCATAAAGGTCTAATAAAGTCTACCTCATATGGTTAAGGTTATCCCTGTTAAGTGCCTGGACAGTTGGAGCTTAAAAAACATGACCTGTTGCATTGTTCCAAACCCTGGGATTATCCCAAAAGACTATGGTTAAGCCAGATCAGCTGCAGTGGAACAGAAAGGCACACAGCTTCCCAGGAGATGAGTGGGTGGATCAGGAGAGAAAATGCTATGTAGTTACTGCGGAAATCTCAGTGCTCTTCTCCTAAGAGCAATGTCACAACTAAACTAGATTGTGGCATTTATTTTTCCAAAGAATAACTCCAGACATTAACAAAGTATAACTCAATGGGCAAACAATCAATTTACAGGATTCACAACACAGATCCTTATTTCAGAAATAACTCTATGTTCTACATTAAAAAAATCATTTAAACTATTTTTTTTTATTTTGACCATACCAGCATGTAAACCTAAGATAACATGGGCTTTGCAACACAACAACTTAATATGAAAATGTTATAAGATTGAATGTAAATTTAATGAAGTCAAGAGGTAATTTTACTTATGAAAGGAGCCATAACATATTAAATAAACAGAGTAGTTGTTAATATGAAAGAAATGTTAATACTTAAATATTAGATAGGGTTTAATTCTCAAAGTTTCCATCTCTACCTTGTATGTGTAATTAGCATCATTTAGTGAATTCGTATGTTCTGTGACAGAAGGATATTTAATTAGTACTTTACTTCCCACTAGATAAAATTAGAACATAAAATCAGTATCTGAAATCTGTTGAGAATTAGAGTTTTCTATGTTTTCACCTAGATAACTTGCTGCAAAGAAATTTCTTTATAAAATTAAAAAATAATTCTACTCTAGAATAATATAAATCTCAAGAAGCATTTTCATGCATTTTCCTAAGAAGAAAACTCAAGATGGACACATTTTCAACATCAATTTATCAAAGTACCTGGGCAAAAATACTAGGATACATTTATTGTCATTATTTCTAGTGACAGGAATAAGTTCATATATCCGAAGCAAGAGATATCACATGACATGCTCAATAGAATTTATCCAAGTATGCTTTGACTGAGTCCCAAACATTTCAGTGACTTTTTGTTTGTTTTATATTGGCTGGATTGTCAGTATACCTTCCCAGTTACATATATAATGACAGTAATAATATTCAGCTCATTTATGCAGCAATTTCCCCTGGAAACATAAGTGCATTTTTTGTAATTTTTATTTTTTTGTTTTTGTTTTTTTGAGACTTAGTCTTGCTCTGTCGCCCAGGCTGGAATGCAGTGGCATGATCTTGGCTCACTGCAACCTCTGCCTCATGGGTTCAAGCAAGCCTCAGTCTCCTGAATAGCTGGAATTACAGTTGCCTGCCATCATACCTGGCTGATTTTTGTATTTTTAGTAGAGACGGGGTTTCACCATGTTAGCCAGACTGGTCTTGAACTCCTGATCTCAGGTGATCCGCCCACCTTGGCCTTCCAAAGTGCTGGGATTGCAGGCATGAGTCACCATGCCCAGCCCATTTTTTTTAATTTTAATAAAAATTTAGAGGCAACAAGCCATGGTAATTAGAAAAAGGTATTTTTAAGTTTAGGAAAATCAAGAATTTATTTTTAATTGAGTAGTTGTCAAGCCAATCACATAATTTTCTTTCTACTAAATTATTTCTATCATCAGAGGACAAAAATATCTCTTATTACAAAGGCAAAGGGACAATATTTATTCATTTATATAATCTATATGAATTATTACTATGTGTCATTTAAACATACTTAGAAATCACCTTGATAAATATAATACTTATGACTCTTTGGAACCCATTTAATTAATATGAATTTTTAGTTCCATAAAGAATGCTTGCAATTTTAAAATACTGTTTTAGGGGATGATATTGATGTATTTTCTCCTCATTTCTAAAAATCTGTGTCTATACATCTAAAATAAACTCCTCTTCTTTTTGTGAAATATAAAATTGTCTAACATAAAAGTAGATTTTTAAACATAAACACTGGAACTACTGAAAGTACAAGCAAGAAAATTAATTTCTAAATCCTAATGACCATATTTATTATACTGAATTCTACAATAACACTCCTTAATAAATTTACTTTAAAAATTCAGAAAGTTTCTATCAAATTCACAAGAAATTAAATGTTTTTGTTTTCAGTAACCCAGAAAAAGCAAGATCCTTAGTATAGCATAATTGTGAGTATTAAATTATATCCCCTGGCATTTACGTAACACATTAAAAGTGAAAAATGATTAATATCAACACTTTTAAGTATTTATTAAATCCAATAAAGTAAGCAAATAATATTAACATTTGCACTGTAAAAAGTAATAATAATTTTACTATTTCACAAGTCAACAAATGTATAATGTATCTACTAGGTACCAGGCACTGTACTAGGTACTGCCATATGGTAATGACCAAGGCAGAGAACAAGACAAATGCTTCTGAGAAGGCAAGGATGTTGAAGCAAGAGAACTTGAGTGTACCTTAGTAGGCATCGCTAAAGCTCCATAAAACATTCTATTTCCATTTATCTGCTTCAGCTGAACCCTAATTGGAGTCCCTGGTCCACTCCAGAAAAAGAGGAACAAAGCAATTGTGCATAGGCCAGACAGAGAAAGGAAAAGAAATGAAAAGAGATTGGCTTCTTTTACTCTGTGAAATGGTAAATATTATCGAGTAACCCAATATACTACTATTGATTTCACTGTTAAGATTTTCAATTTTAGAAATTAGAATAATACGCAACAGTACGTTCTTCAAAACAGATAAAGTAGGAAGGTTTATAAATATAGCTTAGAAATTAATTTAGAACAAAAGACTTCTTTACAATTTGATTTCCAAATAAAATCACAGCAGACCTTGTTTCTTTGAACTTGACAGTAAATAATGTGATTTTAAAGGTCATCTTGTTTCCAAAATATGTTGTGCACTGAAAAAAAATTAAAGATAATAATAATATATATAGCACAATCCCAGTATAGTCAGTGAGGCAAATGCATACAAACATATTTTTATATACTTGTACACAAAGAGAAAAAACTCCAAAGTATTTTACACAAACTGTTAGCTGTGAATTACCTATACCTGCAAAAAAAGATGATTGTTAAAATACCCATTAAAATGGTAATTTAAAATACCACACAGACCTAAGAAAGAGCATAATACTAAATAAAATGGAATATAAAATGTAGTAAACACGTGTTTCTGCATTAGACAGTATGTACAGAATAACAGAGGAGAATAAATTAAGTATTTTATGGAGGTGGAATTAAGGCTTGGATTTTCAAGTTAAAAAGTTTAAACGTATCCACGCCCCTTTATTCTGGTAATAGCATGTTGTATTTAATTTTTCCCGTTTTAAACCTCTGATTTTTCTTTAAACTTTTCAAAAGATTGTTTTCTAAACGCTACTTATTGATATTACCTTTTAAATATAATATATTCTATGTACACCTAGGTCTCATTCTAGACTTTCTCTTCTGTTCCATTAGTCTATTTCTTCTGATTTCCATGACTTTACATATTAAATTTTGGTACAGGAAGTCCTTCTTTATAATTTTAAAGCTTTCCTGGCCATTTTCACAAAATTTCATTGCAGATGATCCTTGCATCATTTTGTTAATTAAAAAACAAGAACAATGCTTTGGAATATTTATTGTAAGGAAACTACATTGATAGGGTAAGTTGAAAGAAGTCAATATGTGATGTGACTCAACTGGCCTCTCTCACCTCACAATAAAGGCACAGTCCTGGTTACTCATTCCCAGCTAAAAGTTAGATATTTAAATACAAAACAAATATATAATAAGCCCCGTAAGAAAAGCAGTAGGGCATTTTTTTTCTTTTTTATTCTAAAGGGGTGATATGAAATACAGTAAATCATAATAAGAAAGGTAGTTCTAATTTGATTACAAAATTTAAAAATCCTTTATCAACGGCTGATAGGTGCAGCAAACCACCATGGTGCATGTATACCTATGTAACAAACCTGCATGTTCTGCATATGTATTCCAGAACTTAAAGTAAAATTTAAAAAAAAATGCTTTATCAATCCAGAGTTAAAAGACCTCGAATTAAATCAGCTCATTTGTCAGAAGTACGAAGCCAAGAAATTCAATTTACTCAAGTGTTACTAAATGGTAACAGCTGCACCTAAACAAACTATTTCTTAACTTATTAGTCAAGAGTAACTGACACCCAAAAAAGACATAATTGTAATTGTTTTGTTGTTGTTTGTTTTGAGACGGAGTCTTGCTCTGTCACCCAGGCTGGAGTACAGTGGTGTGATCTCGGCTCACTGCAACCTCTGCCTCCCGAGTTCAAGCAATTCTCCAGCCTCAGCCTCCCAAGTAGTTGAGACCACAGATGCGCGCCACTGCATCCAGATAATTTTTGTATTTTTAGTAGAGACCGGGTCTCACCATGTTGGCCAGGCTGGTCTCAAACTCCTGACAGGTGATCCACCCGTCTCGGCTCCCAAAGTGCTGGGATTACAGGCGTAAGCTACCGTGCCTGGCCAAGTAATTGTAAATTGTTAGGTCTCTTACACCTTAGTGAAAATATGAGCCTCTTTTGTCACTGAATGCTCCTCCATACAGTGTGTCCTGCAGCAATGGTCATTAATTCTGTCACTTAAAGAAAGCAAAGCAGTGAGGAAAGAAATTCACATTTCTCAAGTGTCTATAATGGATGGCTTAGGTCTTCTGCATATGTTATCATCATTTCATAACTTTCGGTCGTGGGGGGAAATGTAGCACAAAAATTGTGATCCAAAGCCAAATCAAGTTTCACTTCTCTGACATCAGAGTTAACTCATTGAGCACTGTAATTCAGAACCTTAGGTTAAAAGACTAGTAAAAGTAGCTCCTAAATACACTTCAGTCTTTCCATAGTATTACAAATAAAATTGTTTCTTTTGATCTGTTTGAATAAATCCTATGTTGTTTCTAATTGTGTCTATCAAATCAATAAGTACAAAAGGTTTGTAAGATAAATTCGAAGAATTCCATTGATAACATCTGCTCCTCAGTGTTTAGCACACATTTTAACCCTGAAAGCATATTATGAATACATGCATCTCCAGAACTTTATCATTTTTTAAGCTTGAAACTAATGCTAGAGCAAAAATTATCTTATTATCTGACCTAATGTCCTATATATACAGCCAGAGATATGATAAGGCTTGCAACTACTCCTTAGGAATAATTTTCCTTTCTTTTCAATTACTTCTTATACGTGTCTCTGTATTTTTAAAGATTTTGCTTTTTTTGCTGAGTAGAAAGTATATCTACTTTGACATGTAACAAACTTTTCTGTGTATCACTAACTAAATACCCTAAAATTCATTTTTCTTTATTTCAATGGCAAAGACTTAAAACTAAGGGATTGTGGCATGCGCGCGCACACACACACACACACACACACACACACACACCCCCCATATATACACCATGAGTCTCAGACTATTTGTTATTATTAGATATGCAATTTTCCGGAACTTAATATTTTTGTTGCTGTTGTTGTTTGAGACCGAGTCTCGCTCTGTCACCCAGGCTGGAGTGCAGTGGCGTGATCTCGGTTCACTGCAACCTCCGCCTCCCGGGTTCAAGTGATTCTCCTGCCTCAGCCTCCCGAGTAGCTGGGACTACAGGCACGTGACACCACACCCGACTTATTTTTTGTATTTATAGTAGAGATGGAGTTTCACCGTGTTAGCCAGAATAATCTCGATCTCCTGACCTCGTGATCTGCCCGCCTCGGCCTCCCAAAGTGCTGGGATTACAGGCGCGAGCCACGGTGCACAGCCCAGCTTAATGTTTTTAAAGAATTCAGCTTTAATCAAATTATATGCAGTTTAAGTGGTTGTGGAGTAAAACTTTCAATAAATTAGGAAATTCTAAAGGTGCTCTGGAGCCTCCCGTATCACCAAGGCAACACAGGCTGGACGCTGTTCTGTCACTGCTTCTGCTGGCCTCCTGTTGCCATTGAGTTGACTTGCACAGAAAGCACAGAATGGGACAATGAAATACTGAAATGCTTTGCCACTAACTTTCTCTCACCCTAGGAAATGTCCTCTTTTTTCAACATGAAAAATCTGAACTAGATAATCTTCATTACTTTCAGGTTTAAAACATGTTTTTCTAAAATTAAACTAATTTTAAAATAAATTTCACTGGAATAAAAATGTTGAGGGTAGAGAACAGAGAATGAGTTTTCTCTAAGCCCTGCAGTTCTCCAAGGAGGGTATCAGATGTGTTTCATCATATGAATCTTTTGATATTCTTATTTAGGAAATTAAAGAAAAAATGTTAAAGCATCCTAAGATTGATTAGAGTTGGAATTATATTTAACCCCACGGACAAATCCGTTACTTGTTCTAGAGAGCCATGATTCTGCTAAAAAGGTGGTTGAAAACTAAAACAAATTTATACTGAAATGGACCTTAGGTAAAGGATCTCAGCCTCCACACTGTATACATGTGGAATTTTTTTTTTTTTTTTTTTTTTGAGATGGAGTCTCACTCTGTCGCCCAGGCTGGAGTGCAGTGGCACAGTCTCGGCTCACTGCAAGCTCCGCCTCCCGGGTTCACACCATTTTCCTGCCTCAGCCTTCCAAGTAGCTGGGACTACAGGCGCCCGCCACCACACCCGGCTAATTTTTTGTATTTTTAGTAGAGATGGAATTTCACTATGTTAGCCAGGATAGTCTCGATTTCCTGACCTCGTGATCCACCCACCTCGGCCTCCCAAAGTGCTGGGATTACAGGCGTGAGCCACCGCGCCAGGCCCATGGAAATCTTTTACTTGCACAAAATTATGTAGCTAACTGGCAAGAGTGAGAATTAAAATGCATTATGTTTCTTAACTCCCAGACCAATACTGCATTTACTTGTATAATACCAGTATCTTGTGATATAGGCTAAAGGTATCTCTAATCAATGAGTTACAACACACTAATATAAATTATAGAAGGCTTCTCTCTCTCAGTATTTAGTAGGCTTCACTCACTCCTAGCTTAACTGAAAAGCGCTTCCTCTGCGGTTTTCCAGTCTCACCCTCTTACTAGGCATCAGAATTAGCTGGAGCTCTTACATAGAAGTCAATGCCCAGGCCTTACCTGGAAAGATTATGATTAATTGATGGCAATGGCCAGGTATGGGCTATTTTTTTTTTAAAAGTTCTCCAGGTGACTTTAATATGAGAGAACTACAGTCTTACCGTGTCTGGAATTGGTGGGTTCTTGGTCTCGCTGACTTCAAGAATGAAGCCACGGACCCTCGCGGTGAGTGTTACAGTTCTTAAAGATGGTGTGTCCGCAGTTGGACATGCCTGGAGTTTCTTCCTTCTGGTGGGTTTGTGGTCTCACTGACTTCAGGAGTGAAGCTGCAGACCTTCGCAGTGACTGTTACAGCTCTCATACGCAGCACAGACCCCAAAAGTGAGGAGCAGCAAGATTTACTATGAAGACTGAGAGAACAAGGCTTCCACAGCAGGGAAAGAGACCAGAGCCGGTTGCAGCTGGTGACTGGGGTGGCCTGATTTATTCCCTTATCTGGCCCCACCCACATCCTGCTGATTGGTCCATTTTACAGAGAGTTGATTGGTCCACTTTACAGAGAGCTGATTAGTCCGTTTTGACAGAGTGCTGATTCGTGCGTTTACAATCCTTTAGCTAGACACAAAAGTTCTCCAAGTCCCCACCCGTTCCAGGAGCCCACCTGGCTTCACCTCTCACAGGCATTTGCCATGGGGACTTTGCAGCACCTAGCCCAGGCAGTTTGGCAGCCCAGAGGGAGCTTGACCACTGATCAAGCTCAGCAAGCGCCAGCCAGCCGCGCGGAGTGCAGGTCCGCTGAGCCTGCGCCCACCCGGAACCCGCGCTGGCCCGCCAGCGCCTTGCGCAGCCCCGGCTCTCGCCCGCGCCTCGCGATCCACACCTTCCTGAGCAGAGGGAGCAGAGGGAGCCGGCTCCGGCCTAGGCCAGCCCCAGAGGGGGACCCCCACAGCCCAGCGGTGGGCTGAAGGGCTCCTCGAGCGCAGACAGAGCGGACACCGAGGCCGAGGAGGCTCCGAGAGCGAGGGGGGCTGCTGGCACGTTGTCACCTCTCATTACCTGTTTCATCTTTTCCCATTCCTCAGCTACTGCTGTAACTCGGTCTGACTTTCCAACACTTACAATGACATAATTTAATAACTATATTAAAAACTTCAAAAGCGGTGAAATTTACAGTAAAGGGTAAAGAAATGCAAGTCTCTTTGAAAAGCAGGCCCTTTTCTAACAAGCCTCAATGTTTATATTGTATTCTTCCGCTGCCGCTGCTAAGCTTATCTAGAGTGGTCTACATTTTCCCATCTCCCATTCGCAACTCAGCACTGTGGCAAGGCTTCTGTGTTCCCAAGTTGTGTGTAATTACTGCCGACAAGCTACCAATGACTGCTTAAATTGTCAAACTCAATCAGTGTTTTTAAGTTAACACATTTGGCCTCTCTGTAGTATTTAACAGCGTCCTGTTTCTCAACACTTTCTCCTTCCTCTTAGCTGTTTTTGTATCTGACTCCTTTGTGGGACTCTCATGCCTGGCCCTAGTCTTGGTCACCATTTCTTCTCACTTGGTATCAAATCCACACCAAACGCTTGATATATCACCTATGGATGTTGATAAATTTTCAAACCTCTGTCTCCAGCCTCTATCTCTTCTTGAGTTTCAGCTCCGTAAGTCCACTTACCCAGTGTCTCTTGATTTCCATGGCACATAGGCATTTCAAATAAAATATTGTCCCCTCTGTGTCCAAATTGCTCATACTTATATTCCATCTGCTATAGTTTGAATGTGTGTCCCATCCAAAACTCATGTTGAAATTTCATTGCCATTGTAACAGTATTAAGAGGTGGGACATTTAACATGTGATTGGGTAGAATTAATGCTGTTATAAAAGGACAGGTTCAACCCCTTTTTGTCTCTTGGTTCTTCTGCCTTTTGCTGAGTAACCAGGCTTTCTCCACTCCAGAGTCTGCAAAGCATAGTTTTGGAAGAAGAGAATGGCCTCACCAGACACCAAATCTGCCAGCCTTGACCTTAGACCCCAACCCTTCAGAACCATGAGCCAAAAAATTTCTGATCTTTATAAATTACCCAGTCTCAGGTATTCTGATATGGCAGCACAAAACAGACTAAGACACCATCCATTCCAAAAACTGAGGAGCCATCACAGCTTCTTCCCTCTTTTGACACCATTCATCCTATCCTTGCCAAATTTATTTTCTTTATGCTAATGGCTCTCAAATATAACCACTCCCTATATTTGTTGTCATGTCCTATTTCTGGCCTTCATTATTTCTTCTGTAGTCAGTCTTCAGACTGGTACTTTTGACCCTCTTCAATTTCTCCAAACTTCTATGAGTGTGATTTAAAATGTAGACACAATTGTCACTTTAATATCACCTCATCCATACATATAAAACCCACACTTGTCTAGGTGCGGTGGCTCATGCCTGTAATCCCAGCACTTAAGGAGGCCGAGGTGAGTGGATCACAAGGTCAGGAAATCAAGACCATCCTGGCTAACATGGTGAAACCCCGTCTCTACTAAAAATACAAAAGAAAAAATTAGCCGGGTGTGGTGGTGGGCGCCTGTAGTCCCAGCTACACGGGAGGCTGAGGCAGGAGAACAGCGTGAACCTAGGAGGCAGAGCTTGCAGTGAGCCGAGATTGCGCCACTGCACTCCAGCCTGGGCAACAGAGCGAGACTCCATCTCAAATAAATAAAATAAAAATAAAAACCCACACTTGTTAATTCTTAATATTTTACATTATTTATATACATGTTGTAACACGCAGACATACACACACACACCCCTATAATGCAAATCTCCAGCCTCAGTTCAATAACCCCCTCTAGCCCTCTATGTTCTAGCTATACTGAACTACTTGCCATTCTTTCCTGTGCTTTTGTCTTTAAAACACCCTTCCTCCTCTTTTCCCCTTGGACTATTTGTGTTTTTTCTTCCAAATTCAATTCGGCAACCACTAGCTGTAGCATACCTTCCAACTCTGGTTCAACCCCTGCCACCCCCAGTGCCCTCTGTCCCTACCTCCAAAATGGCCTTTGCAAAAATTGTAACAGTGAAAAAATTATGATAGTAAAATATGACCATCTAACCAACTCCATCCTGTCTTTGACCTCCAAACTGGGTCATTCCTGGGTGTGGGCCAAGCTAGCTAGGAGAAAAATTTAGATTATAGTTTAAATAATAATAGTCCCTCCCAAAACTAAATCACCTTTATAAAACTAATAAACATTTACTAGATTAAAAAAATGAGAAGGGCCTAAATTCTGCTAAAATATAGGCACAGTTAAACAATTACCCATCATTATTCTAAAAGTCACAAGATTTACAACTTCCTCAATTACTTCTGTAAATAACATCACTATTATCAAACTGAAGACTGACCCTTTGAGATGTCTTTTCAGGCTTTTGCATTTCTGACGACCAGACGTCCCCACCTGAATCTGTGATTCTGACTCAGTTGGTCCTGTGAATCCCGCCCAGAAGTGAACTCAATGCACAAAGCCAATTTTCCATACCTCTATGATTGCATCCCTAACCAATCAGCATTCTCCATTCTCTAGCTCCTGCCCAGCAAACTATCTTTGGAAAACCCTAGCCTGCACATGTTCAGGGAGGCTGATTTGAGTAATAATATAACTCCAGTTTCCTGTTTGGCTGGGTCTATGTGTATTGAACTCTTTCTCTACTGCAGTTCTCATGTCTTGATAAATTGGCTTCATCTCAGCAGAGGGCAAGAGGAACCCATTGGGTAGTTACATATTTGTCAGCTCATCTGGGATAGTTGTTGCGGGCACCTGCCTGCAGTTTGGCAGCCCCTCATTGGTGATGGGTCTGGAGGCCAGCCCAAGTGGCCACCTCAATCTATTGGACTAAGGGCTATTTCTGGCACTGCAGCTAGCGGCGGGGTGCTGTTGACCTACAGTGGATGGATCTAATTGCAATGGAGAAATATTGGTGAGTATTCCAGGCACTGTCAACACACCCTTACTTCTCTTGATCTGTTGGCCCCTCTAGAGGCATTTATTATTTTTTCCTCCATTTTTCCCATCACAGAGACTGTCTGGCTGTGTAGTCTATCATGGGGACTGTTTGGCTCTCCATAGATTGTAGGAAGAGTTTTGCTTTGGGGATATTTCTCCCCAAATGTATGGAGAATAGGGGACCTGTTTGGAGGAATATTCTTCTGGTTTGGAATCTGGTTTGGAAGGTCTTATGTCTTTAATTTGTTGCCTGTGTTTATGTAAAGGAGATCGTTGAAGGAATTGCTGGTTGAAGTCTAGCAGCCTCTCCTAGTTTATTTGGTAGGTCACATTGGGTGAGCCCTGAAGGAACTGTTAGCAGGAGTTCAACAGGTCTAACTCAGGGTGATCGTCTGCTCTTCCATCTTTCCCAGAGACCACCTGTTGAAATTCCTGGTCAGAAATCATCTGACTCTACTTTGAGTAGATCAAAGATATCAAGGTCCAATAGGAGCAACTTTGAGGCTTGCCAGGTCGATACTCAAGTGCTGAGTGGGGTGACTGGTGTGTGTTTTGTTATGTGTATTTTGTTCCAGTCAGAATAAGGGATGTTAATTCAGCTCCCCCATGAAAATTGAGAGGCTTTTGCCTATGGTTCCATGAAGTGGAGAAGGATGACTTCCTTTTGTAATGCAGCTTGGCCCCTCTATCTATGGCACAGCAAACATAGTCACCAAAGTCACTCAGAGAAAGGGAACCTGGAAACCTGTCAAACTGGCAAAAGGGTAAGAATTTCTTACCAGGCAGGCTTCTGGCCTCTATCTGAGCAAACCAGTTGGTTGAATGAATGGTAAGAAACAAGTCTCCTCTGCAAGGTTTTGATTAATAGGAAAAAAGATTTGTGAGACTAGACTTAGGCTGTAACAAATCTGGTGTATTTTGTACCATAAATTTGTCTTTCTGTGTTGTTCTGTTGTGGAGAGGGGTACCACAGGATAGAATGTAGGCCTAAGACCCCTATAAACCCACTGTTCGAGCCCACCCTGAAGACTGATCAGATACAAACTTTGCTGCACATCCCTGAAACAAAATCATGAGGTTTCCCTCTTGTCTTATGTCCTTAAAAACTTGACTTTGTGACCATATGGAGGCACTCTCTCTTGGTCTCTGCCATTTGGCAGGAAAGAATTTTCAGGTTCATGTCATGGCTAGCCTTAAGAATTCTCTTGAGCAGTTAAAATCCTTTACAAGCTTAAAAATGACCACTCTAGACTCCTTCTGGGAGAGCAATGACAACTGTCCCATGCTGTAGTTTAGTAGCTAAGGCACTGCCCTTTCACAATGGTGGCCTGGGCTCAATTCCCAGATTAGGGAACAAGTCCTTTCTGGTTTAAAAATTGTGGGACTTTTGCCATTTATTATTTTTTCCTCCATGTACAGCTTCTGATATCCTGTCTTAAATTTTTCTTTCCCTGAGCTACCTTTAGTGTGATTTTAGATCTTGTAAAGCTCACTTGCCATCTCTTTGGAGACACCTCATGTGTCTGTGGTTAAGTCATAGCCTGAGTTAAGGATTATTAATTTTATGTGGGAGGTTACCTTTGGTAAAAAATTCAAAAGCTGAAAATATCCACTGTTTGTTCCTGCTGAAATCTGGTAATAAGAAATTTTTTAAAGGATTTTTTTTGAAAGCTCTGTAGTTAAAATTGATTTAATTTGGACTATATGGGTACAGATATTGTTTTAAGGCTCTTGCTCTCCCTCTGTAAAAACTACTCAGTCAACTGAATTCTGTTTCTCATTTACTCCTGTTTGTCCCTCCTTCCACTGTATCTAATATCTGACTTTTGGGGGCACCAGGATTAATTTGCATTATGAGAAAATTTAACCTTAATGTATAATAGCTAGATAAGAGATATACTTTTTTAAATGGCTGATGTCAGTTGCTTATAGTGAACGATGATCACCACAGGGTTGTACGTCTTTCTTTGTATGTTTAAATAAGGAAAGCATGCTTGTAAACACCTAGAAGGTACAGAATGGAAGATGGGGTGATTATAGCATAGGCTGATTGGCATTGGGTTGCCAAACGGCCTAGGAGAAATGTCCTTTCAATGAGATACACTGTGGAATGATTGCACTGTCTTGTCTTATAGTATTTCCCTCTTTCGGGGACCCAGGATTTGGTGTAAAAATGAGATCCTTGATCTTGGGGATCTGTTTTGCCTTCCAGCTGTGCCTGTTTATCGGTCCCTAAAAACTGCATGCTTTCCTGACCCTGTTCCCTAAAAGACTCCATCCTGAAGCCAATAATCCAATCAAGAAACAGATCTTTAAAAAGTCTCTCTGTGTAAGGTGGAGGTTGCAGTGAGCTGAGATCATGCCATTGCACTCCAGCCTGGGCAACAGAGCAAGACTCCGTCTCAAAAAAAAAAAAAAAAAAAATCTCCCCGTGTAAGAGTGTCTGTTTTTCCTGGTCATCTTGACTAAACTTTTATCCACGCCATTTTCCCTTGGTTTAAATAAAATATAAGTTCTCTATTTTGTTTCACCTAAAAATTATCCATTTAAAAACACAAATTTAGAATTGCCTGGCTGACAATTATTTAGGTCAGAGAGCAGATAATCAAGAGACTAATGGTCTGAGGCCAAAAAGGAAAACTTAAAAACTGACAAAGAATCTTATCACAATTAGCCAGGCACGGTGGTGTGCACCTGTAGTCCCAGCTACTTGGGAGGCTGAGGTGGGAGGATTGCTTGAGCTCAGAAGGTCAAGGCTGCAGTGAGCCATGATTATGTTAGTGCACTCTAGCCTGAACAAGAGAGACATTGTCTTAATTAATAATAATAATAACAATCATCATCATCATCTTATCCCCCACCAGATCTGCTTCTGTCTATTTATATATGCTGGGAACATATTTTGTTACCAAAATACATGAAAGAACTGTAATTAATTGGCTTTAACAAAATTCTGTATATAAGCAAGTTGGCCAAAATTAAAAGGATATTATTTAGTTTTTCCATAAATTAAAATATTAAAATAAGAGTACACTGATGCAGGGCCAGAATCTAGGTCCATCTGTCTAAATAACAGAGTTTCCTTAGAACGCTGATCTGCCCTTTAATAAAAAATTAGAAAGGATTATAAAAATAGACATAAAAATCATACCTCATAGTCAAACTAATTAAAATTGGACAGATTTATTTATAAAATATTAAAAATTGAGTATAACATTAAGAATACACTAATGCAAAATTAAAATTTGGCTTTCTCTTTTAAATAAGATTTTCATAACATTAAGAAATAAAAAAATTTGTCATTTAAATACAGAGGAGAGAGAAAAGATAGATTGCGTTGGCTTCATGCTATCTGTATTGGTCTTAACAAGTTGAGACTCCTCTCTACTAACAAGTAAATATTTTTGCCTTTTTGAAATTTTAAATTATTATTTTGGCTAAATAAATGACTTACAATGACCTAGAATTCTATTTTGTGATATCAAGTGTTAAACGTTAGATATTTGACAAACATTCCAAAATCAAATTCTGATTTAAGTATATTTTTGACTTCAGTAACTTTTAAATATTAGGTCCTCTGAAGTCCAAAAGAGACATATTTGACTTATTTGGTATGCTAAAATCATACAGAGAGCACTGTCAAAGATAAAATGGTATTCAGCTTTTTTTTGGCTGCAGTCAATAAATGTGTTATTAATATGTGTTCCAAAATTCTATACATTTCCTATAATTCTGATATGACTGAGTATATGTTATAAATAATAATAATTACTATATGGTTATGTGCCATAAAAATGACCAGGTTTCCTTTTCAGTTGCATCTTTAACTGTGGCTGTCCTGACTTTTGTCTTCCACAGATAACTGTCTTGTTTTGATCCTTTTCAAAAGGCGGTTTATAAGCAGCTATAAAATGCTAATGGGTGCTCTTGGATGCAGGTTTCTGATAATTGTACAGACTGTGCCATTAAAATGAAAAAAAAAACTTCCAGGACTGTCATAGAGAGCTAGTGTGTTCATGAGGACTGCTGATCCAATATTGGGCAAAACAGGAATTGCATGGACTGAATTAATAAAAGACCAACATCAGGTGCAGTGGTTCACATTTGTAATCACAGCACTTTGAGAGACTGAGGCAGGAGGATTGCTTGAGCTCGAGAGTTTGAGACCAGCCTGGGCAACTTAGGGAGACTCTGTCTCTTAAAAAAAAAAAAAAAAAAAAAAAGACTGAAATAATATTTATGACATTTTGTTTAAAATATTGCTAATTCTTTTGTTTTGCAGACTCTAGAAAACTTTTTTCTTTTAAGCTATTTACAGAGTATACTCATCGGAGTAAAAGTTAAAACACATTTCTTTCTATCTTATTTCTCCAGAATTTAAAAACTATTTATAAGCATATACTTAATTTATAACAGTATAGTTACATGCATAAGTTCAATAAAAATCTGTTTTCTTTTATGACAAGATACCATTGGTTATTTTACCAAGACTTTGACTAGAATGGCATGCTTTCAAATATAAACAGACTACTTTAAGGAATCAAATTGACTTACAGAGTTGATAAAAGACCCTTGAAAAAATCAACTTCATACCTTGTCTATCTAGTCCCTATACAGGGTTCCTGACCTATGATTTAAAAAAAAAAATCACTTTCTGATAGGCCTGGGAGCCTCAAGTTATCTTGGGATCTGGAGAAAAGAAAAATTATCCAATTCATACAAGTATTTGCAGGCACAGATAAATCCATGGCTGGCCCAAGGCTTTAAAAATTCAAATCTGCAATTCCTTATTTTAAAAAGTTCCAGCAAAGCCAATGTTTAGAAAGCCTGTATGGCAAATAATTGTTCTTGTTGCACTTTATGCAAATAATCAAACCAAGTATAAAAAAACTAGACTCATTTTGCAAATAAATTTGTCCTACTATGATTTGACGTTAATAAAATGGAAACTGGAGAGAGAAAAAAAATTATATTTCAAATAAAAAAACCTATAATACATCTGTTTTTAGGTTCTAGTCTTGTCCACTGTTTTGGGGTTTTTATTATTTTCTGCAATTTGGACCGAATCTTGAATTCTTTCCAGGCTACAAGTCCCTAAACTTAACATTTTCAAATTTTTCTTCCATTTTTCTGACAATGACATTGTGACTACCTTTTCCCGAAGACCTTGAAAGCTAGAACTTATTCCTTGTAATACAGGCAAGAAAATCATGTCAGATCAGATTGCCACCACCTTTTTCCTCTGTAACTAAAAATGCTTTGAGTCTAATATCTGGATAAATTGTGCCCAACATTAACCTTGGCTTTTATTTCTATAAAAATGCCTTTCATTAAAAACTTTTGCCTTCATCATATATAGAGGCCTAGCCCATCATATATAGAGGCCTAACGTCCTGAAATGAGACACAGTTGTTTAACTGATCTAGTCACAGAACTAAAACTGACTATAAAAGATATAGTATATTTAAATGTACTCTTTCCTGTTTATCCCAATTTGTCTTTCTAACAACCTCTGACCGACCCAAATCTCTCTCTAATAGCAAACTCATCTCTGATTGGCTCTCAGGGCTATTCACCAGGATCTCTCAGGGCCTCAGATGAATTCTACAAGTACACCTGCAGCCAGAACTTTTGCTTGTTATATTAGGCATGCAGACAG
The DNA here is from genome assembly GCF_028885625.2 of Pongo pygmaeus. Classification (NCBI taxonomy): domain Eukaryota; kingdom Metazoa; phylum Chordata; class Mammalia; order Primates; family Hominidae; genus Pongo; species Pongo pygmaeus. The sequence goes on from NC_072380.2 coordinate 102,968,110, forward strand.
CTGCAAAGCAGTTTCATTTCTCTTACCCTGGGACTAACTCCTATCTCAACTAAGCCCCCTGTCAGCAGGAAGTTGGAGCAGTCACTGACTTTTTTCCATCTCTGACTGGTTTGGCTGTGTCCTCACCCAAATCTCATCTTGAATTGTAGCTCCCATAATTCCCACATGTCATGGGAGGGACCTCGCGGGAGGTAACTGAATCGTGGGGGCAGGTCTTTCCCACGCTGTTCTCCTGATAGTGAATAAGTCTCACAAAATGTGATGGTTTTATAAAGGGGAGTCCCGCTGCACACACTCTCTTGCCTGCCACCATGTAAGACATGACTGCTCCTCATTTGCCTACCACCATGATTTTGAGGTCTCTTCAGTCATGTGGAACTGAGAGTCAATTAAATCTCTTTTATAAATTACCCAGTTTCAGGTATGTTTTTATTAGCAGTGTGAAAACAGATTAAAACAGTAAATTGGTACCAAGAGTGGCGCACTGATGTCAAGATACCCAAAAATGTGGAAGCAACTTTGGAACTAACAGGCAGAGCTTGAAACAATTTAGATGGTTCAGAAGAAGACAGGAAGATGTGGGAAAGTTTGGAACTTCCTAGAGACTTGCTGAATGGCTTTGACCAAAATGCTGATAGTGACATGGACAATAAGGTCCAGGGTGAGGCAGTGTCAGATGGAGATGAGGAACTTGTTGGGAACCGGGACAAAGGTGACTCTTACTATGTTTTAGCAAAGAGACTGGTGGCATTTGGCCCCTGCCCTAGAGATTTGTGGAGCTTTGAACTTGAGAGAGATGATTTAGGGCATCTGACAGAAGAAATTTCTAAGCAGCAAAGCATTCAAGAGGTGACTTGGATGCTATTAAAGACATTCAGTTTTTTGTATTCACAAAGATCTGGTTTGGAATTGGAACCTATGCTTAAAAGAGAAGCAGAGCATAAAAGTCTGAAAAATGTGCATCCTGATGATGCAATAGAAATAAAAACCCATTTTCTTTTAAAAAATTCAAGCCAGCTGAAGACATGTGCGGAAGTACCAAGAAGCTAAATGTTAATTGCCAAGACAATGGGGAAAATGTCTCCAGGGCATGTCAGAGGTCTCCACAGCAGCCCCTCCCATCACAGGCCTGGAGGCCTAGGAGGAAAAAAATGGTTTTGTAGGCTGGACCCAGGGCCTTGCTGCTTTGCGCAGTCTCAGCACTTAGTGCCCTGCATCCCAGCTGTGGCTAAAAGAGGCCAACATACAGCTCTGGCTGTGGCTTCAGAGGGTGCAAGCCCCAAGTTTGGGCAGCTTCCACATGGTGTTGAGCATGAAGATCCACAAAAGTCAAGAATTGAGGTTTGGGAATCTCCACTTAAGATTTCAGAGGATGTATGGAAATGCCTGGATATCCAGGCAGAGGTGCACTGCAGGGGTGGAGCCCTGATGGAGAACTCTGCTAGGGCACTGCAGAAGGGAAATGTGGGGTGGAAACTGCCACATAGAGTCCCCACTGGGGCACTGCCTAGTGGAGCTGTGAGGAGAGGGCCATTGTTTTCCAGACCCCAGAAGGGTAGATCCACTGAACGCTTGTACCGTGTGTCTGGAAAATCCACAGATACTCAATGCCAGCCTGTGAAAACAGCCAGGAGGTGGGGCTGTACCCTGCAAAGCCATGGGGGTGGAGCTTCTCAAGACCATGGGAAACCACCTCTTGCATCAGTATGATGCTGATCACTATCAGCATTTTGGTCAAAGCCATTCAGCAAGTCTCTAGGAAGTTCCAAACTTTCCCACATCTTCCTGTCTTCTTCTGAACCATCTAAATTGTTTCAAGCTCTGCCTGTTAGTTCCAAAGTTGCTTCCACATTTTTGGGTATCTTGACATCAGTGCGCCACTCTTGGTACCAATTTACTGTTTTAATCTGTTTTCACACTGCTAATAAAAACATACCTGAAACTGGGTAATTTATAAAAGACATGGAGTCAAAGGAAATCATTTGGGAGCTTTAAGATTTGACTGGCCCACTAGATTTTGAACTTGTATGGGGCCTGTAGACCCTTCGTCCTGGCCAATTTCTCCCATTTGAAACAGATGTATTTATCCAATGCCTGTACCCCATAGTGTTTAGGATGTAACTAACTTGCTTTTGATTTTACAGGCTCATAGCCAGAAGAGACTTGTCTCAGATGAGATTTTGGACTGTGGGCTTTTGAGTTAATGCTGAAATGAGTTAAGACTTTGAGGGACTGTTGGGAAGGCATGATTGGTTTTTATGTGAGGATGTGAGATTTGGGAGGGGCCAGAGGTGGAATTATATGGTTTGGCTATGTCGCCACCCAAATCTCATCTTGAACTGTAGCTCCCATAATTCCCACATGTTGTGGGACGGGGGTAATTGAATCATGGGGGCGGGTCTTTCCTGTGCTGTACTCGTGACAGTAAATAAGTCTCACAAGATTTGATGGTTTTATAAAAGGGAGTTCCCCTGCACACACTCTCTTGCCTGCCACTATGTAAGACATGACTTTGCTCCTTATTTGCCTTCCGCCACTATTGTGAGGCCTCCCCAGCCATGTGGAACTGAGAGTCAGTTAAACCTCTTTCCTTTATAAATTATCCAGTCTTGGGTATATCTTTATTAGCACGAGAATTGACTAATACGATCTCCAAAGCTCACACCTTAAGAATAAGGTGTGGAAAAACCCAAAAGGGAGGATTGAAACTATCTTTGCAAAAATTATAACAACTTGTGTCAACTTTTATAACAGTAAAAGAGATCCAATCTAACCAACTCCAACTTGCCTTTAACCTCCAAATTGCCCTTGGTCATTCCTGGGTATAGGCCAAGCTAACTTTGGAAAAAAAAAATAGCTTATAGTTCAAATAATAATAGCCCTTCCCAAAACTAAACCACCTTTATAAAACTAATAAATGTCCACCAAGTTAGGGGCCTAAATTCTGCTAAAACACAGGCATAAACAATTGTCCACCATTATTCTGGAGGTGACAAGATTCACAATTTCCTCAGTTACTTCTGTATTAATACATCACTATTATAAACTGAAGACTAGCCTTTTGAGATGTCTTTTTAGGCTTTTGCACTTCTGACAACAGGATGGCCCCACCTGAGCCTGACTCTTGACTTAACTGGTTCTCTGGCCCCCACCCGAAAGTGGACTCAGTGCACAGGGCCATTTTCCACACCCCTATGATAGCATCCCCAACCAGTCAGCAGCACTCACTTCCTAGCGCCTGCCTGCCAAACTATCTTTTAAAAACCCTAGTGTCCAAATTTTCAGGGAGGCTAATTTGAGTAATAAAACTCGTCTCCCATTTAGCCAGCTCTATCTGTATTGAACTCTTCAATTCTCCTGTCTTAATAATCAGCTCTATCTGGGCAGTGGGCAAGAAAAATACACTGAGCAGTTACACCACAGCTCCTATTTCTACCTTATCCTTCTGCTTTTACAGTAGAAACCTTTATTATAGACCTGGTTGGCCACATTTTATTGTAATTGTGTCTTCACTTTTCTACCTTCCCCATTGAGAATCCCTCTAGTGTTATTTCTATCTCTGTAACCCCAAAGCCTAATAAATGCTTGATATCTAGCCTATTTTCTCTATTTGCTCAAAATATGACTACACAGAAATTCAGAAAATTTAAATCCTACTTTCTCACTAATAATATAAGGGATTATATGGATAACAGAAAAATTGATGTAAAAAAATCACAAGAATTCAATAAACTTAACCTTAACTGTTTATGAAGGAAAGAACTTGGATAACTCAAAAGATATGAATCAAATGAGTCTAAGTTATGTGTTAGCTGAGTAATTTTTTAAAGCTGCTGGTGGAGGTAGTAGTCAACTGAGGGAAAAAACTCACTAGACTGAAAACTCATTTGTTTACACCACCCTGAAAAAAGTTCCTATTTGCATGAATTTTACCTTTTGCCTCAATTCTTCTTAATCCTTTTTTGGTCAGAGACCCCCTTGAGTACCATGAACTTTATAGTTCCTACCTGCAAAAACCAAAAACAAGGTAAAAAATGTATCTTTTTAAAAAAATTTCCCCAACCATCCCCACATGCAATGATTTCTTTAAGTACTCCTTTCACCACTCAGTTTGTGCTATAGTAATTTTTACATTGATATTTTACCCTGTAAGTATTGTATGGTTGTCGTTTTTGTTGTATTTGTTGTCTCTCTACCTTCATTGTGTGCTCTGTAAAGATAGGAGCCAGGTAACTTAATACTCTGTCCTACTCTAGCCCATAAATGACCAACTCAATGTAGTCTGCCAAATACTCAAATACTGAAAGAGCTTCTCAATGCCTAAGAACAAGTTGGTGCCAGGTAATAATAGCTAATGCTTATTGTGTACTTACTACCTACCAAGTGTTACTCTCAACACATAACTGTTTAAACTCTTTAACAATCACCCCAATGAGCTAAACTAGGCTATCATCATCCAAGTAAGGAAACTGAAACACAGAAGTAACTTCTTAACTTCTCAAGATCATGTATCCAAGAAGCAGTGGCCCTGGTGTTTGAATACTAGTAGCTGGCCTTAAGAAAGGACATTCTTCAATTCTCTACTACATCACCTCAAGTACTTAAGCAGAACAACTAACAACTAGGATGTTTTAAGAAGAGAATGACTTCTAACATGTCAATGAAAGAAATACAGGCCCATTTTGTCATTAAAAATAATTGCTTTTTTCCCTTCCTTTTTGGCTTTATTATCTTCCCCCTCTCTCCTCTTCATTCTATGCCCATCAAACCCCTGAACCCAGCTTTCCACCCCCACCAGAGTAATCCTTCTTAGTTTCCCTTCCATATTTTTATCCATACTAATTTAATCCTATATGAGGAGATGCAGATATTCACATGCATACAAACCCACATATACATACATATACCAAGGAAGAAAGGGCATTTTCTTAAAAATGCAATAGTTTTACAACTTTGTGCATCTTCTTTCACAAAACAATACCTCCTGGTAACGTCTCTCACTGGAATACATCTAGTTCATCCTTTCTGATGGCTACTCAATCTTCCTTGTGTGGATCTATCACAATTTATTCATAAGGGAGTGGCTGAAAACAAAGTTCACTTTGTTTCCAGTTGTTTGACACTAAGAGCAAAGCTGCAATTAATGTAAGACATTAGAAATGCCAGTGGTGGAACATGTAGCAGGCAGGCTGAGTTCCTTGGAGGAAGCTTCTCTGTTTCTGGTCTTCCTGAGTTGTCTTCTCAGGCAGCAGGGAACACTCCCTCCTTCTCAGCCATTTGGTGGGGGTCAGGAAGGGAGAAGTGACATATTTTGGTGGGGCCAATATCAAACTTCTCTTCAGAAGCTCAAATTTGAAAGCCAAAGAGATCTTCAAGATCTGCTCTCCAGTCTTTTCCCCTGACACTTGCTGGCCCATGTATGAGAAAATCCTGTCCTGGTTTTCTCTGCCAAGACCCCCACCAGAGAGCAAGGCCTTATATGCACTCGGCAGCAAGGGAGGGAAGGAAAAGCCCCGGTTCTACGTTCCCGGAACCTATTCCAAGTCCATCTCATAATTTAATGCTCTGCTATGAAACCTGCTTGAAATGCTCATTCCAAACAAAGCTGTTCTATTGTATATTTAAAGTAGAAATGTGATGATACAAAACCAGCTAATTTACTTAAAAATCAGAGTAATTAACTGAAAAAAAAAAAAACTAGTGGAAAATACCTCAGTTCCTGCCTTGCCTGCCAAGGTCAACTTAGGACAAGACTATAAGAGCTAGAGTATGAAACAGGCCATGTTTCAAATCACTTTACTGAAAATGGCTTGATAATCAACAAAGACAGAACCAAAGAGTTCCCTCTTGGCTTCTACTTTTTGGTGGTCATGAATTTTATGTCTCCTAGGATAAATGTACTTACATTGAAGCATACCACCCAAATTGTACTCTAAAATTTTTGTAATTTTGGAATTATTATTTTTTGTCCAATACATATTCTATTCACTCTTTCTTACTGAACTTCACGGCATATTTTAAGATTTTCAAGTCTTTCATCCAGCAGGCTACCTTACAGAACACTAAGTCACTTTTAAGACAGTGATATCAGTTAGTAATTTGGATAATCAACTTGGCAGAGTGTTTAAATGTAAATTTACTATATACACATATCTTGTTTAATATCACCATGCATATAATGCTACCCCTATAAATGTTCAATATTTAACTTAAAATACAGTATACCACTAATATACACTTTCCCCATACTCAGGATACTAATAGGCACTGTCAACCAAGAAGAGCAAGCATGGCAGACAGTATCGTACAACCTTGGATAACAAGCACACCACAATGTCAAAATGCTTATCTGATGAATGCTCCTCCTCTACACCACCTTGGTGAAAGTAATCTGCAACATGTGGCTATGTCTTGTGGCCCATTTTATAAACTAGCAAATAATTGTGGCCCAAAATGGCTAACAAAAGGTGTACAACAGTATTGGAGCTTCTACAAATAAACAAGGACAAATATTGTTCTTGGTGCTAAGATGAAAATGTTATGGCAAATGGAATGTGCCTTTTAGGAAACAGTCATGGAAATAGGGTAGAGATCAACAGAAAATTAGATTAGTTAAAGTCCTCTGACATTATGAAAAGCATCATAAATATTGCCACTGGCTGGGACAAACGACTAACAATTGTTTGGCAGGTGGCATTTCATGACTTAAAGATATAGAAAAAAACTGGGGTGAGTGCCAATTTAAGACGTCAGAATAATTTCTCCTTAAAGCTTCTTCAAGAACCATAAGCACCCCATGGAGGGTCAATTATCAACATTCTCATTTTTAGGAGCACATCCTCCCTATCCCCTGAATCAAGGAGTGATTCAGGGGATTAAGGATATCCCCTGAATCCACCCTACATGACATGTAGGGTCATGTCTCTACATCCACTAAAGTATAAAGACAAAGAAAGAAAAGCGAGAACAAAGTAAAATATTACCTTTTATTTTCTCAGGCACACAAGTGATTTGGATACCAATTATCAACACATTTTACTGATTTCCCTTTAGAATGATCTATTTTAAATCTTCAGCCACCTTAGAAAAAGTTTGCAGCAATCACTTTGCAATTCATAAGTATCAGGTTAGAATTTAGTTGTGGAATAAGTTAACAGTTTATGTTCAATATGTGAGGTTATTTGAACTCCTGAGTTTTAAATATCCTGTGGAACAGTGATTCCTCTCCCTTCTAATGGCTTTTCAGATTAAAGCAATGACTTTAAAAAGATTACATCCTAAATACTTGATTACAACAGAAATCGACCAATCTAAAAATCAGATAGTGTTATACTGAACATCATTCTGATATAATGAGTAGCCTCTGGCTGAAACAAAATTCCACCACCAAGGCCATCAACCAGGTTAGTATTGTTTTTCCTGGGGTCTATGTAAAACTCTCCTTTTCTCTGCAAATGCTGCTTGGCCGTGAACAGCATGGATTTACCTGCACCAATTTGGCACACACCTAGCAACTTTCTCAAGCATTCTAAAGATATCCCCAGAGCTAACAAATATTGACATATGTAAGTCACAGCACCTTTCTCAAGAACAGTCCAAATCAGCAGTGCACATTCACACACACAGGAATGCTGGGGATATGCTTATACCTGCACCACTTAGTTACAACAAGGGGAAATAAGAGTAACTAATGAACTTAATAGCTTCACAAGAAAAATGTTTTATAGTCATATACCTGACCCTATTAGGGAAAAGCCACCTAAAAGGATGTGTAGCTGGTTACAAAGTGCATCAAGGGAGAGAACGGCTGGCTCTGAATAAACCCACAGTCACTTCTGAACATAAAATACATATTCTAATGACAGAGATTTGGTAATATTATTTTCACAAACCAAACAGTACAAATTTCAAGTTATTTCACAAATCAGATGATCAGATAAAAATGGACATGAATATACTTAGTAAATTAGTACATACTTTTTTTAAAAGGTGCTATTGTAAAATAACCTACATGACAAAATTTGGCAAAGAGTAAACAAAATCATTAACAATAAACCAAAAAACATGTAAAACTTAAGAAAACGCCCAAAGAATTAAAAAAGAACTCATATTTCATAAGATTCAGAAATTATATATCATTTTTAAGTGTGCATTAAGCAACTTTATACTGCACTTTAACAGTCTGAGAAATTTGACATTTCATTTCTATAAATATACATGACTGGAGACATTTTATAAGTATATATGACTGAGAGCAATATTTGGACAACATAAAAGTATCCTGTAGATATGTGTTGCTGCCATAAATCTGGGATGCAGGATTAAAAATGGAGTAAATAAGGCATGACAATGCTTTGCACGATTTATTGTGAATGCAACTTAAAAACCCAGCAACCAAATTCCCCCATCAAGTAGCAGGACTATAAGGGACTATTGTTTACTTGGATGCTGGAAATGCTGAAGAAAAGAAAAACCACAGCCATATATTGGTATTTTAGAAACAGTCAATCCATACTATTTTAAGAAAAAAAGGATGATTTATTATATAAAATTAAGATTGGCAGAATACAGAAAATTATTTCTTTTACCTTTACATATTTATAAGTACCAAGCAAAGTGTAACAATTAGAAGAACTCATTACAAACTACCAAAATGTATTCATTTGGTGAAATTATTCAAGTCACAAATGCTAAGTAAATAAATGCACTTCAAAATACATGAAGTATAAAACAAGTATGAAAACAGTGATCTTAAATAATGATTCCTTTCACAAAAACTAACCAACAAACAAGAAGCACAAGAAAAAGGTTGTCAGGTTACACAGAAAAAAATAAATCAAATGTATTGTTGGTTGGGATTGTTAAACTAAAATCATTAAACAAAAACCAGCAACTAGGATTCAAAAGAGAGAAAAAAAAATGAAATGAGTAATTAGGATTCAAAAAGAATAAGGGTATTCCAATACTATATCTATTTTCCCAGTAATAGCAAGAAATGAGGATTTAGAGACCAATTATGTCCTGTAGACCCAGGTGCTCTCAAAGTATTTGCACTGGTCTTCTAGGTATGGACATATAAATGAACTTTACTGTTACTCAAAAGGGAGAAAACTTACACATTATAAAGGAAAGGAAAAGAAAACAATTATACCTGATAGAGCAAAAAGATCACACATTAAAATGATCAAATTCATCTCTAGCGTAACACTAGAATACTCGGCTTCCAAAGAATTCCTTTGTACTTTAGTAGATGAGGACAAAGCTTTCACCATAATGAAAAGGCAAATGGGAGGTCTCTGATAAGTTGGAATCGTCATAGCAAAAAAAGAGATACCTATCAGAAAATTTGCATTAATATCTATAATCTCATTTGTAAAAAAAATTCATTAAGTTTATAAACTATTTTAAAAATAAAATGAATACATATGTAATATGAATCATATGCCAAATTATATTCTATAGTCATAAGTGCTATTAGTAAATACAATTGATTCATGCTACAAGAGAAAGAATTGAGACAATTTCACATTTCAGAATTCCTGAGTCTTATCAGAGAAAAACAAGTACTGAAAAAACAAACAAAATAGACCTACTTAAAGTAGGGCAAATAACACAAATTTGGGCATTAACTTAATATCATATTTATAGTTTTAAAGCTGAAGACTATGGGAACAATATATATGTACTTCATGAAATTATAAACATGTTTTTAAAGCTTGGTTTTTAAAAAAGGCGTTTTGATCAAACAAGGCCACCTGAGTGACATCTTCAATGATGGTAAGCCCACCATTTTAAAGGAATAACATCTTTATTTAAAAGCCTAATTATTAATATAAAAAGGAAAAAAGTTTATTTTAACAAAATGTTTTAGTAAGATTGCAATGGGACAGCCCTTTGATGAAAAATCTAAGGAGGGTAAAGCCAACGTAACTGAATTAGAACAAGAGTTCTAATTTTGAGCTACCATCCACCAAATAATTTCCCTTTTGCTTTGCATATTACACAGTGAAAATAAACAGTTATCTTAAGAGCACTTCAGTCCCACAAGGTAGGATTTAAGCTTTCTGAATAGGTGTAAATGGCCCTGTAACAATGATGCCTGCAAAAATACATTCGACTGAAAATTAATGTCTGTTCTTTAATTAGTAAGGAAACGGGAAGCTAAGTGGTCCCACTTAAACAATAAAACAAAACAAAACAAAAACCACTGTTTATCCTTTCTGGAAAGACTACCAAAGCAAAGAACATCCAATAATATTATACATTTAAAACTGCATACTTTTACTCATCTTTACAAGTAGGAAAGATGCATACAAACTACTCATGGCCTTTATAAATAAAGACACTAAGCAGAAATAATATTTGGGTTATTTCTCTGTTCGTAAATACCCAGAAATAAAACAATTAAAAAACACTAAAGTGCAGACCTATAGGCCAATACAGGCATGATAAAGAGGTGCAGCCAAATTTGCATCTACATTTACACTTACATATCCAGAAATGATTCTTGCTTTAAAAAAAAAAATTGTGCAATTTAAAAACTAGTCAGTTTTGTTTGTGCCATAATACAATTAGAACTTGTCTCTGCCCACTAGTGAAGTGACTGCTAGACCTTAGATAGCACACTAGGCTCTTGACAATCACATATCTCATTAGAATCATACAACATTGATTCCACCTCCAGAAAATGTTAGGGTCCTCTTGTTGTAGAATGAAGAGCCACTGGTATTTGGTTGATTGCCTTTAACCAGAGAGGATTTCAGTTCCATTTCACAAGCTACAATAGCTGCATTCAATTCCACTTGAGCTCGATGAACTACATAAAACATGAGGCCTATACTTATAATAATCTGCGAATAAAAATAAAACATTAGTTACCAATATTTTATACAAAAAAAAAGAGAGAAATAAATCCAATAAATATTTGGCTTAGAAATGCTTCAAACAGGGTACTTCTCAAAGACGGTAGGTAAAAGGTTATACATTTTTAAATAGTTTACACACAGTTATTGTTTATTCTTTCCTTTGCTGCTTCTCCTGGTAGTGGAGGACCGAAGTCTACAGGTAACCATGACATGGTATTAGGAAAACACACATTCCTTTTGGTTCACTTGATACAAGCCAAACCTGTCTCTTTGTACCAAAAAGCTTTCTTGAAGCAATAAAAAATGTCTACAACAGAGGTAACAGCTGACTAAACTTTGTTGGTATAATTAATGTAGTATTATACCTTTGCATGACTATAAATGTCCACAGGTATTTCTAAGCCCACTTAGTGAGAAGCACTACTATTTGCAATGAACTACCCGGTGCAGACAAAATTAAAAGTATTATGGACCACTTAAAAAAATGAAATGCCAATAAACTTCCAAAGAATTAACAAGAGATTGTGAACAAGTAATTGCCTGTACTTAGGAAAACACAAAATCAGAGGGAAACATGATGATTATTTAAAAATGTTAGTCAAAGGGATACTAGAAAAATCATCACACTGATCAAACTGTAAGTCAGGTTTCTAGTCTTAGCTATTCACTAGTGATGTGATTTAGGGAAGCTTCATTGTCCTATAGGAAGCTGTGGTCCCTCTGTACTTTTTTTTCTTTTTTTGAGATGGAGTCTCGCTCTGTCGCCCAGGCTGCAGTGCAGTGGCACAATCTTGGCTCACTGCAACCTCTGCCTCCCGGGTTCAAGTGATTCTCCTGCCTCAGCCTCCTGAGTAGCTGGGATTACATGCATGTGCCCCACGCCGGGCTAATTTTTGTATTTTTAGTAGAGACGGGGTTTTACCATGTTGGCCAGGCTGGTCTCAAACTCCTGACCTCATGATCTGCCTGCCTCGGCCTCCCAAAGTGCTGGGATTACAGGCGTGAGCCACAGTGCCCGGCCCACTTTAACATTCTATGTACAATTCCTCAGAATGTCTAAGCAGTGTACATTTTCTAAATGAGTTTTATTCCAAAGTTCATTTGTAAATCAGTTCTTTAGGATCTGGAGCAAACACAGCAGGTGTTATTTAATGTCCCAGCAAGTTTGCAAAGGCTGCTGTAACCAAAAGTGATACGGAAATATAATACAATTTCAATGAAATCTACCCATAATTATAGCATAAGCTTTATAGGGAAAGTATTCTAAATCCAAGTGCTGAGGATGGTTGGGGGAGGAGATAACAGAAGCAGAGCATACTGCGGGTATGGTAAGTGTGAGAGGGGAGGAACTTGGAACTTGCGCAAGGGGGTGCCATTAAATGAGTACTCATCACTCAGTAAAATTGTAAATAAGTTAGGCATCTTAAAGCTGGGTCTTTAAATTCTGTATTTGTTTTCTGTTAATTCTCTTAAAAGAAACAAGATATATTTACTGAAAACTCCTAAGTTTGCTACGTATCAACAAATGGAAACACCATGTAAAGAGATGAAGAAAATTTGGGGGTGGGGGTGCGTTGTGAATTAGATGCTACATTTTGTTTAAGACATGCTGAATTTGAGGTGCCTGTTAGATACCCAAAAAAGTTCATGGATGTCCGTGAATGGGTCTGAAGCTATGGAAAGAGGGCTGAGCTAAAGACAAGTGCTGGGGAGCAGGATGAGGGCGGGGGGAGGGTCTTTACCCAAATACACATATTAGCAACCATCAGAGTAACTGGATTTGCTGTAAAAAAGTTTTCAGAGTAGGACTAGAAAACTTAAGCTAGGATCTTCAAAAACACAGATATAAGGGGTGAAAGGAAGAAGTTAAGCATAAGCTAGGCAAGTGGAAAAAAAAAGTTAAGACAGTGGTATCAAAGAAACTAAGGAAAGGAGTGTTTTAATAATGAAGGCACTGTCAAGAGTCTTAGACTGCTAACAGGTCAAGCTAGATGAGAAATGGAAAGTACATCTCATTTAGACAAGGTTACTAACAGCCCTAAAAAGAGCAGTTTGAGGGAAGGAAGTGGCAGGGCCACAGACAGCAAGGGTGAAATGGTTACATCTTTAAGTGGGACTTTCCCAGCTGCACTTCTGATCCCAGGGCCTGACGATTTGTACTGTCCCCCAACACACCCTCCCCATCTTCCTTAGCTGAGTGAAGTGTTAAAAAGGATTTAGAAAATGGAAACAGATAGTATAGACAATTGTTTTAAAAGTTTCCTTATTAAAATGAAATCAAAGAATCAAACACAGGCAGAAGGTCAAGCCTCATACAGAAAGACAGGCATCTCTTAATGCTAACTGGTAAGCAGGCTAAGCAGGGGCAGGAACGTAAGAAGTTAACAGATTTCTTATATGAAAATTCAGGGGTTTCTCAGTTGAAGGCTTCTGATTTTTCTGTTAAGCAAGAGAGTTAATCTGTTGACAATAAAGACTGAAACAGGTGAAGGAGTCAAAATTGTGAGGAGAAGTGAAGACAGTTTAAAATAATTAACTATTTCAAGACAACAGCAGGGGGTGAGAAGACAAAGGAGACAGATAGGATGTGGGGCAGTGTCGAGAAACTAGGTGAAGATTTGCAACCGTGAGTTAAATATCAATGTGTCTGGTTACATGACTTCCCCAAAAGAATAGGGGCAAAGGAGATAAAACTTGGATGTATTCAGGTTTGGGGTTTTGGTTAGCAGATACATAGAAAAATAACAGGCATGGAAGAGTAACTAAATAGACCACAGAATCTAAGCTGGATTTCAGTACAGGTTGAGCATCCCTAACCCAGAAATTCCAAACCTCAAAGGCTCCAACCAAAAGTTTTTGAGCACTAATAAGACACTCAAAGAAAATGCTCATTCGAACACTTTAGATTCCAGACATTTGGATTAGGGATACTCAACAGGTAAGCATAATGTAAATATACTAAAATCTGAGGAAATTCAAAATCTAAAACATTTCTGGCCCCAAGCATTTCAGATAAGGGATAATCAAACTGTACAAGAAATGGTTGTGGCTTCCTATGAACATTTATTTTGTATTGCTTTATTTTAGGCTGGCAGCCATAAAACTCAGAGGCAAATTTGTGGCTCATTTCTAGAAAATAAGAGAAATCTCATGAATACACTTATTATGCTAGCTTTAACCTAAGCTCTCTTTTTTTTCTTTTGTATATATTTTGTAAGCTGCATTAAATGCCTCCTGATACAAATTAAGCTGTAACTAATATCAATTAAATCAAACAAGCGTAAACATGTCTTCACTTCTTTTCATAAATCCCTAGGCGAAGAAACACGTGCTTTCCCCACTGTCTTGTATTCTAAGCTTAAATTTGCCAGCTTAACCAAAGGGTGGAAAATCACTGAATAAAAGGAGATTCTATAGTTTAAAAAGCATCATGAACTTCATTGACTATAGTTGAGTAATTTACTAAGATGCATAAAAATATGAAGTTTCAAATAGTAAAAGTTCTCTCCAAGCTACTAACAATGAGGGATTCTAATTACTCAAATGTAAAGTCAAAGGGAAAAAAATGTTTCAAATAGATAACTTATTTTCAGGAAACTAAAAAAAAAATGCTTAACTTCATACTAAAAAAATCTGAGAATGCAATACATATGAGATAATTTTACAGTTCTTTGGGATGATCATAAATGTTAATTTATATACTGTGCTATAGATATAATGCATAGAAAGTTTAACTTTATATGATTAGCATGCTGTATTAATATAAATAAACCAACTGTAACAAAAACATTTAACTTAGATTCAGATTATCTGAAGAAAATATAGCTCTGGGGAAAAAAAGTAAAGAAAAATAAAAACTGACTCTGCATGTCAAAAATATTACAAAATTTTTCTTAAAGCAAGTACTCTTATTGATAAGCTTTATTTAGGCAACATTTCAATGTAAATATTCATGGTTTTACTTTATGTACTAAACTTGTACCTCATAAGCACAAAGAAAATTAACTCTGGCTTTATTTTATCATAGTATTTTAAATACAATAGGGCCTCAAAAACTTGAGAATAATGCCACTAAAATTAAATTTGTAATATGGTACCATATACTCAATAACAGTTAAGTTAAAACTAACAATTTAAAAAACCAGTAAGTCTGGAGGACCATTTCATTAGTATTATTTGCTTAGAGGAGTATAGTGTTGTCCCCTGTATCTGTGGGGTACTGGTTCCTGGACCCCCCCAGATTTCAAAATCTGTGTATACTCAAGTCCCTTACATAAAATGGCATGATAGTTGCATATAACTTTTGCATATCCTTCCATGCTTTAAATGATTTCTATATTACTTATAATACCTAATATGATGTAAATGCTATGTAGTTATTGTAATACATTTTTTGTGCTATTTTTTATTGTTGTATTGTTATTTTTAATTTTTTTCCCAAATATTTTTGATCTGTAGTTGGTTGAATCCATGAATGTGGAACCAATGGATACAGAGGGCTGACTAGATTCTACTGGTTTTGAGCACCATCTCTAGAACCAACCACCTTGGTTCAAATCCTGGCTCTACCACTTATTAGTGGGGACTTTAAACAAGTTACTATCTAATGGTGTCTTTGTGAACCAGTTCTTGTGGATCAGAGATAGGTGGCTTGATTTAGAGCACTTGCCATTTCCCATGGTGTAAATATTCCTATCATGGGCAATTTCAAGCTATCAATGTGATGTCACTGAATGCTGAGTTGGGAAGAGATGTACTATACATAACCAGCTCAAGATAATAAACATCTAAAAAAAAAAAAAAGATAACATCTGTACATCCTAGGATTTTGGTAGGGACTAAATGAGCTTAAATATGTGGCATATAAAGCATGGAATAAAGGTTAACTATCAACATCATCTTAATAGTTCATGAAAAATTATGATTTTCTATTTTGTTAAATCTCAGGAATAAAATCAATCACAAATAAATTTTTAACTATTCTGCATGCAAATTTAAAGGCTCTAAAGAAATTTGCCTATATGGCAGTGTTTTCCTCTTTCATCAACTTCTTATGTAAAATTTTATGTGCCCCAAACTATATTACAATTTGCATGGTAATAATAATCCATTACACAAGTCTTATTTGGACTTGTAATAGAAAACCTTAGACATTTTTATGAGGTAATACTTTTTAAAACAAATCTTTTGTTTCACATCAAACTGCACTAGAAAGAAATTTACATTGTCAACATAATACTCTAAAAAATACAAATAGGTGAGTTTCAATAATTTGAATATAAATAATAAGATAAGCACTCAACTCTGCCCAATCTTACTAAAATTATTTTCAGATACACTTCATACAAAATCAAAATACAGTATTTGATTTGTGATGACTCTGAAAATAATCACTGCAAAAATAACCCTATTTTTGTCATTCTTTTTTGCCTCTTTAAGAGGATTTTTCTGTATCAATTCAGTTCTACACACTTGCATATATCCACACAATTAAAAAATTTTAATGTTGTCAAAATATGAAGTAGTAATGAAAGAACCAAGAAAAAATCTAAAATGGAAAAACCCTCCAATTATTTTCAATGAAATCTGTCAAATCAGCAATGCCATACAAAAAGAAACAAAGAGAAAAAAGAGACAACCTTTGGCCTTAAACTCACCTGTAAACAAAAAACAAAATATCCACTAACACTCTGTTCTGCAATGACATCTTCCATTGTCCGCAGGGTGGTACCCAAGTAAGAATTCAGAAGCTGGGTAGGAAGCAGTCCAACCGAAGATGCCATCAGATAGCTGGGTAATGAGAGATCAGTAATCTAGAAGAGTAGATTAAAGGGAATGATTCATTACCAAGTAAAATTTCAATTCAACATAAAAAAATGTGTGTATTAAGTCTAACTAGTGGTATTTCCTTGGGAAGGAGCTGACATCTTTACAACAGTATTCTGACTTTACAAAATGATTATAAAGAGAATACATGCAGAATGTAGAAAATTTAGAATGAAATAAAAGTAAATTTTAATATTCCATTATACTATCATTGAAAGGTAACATTTGTGACTATTTTTTCTTTCATATAAATAAAATCCACACATAGATAACTCTGTAAAAACAGTTTTGTAAGTCTTCCTCATATCATTAAACATTCTTCATAAGCATTCTTAAATAGCAGTGTGGTTGCTGAGCTTTGAAGCCAGATAACCCTAGAATGGCATTCTGGTGCTGATAATTCAATATGCTACTCTGTCTCTAAATGTCTGTTTTGTTTTGTTTGGAGACAGAGTCTCGCTCTGTCGCCCAGAGTGGAGTGGACTGGTGCGATCTGGGCTCACTGCAACCTCCGTCACCTGGGTTCAAGCAATTTTTCTGCCTCAGGCTCCCAAGTAGCTAGGACTACCGGCACATGCCGCCACACCGCTACTTTTTGTTGTTGTTGTTGTTTTTGAGACGGAGTCTTGCTCTGTCGCCCAGGTTGGAGTGCAGTGGCCCCATCTCAGCTCACTGCAAGCTCTGCCTCCCAGGTTCATGCCATTCTCTTGCCTCAGTCTCCCAAGTAGCTGGGACTACAGGCGCCCGCCACCACTCCCGGCTAATTTTTTGTATTTTTAGTAGAGATGGGGTTTCACCATGTTAGCCAGGATGGTCTCGATCTCCTGACCTTGTGATCCGCCCGCCTCGGCCTCCCAAAGTACTGGGATTACAGGTGTGAGCCAGCATGCCCGGCCCTACTTTTTTGTATTTTAGTAGAGACAGAGTTTCACCGTGTTGCCCAGGCTGCTCTTGAATTCCTGAGCTCAGGCCATCCGCCCACCTCAGTCTCCCAAAGTGCTATCAGTTTTTTCATCTGTAAAATGAAAATCACCAGCTTAGATGGCTGTTGTTAGGATCAGAAATATTTCTAAAGTATCTAGGAAATACCTGGCATATGACTGACACTCAAAAAAGGTGAAAATTATCATTATTATGCAATTATACTACCATTGTGTGGATGTAGCACAATTTAACCACTCCTGCTGTAGAATATTTACATTGCTTTATTTTTTGTATATATGTAATTACACATTTATTTTTGGCTATTATCAAAAAATTCTAAAATTACAATGACATCTTTTGGATATTAACCTCTGTGGTAGGCAACATCTAAAATATTCCTAATGACTTGATCTCCTGGTATTCATGCCCTTGTGTGATCCCTTCCCCTAGAGTGTGGGCTGGACCTCGTGCTTACTTCTAGCTAACAGGCAAGAGCAGAAGTGAGGAGATGTCACTTCCAAAATTAGATTACAAAAAGAATAGGACTTCCACTTCTTCCTCAAGCAAGTAAGCTGCCATGCTCTAAGTAGCTCCCATGGAGAGACCCATGTGGCAAGGAACTGATGTCTTCAGTCAATAGCTAGCAAAAATAGTCTGGAAAAATAGCCAGTCAATAGCCTGGAAGTGAATCCTGCCCCAGTCAAGCCTTAAGATGACTCCAGCCCTGGCCAAAACCTTGATTGCAGCATTGTGAGGAAGCCTGAGTCAGAGGTACCCAGCTAGTTGCACAGGAATTCCTGACCCAGAGAAATTGTGAGACAATAAATGATTGTTTTAAGCTACTAAGTTTTGAAGTGATCTGGTATACAGCAATACATGACACACGTATCTTAACTCTGGTAGGACAGATCACTAGGAGTAGAATTATTAGTTCAAATAGTAAAAAACTTATTTTCCAAATGTTCACAATGATTTAACACACCTGTCAGTATGTGATACATGAATGTGTCCATTGTGTCATACTGTTACCAACTGTTAAGTATTAAATTTTAATCTTTCTTATTTTGATAGGAGTAAAAATGATGTTTCATCATTAATCTGTACTATTTTATATTGACACATGTTCTATATATGTTTTTTATTCACATTTCCTTATGGCTTCATTTGTTCACATTTGCTCTTTTTTATTGGGATGTTAAGTGTTTTTATTTGTAAGAACTATTTATATAGTGAGGGCAACCTGTTGTCTATTATATGTGGCATATAGTTTTCACTAAAGTGTCCTTTATCTCTTAATTTTACGTTTTGACATACAAATGTTTTTAAATTTTTATATAATCAAATATTATCTATTTTTCCGTCTTATTTTTCCATTGCATTTAGCTTTAGAAAGTGTTTTAAGAGTCTATTGTTGGTTTCTACCTATATATTTCTTCTGCTTATGTTTTCCTTTTTAGCATCCACCACTTATTCCTTCTGAAATTTATTCAAATTAAAGGTGAGGATATAGCCTGATCCCTCCCCTTTCCCAGTAGCCAATTTTCCCAGCATTAGATACTAAATAATCAATAACTTCTCCATTGACTTATTATGTATACTTTAGTAGAAATAAAAGTTATTTTATATAAAAAGGGCTTATTTGGAGCTCTAATACTGTCCATGTATATTTTAAATCTTGTACTAGAACTAAAACATGGGTATCTCAAATCTTGTACTGAAACCAAATTGTAATAAAGACTACCAGTTAACACGTGGCAAGGAATTTCCCATTCTATTCAAACTCCTTCATTACACTTCTTTTAAAAATGGCCATAACTGTTCTTGGCCATATTTATTCTTGCAGATCATTCTGTCACTGAAAAAAAATCAGTAAATTTTATATTGGGATTAAGGCAAATCTGCAAATTAATCTGGATAGACCTGAAATCTCTACAATATTAGGTATTCTTATCCAGAAATTTTTCTATAATTACTCAAAATCTTCTTTTGTACCTCTTACTAAAGTTTGGTCACTTTATTCACATATCTCGTGCATTTCTTATTAGTTTATTTCTAAGCACTTCATGTTATTATTGTTGCCACTACTACTGACTTTGAAAGTAACTTTTCCACATCCCCATCTGAGTATTACTGGTATATAAGAAAGCTACTGGCCACTATATTAAACTTTTTTACAAATTTTAAAATCTGATATTTTAATCAGCTATAGGTGACTCCACAACTATTAATACAACCTAATCTAAAAATCATTTCATATTTTCAATAAAACTACATTCAACTCTATTAACAGATAATGAACTGGAGATGCATCAGTGCTGATTTGGAAAGAATATTACAGTGACTGGTTGTTAACAATCCACCTTATTGATGACTGACTCAACAACTGCTCATGCGAGATGCTCCAAGAAGTGCTTGGAAGAGATAAAAAGACACAATGCCTACCACTGATGGATTTACACACTGACAAGTACACACAAACTACCTCAGAAACAGGCAGAATGGGGAGCATTGAGAAGGACTACATGCTGAGCATTAAAGAATAAAGGATGAAAATTAGTTGTAGAAGTGGAAACCAAAGGGTAACTTTTTGGGAAGAGAGGGATTCAAGGCAGACACTGAAAGCCTAGTATGAGTTTGGCAAGCAAAGACAGATAGGATGAGGAAGGCAGGTGTTCCAAGAAGAGAATGAACAAAAGATGAACAGCTTCTTCCAAATCATTTTATTTTATTTTATTTTATTTTGAGACGGACTCTCGCTGTGTCGCCCAGGCTAGAGTGCAATGGCAGGGAAAGTACAGAATATATTCATAAAGTTGGCAATACAGCTAGGATTGTTTATAGGACACACACAAATCCCGTAAAATAAAGACAGGAAAACTACATGGAGTGATACTTGTTGGGGCCTTGGATAAAAGAGGAAGGAGCCTATACTCAGAGGAAAGGTACCAGGGAGTCTAGTCAAAGAATGATGAGAATGGAGCTAAGCTGAGCAAGATTCCTTCTTCAATTTAGAGCACTCCCAGGAGCAGAGAAATTTCTTTAGAATAAACATGTCAAATATAGAAAATGAGGACAAAAATGAATGTTATAAAATTATATTGCAGTTAATAACAAAACATTACATATTATGGAAGTTATCTTTAAAATAAATATCTTAGTTCAAAAATTTCAGAATGCAACACTTCTGGCCACAACCTTTACCTTTAAATGTAATGAAGTTTCTCTAAATAGAACACATAATTGACATTCACAGATGGCATCAATAATATTCAAATTGGTAATTTAAGAACAGATTTCCTAAATCTGAAACAATTCCACCACTCAACAAGACCGTTGCCCATGCATAAACTGCATAAATTGAAGTTTATCAAACCTTTCATGACCAAACCTTACCCTTGGGAAAAAGTGTTATGCATACATACAATTTTAGTTAATAATCATAAATATTTTTGCTGGAGTGCTCAATGCTTTAACCAATGGAGCAACACGGTAACATACATATACACAAGCTTTAAACTATTAATAACTTTATTAAAGATGAACAGCTTCCTCCAAGCTATTTTATTTTTATTTTATATATATATTTTTTGAGACAGAGTCTCACTCTGTTGCCCAGGCTAGAGTGCAATGGCACGATCTCGGCTCACTGCAACCTCTGCCTCCCAGGTTCAAGCGATTCTCCTGCCTCAGCCTCCTGAGTAGCTGGGATTACAGGTGCGCACCACCACACCCAGCTAATTTTTGTATTTTTAGTAGAGGCCGGGTTTCACCATGTTGGTCAGGCTGGTTTCGAACTCCTGACCTCATGATCTGCCTGCCTCGGCCTCCCAAACTGCTGGGATTACAGGCGTGAGCCACTGCGCCTGGCCTATTTTAATATGGCATTTTCTATAAGCAAAAATTTTACTCAGAATCTCCATCTAGCTGAGTCTTTGACAAACATATTTGGAATACTTGTTCCCACAAGGAGACGCATCCAGCCTTCTCTCCCCAGTAAGTCTTCAAGCACCAAAGTTCTAAAATTCTGTCTCCTTGTTCTACTTTGTAGAAAGACATTAAACATGAGCCTAGATCAATACCATTGGAATTCCTGCCTGCAGTACCCAGCATTTTGGCTCAGGAGTTGTATTCCAAATCAAAGAACCCCTAGATTTCTCAACCTAGGATATCAATGCTATCTTGCTAGTTAGTTTCTATGATGAGATACCACAGCAAGAGCTTAAGGGATGGCAAACACCACCTGATTGCTGTCATCTCATGTTTTAAAAACTCTAGAAGCACTATAAAATTATATATCCTCTTATTCCCAGAGGTACAGTGATATACTTGGAGAAGTGATTCACTTAACTGGGTCAGCAGGGGTTAACATGTAGAACATCACTTCACCGCTATACCAAATAGATCCTGAAAACAAAGAAGTACTTCATCTGGGAGGGAAAAAAAATGAGAAGAAAAAAAAAACTAATTCTGAAGAGCAAGAGCTGATTCACCTCTGAACACAGCATTTTTGGAGCTGACAACAGAGAACCTCTGTCTTCAGGTCATTCACTGAAGCTGGGGTTGTGGTCGATCCTCTTAGGCACAGCACCAAGCACAGCTCTCAGGAAACTGACCCAGCTCTTCTGCTTTCTAAGATTATAGCTTTTTACACAATGGCTTTACCACTTTAATTTAACCCACCAAGAAACTTTGTTTTTACATAGAATATCTTGGCATGGATGTAATAAAGAATATAACGGTGACTAGTATTCAGAAGACCTCAAATTTTATGTGCAGCACTGTGAATCTAGCATTAATTTTGGCAAATTATACCTTCCTGTACAGACTTGTTGCTTGGTATTTGGGATGCTGCTTATTAACAAAGTTACTGTTAAAATATTATAAATTCCAATTAAATTATATTTAATTATATTATATATGAAAAAATGATGAATCCCTATAGAAAAAAATCATGAATCCCTACGACTGTTAAGAAAGGATTGGTCAAGAGAAATTAAAATGACCAGTTTGGCCTTTTCATCTAATTAATATTTACTGATAAATTATTTTACTGTACATATCCCCAAAATACTTCCTATTAATATTTCAGAAAAATTGGGGAACAGAGAAAAAGAATTCAGAAGCGGCAACTATTTTTCACTCTCAGAAAATCAAAACTTTAAAAATCAGTTTAAAGAAAAACATTAACTACCTATTCCCTTTCCTTTGCTCCCCAAAATACCTCTTCATCTTTTCTGTGTTCCTAATCTCAGTGGCCATAGCTGGAGACCTCATCAGTCAGGCACATAGCTAATTCCTCATTTCCCACATCCAATATCTACTACGTCTTGTCAACCGCACCTTCTCTGGGGAAATCTATCCACCATCTGGGCCTATTCCTAATTCAGTCTCCTCTCTGGTCCTGACTACACAGACTACCCCCACTCACTACCTATGCTAACCCCTGCAGAAATCTTTTTAAAAAGTGAGCCTAATCCTGCTTAAACTCCCTCCTACTGCCATGAGGTTCTTCAGAGTGCAAAGTGCTTCATGATCTGGCCTCTAAGCATTTCATGCATCCTGTCACACTATGTCCCAGTCACATCAAAATTTTCTCAGTTCCTAGAACACTACTTGCTCCCCTTTCCCTCTGGGCCTTTCTACATTGTTCCTTCTGGGGAGTACAACAAGCACATCCTTCTTCCCACTCCATTTACTCCGAAAACTCCTACACTGTCTTTCACTACTCAGTCATCAATTACTCTAGGAAACCTTCCCAGATGCCCCAAGTCTCTGTAAGTGCTTTCAAGTGCTCTGACAGAACACTATACTTCCCCGTCCCCTTTGCACTGGAGAACAACTGAAGGTTTCACCATTTGTTTGCCCCTCAGTCCTTTCCCAGACTATAAATTCTGTGAGGAAAGGGATCTGTCTGTCTTGGTCCTCATTGTGTCCCTAGATCTTAACAAATGCCTACTATATATTAGGTGCTAAATATATGTTTATTGGAGGTTGGATGTATCAACACCAATAATATTTTATTTATAAATATGGAAACCTAGAATAGTTGCCAGTTTATAAACAAGTTGGAATGCAAAGTCCATTTTTAATTGGATTTTCAGAAATTAAGAACACTCTACCACACAGAAAAAATGTTATAAACGAAAATTAACTTATTATCAGCAAAACTTACACCATGATTTACCCAGAATGCTATTTCTCCACTGGAATGCTACCACCTCAAGGGAGAGACTTTCTTTTATTCACGGCTACACCTCCAGCATTTAAAACAGCAGCAGGCACATACTAGGCACCTACCAATTATTTACTGAATGAATACTAAAAATATTTCCAGAAACCTCCAAGGTGAACCTAATGTCAAGGCTAAGACCCTCTGGTTAGGGTCTCTCAAGCAACCCTGAGAGTACTGAAAAAAGTCTTGCTACTGGAGATTAAAAAAAAAAAAGAGAAGAAGAACAAGGCCGCAGCAGTGCTGAGACCCTATCCTAACAGCTAGAGAGGGCTTCAGGGTAAAGAGATTTCTACTGACAGAAATGGTTAGGTCAATGTCTGTCTACAACACAGAAGCATCTTCCTATATGCAAGCTTTTTCATGAGTTCACTGTCCCTAAATTAGGAACTGCTTTTAATGGCTCCCAAATATCTTAGAGAGGGGTCACCAATTTATTTGAGAATCTGGTTTAACCCCCCTTCCACCCTCCCACCCACATACACACAGAGGCCTTGAATCTTCTCCTAGGGGTGGAAAAATGTGTATCTTATTGTACATAATTTCTGGAACACAAGTTGAAAAGCTTTTCTTCATACAATCTGACATACTATAGGTTTATTATTTGTACTAAAAAAATGTATCATATGCCTTCTATACATATCTAAGACCCAGTTCTAAGCAGGAATAAAAAAGATACAAAGATAGAAAACTACAGCTGACTGTGCAGTCATTAAAAGTCATGTTGTAATACATGTAATAACAAGATGTTCATTACTTCAAGTAAAAGAAAGTCACAAAAATCATTAACTCAACATTATATTAAAAATACACATCAATAAAATGCAAAGAGAAAAATAAACACGAAAATGTTAATGACGTTTTTCTTTGTACTTGCTACACTTTTCAAAGTTTTTACAATGAATACATATAGACAGAAAAAAACAAATATTGTTAAAACACGTTTTAATAACCTCTTTGCTTTTAAACAAATTTTTTTAAATCTAGGAAGGGTTAATAAAACATACTGTATATACATTAATATAACAGGCTAGAGATATAGATTAGTGAATTGTAAGCCTACATATGACACAAAAACTGCAGAAGCTGATGAGATAACTAAAGAGACACAAAGAGGAGGAAACAGTTTCAAGGAAATAAAGGTCAACTGCATTCAGTGGTATTGTGAGGTCTCAGGATGTGCATTGAGATGACATTACACAACTTGGTCATCCTATCTGACCTTTAAGGGCCAGACTCCAACTCTTTCAAAACACAGACTGTGTCTGCCTTTCTATTTTGCCTGAACTGTACCACTGGCAGTGAATCATTACACTTTAATAGTAAGAAGAAATCATCATTAGATACACTGATACAGTGACAAGTATTATGACCCATCATATCTTTTTCTGAATCTATGGCTCTATCTACAGCACAGAATAAGAATTTAAGAAAATAAGAAAACATATTACAGAATAAGAACTTAAGAAAATGAGAAAATGTGTATTTTTATAACACATACTATCACTAAACTGTTAAAAAATAAAAGGTAATGTTACATTGTTGCTCGGAACATTTGTCTTTTTAAAAGCAAACTCTGACCTCATCTATACCCTCTCATTTTACAAATAAGGAAAACTGGAGGCCAGAATCATTAAATGACTTCACCAGGGCTACAAAGGAGCTAAGACAGAACCAGAAGACCCCATAGCATAAGCTAAGACTATACTGTATTTGTGGTCTTAGAGTCATTTGCCAAAAACTTTTATTTAGTTGTAATAAATTTCAGTTCAAATATAAACTAAATTACTAAAAGTAATTTATCTTCTTGATAGCTCAATGCAAACTCTAAGAAAACTTGAGAACAGTTACATCTGCTTAAAGTTATGATGACATCTTTCACTATTATTATTTCAGTCAGTACCAGTTTCACAGCTTCCCAGCTCCCTCCAAAACAAAGAATCTATTTGTTGCTTCAAACCTATGGTGGGCTCATATAAATAACCAAAGTAACTGGCGGTTTGGTAACACACAATTCTATAAAGCAGTTCACCAAGAAGTAAGCCAGGGTGATGGGTAAGGTCTTGCACTTTAAGATTTACTCATTTATATTTTGTTTGCATTTTACACACAGTACCCATTTATTGCTCTTGTTTAAAATTTTTTTTTCTGTTAAATAAAAATACAAGATATATGTGAGAAATTAAGGGCCTCTTCCTACAGTTGCAGGGGCTCAGCCTTGGTAGCCGTTTTGTTGCTGTGACTCTATAAGGCAGAAGTTGGCAAACTTTTTCCATGAAGAACCAGGTAGTAAACAGTTCAGGCTCTGTAGGCAGTAGGGTCTGTAGTAACTACTCAATTTGCCGTTTTGGCTTAAAAGGAGACACACATAGCACACACATAAATGAGCACAGCTGTATTCCAATAACATTATTTACAGATGCTGAAATTTGAATTTCATATAATTCTCATGTACATGAAATATTCTTGTGATATTTTTTCCAGCCATTTAAAAATGGAAGAATCAATCTTAGCTTGTATGCCATACAAAATTGGGCTTTGGTTTTCTGACCCCTGCTCTAACATCTGGGATGACACCTAAGTCAACTGTATAGAACCTTACCCAGTCCTCCATAATGTCTGATCTTCAAGGGGCGCTAGGACAAGTATTCTACAACTGGAATCAGGATGTGTCTGGGAAATCCAGCTCTTCTTGGACCAACACTAGTGCCTGGGTAAGTTAATGACTCTAAATATTTACTAACTGTGTAATCTTGAGCAAGTTATTTCACCAGGGTGCCTCAACTGCCTCAGCTATAAGATAAGGATCAGGGCTGAAATGAACAGTAAATAAGTTATGTGTGTATGATTAAACAGTGCCTGGGAATTAGTTAAGTACAATATAGGTATTTGTTAAATTTTTTTAAAAAGTAGCTCAGCTTCAGTGTCCTCATTTTGGAAGGCAGAGGATGGTGAGAAAGAAATAGTAAATAATGAGCAAACTATACATTTTATCACAGCTTTGCAGCAGGTATTATTAAACACATCCCACAACAGAAAGTATAGCTCAAAAGAGTAACTATAACTACTTCAAGATGACACTGTAAATGTTGGATCCAATATGATTTCAAGTTTCTAGTATGCATGGGAAAAGGGGACAAAATGGTTCAGAGGAGATAAGCAAGGGAAAGCACCTTTCCTTCTTCCATATATTATCCTTTACAATCAGCTCCTGCTTCTAAAATGTGAATACAACTACCTCCACCACTACAAACAATAATAACACTTAACAATTACTGGGAAGTGACTATGAGCCAGACAAAATACTTAACGCCTTCACTGTATCAGCTTTTTTAAGCCTCATAACTCTACTTCATTTTACAGATGAGGAAATGGAGACAGCCAGACGGCACAGACTAATTCAGGATCATCTATTTCCAAAGCCTGGGCCTCACATGACCACTACACCTAACTTCTTTGAGGTACGCCCAGATGAATTTCTCTAATTATGGGCACAAAAAAAATGAGTTTTAACTGATATATTTTTTTAAAAGGATGATTTCAAAGATAGGGAGGGATGTGGAAAACACAAGACATATGCCCAGAAAGGGGGCAGCTATGGTCAGCAGGAGAGGTATGAGGTGGAGAGGATATATGAGGAGGCAGAATGGAGTTCTAGAAGGCAGAAAGTCAAGTCAGACTAAAACCAACATCAGCCTTAACTAAGCTTTCTTTTCTTTCACATATCCTGGGTGAATTCAGTAAACTGTTTTGGTTGAAAGGACTACTTCTGTAAGCAGACAGTTCAGAACAATAGGTATAAACAGGACGTAACAGACTATATCCAGGGGCTTCACAGCCCACCCTGCTATGGCTATGAGTCAAAATTTTACAGTAAGATGCACCATATCAGCTGATCCTGGGTTCAAACCCTAGCTCAGCCACTTGGTAGGTGGGTGACTGAAGAAGTTCCTGGATGGTTGAGCCTCTGTTTCTTTCTCAGTGAAATGGTGACAATAATACCTATTGCAAGAGGCCATTTTTCTTTTTTTTCCCCTTTTTTTTATTGACCACACAATGCTAAATTGAGAGCTGTCCCTTGTCAAGCTCAGTTTCAACTACATGATTACCTTAAATTATTACCAAGTACAAAATACAACTTCTTAGTCACATACTTAATATGTAAGAGACATAATCAAAAGAAAAGCCTACCTTATTGTCAATCAATAAATACATAATGAGCCCTTACTATTTACCCATGACTACACCAGGCATTAAATATATATTGAAGAAATAAAGAGGTGGTGGGTTGAGACCCTACCGTCAGACCATGGTTCAAAGTTTGACTCTACCATTAATTTAGTACCTTGGTGACCTTTGGTCATAACAACAGAAACAACAAAAGCCAACACGTGTTTGTTAAGCCAGGCTCTGCTGCATGTATTCATCTCATGTAATCTTCTCAATAATCCTATGGAAGTAGGTATCATTACTTTCCTCATTTTACAAATAAGAAACAGAAGCCCAGAGAGAATAAACAACTTGCTCAAGGTCACTAGATTCTAAGCAGACAGCAGGACTTCACAACACCAGCCCTGTGCTCCCAACTAGTAGACACTAGTCTATAATATGTGCATAATCAACTTCTGCAGGGCTGGTTTAAGGATCAGAAATATGTGGAAAGAGCCTAGGACAGTAGTTGGCACACAGTAGATGGACAAGAAAAGGCCCAAGGATACATGCTATATTGAAACACAAACTAACAGAATCAATCTATTCAGGTTCCTTAGCCCAGCCTTCTTTCAAAGTCCTGGGACAGTTTATTTATTATTACCCAAGACTGGGTCAAAGTTAAAGTTTATATTTCATACTATAGGAGGGTATGAAAAAGAAATGTAAGACTAAGACTATACCAAACTACTGCTAACACTAAACTTTATCTCTACAGAAAACCCCTTGTCTGTCTCCATTGCCTCTACCAAATACCATTCCATAATCATTGCTGCTGTTACTTGGAATCAAGAGGTTTGCAAAAGGCATTTTAAAAAAAAGAAAAAAGAGAAAGATTTTAATTTCATCACAAAGAGGTAGATGGGTTAGAATTATTCCTAATTCAAAACAAAATGAGAAAGTTTCCAGAAACTAACAATAATTTACTTTTTGAAACAAAACAATGCATCAGAATCACTTAAAATACATCAATTCCTATGGTTCTGAATGCAATTATCTCTTTATTTCAGTACAGTTTTCTTTAAGTCTAGCTGAAGGGTTAAGTTCCTGGGAATCTACGTAAACTCTTGGTAGTTTAGAATCATTGAATTTGGGGAACATGGTAATCTACTTTTTTAAGTCCTTCACTTTAGAAAAGAGAAAAGTGAAGCCAGACAGAGTCAGTAACTTGATCCAAAGTCACAAAGTTTGTAAAGACCAGATTCTTCTTCCAATAAGATAATCTCTTCACTAGCAGTGTTTCTATCCTAAGTCAGTTGCATGGAGATGCACACTAGCTATAGAAACTTGAGTAAGCAAAACATATGAACACAAGGACAGAAAAGAGTCTATAATGGTGCATATACAGAAGAAAAATATATGCTAATTGAGCAAAAGGTTATCTGTTGTTTTATTCACCACCCCGTGATTTCGAAATTAAGTTCCTCCAAAGAACGAAAGATAAACAGTAGGATTTTCTTCTTTACATCGCATTAAAGCACAATTACTTGAAGAAGGAAAAGCCCACTACAAATTTAGGAAACTCCAAAATCTGGAGTCTGCAACTAGCTCCTCCACTGTTTACTGAAACACTTCCTTCGGTCCATGCCGCTAAAAACTTGAATCAAAACCCTGGATGCATTTATGCAGGCAGGAGAGAAAGCTTTCCTCCCTAAATGTTGCCAAAGCTGCTACAAAAGATGACAAGTATTAAAGATGGGCATTTCCATTCATGTCCCTGCATGCCTATTGTTAAGAGGGCTTTTCATTTTTAATTACATTCCCATCCCGAAAAGAAACATTAGTTTTTTTATCTAACAAACTCTCTTTCGAGGCTCCGCGTTAGGTATGTTTTATGTGTATGACAGATTTC
Organism: Pongo pygmaeus; assembly: GCF_028885625.2. Taxonomy (NCBI): domain Eukaryota; kingdom Metazoa; phylum Chordata; class Mammalia; order Primates; family Hominidae; genus Pongo; species Pongo pygmaeus. Next base: position 102,998,015 of record NC_072380.2, read on the forward strand.
CCAGGGTGCGATGGAAAGTAATCGTAACTCCTGCCGTGAATGTCACTTCTCTGCTGGTATTTATCTGATAGAGCGCCCTCCTAGGGCCGCCACAAGACCGCTCAAAAACAGACTTGGAGAGGGATAGGCCAGCGGGACCCTACTTACCGAAAACACTGCATTCTGAAGCCCAAAAGGTATGGGTGTCAGTCTGGCCAGCGCCACCACTTTCAGGCCGCTTCCTCCCTCCACGACGCGAATAACCGCGCTCAGCTTCTCGCTGCTCTGGATCCTGGCGGCCACCCAGGCGGTGAGGAGCCGCTTGCAGACCACATGGGCGATGAAGGTGCCGATGAGTACGCCCACCATCATCAGACCCATGCCCAGCACGAAGCCGTACAGGTAGCCAGCGGCCACGTTGAGCACGATGTAGCCCCAGCCACAGGGGAAAGAGACCACGATGAAGCCCACGACGAAGAGCAGGACCCCCAGCAGCGAGTCAAGGCTCTCCACCCACAGCAGGAGGTGCTGAAGGTAGCGGCGGACCAGGGCCAGGGAAGCGAAGCACAGGGCGGCCAACACGCAGACCAGCACGAGGCTCCGGCACCAACAGGTGCTGCCGAGGCAGCAGCAGCGCCAGTTTCTCACCTCGGCCACGCCGACCACCAAGCCGCCGCCGCCACTCCCAGGGCCGCCCGCCAAGGCCCCGCCCGGCTCCGGCAGCTCCGAAGCCTCGGGCGGACCGTGGCGCTCCAGACAGGCGCCGAGCAGGGCGCCCGAGGCCGCCGCTGCTGCCGCCGCCGCGCTCGCCCCGCCCCCGCGGGGAAGGCGGTCCGCCAGGCCGTCCCCGCCCGTACCCCGCGGCAGGGCCCAGCGGGCGGGCAGCTCGGCGAGGCCCGGGAGGGCGGCGTGCTGCAGCAGCCGGGGCAGTGCCTGGAGCAGGATCCCGCCCGGGCTCCGCATGCCTCGGCCCAGCGCGGGCCCTTAGCCGGCCAGCCCCTCCGCCGCGGCGCCCGTTAGGCAGCTGCCCTTCATGGCGCCCGGTTCGCCCGGCCTCGACTCCCGGCGTCCGCTCAGGGGGTGGGAGACGGCCCGTAGAAGGGCGCGGAGTCAGCAGAGGAGCGACGGCCAGCCGGCGAGTGAGGAAACTCCGGCCCCAGCGCCCACGGAGCCCACTCCGGTGGTGCCCGCCCCTTGTCGGCCAGAGGGGGCGGGGCCGCGGGCGATGGGGCGGAGAGGGCTGTGTTCTGGTCCAGCTCCCGTGACGCGCTGCCCGCCAGGCTGCGGGAGTCGCGGGGCGTCCGCGTGGGCCAGCGGAGGCCCACAGGTGCGGAGGGAAACCGCTGGGAGGGGAGGAGGAGCTCTGGGGGGAGCGAGGCTGCAACGAGGGGAGAGCCGGGCGACGGGCAGGGGCCCAGGCGCGCTCCCCGACTTCCCACAGGCGCGCGCATGCCTGCGTGTCAGGGCGCGCGCTCCCCCTCTCGGACCGAGGCGACCCCAGTCCATGAGCGGCTTGGACCCGTTCCCTCCTGGTCGTTTCCGCAGTAACCTCTTATCGTAGCGGGCAGCTGTGAGTAGCGCTCACATCCGCCGCTGCCCTGTCGAATTGGGGAAAGAGTTCTTGTGTTCTGAGGAGGGTTTGGCTATGGTCCTTGACCCTATTCTCCCTGCCTCAGACTTGCCTCCCAGGTAGCGAAGTCTCCCTGTGGGTTTCATATGGCTTGGTCCTTTAGGAGCTGGAAAAATTAGGTATAAAGTCCCCCCACCCCCTTGACAGAACGCCTCTTCTGACTCCAGAGGTCCTTTATCAAGTGCCAGGCATTGGTCTAGGGGCATTTGAAAAAGATTCACTGAAGGACATTTCTTAAGGGTTCGCTTTCTCAGAGGGCAGCTTCTCAAACTCATTCGCTGGTTTCTTTTCCTCTTTTTGCCTGTTTAAGGTTAGTGTTCCCCAGGTCCTCTTGCCGTCTTCCTTTTTAGAGCTTCCTGAGCCATCTCATCCAGGCCCAACAGCTTTGATCCTGCCGTGCCCCCCGTAAGAGGTGACCCCTAAGTGAATGTCTCTGCCCACACTTCCCAGCTTGTGGTCCGGCCTGTGGACACATCCAGGTGGAATTCCTGCAGGCAGCTCAAACTCAGCAGAGCTTGGTAGATAAATGATTAACTTGGGCTCTGGTGCAAATCAAGTTTAGTAACTGGTCAAACAATCGGTCCCTGAATCTCATTGTTTCTTTTTAAATTGCAAAATGGAGATAATGGTACAACTTTGCTTCCTAAGAGTGTTGTGAGGATTAAACAAAATAGTAAAGTAAGGTGATTAGCACTATGCCTGAAATCAGTCGTCAGTAAATGTTAACTATGTGATGGTATCCCTCATTAAAAGTGTGATCCCCCATAGACCGACTCTTCCTTCTGGGTTTCATATCTCAGTGGATGTCCTTCCACCCAGTTGCCTGCCAGATAACGGACCAGGACACCTTAGGTCGTTGCTGATCAGGCTCCTGCTTACTCCTCCATGCCATTCCCTCCTATCCACCCTGGTTGGGCTGAGTCAGGTAGAGTCCCTACTAGGTACCAGGCAAGTGCTGCATCCTTCAACTCCCTTTTCCAAGCCTTGTGACTCACACGGAGGAGCAGCTCTTACTGCTGCCACAGCATTTACCTAAAGTTTTACTTCCGTAAAACAGTACCAAGGAGGGATGGTGCTAAACCATTCATGAGAACTCCATTTCCATGATCCAGTCACCTCCCACCAGGCCTCTCCTCCAACAATGGGGATTACATACAATTTGACATGAGATTTGGGCAGGGACAGAAATCCAAACCATATCAGTCCTGCACTACCTTCCCTTCACCATCACTCTCAATTTGGTATTTCCTTTCCTTTCCCAGGCTACTTTCTGTATGGCCACTATCACATTTGTCCCATTGTAATTTTTTGTTTACATCACTGTCTCCCTCTTTAGGCTTTGAGTTTCTTCAAGATGGGCCCATTACTTATTTAATCTAAGGAGCAATGAGCCCTCTTTAAATGTTTGTTGCATACACAAATGATTGCCATTTGTAGGGGGAAATGGAAGGCAGGAAAACCAGACAAAATTGCATAGGCAAGAAGCTGTGAGGATCAGTGAAGTAGGATAATGGTCCTGGTGTTAGTTAAATGGGGATAAGTTTAAAGAGGAGCTGGGCAACTGATTTATTTTCAGAAGAGAGGGAGGGGTCAAGGATAACACCTGGATTTCTTATTTAAAGTAATAGATAATGGGGCCATTGACCAAGAAAGCGACTACAGCAAGTCTGTAAGAAAGTTAGCCTTCACTCCTGATGCATGAGACTTGAGATGCCTATAACATCCAAATGTAGTATTCCAGTAGGTGGTTGAAAATATAGATATGGAATTAAGTGGGGCATCTCTCCTAGAAATTTTGACATTGGTGTATGGGCAGCAATTAAGACCATGGTTATGAATGAGTGCATGGTGATAGGTGTGCCAAATATTTCCTGTTGTCTTTCAGGAATATAAGAGGATTGTATGCCCTGGCCTCCCTGTGATGGGGTTGAACTACATGACATGTTCTCCGAATTAATTGTGAGCATAGCATTTAATTGTTGATGCAAGACCTTCCAGAACTCTTTTTCTCTTTGCCATGGCAATCATCAGTGTTCCAGAGAGCATATGCACTATCAGTCTTGGTATTGGAGGGAAGATGATGCAGAACAGAGTCCCAGTCACATCATGAAGGACATGTAAAGTGAAAAGTAAACCTTGGTTGTTTTAAGCCATTGAGATTTGAGTTTTGTTACCAGAGCAGATCTTTGTCATCCTGGCTAATGTGCCTGAGAAGAAGAGGTTTAAGGAAGAAAACTTGTGAACACCAATGTGCTTGTTAGACTCCTTTGCTTGTAAGAAAGAGAAACTCAAGAGACTAATGAAAAGAAGGAACAAGTGTTTATATGGGTATATGAGTAGCTATTAGGAGCCCAGGCATAAGCTACTCTCATTTCTTTCTCATTGTGTCTCTGCTCTTCTCTACCTCTTTAATCTATTCTCACACTACCAACTGGCTAATTAATCCACTTCTTATTCTCTAGTCTGCATTTCAGAAGAATATAAGCCAGTTCCAGAGCTCTTAGCTCTAAGTCGCTTCATGGGCTGCCAGCCAACCTGGAAATGAGCTACTCGTGGGTCAGGTGCCCATCCTGCTCTAAACAGTGTCACTCCTACCTGAAACATCATTTAACTTAACTGGGCATGGGACCTCTGGTACGGCAATGCAAGCTGTAGTGGGATATTTCTATTCTCATCCCACTACAATTTATTTTTCACAGAATTGTGAAAATTATATTTTACAATTGGACATCAGATGTGTCTTAATCCATATCTACCAGCCCACCACAACCAGCCTAAAATCCCTATATTGCATTAGGGAAAGACCCAACTCTCTGCCTGGCCTACAAAGCCCTGTATGATCTAGCCTCTGCCTGAGCTTCCTAGCTCACCTCCTGCCACCCTCCCTCTCACACGTTCCAGCCACCCAGGCTTCCTGTGTCTCCCTTGGATGAGTCAAGCTGGTTTCCTCCCCAGGACATTTGCATTCTGCCCTTGCCAATCTTTCTTGTTTGAACACGCTGCCCTTGGCTCTGAGAAAGCCTGGTTTCTTCGTTCTTATTCATTTTAAGCTCTCCTGTCATCTCCTCAGAGGTGACTTTCCTGATTACCCTCATCTAAAGGACTGTCCTCTCTACATCAGGTTACTGGTACCCCTTATTTTCTTCATAGCACTTATCATCACCTGAAATTGCCTTGTTTATTCCTTTACTTTCTGTCTTCCATAAGCAGAATGAAATACCATGAGAGTGAGTATCTTTCCTGTCTTGTGAACCCCTGTACTCTGATTCCCTAGAATAGTCCCTGTCACACTAAATATTTTTTAAGTGAAGGAAAGGGATGGTGGGCAGTGTGCCCATGTGCTGGTTGTTCTCTGGTGTCCTCTATCCAGGTTCAGTGTCTACCCTTCCCTGGCTTGCTGTGTGTCTCAGGAGGTTGGCCTCTAGTGATGGTGTCACTCAGCCTCCACTGGGCTCTGGATTTCCAGTTAGGCTTGACCAGTGAGAGGCACCAGCAGAATATTGGAGGATAGTACAGGTGATAAGTGGTCAGGGTATTTATCTCTTCCCGGTTGAGTTTCAATATAGTTTTGCAGTGGTTGAATTTTGTGAACAGAGTTCTTATTTACCAAGTTTCCAACTCTTTCCCAGCTCTAGTAATGATTTTCTGATGCTTTGTCATCCCTTTTAATACTTCCTCGATTAGACTCTATTTACAGTTGCTTTTGTTGCCTCCAGGGACTCTCACTGACACAGCAGGGGCAGGTCAGAGGCTGACAAGCTCAGTACAACTAACACTTGAGTTCATATCACTGACCTATAGCCACACAGAGAAAGTGGTGGAAGCAGATTTCAAATTTAAACTCAGGGAGTGTGAGGAGATCTTCAGAAACTGTTATACTAGAAGTCCAAGGAAGAGAGAATGTTAAGATGTTAAGATGGAAAGATGGAATGTTAAGGTGGTTTGTCAAGTGCAATTGGAGTCCCTTTTTCTTCTGGGTTTGGTGGCCTGCTGTACCTTTGCCTTTCTCTGACTCTCATTAAAATCGTTAATTAAGGGAGATTTTAGAGTCCTAGGCTCAAAATTAAAATTTGGTTTATTTTGTAATACGGCTCCAGAAGCCTTTAATTCTCTATTTTATTTTATTTCTAAAAGAAAAAGATTGGGCACTACTGACCTAAGATAAAGACCCAAGATGAGAGAAGGACCAATGAGTGTCCCTTAGATATTTCTTTTAAAGGTAGCCACTAGGGCCTTAGGGAAAGTACTTTCAGGAACAGACAAATTGCACCAGTTTGAGAGTGAATGAAAGGTAACTATAAAAGAATGAGTTTAGATAGCACTTTTAATAATTTTGGATGGAAAGGAAGAAAAAGGTGACAGCTAGAAGGTAATATAGGGTGAGGAAGATGGGGACATTCTAACTGAAGGATTCCAGTGTGTTTATAGATTGAGGTAAAGAAGGCTGGAGAGAAGAGGGCATTAAGGCACAGAAGGGAGGAAATATTATGAAGCCAGGTTGTAAAGGAGATGAAAGAGGATGTGGTTAAGATATTAGGGGAAGGATTAGATGCAGGGGAGACAGTGCTTCCTTTGAGATTCAAAGGAAAGAGGTAGAGATGAATGCAAATTTGCCACTGCCTATTTCTAATTGTAATAGATTCTGTCATTTCAGGATTTATTTTAATGTAGTTGGGGAGTGGCAGGTAGTTTTTCTCTCCCCTTTGATAGCCTGGGGCTTCATTTCTATGACTCTTCCTGATCAAAAATAAGAACCGATCTATCTTCTCAGCTCTTCAGGTGTCAATTACACAATGAGCAAATTTTTCCAGGCTCCCTGTTATACACTTGCCACTACACTTCTGACTTAGATGTGGTACTTTGTTAGTATCTGTGAGGACTGAAAATGAGATAGAAGAGAAAAATCCAATCAAGCATTAAGTAATCATATTTAAATGGAAAATGGGAAGATACTATTAACGAATTCAATGGTACATCACTCTCTAAATTTGCTATTTTGTAATTATGAATTTCCGTGTACTGTACAATATTAGCTTCAGTTAATTTTAAGTGCACCCATAACATTAAATGTGTTTTGATATGTGGTTGTTGAAGCCAACTGTTAAAATTAGTTTGCTGTGATTTATTGTTATTCATACAAATGGTTTATCAAATGCAATTGGAGTCCCCTTTTCTTCTGGGTTTGGTGGCCTGCTGTGTTTTTGCCTTTCTCTGACTCCCATTAAAATCTTTAATTACGGGAGATTTTAGAGTTCTGGGCTCAAAATTAGAATTTGGTTTATTTTATAACCGGGCTCCAGAAGGCTTGAATTATTTATTTTATTTTATTTTTTATTTTTGAGACAGGGTCTTGCTCTGTCACCCTGGCTGGAATGCAGTGGTGTGCATGGGTCACTGCAGCCTCCACCTCCTGGCTTAAGTGATCCTCCCACCTCAGCCTGCTGAGTGGCTGGGACTACAGGCATATGCCACCCAGCCTGGCTAATTTTTGTGTTTTTTATACAGATGGTGTTTTGCCATGTTGCCCAGGCTTCTTTAGAACTCCTGGGCTCAAGTGGTACACCTGCCTCGACCTCCCAAAGTGCTGAGTTTACAGGTGTGAGCCACTGTGGCTAATCAGAAGCTTTGAATTCTTCATGAAATTCTGAACCACATAAACACATAAGCCAGGCATCCCTCAGTGAATAACTCCTGAACCAAAGGAAATGAAAATATAAGTGCATTGCATCAAATGGTGGCCTCAGGAGAACAATGCTGTCCTTCAACAGGCTCTTTGGCTAGCAAAGCAAATAGTTTGTAGACCCTTTTTGGTGCATTTTACAGAAGAAAAGTGCCTTTTTTTCAGACTTGCTTAAGATCTATAATTTAAATAAGTATATTTGGACCCTGTGTGAAATTGCTCTTCACTGTTAGCAACTAATTCTTCCTGAATGAGGAGTATTCAGCTTATTTGTTCAAGAACAGTATATTGAGGGTATATACTTTGCTAGACTCTTTTGAGAATATAAAGATGAATTAAAGGCATTTCCTACCTTCAGGGAGTACAATCCAATTGTGAAGAAAAGAACAATAACTCCATTACAAAGCCTGTGTGGTGCGTGCATCAGAGTGGTGTTGAAAGATTTAGGATGGCAAGGGAAAGCACAATGACTCCAGATGGGGTGGCCGTTTCCAAATAGTGCTCCTAGTTCTGTTCCTTGGATGTGTTAACTAGACAGTTGAAACTGAAGGTGTCGTTGATACTGAGCTAATGGTGAAAATAACCGATCTTGGAAAACTCTCCCATGCAAGGTTACAGTTGTAGTGGGAAATGCTGCAATCTCATCCATGCTTGATCTGCCATCCTCATGTTTACACACCTGCCCATGCTTCACCAAGTACGCACCGCCCTGAGGAGTCTCTCCAGTCTCCCTCTCACACTGCTCCTCACTACATATTTGACCCAAAGAAGTGAGTCTTGGTGGAGGCAACATGAAAGGATTAGTAGAGAAAGGGGAAGCACCAACTCGTATTAGCTAAGTAATTGTTTAGCTAATTACCACTCCCAGTCAGAAAATGAAAAATTATAGGTTGACTCTGCAGATGTGACGTGCAGTCCAGAAGACTCAGAAGATTTGGTGTTTCCAGTTTCCATTAATTTCAATTTCATGGGAAATAGTATTTCGGGATTCCAAAAAGAAAACTGTCGTTCATTTATAAAGGTGAACAAAAATGCCAAATCTTACTATTATTATACTTATCTTACCATACAAGTTGATATACACACAAAGTACTTCTTAGTCTAGCCACTATACTAATTAACACCATATAGCATATTAAGGAGAAAAACTAATATAAACTATCCACCTTAAATTTTTGTTTAAAAATGTAAGAAAAAGGAAAATTCAGAATATTCTACTGCCAATGAACCTTTGTTTACTAGTATAGAAAATATGATTAGAAACTTACATTGATTACTTTCAGAGAATAAATTCATTACTTTTTAGTCACACTAATAATGTCTTTTTAGTCACCCAGAATAATGTCTTTCAAGATTTATTAAATACTATGGTTTTTTAACTCTTCTCATTAATCAAGACTTAAATAAAATCTATGATTGGAGAAAATTTTAAGAATTTGAACTTGAATCTGGATTTGCATCAATATTATTTGTTTCATTTATAAGATATGAATTAGGGACGAAAGATCTATACTCTGTGGAACTCTAGGCTTAACATGACTGACCTCATCTCTTTACAACCTTCTCTCCCAAACCTGTGCTCTCAGTTGAAGAGGAAGAAGAGGGGAAACTTCATCTTCAGTTAAAGGAGTGAAAAACAAAGCACAGGAAGAGAGGGGCTTGCCTGCTAAGCCACCAAATAAGATCTTACTCAAAAAATGTCTTGTTGGGCATCTACTGTGATCCCAGCATTTTAAAGGATACATTGGAGGTGTGCCCTCAAGAAGCCATCTTTCAGTGTGAGATGGCCTAAACAACTGCACCGCAAAGTGTTAAATACAGTGACAGCACTGTCAAAAGGAATAACCAAATCTGCCTGGGAGTCAGAGAAAGTTTTGCAGCCATGATGATATTTGAGCTGGGTGTTGAAGGATAAGTATACAGTTATTTATATCTTACTCATTTCAAAAGGATTTAAGCTGTCTCTGGGATTTGAGCAGACAGTGGGAGAGTAGAATAGCCTTTCAGGCACAGAAAGTGCCAAAGCACAGAAGTGTGAAAAGGTACAATGTGCTTGGGAAGTGGCAAGCTGTTCTGAGGACACATGCATAGAATGCACCTCTATGTACTCTGGGGGAAGCCAGGCAAATAATATCAACAAATATGTCATCCTCTAACAGTGGTTTGCAGACTTGAGCATGTATCAGAATTCCCAGGAGACCTTTTCAAAGAACTGTTTACTGGGCCTCATCCCCAGAGTTTTTAATTCTGCTGGTGTGTGGCCTTGGAAGGCAAGAATTTGCATTTCTCACAAATTCCTGAGTGATACTGGTGCAGCTGGTCTTGGGACCATGCTTTAAGAACCATTTCTGGTTTTCTGGACTTCTTCCTATAATCAAGTGGGAGTCCCTGGAATTGTTAGAGCTTTAGAAAGAAATAAACATATTTGGATTTAGAAAATTTACTAAAAGCTATGAGGAGAACCAGGGAAGGAAACCACTTGGTAGATTATGTCACATGTCCAAGAGACAGAGTAAATAGACTGCAACCCATTTATGGAAAGATGAAATAAACTTGAGAATGTCTAAAGCATAACAAGATTACTTGGAATGATGGAATATGGGAATAAGAGAAAGGGAAGGAGTCCAGGATGTTAAAATTATGTTCCACAATATAAATGAAATTCTATAGTGTTTATGAATTCAAAGAATCTTATTCCACCAACAAACCATATAAAGTTTTAGATCATTTTCTTGCCAGTATCATGAGCTGGGCCTTTACAGCTAGATAGAGAGATGGCCCAGTCATGGTCATTCAGCAGTCATATCTCAAAAATGTGTAACCTGAAGCCCACTCAGATAGGAGCAAAACTTCCTAAGGAAACTTCTAGGGGTGCTGAATCCACTTCTAGTGGTTGCAGAACTCATTGCACCCACTCTTAGTATCAGAACCTTGGCTGTAAATCAGTCGTGGTGTTTCAGCGAAAGAAACTCAACAGAGTAGACAGACAACCTACAAAATAGGAGAAAATATTTGCAAACTATGCATCTGACAAATGTCTAATATCCAGGATCTATATGGAACTTAAACAAATTTTTGAGCAAAAAGTAAACAACACTATTAAACAATAGGCAAAGGCCATGAACAGTTCTCAAAAAAAGACATACATGTGGCCAAAAAGCATGTGAAGAAATGCTCAACATTATTAATCACTAGAGAAATGCTAATCAAAACCACAGTGGGATACCATCTCACATCAATTAGAATGGCTGTTATTAAAAAGTCAAAAAATAACAGATACTGGCAAGGTTGTGGAGAAAAGAGAGGGAGGAGTATAAATTAGTTCAGCCATTGTAGAAATAAGTGTTGCAATTCCTCAAAGAACTCAAAACAGAATTACCATTCAACCTAGCAATCTCATTATTGAGTATATATCCAAAGGAATATAAATTGTTCTACCATAAAGACACATGCATGCATATATTCATTGCAAATAGCAAAGACAGGAAATAAATCTGAATGCCCATCAATGGTAGACTTGATAAATAAAATATGGTGTATATGCACCATGAAATATTATACAGCCATGAAAAAGAATGAGATAATGTTCTTTGCAGGAACATGGATGGAGCTGGTGGCCATTATCCTGAGGGAACTAATGCAGGAACAGAAAACCAAAATATCTCATGTTCTCACTTATAAGTGAGAGCTAAACAATAAGAACACATGCACACAAAGAAGGGAAAGCAGACACCAGTACCTACTTGAGGGTAGAGGGTTGGAGGAGGGAGAGGTTCAGAAAAAATACCTATTGGATGCTATGCTTATTAACTGGGTGACTAAATAATCTGTACACCAAACTCCCATGACACACAGTTTACCCATATAACAAATCTGCACATGTACCCGTGAACCTAAAATAAAAGTTAAAATAAAATTGTGGTGTTTCCAGTCTGAATATACTTCAACAAGTGTAGGAGCCCTGTCCCATGACCCCCAGTGCATAAGAGACTTCATGAAAACTATAAGAAATTGATAAATTGAGACTGGTGGAAGCCACAAAATGGAAACATAAATATATTTGAGTAAGTTGATACCAATTATATTAAACACTTACTTACAAGGAAGTTTTGAAATTAACTTCCAGTTTCTCTGTCTAGCAACTATGGAGCCCTTAGCCAAGAATACTTAAGGAATAGTCTCTATTCTGATCTATCCTCCTTTGAGTGTTTTTCTTCTTCAGGTGCCTTGGTTCTGATGACACTCTTCTTGAGTTATATGATGTTCTTATCTCTTGCAGGGCTGTTGAAATAATCAAATCTTTGTACAAACACTTATTTATCTTTTTGCAGATTTTGAATTTTCCCATCAGTATAATTTCTGTCAGTAGTATATCCAAAGTAGTTGCTTTCCTTAATCCTCATTGCTAAATATTTATAACTCATTAGCCTTTCTGTTTTTGCAGCCCATGAACCCTCTGTGTCTCTTGGATTGGACTACAGCCTTTGTGGTGTGCCCTTGGTTAGGACTGCACAGGGGGTGGAAGGAAAGTATGGAGTGGGGTGGGAGTAAGATAGGAGTTACATTTTGCTCCTTTTGACTGGAAGGATAACTTTCATATGGGGTTTAAACTGAAGAAAAGACTGGCACAGTGGGTCATGCCTGTAATCCCAGCACTTTGGGAGGCCGAGGTGGGTGGATCACTTGAGGTCAGGAGTTCAAGACCAGCCTGGCCAACATGGTAAAACCCAGTCTCTACTAAAAATACAAAAATTAGCCAGGTGTAGTGGGGGGCCTCTGTAATGCAGCTACTTGGGAGGCTGAAGTAGGGAGAATTGCTTGAACCCAGGAGGTGGAGGTTGCAGTGAGCCAAGATCACGCCACTGCACTCCAGCCTGGGTGACAGCATGAGACTCCATCTAAAAATAATAATAATAAATTATCAGGAGAACCCACCCCCAATATTTCAATGTAGGTTCTTTCTATTTTCCCTAAGTGTCAGCCGGCTGAGAAATAAAGAGAAAGAGTACAAAGAAAGGAATTTTACAGCTGGGCCTCCAAGGGTGACATCACATATTGGTAGGACCATGATGCCCACCTGAGCCACAAAACCAGCAGGTTTTTTTAAGGACTTTAGAAGGGGAGGGGGTGTATGAACAGGGAGTAGGTCACAAAGATCACATGCATCAAAAGGCAAAAAGGAGAACAAAGATCACATGCTTCTGGGGCCAATAAAGATCACAAGGCAAAGGGCAAAGCAAAGATCACAAGGCAAAGGGTGAAATAAAAAACTCCCGATAAAGGTCTATGTTCAGCTATGCACATATTTCTTGATAAACATCTTAAACAACAGAAAACAGGGTTCGAGAGCAGAGAACCCGTCTGACCTCAAATTCACCAGGGTGAGTTGTTTTCCCCACCCTAATAAGCCTGAGGGTACTGCAGGAGACCAGGGCGTATTTCAGTCCTTATCTCAACCACCTAAGACAGACACTCCCAGAGCAGCCGTTTATAGATCTCCCCCCAGGAATGCATTCCTTTCCCACGGTCTTAATTATTAATATTCCTTGCTAGGAAAAGAATTCAGTGATATCTTCCCTACTTGCACGTCCATTTATAGGCTTTCTGCAAGAAGAAAAATATGGCTCTATTCTGCCCCACACCGCAGGTAGTCAGACCTTATGTTTGTCTTCCCTTGTTCCCTGAAAATCACTGTTATATTGTTCTTTTTCTAGGTGCACTGATTTCATATTGTTCAAACACACATGTTTTACAATCAATTTGTACAGATAACACAATAGTGGTCATCCTCAGCTTATGAAGATAATAGGATTAAGAGATTAAAGTAAGACAGGCATAAGAAATTATAAGAGTATTATTTGGAAAGTAATAAATGTCCATATTAAAATGAAATCTTCACAATTTATGTTCAGAGATTTCAGTAAAGACAGGTGTAAGAAATTATAAAAGTATTAACTTTGGGAACTGATATATGTCCATATTAAAATGAAATCTTCACAATTTATGTTCCTCTGCCACAGCTCCAGCCAGTCCCTCCATTCAGGGTCTCTGACTTCCCACAACAATAAATAAATCAAAAAAAAATTCCTCCCTTGGACAGAAATTTTGCCCTTTCTTTATAGCAATATTAAGCACAGTCTTTGGCTGCAGTCTTTCAGGAACTTCTCTGATTCACCATTTTGTGCTCACAAATCATATGGGAAACAAAAACTTGCATAATACATTTCCTCAGTATTGGGGTAAGAGGGGGTTAATAAATTAGACCTCCTCACCACCTAAGTTTTGAACTTTTGAGAGAGATGTAGGTCAGTCAAATGAAGGTCAAAACTTTAGCAATATTCCTGATAGAGTTGATGGAGAATGGACCTTAGAGTGAGAGCCAAATAATAACTCTCTGCTGCCAGCAGGAACCTTGGAATAGCCCAGTAGCTGGAAGATTTGAGTGTAGAGCAGACAGACTAACCTAGGCCAATCACTGTCACCCACTTACCAGGTAATTAATTCAACCACCACAGGGAGCAAGAAGCCACGAGAAATACTTCCTCATGGAAAGCAAAGGATAAGTTATGTAAGAAGTATATTTTATAAGAGAGTTTTAAAGATAGTAATAAAAAAAATGGCCAGGTGCAGTGGCTCACACCTGTAATCCCAGAACTTTGGGCAGCCAAGGCAGGAGGATCGCTTGAGACCAGGAGTTTGAGACCACCCTGGACAACATAGTGAGACCCCATCTCTGCAAAATACATTTTAAACAAAGAAAATAACAATGACTAACGCTAACCATGTCTAACAATGACTTCTAAACTATAGAAAAATAGTTTCTTCCCTCAAAGGTAATAAATGTCAAACACAATAAGGAATTTTAAAAATTCAAGAAAGTTAATATTTATTTTTCAATCTGTGAATGAAGATGATGATTAATTACATGCATATCTTGTGTTGACTCCACTAAAGGCCTGTTTAATTTTTTAAAAGGTACAATTAGGAGAGTTAAGGTTTTCTAACGTCACACACTAGTTCTTCTTCCATCTGTTCCTCCAGTTTGCATAGTGGTAGAGTTAAAGCTGGATCCATGGCCACCCAGGTAGAAATACAATTGTTTAGTTTTACTTGCAGCTAGAAGTAGCCACATGAATAAGTTCTCTCCAGCGGAATGGTAACATAAGAGTGATGTGTGCAACTCTAACTTCATTTCTTTGTTTTTTGGGGTTTTTTTTGAGACACGGTCTCACCCTGTTGCCCAGACTGGAGTGCAGTGCAGTGGCACAATCACAGCTCATTGCCTCCTTATCTTCCCAGGCTCAAGCAATCCTCCCACCTCAGCCTCCCAAATAGCTAGGACTACAGGTGCATGCTACTACACCCAGTTAATTGTTCTATGTTTTGTAGAGGTGGATTTTTGCCATGTTTCCTAGGCTGGTCTTGAACTCCCGGGCCCAAGTGATCCTCCTGCTCGGCCTCCCAAAGTGCTGGGATTATAGGCGTGAGTCACTGTGCCCAGCTGAACCTTACTTGTTTAAAACGAGTAGTTGTTCCCCACTTCCATTCCCCCTCTGAGTTGAATGCCAACATGGCAGAGACCCAAGGCACCAGGGACCCTTTGTGACCTAATGGAGCAGAGCCATTCTAACTACTTAGTCTGGTCAGACTGTGAGATGAGAAATAAACTCCTACGTTATTTAGGCCACTATATGTTTAGGGCCTTTTTTTTTTTTTTTTTTGGATCAGCTTAACATGTCATTTAACACAAATATGTATACCCATTTAAAAGGTATTTTAAAAAAATATTCAGTAGAAAAATATCTGTACAATTAGCTACTGTGGTGGATTGGATAATGGACCCCAAATGATATGCCTACTCAGAACCTGTGAATGTGAGTTTATTTGAAAATATAGTCTTTACAGTTACAATGAAGGTAAGGATCGCCAGATGATATCATCCAGGATTAACCAGGTGAGCCCTAAATCCAATGGCACATGTCTTTATAAGAGACAGAAAAGAAACCAGAAGACAAGGAAACCACGTGAAGGCAGAGGCAGAGATGGAAGTGAGGCATGTGAAGCCAAGGGACACCTGGTGTCCGCAGGAGCTGGAAAAGGCAAGGAAGAATTCTCCTCTAGAGCTTTTATAGAGAGCTTAGCCCAGCTGACAATTTGATTTTAGACTTCTGGCCTCCAAAGTGTGAGAAAATAAGTTTCTGTTGTTTTTAAGCCACATGCATAGTTTGTGGTGATGTCTTATGGCAGCTCCAGGAAACTAGAACAGCTACCTAATAAAATTTGATCATGAGGATGGAGAAACTGGACATGGAAAAATAAAAAGAACAATTTCTTGTATTGTTATGAAATGCTGAGAGAAGCACAGAGCACTATTTACATTAGTTTTATATACTGGCTCATTCATTCATTCGTGACTTTTTAAAAAAATTATCTGAAATGCCTCAACTGCTGAAAAGTGCAGGGCATATAAAATGAACCACAGGGTCCGAGCCCTCAAGAGGTTACTTGTCTCCTTGGAGAACATAGATGTTCATAGACAATACTATTTTATTCATTTTAAAAATAAATTTCATATGAGAATTACAGGCTACTTGGCAATGAGGAAATCACTCACTGAGTTGTTAGGAAAATAAGTTTACCTGTCTAAGAAAATCAGATATGCAATTTGTCCCATGATGATAATTCTGTCTGGTGAATAGGATAAAAATGTTGATTTTTTTAAAAGGTTAGTTGTACTTCTAAAGCAATTCACTTTATGAAATAAATTTTTTAAATAAAATATCCCCTAATTTAGTTGAATGCTTACTAATAGTGATAACAACTTGAGAAATATGCTGAAAGAAAAGAATTTGAAAGTTTAATTCTTAGGAAATATTACCACTTAATGATTAATCAAAATGGAATAATATCTTAATATGAAAATAAAATGACTTACCGAGGCAAACATTTCATTTATATTTTAGTAATATCATTATATTAAAAGTTAAGTACCAAGAAATCATATAAACACTTTTAATGTAATTTTTTTTTAAGACAGGGGTCTTGAGCTGCTGTCTTCAAGTTTTTCTCCTACCTTGGCCTCCCAAAGTGCTGACATTACAGCAGTGTGAGCCACCGCGCCCAGCCAAATGTGATATTTGTTATTCTTCTATGCCCTTTGGAAAAATGGTATTCTGAAAGTTGGTAAAATAAAAGGAATTGACTTGAGTTCGTTAATAAGTATTAATACATACAGGAAAAATACTGCTTTGCATAACAAAACTAGTTTAATATTTAAAAACAGTTAAATATTTTTCATTTGCACAAAAAAATCTGACCAAACTCCTTTTCAGATTTAATGCACGTGAATAGAAGTTAAGATTAATATCTTTGTATTCCTGTTTTTATATTTTTATTGCCTTACAAGTTGATGAAATAACATTCCCTTCTAATGTTAATGAAAATCTTCAATTGAGAATAAGCTGGAAAATCTATTTAATAAAGGGACTTTTTCTAGGGGGGCATTTGTGCATAATTCCTCTTCATATACCCAGTATATAAAATATGCCTTTTAAAAAATATTCTGATAGCCCATAAATACAGTACCTATTTCAAAAACACAATTGTCCTGGAGCCATTCCTCAGGTTAAAAGCCAAAAAGCCACATAACAAATTGGCTCTGTGATGACACAGAAAGAATGTATTAAGCATTATTCCTTGGGTTGCATTTAGACTTGGGTGTGAATAGTCCAAGATTCTTCCCTATATTAGTTTCATATTGGTGCAACAAGCTACAGAGTGACCTAAAAAGTGTCCTTCTTGGTTTTATTACAGGTTAAACTGTAAAGCAATATGCGATCTATTGTCTAAGTTATCTCTAAATTTTATTTGGGAACTTAAGATCCTCACTACGTTCTCTCATTTTGAGGGTCATCCTTCTTAATTACTCCCACTGTTTTCTGAGTCCCTTCCCCTCCCCGCTAGTATTTTAGTCTGTTTCATATTATCTTTTATTTTGGCTCCCTTCCAATTTTTTACTAAATGCTGAACTTGTATGATATTCCCTTTTATGCTAGGCAGTATTATTTTGACACACAAAATGAGGACTTAGTGTATAAGAAATGTATATTGAAAATATGCATAAAAACACTGGAAGGAAGTATACCAATATGTTTCCCTTTGAGTGTTATTACAAGTAATTTTTAAAAATCGGCTTAGTACTTTTTATCCTTTCTAACTTTTTTTTGACAGAGAAACAGATAGCACTTTATTTTGCTTTGTTCCAACTGCAAAATTGGACAGAAAATCCCTCTAGGTTTTTGGTTTTTTTTGTTTGTTTGTTTTATTTTGTTTTGCTCATGGGTTATCTTGTTAAAACGCCTTCACTGGAACTGTTTTATGTCAAGAAGTTTGTTATAATGTCACCTTGATCATTTCTGATTGTGCTTAGTTAGATCTGGGTTTCTGTTTTGTTTTGTTTTGTTTTTTTGTTAATCTAGCTAGCAGTCTATTGATCTTCTTTACCTTTTTAAAGAAACAGCTTTTGGTTTCATTGAGCCCTTATATGATTTTTGGTTCTCAATTTCATTCAGTTCTCCTCTGATTTTGGTTACTTCTTTCCTTCTCCTAGCTTTGAGGTTACTTTGTTCTTCTTTTTTAACTTTTTTAACTTCCTGTGTGATATTAGATTGTTAATTTGAGAGCTTTCAGCTTCTTGAGGTAGGCATTTAGCACTATAAACTTTCTTCTTAACACTGCTTTTGATTTGTTTCAGAGATTTTGGTATGTTGTGTCTCTGTTTTTATTTATTTCAAATAACTTTTTGATTTCTGCCTTAATTGTGTTGTTTGTCCATAGTCATTCAGAAGCAAGTGATTTAATTTCCATGTAATTGTGAGGTTTTGAGAGATCTTCTTGGTATTGATTTCTATTTTTATTCCATTCTTGTCTGAAAGTATAATCAGTATGATTTTGATTTTTTTGAATTTGCTGAGACTTGCTTTATGGCTGAGCATGTGGCCAATCTTAGAGTATGTTCTGTATGCAGATAAGAAGAATGTATATTCTGAGGATGATGAGTGGACTGTTCTGTAGATGTCTATCGGGTCCAACTGGTCAAATGTGAAATTTAAGTCCACTATTTATTTGTTAGTTTTTTGTCTTGGTGATCTGTCTAACACTGTCAGTGGAGTGTTGAAATTCTCTACTATTATTGTGTGGCTATTTCTACTCATAGGTCTAGAAGTACTTGGTGTATGAATCTGGGTGCTCCAACATTGGGTGCATACATATTTAGGATAGTTAAGTCTGCATGTTGAATTGAAACTTTTATCATTATGTAATGTCCTTCTTTGTCCTCTTTTACTGTTGTTGGTGTAATGTTGGTTTAAAGTCTGTTTTATCTAACGTAAGAATAGTCACCTCTGTCTTTAATGCATTCCGTTTGCATGATAGATCTTTCTCCAACCCTTTACTTTGAGTATGGGATGTCCTTACACATGAGATGGGTCTCTTGAAGATGGCAGATAGATGGTTTGTTTTTGTTGTTGTTGTTGTTGTTGTTTGAGACAGGGTCTCACTCTGTTGCCCAGTGGTGTGATCACTGCAACCTCCGCCTCCTGGGTTCAAGCAATTTTTATGCCTCAGCCACCCTAGAAGCTGGTACTACAGGCACATGCCACCACACCCAGCTAATTTCTGTATTTTTGGTAGAGACAGGGTTTCACCATGTTGGCCAGGCTGGTCTCAAACTCCTGATCTCAAATGATCTGCCCACCTCGGCCTCCAAAAGTCCTGGGATTACAGGCATGAACCATCACCCCAGGCCTAGGTCTTGTTTTTTTAATCCAACCTGCCACTCTGTGGCTTTTAAGTGGGGTGTTAAGACCATTTACATTCAAGGTTAATGTTGATATGTGAAATTTTGATCCTATCATGAAGTTATTAGCTGGTTGCTTTATAGTTTTTATTGTGTGGTTGCTTTACAGAGTCTGTGGGCTATGTATTTAAGTGTCTTTTTGAGGGAGCAGGTATCATTCTTTCATTTCCATGTTTAGCATTCCTCCCTTAAGGAGTTCTTGTAAAGTTAGTCTCTTTGTGCTTGCTTGTCTGGAAAATATTTTATTTCTCCTTCGTTTATGAAACTTAGTTTGATGAGATATGAAATTCTTGATTGAAGTATCATTTCTTTAAGAATGCTGAAAATAGATCCCCCATCTCTCCTGGCTTGTATGACTTTTGCTGAGAAGTCTCCTATTAGCCCAGTGGAGTTCCCTTTGTACATAATCTGACGTTTTTCTCTAGTTGCCTTTAAAATTTTTCCTTTAGCATTGATCGTAGACAGACTGGTGATTATATGCCTTGGTGATATTTGTTTTATATAGCATCTTGCAGGTGTTCTCTGGATTTCTTGTATCTGAATGTGTATGTCTTTAGGAAGATTAGGAAATTTCTCTTGAATTATTCCCTCAAATATGTTTTCCAGGTTGTCTTCTTTTTATCCATCTCTCTCAGGAATACCAATAATCCATAGGCTTTGTTGCTTTACATACTCCAATATTTCTTGAAGACTGTTCATTTTTGTATTTCTTTTTTCTTCATTTTTTTCTGACTGGACTAATTCAAAAGACTGATCTTCAAGCTCTGAATTCTTTCTTCTACTTGGTTCAGTCTATTGATAAAAGTTTCAATTGTATTTTGAAGTTCCTTAATTGAGTTTTTTAGTTACGGTAGCTCTGATTGACTTATTTTTAAGATATTTATTTCTTCTTTTATTTGCTGGATTTATTTAGAAGTTTCTTTGTGTTGATTTCAACCTTATCTTGGATCTCATTAGGCTTCCTTGCTATCTATGCTTTGAATTCTTCATCTGTCATTTCTGATTTTCCATTTTGGTTAAGGACCATGGCTGGAAAGCTAGTGCAATCCTTTGGTGGTGTCACTACATTGAGACTTTTCATGGCCCTAGAATTCTTGCACTGGTTCTTTGTCATCTGGAGATGCTGGCACTTCCAATTTTTGTAATTATTTTCCTGTGGTTAGGATATTTTCTTCTTCTTGCTTTATGTTATTGTTTTTTTTCTTCTTTCCATTTCCCTGCTTCCTTAAGGGATGTGGCTGTAGAGAATTTTGGCTAGGGCCTTCTGGCCTTGCATTTATAGCCCTATGGACTTCTGTCAGCAGGTTTTTTACTGGGTTGTGCAGTTCCACTCCACCCTTCCTGTGCAGAGATCTGCATGCAGAGGGACACTCTCTGCTTTATGCCAGGTAGATCTGCAGGCACTTGGAACACCAGTTCACCTTGTTCAGTTGATATTACCCAGATGTTGCTTATAGGTAAGAGCTGGCTGTGGCCAGTGCAGCTGGGTATGTGCTTGATCGTTGTTTACTGGAAGAAGATATCTGTTGCCTCTGACAACGCACTGATTTATGGAGTGCACAGTGGTCTGAGCTCCCTGCTCAGCCGTGGGTGGTGGAGGGGCAAGATGAGTAGAGTTGGACTGGGAAGGTCCACCTGCGGATCCTCGAATGGCAGGCACAAGTACCACTACTGAGGGAGCATCCAGTGGGTGGCCACCAAGTGCCCAAAGGTATGCCTAGCTGTGGAGCTGAGAAACCTCTTCAGCCCCAGTTCTCTGCATGGGAATGAGGACAGTGAGTACTCTAGGTTCCTGGAGATCTGCCTAGGTATGAGGTGGAGAGGGCCCCTCTGCACCCAGATCTCTGCACAGGAAAGGTGGATCAGCTCAGGCTGCTGAACCTGGTGAGCTGTTCCAAATACTTGAAGATATGCCTGGGTGTGAAGCAGAGAGGGTCCCTCTGCACCTGGATCTTTGCACAGGAAGGGTGGGGTGGCTCAGGTTGTCAATCCAGGTGAGGAGATGCTTTGAATGCCTGGAGATCTGCTGGGTGTGGAGTGGAGAGGGCCCGACTGCACCACAATCTATATATAGGAAAGGTGGAGCAGCTCAGGCTGCTGATCCAGGCGAGGGGTGCTCTGAATACCTGGAGAGACCTGCCTGGGTATGGAGCAGAGAAGGACCTGCTACACCATGTTTATGTCCTGTGCTACACCATGTCCATGTCCATGAAAGGTTGGGCAGCTCAGGCTGCTGGTCCAGGCAGTGGGTGCTCTGAGTGCTGGATTTCTGCCTAGGGGTGGAACAGAGAAGACCTTGCTGCACCATGATCTCTGGGGAGCAGGCTGGGGCACCCAGCAAGGACACACGCAGACTGATTCCAGGTCACCAAGCTGGCCCTAGCTGCAAGTCTTGCCACCCAGGAGAAACTACAGCTGTAGCAGCTCTCTCCTGCCCCAGCCTTGTGATAGGAGAGAGCACAATTCCAGTGCCTACTGCTGAGGTAGTTCCCAAATTGTGGCTATGTAATTCCCTACCCCACTCCAGGGCAGGTGCTCCAATCTTCTTGGCAGAGACTAAAATGCTTCCACAGCCAGGCTGCTAGGTTGACAAAGAATGGCTGACTTTGTACACATCTGGATTAAAAATGGCATCCTGCTTTAGGTCCCGGGTCTGGGAAAATGCCTGCAGCTTTTCCTGGTGTCTTTCCCTCACAGTGTCTCCAAGCCTCTCCCCAGTTAATTCAGAGCTTGGGAGAAACAAAGTGCTTTCCCTTGGCCTGGGTTGCTTGGATCCCCAGTGGAAAGGTAAGTCACAGAGGAAGGTTTTCTGCCTCTTTCATATACTGGGGCTTCACGCACTTTTAGTAGACAGATGCTGTCACAGGAGCTGTTTGCCCACATTCTCCTCCCTGGGATCTGGGGTATCCTTCACAATTCCAGTGGATTCCCATTTTCCTTCCTGAATTAAAGCTCACAGAATTGATCTTTAGGCACTATCTTGTTATTTCCCAGTTGCTGAGGCATGCTAAAAGCCTCTAATCTTGGAGGGCAAAAACTCCTTTCTAACTTTCTATAATAAAATCTGATAGATATTTATGTTCGTTTATTTGCAATTTAAAGTGTCAGCTTTATTCTACAAATGTAAATAGGTGGAAGGAGATAGCTGTGGGGTCTCTAATGCCTGTCCTCCAGGGAAGACAGCTGGGTTCACAGTTGTCTTCCCCAGGATCAGTTAGAGAAGCTGGAGAATCCCATTAATCTCTTTTAAGGAATCCCTATGTAGGTAGGGATACCTTTGTAGGGCAAAGGTAGTGTTGAAGAGTCTTCTTGGGACTTACCTATTCATGAGGCACATAAGCACCAAGGAGCCAGCATTGTACACATTTTACTTAATCCAAATTCATTGTAAATGAGAAGTATAAAATGATATTTAGAAACTATTGTCCAATGGAAGAGAAAAATCAAATGGGATCACTGACATACTCAATTTTAGCTGCAGATAAAAAGAAAAGGTGATAAAATTATATTTTTGTTTAAGTACCTAGGAATCTACTATGATTTTAGAATGCTACATGATGGTTATCAATTCATTAGACAGAGGCTTGAAATGTATTTGTATACATTTGTAGATGCACATAATTTTAATGAATTATCTTTTTGCCATTAAATTCTATGTATAGCTTATCTCAGCAGTATTGGTTTTTGGTAATATATTGTTTGATAAATCTTTGGAAAAGTTAACATGAAATCCATTGTTGTTCTATTCAAGCAGCCAGAAAGCACTTTATTTTAAGCATGATTCAGGTGGTAGAAAGAGTAAAATCAGTTTCGTGTTGGTGTTGCTGCTTTTTCACTCTGAAAAAGATTTTTGTTGCATTAAAGCCATTTTGCTTCTCGAAGTGAATCTTCTTTCCTATATTTTCAGTAAGGTTTCTTATGGGCATTTTCAAATAAAATATGTAAGTGGAGACATATTAAACCAGTAATATTGCTTTTCAGGTGTTCAGTTTCAACTTCAAAACACAAAGAAAAATGTCAAATAGGACTTAGAATAAAGTTGCACTAGGTTTTTAAGACTTACAACATTCACTTATGGAACTACTCATATTTTAAGACAAATATAAAAATGTTCCCCCTGGTGAAATGTTTGCTATTATATGATACATAGTTAAATCAATGAGAAATAAGGGCAAGAACAGACAAATACTAAAGAGAAGGTTCATTGTGCAAATATCCTCAGAAAAACCTTGAAAAACATACCTCTCAGTTGTAAATATTATAGCTGAGTTTACACAAAATGTCTATTAAAGCCAGTGGGAGTCATGCATTCATACATTTCTGGCTAGTATAGGAGTTTTTAATAATCACTAAAGTCTTATATAAAGGTCTATGTGATTCCTTGTCTTAATTATTTTAAGTAGCAGTTCCTGTTTCAATGTCCAACTTTTCTGCTGATTTAATATTTTGAAACACCAATTTCTAAAAATAAGGGGATAATCACTATTTCAGTTGTAAATTAGTAGGTATCACATTTGCTTTGGTAAACTTGATTTGCAATTGTTGTTTAAGCATTTACGTATTAGTATAACAACAGATAACCTCGTATTAAGTTTTGGTAATGACTATGTAGACATTTTATCTGTGAGAGGGCTAATGCCTGTCATGGATCAACCCACTAGTAACTTGTGCTTATTTAAATCTGGTTTTAGCCTCATGGTTTGCTTATCTCACTTTGAGGAGCTGTTAAAGATCAAAAATAATTTAGAATTTTAAAACTTTGTATTACTTTTCAGATATAGAAAAATCATGTTATAAAGAATAAACTAAAGCAGTTTGAACACAACAGATTTGATGAAGGCCATCTGCGTTTGCTGCCTCCATAACTTGCCTTCCTTAACCTATTTATCTGCAGATGCTGTAGAAGAACCTCTTCTGCAAGACCATTCATTCATGCCTTGAGACAGTATGAATCAAGCTGACTTTTTTTTTCCAAGGAGTTTTTAAGTAAGTAAATGAATATACCAGTCAGGAGATGAACGAGAAGTCCAGCCTAAAGATGCAAATATAGAAGATACCAGTATTTTAGTAGTTGGTAAAACCAAGGCAGTGTATGAGAACATCTAGGAAAAAGATTATCTATCAGTTTTCTGAAGCCCATGCCTTTTTTGAATAAACAGAACACCTTTTCCCCCACCCCATCTTCATTGAGAATCTTAGCCTCAACATCCACCTAGTTCCAGCTTTGTTTTTGTGTTCTACATTATAAAACCAACATTTTTGGCTTCATTTTCAAATTACTATAATATTTAACATGCCTTTTCAGACTATATATGTGACACCCCTGATGAATAAGAAGAGCAGCCAGCTGAGAATGGGAACTCTGCAAAGCTATTTTTTCAACAGCTGTGACTGACCCACTCACCTCACAGGGTGGGTAAGAGCAGCAAACCATATAGATCTGTATCTATATGAAAACCATATAGGTAGAGATCTTTGAGACTCAGCATATAAAAGCCACAATTTACACGACACTTGCTAAAAACAGATAATATCCACTTCTAAGAATGTGTGCAAAGGGAAATTTTTATGCTAGCACTTGCTTTTGGAAAGTCTAGCATGGTATATTACAGCGATTCGTAGTTCTATTCATTGCAAAATTTCAACCACATAGCTGCAAAGTAACTAACGGTAGATATATTTTATTATCAGCATTCAAACCATTCTCCTTTCTCTTAATATTTAATAGTTCTCTAATTCTAAATTTAGCAAGTCAAATGGAGCAGCTCGTGAACAGTGTAGGTGGTAGTATGGGTATCCTTTATTCAGCGTATGCAGTCTTGGGTTCACTGTCACGATTTTGTTGAACTCCATGGATTGGTTTACAAATATGTAATTGCTCTATATATTATGCTGTTTACAGTGAGTGTCAAGGCCTTTACTGACACCAATATCAGTAAAATATATTCTACAAACAAAAACAGCATTTTTTACTTTTAAATAAATATTTCATGTGTACATTATTTAGAAATTTGCGGGAGATTGGGTTACTATTTAATGTGTTTTGTCAGAGTACTAAGAGTATTTCTAAACTCGCCTTAACTAAGTCTCCTCCCCTGATACCTCTGAGAGGTGTATTCTCACAAAGCAAATGATTCAAGGGAGAAAATAACTAAGCAACAACAGTTAAAAAAAAAAACTTTATTAGTTAGGAATTTAGCTTCAAGCCACTCTACAAAACTCTAGTAAGCTTGGCTGAGTACATGAAAGGCTTCTTTTTCCTAAGCTTATTAGGCCTGAATAGCCTCAAGCTAAGGCAGGCTCTTAGGATGCTCTCTCTTCATTTTTTTTTCCTTTTCTTAGACTCCAGTGGGCACTAATGGAAATGGAGAGAAAGACAAACAAGAGGACCCTGTTAGCAACCTGTGTACTGCAGAAGTGGTGTAGGCTGTGCTCCGAACTTAGAGAGAAGAAGGAAGAGAGGACAACCCCTCTATCTCCAGATTCTCTTCCAGCCCTGTTCTGCCAGCCAGCTGATTGGAAGCAAGGGAGAAGGGAGGCCTGTGGTGACCTCTCTCTTGACACCAGGGGAAAACCTGACCCTAGAAAAATCAGCTCAATCAATATCATGTGATCTTATTAAAGCAAGCAACCCTACTCTAAACTGGTGGAAAGGTTGTGAATGTCAACTAGAGTTCTATACTTTAAAAACAACAAAAATATTGCAAATTCTGAGTATCCTTCCTAAAGAAAACAACATATTGTAATCTTGTTTTCTGTTAGATAAATCTCTGTTAAAAAGAAGCTTTGTTGGAACTCTCAAGTCTCTGAAAAATAAATCAGCCATCTTTTGATTGCTTGGGGACCCATGAAAAAGTCTGAGCACACACGCATTCTTTACAATGAGTCTCTGGCACTAAACCAGAGCCCTAGTGAGTAAGGCTGAGTCATGGCATTCCACAAAGTCTCCTTTCCTGCCGCTGGCCTAAAGCCTAGATGAAAAGAAAGCAAAGAGGCTCCTTTGACTCCACTGCCCTAGGCCTACGCCCTAATTGTTGCTTTCAGAGTCTTGTAACTTCAGCAGTAAGAAGGGGGAAAGTCAAGTTTAAGAAAGAAAGTGCCAAGGGTAAAAGATCAGTTCTCCTTCATAACGTAGAACTGATCTTACCTGTGTTACCCAGTCGTGAGCCATTGGTGTGCATGTGTGTGTGTGTGTGTGTGTGTGTGTGTTGGGGGAAAAGGGAGCACTTTAATATGAAAACTATGTGAAAAGACACACTCTATAAGAGACAAAGAACAGCAAATCCCACAGAATGCTAAAGGTGCCAAAGGTAGAGCTGTTTACTTGTCTGCGAATCTCTTGGAAACCTTCAGCCAACAGCTGACTGGCTCAGCTTCTAAATTGTATCTTCCTTTGGCTCTCTGGCCTTCTCCCACTGAGATACTCATCATGTTGTATTATTCTTCAACAGCCATCGTTTTCCTAGACTGGAAGCTACCCAAGGGCCAAGACATGTCTGTCTTGTTCTCCAGCACTTACTAGGCACTCAATAGATTTTGTTTTTCCTGTTGAATGGCATTTAATCATACACTTGACTGTAACGTTTATTCAGAACACTATTGGGGAAGGTATTTGGGGGAGGGCTTCATCATGTCTCCTAAAGCATAGAGTCTTTAACCAAGATTAACTCTG
Organism: Pongo pygmaeus; assembly: GCF_028885625.2. NCBI lineage: Eukaryota > Metazoa > Chordata > Mammalia > Primates > Hominidae > Pongo > Pongo pygmaeus. The sequence goes on from NC_072380.2 coordinate 103,024,833, forward strand.
GAAGTATTATCATTTAAATAACTGATTATGTTAGGAAAATTAAATTCATAATTACACACACATTTTAATTTGTTAGCCACTCAGACTAAGTTTTATGTGTCTGTAGCCCAATGAGCCATCCTTTTTTTGTATGCTCACTTGCAATTTCATTATAAAAATTTTTGTTTCAGCTAGACTGTAAACCACAGGAGTACAGAAGACTGTGTCTTCTTTACTGCTGGATTCCTTGGGCCCAACACCTGGCCTAGCATATATTAGATATTCAATAGCCATTCACTGGATAAATGAATGAAACTCTCAGCAATCCCTTTTTGTAGACAAATCAGTAATCTCTTTTTGTCACTTTGCTCATTTGATCACCTCCAGGTTTTCATTCAAAGACCATTAGAGGTCTAATGTGTATGCTAACTATTGTAGTTGCTGCAGCTATTCATGATCAGTTATGTTTATGCTTCAGTAATTCTTATATTTCATTAGAAAGACAAGGAAAAAAATTGTTACATTACTATTTCAGAAATTAATTTTAGAAGATATCTGAAACTCAACTCTAAAATACATATCTCTAAGTTTTTGACATTATAAAATGGTGCATACATCTCTATATGCAATATATAATACATCTATACAAATCTGGTAAGTATAATACAGTTTTTACTGCATCAAAATTTATCAATAAAGTTACATATAAGTAAAATTTTAAACTATAGGCCAAATTTATTTTTGTATTTACATGTGGTCACAAATAACTCTTGGTGCACAATGGTATTTCTATTCCAGATAATCCCCACAGTTCCACTTATGTAAAGTACCTTACAAAAAGATCTTTTCAGTATTTAGTCTAAACCTAGATATCAAAAATGATTCCTCATTTTTTGAATTACTGAATTTTCAACAGATTATACCTTATGTTTAATCAAAAAAGATAAATAGGACTGGAAAAGTCAATTATAAAAGCAGTTGCTGCTTGCTAGTCTTACACAAATTTTTATATTTCTTTAAAGTGGAAATTTGAGACAGCAGAGGATAGTGATAAATTCTTACTTATGATGTGTGTGCTTTTTTTTTTTTAAAAAAAACAAATTTATGTATCATTTTTATGTTAGATGCCTTTTAATTTACATTGTCAAATTATAAGGCCCTCAGTATTAAAAGGAATCCAGAAAGATGTTCGTTCTGAGAAAAAAAATGGTAATTTAAATACCGTATTGCTATTTAATCCAGGAAAGTTCAACTTTGCCCAATTCATAAACATTTAAACATAATTTATTTCCATAATAAGAACAGCTATGCAGAGGAGGAATGACAAGTAGAACAGGGGAAAAGGGAAAACATAAACAAAAAAAACAGTACATTTCACACAAAAGCAGAGGAACAGAAAGTGAAATCTGAGATGTGAGTAAAGTACTCTTGTTACACCATGTTAACCACTTAGGCTGTAAGATTCAGCATGTGACACAATTTTCTGAGGCTTTTGAAGTAGTAATACTAATTATACGATTAAGTATAGTACTATTAACCTTGACCCTGGAAGCTCCAGGAGCTTTCATTCATTATTTCTTCATGGAGCTGAGACTATACTACTCTGGAGGTACAGAGATGACTATTTGCCTTCAAGGGATATACAGCCAATTAGAGAAGACAGACAAGTAATCAGAGGATGCTAATATAGTTTAATATGTACTATAATACCGGAAATGCTATTTTTGTGGCAAAACATGCTAAGAAAAGAGTCCAAAAACTCTTTCTCAGGATTTCATGTGTTGGATGTTAAAATGGCATTTTACAGCTATTTTTTTTAAACTGCCATTAGTTGCACTTAAAATAAGCATTTCATAGCAATAATATTCAATATTATTTTATAGTTCCCTATATAATAAATGAATACTATTTTAGTCACATATTATTTCAAGTCAGTGTGCAACTTTTTCCCACAGTTAATATGGGACCAGCTTATTTCATAATTGATATATCAGGGCAAATTCAGCAGAGTGGGAAGGAATGAATTTGACATTTAATTCCTTGCTTCAGAATATAGTAAAATGATAATTCCTTTGAAGTTGCCCCCAACTTTTTCTGAGTTTGGGGTTCTGTGAATATATTTGGTTCTGTGAGAGTTACAACAGTGTTGCTGGAGGGTACTATAGCACTAAATACCATTTTGATATCTTTGTTTATGTGGGTAATCATAGTGATAGCTTTTGATATAAAATCAGATAAAGCTCTGGATACTTCAAAGGAATCACTCCACCATTTAAATTAGTATTTCCACTGAGCAAGGATCTGTGCAAAGGCTACTCCAAGTAGTGTCATGTGGAGGATGCAATAAACAGAGGTGCTATTGCCCAATTTGTTTCATTAAGTATACATTAGGATTAACCACTCAAAAACACTAATCACAGTTTGGGCAAACATCCTCTCCCTCCTCTGAAGAAGTCTAAGACTGAACTTAAAGGTAATTCTACCAGAACTCTGAAGACAGTGTTGTGTAAAATATTACCAGTGAAAATAAATTAGTGGAGAAAAAAATCTTAAAGAGAGGGCAAAATGTATGCAGCAGAAATTAGCAAGAGCAGAGAGACATTAGAAGGAACAGAGATATAGCAGGAAGGGTTGGTGAAGAGATTAGCCTGAGACCAAAAGAAACTGAAAGGTGAAGAACTGGGGATTTTAGAAATGCATTGATAGCCAATTTGGCTTGATTTCAGTCACATATTTGATTTCTTCATTCTTACTCTTAGGAGTATGCCTAAGAACATGCTGCACTGTCTCTACTCCTTCACCCACACCATCTCAAGCGAGGTGGAACCAATGATATATGTAGTAAATTTGATTAGAATAAGAGTATCCTTGGCTGAGCTTCAGCCATCCTTCCTTTCAGGAGCATCATTTCCTGCAGAGAGCATATGTTCTCCTTCTCCACCAAGGACAAGCTCTTTCTCCCATATAAGAAGACTCATTTGGGTCCAATGCTGCCCTGAACTTGGTTAAATCTGCTGTATTCTGAGATTTGGCATTATCAAATTCCTGTGGCTAACAGACATAAAGCTATATTCTCCAATCTGGCCTCTATTATTAATAAAAATGTTATGTTAGTGTCTGTCTGTTATTGTTTTGTTTCTCAATGAGATCAGTATTGGGTGGGAGAAAGGACTGTTATCTCACGTGCCAATTAATCGTTTACTCATCAAGTATAGCATGCATTATGTGAATGTGGCAGACTGGTAGTGGGCCCCCCAAATCTGCCCTTCCATTCTTAATCAGACATGGGTATCCAGCTAGAGACCATATTTCCCATTCTCTTTGCACAAAATGTGACCATAGAGCTTAGTATCACCATGGAAAGTGATCAGAAGCAATGAGTGCAACTTCTACCTCACTTGCTTCAAAGGAAGTTACTTTCTCTTGTCTTCCTGTGGACTAGAATTTAGGAATGGCTTCAAGCTAATTTGACTATTCAGAGGAGGACTGAGTCCCAGGGGTTAGTAGAGCAGCATTGTGGAGGGAATCTGAGTTGCTGGATGTCCTTGGAGAGTAGACTTGGCCCACTATGCTACCTTACACTATTACATAAAAGTGAAATAAACATTTGTCTCATTTCCATTGTGTATTTGGGGATCTTTCTTAAAGAAGCTTAGAGTTTACCCTAACACCCAGGATCAAGTTGATTTGGCCTTAAATAATCACTATTATAAGATGCAGAGAGGTAGATTGAATTTATCATACGAATGTCTTTAGCTACAAATTAGCCCTATGGGGTATAGCTACTACTACTTCTTAGAGAAATGAGTGGCATAATTTTAATATAAACAATATGACAACTATTAGTATATTATTAATACATCCCAAGAATGGTATGTGAGACAAGAAGCTCCTTGGTTGTGCTTGTATCTGTAAGAAAGGTAGCTTAAGTAAACATAGGCTTGCTCTAATTCTGTTTACTTGAACCAGTTAATTTTCAGTTACATCAAGAAAGTTTAATTGAGAAAATCCTTTAGGGCTTTCAGGCAGAGAGGACAGCAAGCATAAAGGTTCTAAGCCAGGAATGAACTTGGCATGTGAGAGAGTCAAAAAGAGCGGTGTACTTGGTACATTATGGATAAAGAAGAGTTGTAAGGAATGAATTTAGGCAGATTGGCAGGGGCCAGATCGGACAAGTCCTTGAAAATCAGGATAAGAAATTTGGATTTTATTCTAGGCATGATGGGAAGCCATTAGAAAACTTTAAGCAGCTAGATGGCATTAGTAGGTCTCTTTTAAAAAAAACAAAAAAAAACAAAAAAAAACCCACCACCCTATCGAAAATGGATATAAAAAAAGCAGGAAAACTGGTTAGGGGATAGTGTAGTAACTTAGGCAACAGAGGACGGTGACTTGGATAATGGTTCAGCCCTTTGGGAACACTAAACAATAATATATCAAAGATTTTATTTCATCTGGCACTCATTAGGCAGAACATTCCTTCACTCCCAAGCTCCAGAACTGCTCCTGGCTGCTCCCAACATGCCTTTGTTGTTGAAGAGTGAGTCTTGGCTCAGCTCAGCAACCCCAAACAGAGGCCTGGATTGCAGCTGCTTGCTTATGGGAATATGGTCCACAAAATGGATGTCTAGATTGCAGTTAATCAAATCAAACACCAGATAGCACTTTTTGTTTGGTGCTTCCAAAGCAAGTTGCTGCCAAGTCCAGTCATCATTCTAAACCATTTTTAAAAGAGGCTTCTGCAGCTGCCTGGCTCTGGTGAGGCTTCTAATGGTAAGGCTATAGACAGATCACAGATGGGAGAGCTTCTGATATTATTTGATCCAATGTGCTGAAAAAAAGAAAATAACAAAATTGGCAAGTGATAGGTATAGAAATGAGGTACCAGGAAATTGGAGCAGATGATGACTTAAAGAGCATACTAAAATAGACAGTAGATGCTTGTGTTTTCCTTGAAAAGCTAGTCTGTCCGGAAAGGTGACACATATCAAAGTTGGGACTTTCAGGTAATAGGTGGATTCAAACATTTTCTGATTAACAATTGATTGAGTTTATCTAAGACCTGGAATCATTAGAAGGGAGTGTCTGGGTTAAATAAGGGGTTGTGGAGACTGAGGTTTTTATTATGCAGATGAAGCCTCCAGGTAGCAGGCTTCAGAGAGAACAAATTGTAAATATTTCTTATCAGACTTAATAAGGTACTAGATTTTTAGTTCTCTCCTGGACAGAAAAAAGACCTGGAGAGGGAAGGGATTCTCTACAGAATGTAGATTTTTTTCCACGACAGACAGCTTTGCAGGACCATTTCAAAATATGTCAAAGACATATATTTTGTAGTAAAATACTTTGATTTCTTTCAGGGCCTGCTGTCTGTCATACTGGTATTTTATTGTTACAAATAGCCTGTTTTGTCAGTCTTCAGGTCTCTGTTGCAATGTTAATGCTGGTCAGCTGTGCCTGAATTCCAAAGAAAGGCAGATATAATGAGGCATGTCTGACCACCTATACCCATTGTGGCCTGAACTAGAGTTTCAGGTTTACTTTCGAATGTCCTTCACTGAGAGGAGAGATCCATTCAATTTGTTGCAGGGCTTAGAATTTTATTTTTGCTTTACAAAGGTACAGTGATTTCCCATATACCCCCTATCCTTAAACGTACATAGCCTGTCCATTATCAACATCCCACACCAGACTGGCACATTTGTTACCATCAGTGAACCTACACTGACACATAATCATAACCCAAACTTCACAGTCTAGGTTAGGGTTCACTCTTGGGTTTGCACAAATATATAATATCATGTATCTATCACTGTAATATCATTTCCACTGCCCTAAAAATCCTCTGTGCTCTGCCTGTTCCTCTATCCCTTCCCTCAGCATCTGGCAACTACTGATCTTTTTTCTGTCTTCATAGTTTTGTGGGAATCATACCATAGCCTTTTCAGATTGGCTTCTTTCACTTAGTGACATGCGTTTAAGCTTCCTTCATGTCTTTTCATGAGTTGATAACTCATTTCTTTTTAGTGCTGAGTAATATTCCATTGTCTGGATGTACCACAGTTTATTTATTCATTCCCTTACTGAAGAACATAGTGCTAGGTTATACGGTAAGAGTAATTGACATGTAATTTTGAGGGTCATTTTTTCAGATGGCTAGTACATAGCCTCCTGCAGTATACTACAAGAAATTATCAAAAAATGAATAGTATCTATATCCACTAAGGGTACATTAAGAAGGCATATTCATGCATAACAAGAGGAGAAAGTTAGGATAGACATAAAGCATGTCTTGTCTATGGAAATTGTCAGAGACTAGAATGTCAGGGAAGGATATGGGATCTCCTCCATGAAAAACAAAGGGTAGAGAGAAGAACAGGCAGTTACCTCCTGGGTTTTATTCTGAAGTTTTGAATCATCTACATGAGATTGATTCTAAATGTCTTCCTCACCTGTACAGTTTGAGTGATGGGCCAGGTTTTCTTCTATCTGAATAACCACTGTGAGATGGCAGTAGGGGCTCCATGTGGCAAGGTGGCCCAATAGAGAGAAGGCAAAGTGTAGTGGAAGGAAAGTAGCTTTATATTGAAGGAAAAGCAAGAATGAAAAATGTCTTGGCCAACCTCAAAATGGACACTCAATTAAAGTGTATTTCAGCATTTGTCTTTTATAAATAATATGTTTAAATAAGCACAGCACTTTGGAGAGGCTATCAACTAAAGTGTACTTACTTTTCCTAGGCAGAGCTGGCTCCAAGAACAGCTTATCTCCTTTATCTGAGTTTGTTGTTATTAACACAGTTGAGGAGTTGGGCAATTATTGCTTATTTTATTTATTTTATGCAAAAGCTCTTCTTTTGCTTGACTCATCTCATTAACTTAATTATCTACTAGTTAAGTATCATTCAAATGGAAACATGTTTATGCTGAGTATTTTTAAATGGATAATGTAGTGTGTCAGGAGATGGGTTTGGTAAAAGTAGAAAAAAATAAAAGTTGAAGCTCAGCCTTTCATGAGAATGCAAAGAATTACATTTTTTTCCCTCCAGTTTCTGATTTTGTTAAAAAGGAGGAAAGTAGTTTCAGTCAAATTTAAATCAAATTTAGAAGAACTCTGTTTAGACACAGTATATTAGTCTATTCTCACACTGTTATAAAGTGTAGCAGTACGAGCCGCAGACGAGAACCCCTCAGACACCGAGCTGTGGAAGGAAAGGGCTTTATTCAGCTGGGAACATTGGCGGACTCATGTCTCCAAAAACTGAGCTCCCTGAATGAGCAATTCCTGTCCTTTTTAAGGGCTTACAACTCTAAGGGAGTCTGCATGAGAGGGTCGTGATCCATTGAGCAAGCAGTGGATACATGACTGGGGGCTGCATGCACCAGTAATCAGAATGGAACAGAACAGGACAAGGATTTTCACAGTGCTTTTCCATACAATGTCTGGAATCTATAGATAACATAACTGGTTAGGTCAGGGGTCAATCTTTAACTATGAGGCCTGGAATGCAGCACCGGGCTGTTTGACTGCTGATTTCATTTCTATCTTTTCTTTAACTCCTACTTTTTCTCTGAGGCAGCAATTGGGCATAAGACAATATGAGGGGTGGTCTCCTCCCTTAAAAGAACTGCTCAAGTTCTTTATATGACTCATAGTTCTGCAGGCTATACAGGAAGCATGGCTGGGAGGCCTCAGGAAACTTACAATCATAGTGAGGCAGGAAAATAGGGTCTAGACGTAGGGAACATAAGGCTGATTCACACTTCAGCTACGACAGGAAATATCCTCTCTACAGGATGTAGGCCAAGTAAATGACTTTGTAACTTTATTTCATCCTCCTCATTTACATAGGGTGTACCCCCAAGTAACCAATAGAATCCTCTGGAGGGTATTTAAACTCCCAAAAAATCAGTAATGGAGCCCTTAAGCCCCTATGCTTGGGCCTGCTCCCACACTGTGGAGTGTACTTTCATTTTCAATAAATCCCTTCCTTCCTTGCTTGCTTTGTTTGTGCGTTTTGTCCAACTTTTTCCTTTCTGCCCCATAGTTTACTGTCTAATGGCAAAGTGGAATGTGTTGCATGTATCTAGGCTTTTGTGCTGTGGTTCTAGAAGGGGGCCTGGTTAATGTGTGATGTTGTCCTTTGGTGCTGTTTGGTCCCAGTGCTCTTTGGAGTCTGGGGAGGCTTGGCCTTTAAAAATCAAACTGCCATGGTGACTGCTTTACCCAAAATTTTGGTTCACAGCCTTCATTGGATTATCTATTGGGGCAAAGTAAAACCAGCAAGGCTGTATTGCTATCTCATGGCTAAGGTTCCAAGCTATTGGATCTTTGTTTATGTGTGTGTATATGTGTCTAGATGTGTTTATTTGTATGTACCTTATTGTTATATGTTGTGTCTACCAAAATTGGCTTATAAATAAAAGAGTGCTCATAAGTAAATAATTCTAAGCAATCTTCAAGCTCACGTGACTTAAAGTATAACTTTACTAAACAAGCTAGCTTTAAAATTATTGGTGGAATAAAAATAGAAATCCCTTCAGAATTGCCAGCATACATTTTGTCTAAATTTTATGTTTGTCTTTGCTAGATATTTTAAAATGTCAGTGTTAATTCAAGCTGGGAGCTGCTTGGGGTGAGCCTGCCTCCCATTGTATTTAAAGTCTCACTGAGATAAATGCATATCTGATTGCTTCCTTTGGAAAGGCTAATCAGAAACTCAAAAGAATGCAACCATTTGTCTCCCACCTACCTGTGATCTGAAAGCTCCCAAACCCCCTCCTCGCTTTGAGTTGTCCCACCTTTCCGGATCAAACCAATGTTCATTTTACATGTGTTGATTGACGTCTCAGGTCTCCCTTGTTAAAAGTAAAAAATCAGGTACAGTGAATGGGATAAATGTTTTACGTAAACTTTTAGTGTAATTAAAATCTTTTAAGTTATTTTTGATGCTCATTTAATATCTAGGTCATTTCCAATTAAGAAGGGGTTATGATACGGGGAACTATGCTTCTAAAATTGTGGAGTTGTTTTTATCCATAAATGCCCATATCTAATAGTTCAGGATTTCTTGCTTTTTAGGGTTACACTAAAGTTTTAGGTTGCTAAGGATAAAATTCTAGTTAACACATAATTCTGTATACAAAATGTGCCAGAAAGGATTGTTATTAGTGAGAAAAGAATTTTTGTCTAATTCAGAAGTTATTTAAAAGTTAGTTCAAATTACATATTTGAAAAGGTTATTTATGAAACAATGTAGTAAGGAATCATTAAGTAAGAGAGAAAAATGTGGAAAAGTTTAAATAATAAAATATTCTTTAAAACCTGATAGAGAATTGGAGACATTTGGCTAATTAACATTTTCATAAAGCTCTTAGTCTTGATTAAAGTTAGAAGCTTTGTAAATAAATGCATCAGCAATTTGGCAATTCTTTTTTTTTAATACAGTTAAGCATGAAGCAGGATTTAGTGTGGAGCCAAATTTCACATACATGCTTGCATTGCTTCACACTATGTTTACTCTTTTGCCTGGATAATGCTGGCACTGGAGTACTTATTGGTCATGTGCCTAAAGTGGATTTCTTGATTGCACAGAAGGTATAATAATATTGGTGAATTTAAAGATATTAAATTGTGTGTCAGGAATAAAATATTGATTATGTGGGTTTTCTGGGGCCCTAGGTAACACTGTAGGTAGCCTCCAGGTAAAATTAAGTAGGAAAATTTAGGATTGGTTTCTTGTTTGTTTTTACTTCTAGTTTTCACTCATTTGCTTTTTATTCTCCTCTGGCTTTGCTTGTATATGCATTTACATATAATCATGATGTTTTTTAGATCCTAGTGGAAGACTTTTATTTGGTTCTGTGAATACTTATTTTGTTTCCTATGCATTTCTAGCAAGTCATCATTCATTCCTTCTATCTGGAATTCCTAGGCTACCTTTTTCAGGCCTGCAGAAATTGATAGAGCACACCAGCCTTTTTGTTGTTGTTGTTGTTGAGACGGAGTCTCACTCTGTCCCCCAGGCTGGACTGCAGTGGTGTGATCTCAGCTCACTGCAAACTCCATCTCCGGGTTCAAGCAATTCTCCTGCCTCAGCCTCCTGAGAAGCTGGGATTACAGGCGCCCGCCATCAAACCCAGCTAACTTTTGTATTTTTAGTAGAGATGGGGTTTCACCATGTTGGTCAGGCTGGCCTCAAACTCCTCACCTCAAGTGATCCACCCACCTCGGCTTCCCAAAGTGCTGAGATTACAGGTGTGAGCCACTGCACCTGGCCTCTACCAGCCTTTTAACCTTTAACTAACTTTTTGGGTTTTAGGCTTCTTGATACTTTAAACCTGTTAAGTATACTCTCATAAATAGAATTTGAGTCATATTTCTCTCTCTGCCTAATTTCTCCAAAATTTGTAAACCCTTCATAAATATTCTTAATTCATGGCAATGAGTTTGTTTGCATACAATCAAGCAGGGTCACTAGGGCCGCTTGGAGAGAGAGAACCCAGAAACCTGGCATGCTGGCAAAAGGGTAAGAATTTCTTACCAGTCAGTCTCTGGCCTCTTTCTGTGCAAACTGGTTAAATATAAAGTAAAAGTCACTGTTTATTACCTCTGTAAAGTTTTAAACTAATTGGTTTAATAATAAGAAAAACATAAATCAAATATTTTGTCAGAAAAGTGAAAAACATAATGACTTTTATTTAGTTCATGTGACTTGAGTAATCTTTGGGAAATGAAGACAGTTTTAAAGATTACTGGTAAAATACAAATGTCTTCAAAATGTAAACATGTGGTCTAAATTATGTTCAAATATTAGGTTTGCTAAATGCTTTAAGGACATAAGCTGCTTCTTTGGCTTTTGAAAATTGTTTAACTTGCCTGCTTTCCAGCTAGGTAAGGCCTGGGGACACGTGGAGCTGGCAACACCCCCAGCTATGCTGGAAATAGTCAAACCTCATCAGAACATAACTTAGCAGGTTTTATGTTAGAATTTACCATTATAACATGCAATTTAGACTACTAGAAACAGTTTTACATGCAAGGTGTGTAAGAACAGTAGAACGTAGGTTTGTTTGTAAAACATTATAAAAGGTTTTTACTTCTTTAAAATTTCTTAGTCATTATTTTGGCAGAATAAATAATTTATGGTAATCTGGAATTCCAAAATCAAACTTCGGTTTTAAAATTGTCTTTCCTGGCCAGGCACGGTGGCTCATGCCTGTAATCCCAGCACTTTGGGAGGCTGAGACAGGTGGGTCACCTGAAAATCAGCTGAGGTCAGCAGTTCACGACCAGCCTGGCCAACATGGTGAAACCCCGTCTCTACCAAAAATTCAAAAAATTAGCCGGGAGTAGTGGCAGGTGCCTGCAATCCCGGCTACTTGGGAAGCTGAGGCAGGAGAATTGTTTGAACCTGGGAGACGGAGGTTGCAGTAAGCCGAGATCGCGCCATTGCACTCCAGCCTGGGTGACAAGAGCAAAACTCTGTCTTAAAATAAAAAAAAATTGTCTTTCCTAATGCCTGGCTTTGTGGATGGATCAGAGGGCCCCTGAAAACATACAGAAAGGAAGTAAACAGGGTTATTTGACATTTTTAGGTACATGGGATTGCCAAAATGATGTTCAGTCTCCTTAAGGTTATTTTTTTTTGTGAATAATACTAATACATGTTCCAAAATTATATGGGATTTCTAAAATTCTAATGTCTAAGTACATGCTATGTATTATAATTATAGTTATTATGTTAAGTTATTGTAAACCACAGAAATAACCAAATTTCCTTGTCAGTGCTATGCACCTAATTTGGAAAAACAAATTAGGTGTATCCAAGAGGATATAAGTCTAATGTTAATTAAGCATGGACTCATGGAGAACCAGGATGACCTCTTTGTCCTTCCTGAGTCCTTAAAACTTTAATTCTTAAAAGTTCTGCATTCCATGACTCATCATGGAAAAGACAAAATAATACAAATTGAATACATTGGTGTGGTGACTTACAAGTTACTAACATAGTTTATAACCAATGTTTGATCCCATATTCCTGGAAAAAACATTAAAGCTTCAGGTACATTTGGTCACCTGGTTGGACAATTAAACATTTTATAAAGGGATTTCATTCAACTGTTATTTTCAATGCATGTTTTCTGGTTGTATAAAAGCTTTCCTATGCAAGAGGGCTGATGTTATAACAGTAGATTATTATGCTACAGTGTATTTTCACCAGGTAAAGAAAGCGTTTTATGGTTTGGATCTTCTGGAAACATCAAAGAAAAACTGTCCTTGCCATCCACATTACAACAAAACTTCGAGAGCTTGAGCTTTGAGTTCATAATCTCATAACTGAGAAAGGTACCTTCATGCTCTCGAAACTGTACACCCATTGGAACCCTTAAGGTAAAACTAACCAGGGAAATTTCTCCCAAGAAGAAGATGGCATCCTTGATGTGAACAGCTTTTTGCAAGTTCACAGATTAAGACTTCTACTATCATGAAACTCTTATCTTTGAATATTTTCTCTTGCTTATGCCTCTATGAACAACAGAAGAGAAAAGGGAGTCTGTTACGTGCACTTATGGGGTGTACTTTGATTTGTAAAGGAGTTTGCAGCCAGCCTTATATATGGATAAACTTATACTTTGATAAATAAAAGATGAAGGCCCAATGTAGGTAGGAAACTTTAATGGTACGTAGGTTGCCTCATAATCAGTCAAAAACAAAACATTAGTTCACTCCTCTTGACCCACATCACGTGTTAAGGAGAGCATTGCCAGGAGGCTTTTGCTCTTCTAGAAGGGCATCATTTGTTAGGTCCTTTTTCCATGTTTTGAAGTGAAAGAAGTAATGATTCCCTCATGATAGGCTCTATAGCAAATTCTACTGTAAAGTCTACAGTTACACAACAGACTTTAAATTCTCGTGTGAAAGTTATGTTAGGATTGGCTGAACAAAGAAATATCTGTGCAGCTGCTGGCACTTGTGGCCTATGGAGAAATATATCAAATGAAGATCATAGAAATTCGATTGTAGCAGAGTAATGAAGAAATTGCTTAGTTAAGTCATTTTTTGATCTATTTGATTTTAGGTTTGGTTTGTGAAGAACTTGGGTAAGGAACATACTACAAACTCTTGGTATTATCCTCCCAATAGTCATAATAATAGTCTCCCTGGTACACTGTATTATCTCAAAAGTTTTAAATGCTTGCACGCAGCTATCTCTAGAATGTCATATGGTCTCTCTTCAACTGGAATGACAGGAGCTGAAAGAAATGTGCAACCATGAGGACACTGTAACCTATGAATGATGTGCTGAGATGGGAAACCAAAAATGATGGTAACAGAGTGGCACTAAGGCCGTAAGTTTTGGTCACAATCTCACCTAAGTGAGAACCTGACCAAAAGGGGGAGTTTTTTAAACAAAATTATGGGAGGCCATTATTTTGGACTGAGCTCATGCACTAGGCCCCAACAGACCAAACCAAACTAAAATGGAGCCTTTCATGCTAAGACTTTAAGGAAACACATAGATCCTAGAACACATCACGAACCAGGTTTTGTTTTTCTCCTGCAAATCTCTATAATAAATATTCCTGACAGCATAAGTATCCACCCCCTGAAGTTCCCATTCAATCTTTTAACCAAGTTCATTTTTTTTTTTTTTTTTTGCCTAGAGACCATCAAGCTTCAGACCATCACGCAGCAAGGGCTCTAGCCAGTTCCAGGTGAGGACACCACCCCAGGCCATCAAGGAGCTTCCCTGCCTCCACTAGACAGAGCAGAGCAAGAGTTCCGTGATCCCCAATAGGTAGGGGCTACGCCTCAAGCCAGCATGAAGCAGTTACAGAAAAAAAGACCATCAGTTCCTCTGCCTCCCATGAGGATCACATCTTTCAGCGGGGAGATGAGGCAGAAAAATAAGGTCTGGAGGCAGGGAACTCAAGGCCGATTCACACTTCAGCTATGACAGGAAATATCCTCTCCATAGGGTGTAGGCCAAGTAAATGACTTTGTAACTTTACTCCTCATTTTCACAGGGTGCACCCCAAGTAAGCAATGGAATCCTCTAGAGGGTATTTCCCCAAAATTCTGTAACGGGGCCCTTGAGCCCCTATGCTCGGGCACACTCCCACACTGTGGAGTGTACTTTCATTTTCAATAAATCCCTCATTTCTTCCTTGCTTTGTTTGTGCATTTTGTCCAATTCTTTGTTCAAGACGCCAAGAACCTGGACACCCTCCACCGGTGACAATGGCAGAAGGTGAAGGGGAAGCAAGTACATCTTACCATGGTGGACCAGGAGAGAGAAAAGAGAGTGAGGGGAGAAGTGCCACACACGTTCAAACAACCAGATCTCCTGAGAACTCACCCACTATTATGAAAACAGCAAGGGGGAAGACCGCCCCCATGGTTCAGTGACCTCCCTCCAGACCTGTCCTCCAATACATGAGGATTACAATTCGAGATGAGATTTGGGTGGGAACACAGAGCCAAACTATATCATACAGTAATCTCAACAAAAGCTTCCAAAAGCTTTTGAACATCAGAGATGTAGGATATAGGATTCTCTCTCTGTCTTGGTAAGTTTAATAAAAGTAGATTGGCTGTAAGATTTTTTTTATTATTAAACTTTAAGTTTTAGGGTACAGGTGCACAATGTGCAGATTACTTACATATGTGTACATGTGCCATGCTGGTGTGCTGCACCCATTAACTCGTCATTTAGCATTAGGTATATCTCCTAATGCTATCCCTCCCCCTCCCCCCACCCCACAACAGTCCCCAGAGTGTGATGTTCCCCTTCCTGTGTCCATGTGTTCTCATTGTTCAATTCCCATCTATGAGTGAGAACATGCGGTGTTTGGTTTTTTGTCCTTGCGATAGTTTACTGAGAATGATGATTTCCAATTTCATCCATGTCCCTACAAAGGACATGAACTCATCATTTTTTATGGCTGCATAGTATTCCATGGTGTATATGTGCCACATTTTTTTAATCCAGTCTATCATTGTTGGACATTTGGGTTGGTTCCAAGTCTTTGCTATAACTATAAGATATTGTTAATGAAAGTAATTGACTTTAAGATTCACTGTAAGCTTACAACTGTGCAGAAAGACAACCTTTTGAATAAAGTTCAGTTATAGATTAAAAATTTAAAAACAACTTATTCTGCACAACAATGCAAGTGCCTAAATTTTGACCTGCAAAATAATAAAGAACAGCAGGAAGCTCTACTTGAGGCCAGCTTTAGTTTAATGGAGGACAGTGACCCTAAAACAAACAGCAAAACAAATGGGGTGAAAAGCAAAGGTTATTCTGGAACAAAATAACCTAGGATATTGAGGCATAGGCAATTCTCTCCCTCTCTCCCACCCTCCTTCCCAGTCATCCCACTAGAAAAGGAACCTTAAAAAATGGAAGAGAGGGGCCTGGCACAGTGGCTCACACCTATAATACTAGCACTTTGGGGAGGCCGAGGCAGGTGGATTCCCTGAGGTCAGGAGTTCAAGACCAGCCTGGTCAACAGGGCGAAACCCTGTCTCTACTAAAAATACAAAAAAATAATCTGGATGTGGTGGTGTACGCCTGTAATCCCAGCTATTCCAGAGGCTGAAGCAGGAGATTCACTTGAACCCAGGAGGTGGAGGTTGCAGTGAGCCGAGATCGCGCTACTGTACTCCAGCATGGGCGACAAAGCGAGGCTCCCTCTGAAAAAAAAAAAAAAAAAAAAGGAAGAGAGACTGAGGTACTACTATTACAGGAATTAGGGCTCTTAAGTCAACCCATTTAGATTTAGAAGGTATAGAAAAGGATGACGTGCTTATTGTTTCTTTTTAAACTTAAATTCACTGACAGTCTTACCACAAGAAATGTAACTACTTCGTAATAATATCATTTGATGCTTTGATGAACAAATAAACAACATATCTTACTCTTGTAAGATACTTACAATATGTAAACACTTTTTATTTTTGCATTTATTGAATATAAACTCTCATATGTTGCTATTTTCACCTGTTACTACACACTAAGGAATTCTCAATATTCCTATGGTTATCCTTTTATTTTGAAAGGGCACATAATATTCTATAATGCTTACATGCTATAATTTATTAAAACCATTACCTAATGACAGACATTCATATTTGTTTTCTTTTGGGGGGTAGGGGAGAGAGAGTAGTGTAGAGCTAGTGTATGTAAGCTTTTGCTTCTATTTAATTATTTGCCTTAAGTTTATTTTACTTTGAAGTTGAACTGACTGGGGTTGCAGATGGTTAGCTTACTTCCATTCCCCACATTCAGTTGATTATAAAGGAACAGCTGACTTTTTAAAATGAAAACAAAACTTTGAGTCTCAATTTGAACAATAACAAAATTCTCTTCAATCAAAAGTTAAACAAAAAAGTGGAGAATTTGAGAGAAGGGCTGCACCAAATTTTTTTTTTTGTATTTTTAAGCAAACCTTTAATATTTTAAGATTGTATTTTAATTTTAGTATTGTATTTTTAAGCAAACTTTTGGAATATTTTTAGATTTCATAAAAAACTTATGAAGATAGTACAGAGTTCCCATATAGTCCATACCCAGTTTTCCCTATTGTTAACGTATTATGTTAGTATGGCATACTAACTAATGAACCAATAATAATATATTAGTATTCACTAAAGTCTATACTTCATATTCAGATTTCCTTCCTTATAGTGTATTTGTTTTAACCATTGTGACAGTTTTCTTTGTACAATAGGTATTTGTATATGAAATATTGATTTCTTTTTTTACTTTTTTTTTTTTTTTTAGACAGAGTCTTGCTCTGTTGCCCAGGCTGGAGTGCAGTGGTGCAGTCTCGGCTCACTGCAACCTTTGCCTCCTGGGTTTAAGCTATTCTCCTGCCTCAGCCTCCCAAGTAGCTGGGACTACAGATACCTCCCACCACAGCAGGATAATTTTTGTATTTTTAGTAGAGATGGGGTTTCACCATGTTGGCCAGGCTGGTCTCAAAGTCCTGACCTCAAGTGATCCACCCACCTCAGCCTCCCAAAGTGCTGGGATTACAGGTGTGAGCCACCAAGCCTGGCTGAAATATTGGTTTCTAAAAATCAATTTATACTGGTACAAATGGACTCTGTGAATTAGCCTAGAAGACTTAAGGGGAAAAGAGCTTATAGAAAATCCTTTCTAACTCACCACACAGATATGTCTAGGCAGCGGTCTTGCAGATAGAAAAGAGGAAAGCCAACATCTTCTTTTTCCAATTCTTTGCTCTCACCCTTCTTCCACTGGTCCCCAAGGCAGGGAATTGCAATGGATAGGCATTCTGTGTTAGGACACAGTGAGAAACAATCTAGTTTTGGTGGTATAGCAAAATCAATACCTATTTCTTAAATGAGTGAGTGAATGAATAATGAATGAATGAAAAATGAATGAATGAAAGCATTTCCTAGGTGGTGAATCCTTGAATAGGGTATATCCTGCATGAGTCAAGGTTAGGAACTATATATATAGTTTACCCTCATCTTTACCTTAACAAGATTATTCAGGGTAAACTTCTGGAAGAAATACATTTTGTGCAATTTTGAGTTTTGACTAGGAATAGAGAGACTAACTTAAATGATACAAAAGAGGAAATGATTCGACATGAACAACATGAAAAAAGTCATAGTGAAGGAAATAGAGAAAGGAAAAGAGGCCTGAACATTCCTTTGATTTGATTAAATTAAGCGCCGCTTTTAATTTAATCAAATGGAAATGGAAGGAGATTGATTACCTATTGTCTGGGTAGGTTATTTGGGTGAGGTGCTAAAAGCAATAAAGACTCATCTAAATTCAGTGGGAGGAGATGATGCAGTCCTTGTTGAATCTTTTTTTTATTTGGCTGCAGCTTTTTGTGCTGATCAGGATGTAGAGAGTGACCAAAGTCATGAAGTAAGGAACAGAGGAGGCTTCATTAATCCACAGCCAGGACAAATGATTGACCATAGTTTCAATGTGGAAGGAAACATTTGTGAAGCTATTCCAGGGAAAGAGGCAGCCTCCTCATTTGAAAGCCATTTTGAATAACAAACAAATAATAACGTAATTATTTCTTTCTCTTCCTGACTTCTAAGATTCTCCTTTTTATTTTCTTTTTCTTTCTTTTCATTATTTGTCAGAATTAGGTACTAATTCTTGCTGAATAATTACGAGGCCTATGAAATTTTAAATGTGAATATTGGTAAGTTTCATTTATTTCATCCGGGGGTCAGTAACACAGAAAGTTCAAATTTACACTTCTTTAACTTTAAATTGCAGTAATTTATTGGAGTACACAAAGGCAGACAATTCTTTTTGGTTTCATTTTGCTTAAATTAACAGTGAGGTTTACATACTCACAAAACATAATACAGTTTTGTATTATGTCAACAGGAATCAATCAAGAGGAAGTCTGAGAAGGAGTTTCAGAATTTAGGATTTTTAGGGGAAAACCTTGAAAATTTGAAACTTTCTATGAAAAATAAAGCTAAGAATTGAGAGCCTAACAATAATATGAATACAAAATATTTTAGAAATTAGAATCTTATCCCATTAATAGTTACTTTCCAAATATAAATCATACTGGGTAACTTTAACTCCAAAAAGTAAATAGGTTCAATAGATGTAAAATAACAAAGGTTAAAATAGTGCAGGACCAGGCTATAATTGTAAAGTCATTGTAACAACTATGGAGGTAGCTTTGATTAAAGAGATTAATAGTCAATACTTAGAAAAAAGTCTAGGTGACCTGACACTGAGTTTCTAATTTAGATTACCAGTTACCCTTGGGGGACTTTTAACTGTGTACCAGTTTTTTAACTTTGGCAATTTTGATAATGAACATGGATTATTTAGAAGAAAACTAAAACCAATAAAATGATAAACACTGAGCTGTTTGCTTCCTAATATGTCTTTAAATTAAGGTGGCTTATCTGAGCTATATAAATCTTGAATGACCCTATTTAGGAAATTGGTTTGAGACCATAACATAGTCCAAGATTTTTTATTAGAGATTCAAGTGTTCTTTACACTAAAGGAAAATTAAGTGAAAATTTAAACGGAAGAATGGCATTATCCCCCTTTGAGCAATATAATTCTAAGTTGTTTATAACGCTCTTTCTCACTAAGCACTCATCCTGTAGGCTGCCTGCCTCTCTCACACACAAATACAACTCTGAAGTTGTTAGTGGGGATCACCAACAGAGGGGAGAGTTTGATCCTACAGCACATAGCAACACTTCCTAGGAATTCTCTATTAATGTCTCTCTCTTTCTCCATGATTCCATTTTCTATGGAAGTTATTGTGTATCTTTCTTCTCTCTTCCAGAAAAATCCTTTCAGCTGTGCCAGTAAAATTCCTGCCACTCTCTTTCTCTACTTTCATATACAAAGCTTCAAATGTGCTTGCATACCACAATTAGCTAGACAAAACCAAAACAAAATATCACCAAATCAAACCTATAGCAACTTATTCATCCCTCTAAACATATCATTAAGGAGGCTCAATTTATCCCATCAAATAATATCTAAAAAATAAACTAGCTGAAAGTAACTTTTTTAAATGTAAGAGGCAAGGTGAAGCATTCCATTTCCTGATCCTAGTCCCATGCTGTAACTGCTATTTCTTTCCTCATGATATTCATTTCACCCTCATGGTTTACCCTTCATGGGTGTACACAAGGTCACATACCAGTCTATCTGCGACATTTTTTTAATATGGGAAAATATTAAGCCACCAGCTGAGTCATCTATCCACGAAGCATTTTTAACAGGTGCTGTGGAAAAATGACCTAAATTTATAGGTCAGAATTTCAAGAGCTAGTTTAAGTGAGTCAGTGTGTGCACATGCCAGCTTTTTTCTTGTTATTATTATTTTAAATGTTTATTCAGCTGATGGTAAGAAGATACTTCAGTAACAGCTGTTAATGGAATCAGAGCCTGCTTTGGAGAAAGCTGTGGTATATAGGGTTTTTGGAAATGAGTGAAAAGGAAGTCATCTAGTTTCATGGTGGGGCCAGTTGATCAGATACCCAAGGAACCATTACAAATATTGCGTACAGTCTATAAGCCCATGAGTGAGTGTGTGTGTGTGTGTGTGTGTGTGTGTGTGTGCATGTGTAGGGGATTCAGATGCTTCACTATCTTCCTCTCTGCCATTACTGCAGAGCATTTGCATTCTTAGGTGATGAACAATGGAGGTATAGTAAAGCGACATCAAATCATATCAAATGCAAAACAGAGTTCAACTGTGATTAATGAGTATGTTAAGATGTGAAGTTGTTTGTCTTTTTAACTTCTCTGAAGACAAATGAATTGATGAAATAATATATTGTACTTAAAAGTTATTATAGTTGCATTATTGTTCACAACAGAAAACTATGACTTTTAGTTAACATCGTTATACCTGGAAAAATTGTTCTAGTCCTGATGGTTTAAGATTTGTGTCTATAATGAAACCCAACTCCTGCTAGACTGTAGGCACAATGAGGACAATAACTGAGTTGCCACGTTTACCACAGTGTAGTGCCTGGGATGCAACAGGCACCACAATAAATGTTTGCTGAATAAGTAGCAATTTGGGGCTACATTGTAGATCTGAACTTTCCTGATCTGAGGAACCTTATAATGGCATAATGATGATGATGATCATAAATAATAGCTATGATTTACTAAGTTCTTCTTTGTGCCTGGGACTGGAATTGTAAGTTTTACACATATTATTTCACATTTCATATTATCCTAGGGAATATTATTACCAACATTTTACAGATGACCAAACTGAGTTATACTGTTCCCGCTAAACCCCACCCAGAGCAGTCTGACATTAAAACCTCATCTTTTTACTGCACTTCTTTAGGCAAACACATTCTATATATACGCTGTGAACATAGAACTAAGTTAAGGAGAGAGATTGAATGTAATATACACTCTTAGATGTTAAGGAAGTAGTTGAAGGCAAATTAAAATACTGGATATATTGCAAGGCCCATTTGCCAAATGATTGGTACGGAAAACCAGTGTTACAATTTCAAATAAGAAGAGATTGCTGTGTCCCAAGGAGCTCACAAAATGCTTCATGAGGGAAAGAAAGTTGTACTGGACATTGAAACATGAATAGAATTTGAATAGGAAGATGAGGGGAAGTATGTGAACCAAGCTGAGAAGCAGGAATACACAATGGATGTTTAGAGAACAACAGGGAGACTAATGCAGCTGAGGCTGGCTTAGGGAACAGCTCTCATTTAGGAAAGTGTTCAAAAATACGTTATTGGGACACAGTGGTGGGTAGCTCACATATCCAGATAAGAAATTTGGAATGTGTCCCATGACAACCAAAAATTTTTGAGATAGTATTTTATTGAAAGCAATTGTTTTGTTTTCCATTTAAAAATATTTTATCTCTGTTAACTTTTTGGTTATCTTCATCCAAGTCTTATTTCCTTGAATATGTAATATAAATTGGGATTATTTTCTATAAACAGTTTGAAATGGAATACATCAAACTTAAAATTGAGTCTATATCCCAGCAGCAGAAGTGTTTCTTGTTGCAGCAAGGTGTGCAGGCCAGATGCCGGTGCTGGAGGCACACAAGTACACAAATAAACTAGGCTCGTGGCTTGTAGTTGTGTGTGCCTGTGAATGCTCTCCAGTAGTGGCTTCCAAGATTGCATTCTCAGAATCCCTGGGACCCTGAGTCATTTCTCAAGGTCTGCTGCAGGGAAGAGGTGGAGCTGGTCAGGGAGCTCAGAGCCTCTGTCCTTCTTCAACCACTGCAACTCCTCAACATTCACTAAATTGGGGTTACACATACATTTTTATTTAAAGAATAAATTCTGCTAATGAAATTCACTTGAAAATGTCTGCCCCTTGACAAACATGGACACTCATTGCATGGTCTGGAGCAGGAATATCATGTTTTGGATCAGTGAGCATACACTCTTTACAGATGAAAATACCATGTTTGTGCTTAATGCTTTCAGTTGTCCTTTGCCTTCCTTATAACTTTATGCATTTTTTACATGTTGCATTTTAAAAATATTACATTTTCCTCTGTGATTTGTTTCATAATCTTTCTGTTCCAATTTATCATTTTTTCCAAAGGAACTTAACAATCATTTTTAAGCTTCTCAATCCTCATCCTCACTTGTCAATACGTACATCTCCAAAATTGTGTTTTATAATGATGATGAATGGTTTCGGCACTTTCATACAGATTGGACCCTTATAAGGAAAGTCCAGAGCAGTGGATTTTCCTTGGGCCACTTTATCAGAATTACTAAATCAGCCCCTCTGGGGGTGGGACCCAGGAATCTGTATTTCAAGCAAGTTTTCTGTGGTTGAAAGACATGGGTGTGGAGGCACAGGTACACATTAAGAGGACCCTACACAGTCTAGGCATGAAGTGATAGAGTCTGAATAAAAGTGATGATCATGATATAAAAATGGACAGGTATAATCTGTTTCAAGGCAAGAGTTTGACCGTATTTGTTTTAAGCATTTGTTTCTATTGAGTTTGAGTTTAGGGGGTTGGTAAAAAGCTATGCCACTAATAAAAATATCGACTTGAGGAAGGCTTTTTTCCCTTTGGGGAAAACAATTAATTTATTTGTAACATGTCAAAATTGACATACTGCCAAGATTTCCAATAATAATTATCTATAAAGTAGATGGATACATGTAATTTGGCCCAGGTGAGAGAAGGCTGTGAGCAAAAGATGCTTAGGGGTTAAAGCATGGGCCGTGGGAGTGACGATATATCCATCGTTGTCACTTGCAGGCTACAGCTTCTTGAGTGACCTTGAGCAGATAACTTAATTTCTCTAAGCCTTAGTTTTGTTGCAGGCTTGGAAATGGGAGGTGGATGCAAGGATTGTCCATGGAGAGAGGATTGTGAAGCTCTCAGATTGGATTACTTCTTCTGTGGGGAGTTGATAAGAATGAAAAGCAGAGGATAATGGGCTGAGTCCTGAGGAGCTACTACATTCAGAGGATGCTAGGAAGAAGGGGAAGCAGCATGGGAGTTGGAGGAAGTGCAGGTAGAAAAACAAATCTAGCTCTCTAGGTTCCTCATATCTCTCAGTCCATCAGCTGTGGTTGGACAGTGATTCCCATTCAGTTTTTGTTAGCAGCAGGACTCTTTCTTTAAGTACATTCCATGGAAAAATTCTGGAGATGCCCTGGCTGAAGTAAGAATGAGGGCCTTCCAAGGTGAACCTCCAGACATCTCCCTGGGCTTGAACCCCAGGTTGTAGGATATTTGTAGCTGGGAGGCCAATACTCCCTCCGTCTATGAAGTTGCAAACTGAACCTAGTATACCTAAAAGTCCAGAAGAAACCTTACCTTAGTTATGTGAAGATATCAGCCGAGTACTGACCAGGGGGCTTGAAGAAGGCAGGTTTTGAAGTCACATGTTTGTCTCTGCATGAAAGTGTTACTGTCACTGATATCTACTTTACTGTAACCTTCCAGCAGTCAAGAAGTGAATTCTACTTAAGTACTTTACTATCTTTCTCATTCTAAACTATTGTGGATGTTTGTGTTATTTAATGTAAAGTAGTTATTATTCTTAGTTCACTAGACAGTTGATAATAAAAGCTTGGAAAAGAAATACAAGGAGAGCAGGTGATTACAGAGAGGAATGCAGGAAGTTCATGATAATTTATGTTTTATGACCCATTATCTCTTTTCCCCCTTATCTATTGCCTTGCAGATGAATTCTGAATTTGTCTAGTGTATATTTTAAGTATCTGTCAACATGATTTCTATAACTATTGTAGCATTAACCTTGATTATTCCTTTGCCTCAGTACAGATTCTAGTGTTCCAAGTTCTACTTGATAAACACTGTCCTCTGTCAAGAAAGATAACAATGCAACCAATTAATTTCCCTTTTAAGACTGATTCTGGCTTTTATAGTTTGGTTTTTGGGGGACTGAAATTAGACCACAAATTACTTTAAAGAAGAATAAAAAATTCTGCCAGGCAATAGCAACTTCCTGTAATTTTTTTGAGATTTAGGGATCATGTTGCAGAGCTAATACAGAAGTTCAAAGCTTTTCCTGGAAAAGTGGATCCGTCTATAACTTGTGGTACTTGCAGTGTAATTTTCCTAAATTATCAAGTTGTGGTTCTCAAATTTTTGTGTGAATAGCAACCACTCACACTACTAACTAAAATGCAAATTCCCAGATTCACCCTCTGATATATTGAGTTCAGTAGGTATGGGATAGGGACAAAGGCTCTGCTTCTTAAAGAACTACTCCAAGTGACTCTGATACAGGTTGTCCATGGGTCACACTTTGAGAAATTCTGGTGTGTAAAGTAGGTTCACATAAAGGAAATCTTTTGAGGGAAGCACTTTGATAGAGATCACTGGAGTGGAGAAATCATGGAGAATTTCCACTTCACCCAGCACCCTGTGTTTACATAGGTACAGAGCTGCATGATGCCTGGTAATGAGCTTGTGTGAGTAAGGTAATTTTACTTAAACCTGGGGATGAGGAAGTAAATAATCAGGGATATCATTGTCCTACCATAGTTATTCAAGCAATCCTATCATTGATGTTTTGGTCATTCCATAGGCTCCTCAGATGGTATCCTAATTAAGTTTCAGAAGACACACTTGCTTGTGCTTGAGTTCTGTAAGCCTTTTAAAAAATGAATAATAAGCACTGCAAATCCACCTGTTTAGAAATTACCTTGATAACCATGTTTCATACTTTAATTATAGACGTTTATTTTCATTATCTGTTCTTTCCTCAACATATTATCACATATTTTGACTCTCCCTTCTAACGATTCTGAAAAAAAAAAAACCATAATCAAGTTACTTAAATTTGCAGCAGTTTTCTGAATTGCAAAAGAGTTGCTCTTGTAATACACACACAAATATAAATTTGTTCATGAAAATGTTTCTTTTAAAGGGAATTGTGTAAAGAGAATATTCTTATCCCACTGGTGCCAGCAATAACTAGGTAAGTGGGAAAGTTTACCTTCTTCTCTGTTGATCTTTGCTAGTAGCTCTAACTACTACTTGTTAAGACATGCAGTGAAGTATTTCTGGAAGTGCACAGGGGGTCTGGCTTCAGCATTTCCCAACTATAGGAACTTAGTAATTTGTTTACTTAGTAAATTGTTTACTACTTTCTACTCTCTGTTTCCTGTTATATATATATTCAGTACATTTTATTTTATATCCACTATGTGTGCCATCTGAGTGTGCTGAGATCACATTGATAGCACTTTGAAAGGGTGGTGATGGTGGTGAAGATGGAGAGAAGTAGATAGAGGCATTGTGTCATCTAAGCTTCAAATGAGACTAATGCATGTAAATATTATTTCAAGATATAAGGTGCAATACAAATGTAAGTTATTAATATTTTGTTTCTCATTCCCTATCCCTGTCTTCCCATGTAATTCAAGTGTCCTGAGGTATTTATTTGAAGGGCCTCGTAGATATGTATCTACATTGACCACTTCATTGAACACTGTATATATAAAGATTAGAAATAACCTAAATAACTATCTAGAGGGAACTGATGAAATAAATTATGGTACTTTTATATACAGGAATACCTAATGGTAACAATGACAATAAGTAACCTCACTGAGCACTTACTGGATCCCAGAAGTGACGCCAAACTTTGTTTACACATTAAGTTGCTTAAGTATTATAACACCCCTATGAGGAGAAATAATTATCATTCATGTTTCACAGACAAGAGAACTGAAGAACAGAGAGTGTAAGTAATTTGCCCAACATTTCAAAGCTAATAAGTGATGAAACTAAAATTTGAACCCAGGCAGTTTGGTCCTTAGTCTCTGCACTTAATGCTAGTCTTTTTCACAGTTAGAATGAGTAAAGCAATTCTGTATGTAGGGAAAGGAACACTCTCCAAGATATATTGTAAAGTGAAGAATAGCTACCATTTCCTAAGGGAAAGAAGGAAGAAAGGAAGGAAGGAAAGAATAGAAGAAAAAGAAAAGGAAATATTACGAGAAAATGTGCATGCATGTGCACAGAATATCTCTAGAAGGGTACACAAGGAAATGATAACAGTGGTTGCTTTCTGGGAGGGTTTCTGGATAGCTGGAGAACAGGAAGAAAGAGTTAGCATTCACTACAAGCCTCCCTGTGTCTTTTGATTTTTGAACCCTGGGCATGTATTATCATCATTTAAAAAGTAAATAGATTTTTAAAAAGTAAATACCTCATAGTAAATCTTTGTAAAGCAAATAGTAACCTTGTAACATATATCTTATTTCCCAGGATATACTCTGCAATCAGGGATTCACATTTCGGGTGCCTAGAGGACCTCAGCTTCAGGATAATGACTTCAAGTGATTTCCTTATATGTTGCTCTGTGACCTGTATCAGCATGCAGCTAAGGAAGTAAGCAACACTCAAAGGAATTGGCCTCAGTCAGCCTTCTCATGGCTGTGTTACAATACAGGCCTTTCCCCTGGCAGCCCAATTCAGGCTAGCCCAGAAGGGCCTCTATCTGGAGCCTTTCAGCTCAGGCCAGCACATAAAGGTTTAAAGCCTGGTAGACTGAAGAGTAACAGGCACATGAAATATGTCTAATATGTATTTTTTGAATGATAAACCAAAAAGAGCAAAAAAGGACAAAAGAAAAAATGTAACTGTGCAAATTTATGTGCTCCATATTTATACATGGTGAGATAGATTTTTTACCTGTGTTTAATAAACTGGCTCTAAGTTCACTATGAAACAAGTTCTCAGAATGGCTCATTAAGCAAGAGCCATTAGCTTCAAAGTCATCAATGATACAAAAAGTTCTGTTTAATGTATCTTTTACCCCATGTGTGGGTAGGTGGAGGTGGGCACAGGAACAGGATATTAGCTTTTTCATCATAACTCGTACCATTTATCCAGTACATAAAAATATTTGAAAATGATAAAGGCAAAACATCATGTTCTACTAATAGAATTTTAACTTTAAATAGAGACTTCTAGGAGCTGAAGTTAAAATAGGAAACTTTGGGGATTTAAATTTCAGAATCAATTTGGCTACCTGGAAAGAAAAGGCACTAAGGTTTTTAACGCATCAGAGGATGGTAAACACAGGATATGTCCAGTCTGGATTCAAGCATTTAAAGGTGTGAGAGCCCAAGTTAAATTCCTCATCCTGATGAGATGGCAACTTAAATCAGAAGGACATTTACTTTTAAACACCGAAAGAATGTATATAAATTGTCTTATTGTTCCCAATTTTTCTCTTTCCTCCCTAAAAGAAGATTGGAATCCTGTGACTTGCCATGTGACTTGCAGTAGCACCTTCTCTATGGGAGGAATATACTTCCAATTCCACTTATATCAGGTTTGACTACATGACTTGTTTTAGTCAGTGACATGTGACTAGAAGAAACACACAGGATGTCTGAGCAGAAGTTTTAAGTGCTATTACATAGTTCTGCCATAGTTCTCTTTTATGTTTGCCCCTAGAGTGACACATACCAAAGAAAATCTGCTTCTTCAGCCTGGATTCTGGAATAAAGGACACATCTGGAGCAGACTCTGAGACGATCCTTAGTTGATTTTTAACATAAGCAAGAAATAAATCTTTGTTGTTGTAAGCACTAAGGCTTATAACAAAGTTTGTTACCGCAGTTTAACCTAATGAAAGCTGACTAATAAAAAATGATAACTTGAATAGCCATGCTTGCTACAGGAAAATACGAAATGAGAAAAAAGATGGGAGGAAAACATAAATTCTTGTGTCAGCAGCCCCACTCCCTCAGGCTGAGTGAACCACGAGCCTGGCAGTGGGCTCAGCCTCTGGTGCAGCATGCCCAAGTCAGTGGTAGGTGCCTGGCTGACATGAGCAGCTCAGCTCTAGGTTGGGCCGCTCTCTGCCCTAGGCCTCTGGGGTTGCATACATAAAGACATAGCGCTCAGAATATGTGTTTGACTATCCATGTGACATAGTCATCAAAGCTGCTGTGAGAAAATATTTGAATCTCATGACCATTGTGTAGGGGAAGTAAATGCATAAAAGGAGAATATTAATGTTCTTGGAAGGCTTCACAGGCAGCCAAGTGGGGATTGCTCACTCTTGTCAAAGTGATGAAACCTCAGATTTTAGAAACCAGTAGGATTTTGACATACATCAAAGAACATTTTGTGAAGGGCTGGATAGTAAATAGTTTAGGCTTTGCAAGCCATACCATCTCTATTGCAATGATTTGACTCTACCATTGTACTGTGAAAGCAGTCATAAACTACATGTGATGAATCATTGTGGCTGTGTTCCAATGAAACTTTTTTTTCTTTTTTTTTTTTTTTTACAAAAACAGGTGACTGGCCAGATTTGGCTTGCAGACCATGTGTTGCTGATTCTTGATCTAGTGAAAAAGAAAATGGAACTTTGTTGCACCAACAACATCATAGTCAGCAATTTGGTGTCAGTTAATGGGAAGTTGTACACACCTCATTTAGAGAACCTTGAAATAACCATGCTCACTCAAGGAGCCATTATTACCATAAGTGGC
The DNA here is from genome assembly GCF_028885625.2 of Pongo pygmaeus. Taxonomy (NCBI): domain Eukaryota; kingdom Metazoa; phylum Chordata; class Mammalia; order Primates; family Hominidae; genus Pongo; species Pongo pygmaeus. The sequence continues at coordinate 103,053,328 of NC_072380.2, forward strand.
ATTACCCTGGGGAACTATTTGGAAAGTTTAACAGCAAACATTATATCATCAAATCCATGAAGCGTTCAGATATCTTAGCATGGGTGATCCACAAACCTAATGCAGTCTGAGGACCCCCTCTAGAAGCAACAACCAATGAGAGTACATGAAACATGCAGAGGCAACCATGAATATAGATTCTGAGAGCACAGAAAATACAAAAGTTGAGAAGTGAGTGTCTATAGAAATTCATTATTCTGCCTTGTATCATTGTGGAATGTGCTCACTTAGTCCACACTTGGTTTGTCAGAAAGAACATTAGCTCTTAGTACATGTCAGGAGAGTAATTGTGAGTTGATTTAGGAAGGGAACACTGGAACATGTTCCAGTGTATCTTGGCTTTTTAAAAATTTTACTAGAGTAGAAATATTTTTATGTCCCAAGAAAGGCTTTTTGCTTATTAGACAAGAAATGAGCTTAAATATTTGATATTCTTTCCCCCAAAGTCCAAAACATTTAAACATAAGTTTCTTGGGATTTTTGGTATTTAAGTTTGTTGCAATCATGGATTGAACATTCTCCTTGGCTTTTTTGCAAATCGTGCTACTCTCAGAGGGTCAGAGTAGTGTTCTACAGCCTTGCTCTGTCACCGAGGCTGGAGTGCAGTTGTGTGATCATAGCTTATAGTAACCTTGAATTCCTGGCCTCAAGCAGTCATCGCACCTGGGTCTACCAAAGTACTATGATTACGTGGTGAGCCACAGTGCTTGGCAGAGTTCTTAAACTAGGGAGCTTCTAGTTTTTGAAAACTGCAGACTGATGGGCTTTAGAAATTCTATTAATTCTGGTGTTTGGCTCCTTAAAGTATACTTTAACCAATACTGGAGGATTGTGGTACGGTGGTCATCAAAGCATGTGGCAACAAACACAAGGACACTGATACCTTGGAACTGAATACAGGGCACTGGTGGAGTCTCCTTACTGTGCTAGTGCTGCAGCTCTGGGGCAAAAAGCTTACCTGTCAAGGCTGATGTTCAGGTTCTAAAAACACCACAACAACAATGCATAGTGCATATACCCCTGGTTTATTGATTGGATTTTATTATTTCCTACTGACCAGAGAATTTAAATTTAAGAGTACTGTTTTTAATTATGTGTGTATAACAAGTAACACAACCCATACCTATTTCATTTTAGTTTCTGAATACAAAATAGGGCATATTTTTCCCAATGTATGTTGCAATCAAACCAAAGATTTTTGTTGTTTCAGAGGAAATGCAAGTACCTCATGAGAAAAAAGTTATTTGCTAATGTTATACTTTGTCCAAGTTTTTATTTCATATGAAAAATAATTTTACCAAAAGCATAGAAATAAAACCTGGATCTTGCTGTCTTTCTTATGTTCTTAATTTCTAATGTTACCTCTTTGTTAGTATGACCCTTGAGTAGAGCAAGAATAATGACTTTGTGTAACGGATATAATAGTATAAATTTGAAGATACCCAGAAAAGATATGACCTGGGAGTCATGTAATTCAGATAAAATTACATTCAAACTAACAATAGGTTCTATATAAATAAGAAATCTGTATATAACACAATAAACTGAAGTCTAATTTGTAGTTAATTAGTGATACTTTGGGCGATTCATATAGAAGTTATATGTCTTGTATAGAAATGTAGAATCCACTATGATACTTACACGTGGAGGCATAGCAAAACCATTAGGAGACTTCAAATCAAATAAGTATTAGTCTGCTTGCAGTTTTGCTAGTCACTGTCTGTGTGACTTTTCTCAGGTCAACTGAACTTTCTGAGCTTCATCCTCCTCCTTTGTAAAGTAGGAAGAAAAATATCCATTTCATAAAGTTATTATAAAAATTAAATGAGGCAATGTTTATAAAATATTAATATCACAGTGCTGAGAAAATTCAATTCCTTTACAAAATTTGACAACATTCATGAACCCTGAAGAGGAATATGTTTTTTGTTTCCCTATGAGGAAAACTTATTTTTTTTTTAACTTTTATTTTGAGTTCAGGGATACATGTGCAGGTCTGTTATATAGGTAAAGTCGTGTCACAGGAGTTTGTTGTGGTGGATTATTTTGTCACCCAGATATAAGCTTAGGACCTGTTAATTATCTTTGCTGAACCTCTCCCTCCTACCACCTTCCACCCTCTGGTAGGTCCCAGTGCCTGTTATTTCCTTCTTTGTGTTCATGAGTTCTCATCATTTAGCTCCCACTTATAAGGGGGAACATGAGGTATTTGGTTTTCTGTTCGTGTGTTAGTTGGTTAAGAACAATGGCCTCCAGATCCATCAATGTTTCTGCAAGGGATATGATCTTGTTCTTTTTTATGGCTGCATAGTATTCCATGGTGTGTATGTACTGCATTTTCTTTATCCAGTCTACCATTGATGGGCATTCAGGTTGATTTCATGTATTTGCTATGTGAATAGTGCTGCAATGAACATATGTTTGCATGTGTCATTACGGTAGAATGATTTATATTCCTTTGGCTACATACCCAGTAATGGGATTGCTGAGTCAAATGGTAGTTCTGTTTTTAGCTCTTCAAGGAATCACCAACTGTTTTCCACAATGGTTGAACTACTTTACACTCTCACCAACAGTGGATAAGCATTCCTTTTTCTCCATAACCTTGCCAGCATCTGTTATTTTTTTGGCTTTTTGATAATAGCCATTCTGACTGATGTGAGATGGTATCTCACTGTGGTTTTGATTGGCATTTCTCTAATGATCAGTGATATTGAGCTTTCTTTCATGTTGGCCACATGTATGTTGTGTTTTGGAAAATGTCTGTTCCTATCCTTTGCCCACTTTTTTTTTTTTTTTTTTTTTTGAGACAAAGTCTCACTCTGTCTCTCAGGCTGGAGTGCAGTGGTGTGATCTTGGCTCACTGAAACCTCTGCCTCCCGGATTCAAGCGATTCTCCCGGCTCAGCCTCCCAAGTAGCTGGGACTACAGGCACAAGCCGCCACACCCAGCTAATTTTTGTGTTTTTAGTAGAGATGGGGTTTCACCATGTTGGCCAGGCTGGTCTCAAACTCCTGACCTTGTGATCCGCCTGCCTCAGCCTCCCAAAGTGCAGGGATTACAGGTGTGAGCCACTACCCCCAGCCTGCCCATTTTTAAACGGGGTTGTTTTTTGCTTATAAATCTGTTTAAGTTCCTTATAAGTAATGGATATTAGGCCTTTGTTAGATGTATAGTTTGTAAATATTTTCTCCCATTCTGTAGGTTCTATTTACTCTGTTGATAGTTTCTTTTGCTGTGCAGAAGGTCTTTAGTTTAACTAGATTCCATTTGTCAATTTTTGCTTTTGTTGCAATCACTTTTGATGTCTTCATCATGAAATCTTTGCTTGTTCCTATGTCCAGAATGGTATTGCCTAGATTGTGTTCCAGGGTTTTTATAGATTGGGTTTTACATTTAAGTCTGTAACCTATCTTGAGTTGCCTTTTGTATATGGTGTAAAGAAGAGGTGCAGTTTCAATCTTCTGCATGTGGCTGGCCAGTTATCACAGCACCATTTATTGAATAGGGAGTCCTTTCCCCATTGCTTGTTTTTGTCAGCTTTGTCAAAGATTAGATAGTTGTAGGTGTGTGACTTTATTTCTGGGCTCCTAATTCTGTTTCATTGGTCTGTGTGTCTGTTTTTGTACCAGTACTATGCTGTCGTGATTACTGTAGCCTTGTAGTATAGTTGGAAGTCTGGTAGAATGATGCCTCCAACTTTGTTCTTTTAGCTTAGAATTGCCTTGGCTATTTGGGCTCTTTTTCGGTTCCATATGAATTTTAAAATAGTTTTTTATAGTTCTGTAAAGAATGCCATTGATAGTTTGATAGGAATAGCACAGAATTTATAAATTGCTTTGGGCAGTGTTCTTATTTTAATGATATTGATTCTTCCTATCCATGAGCATGTAATATTTTCTCCTTTGACTTGTCTCTGATTTCTTTGAGCAGTGTTTTGTAGTTCTCCTTGTAGAGATCTTTCACCTCCCTGGTTAGCTGTATACCTAGGTATTTTATACTTTTTGTGGCAATCGTGAATGGGATTGCATTCCTGATTTGCCTCTCATCTTGACTGTTGGTGTATAGGAATGCTAGTGATTTTTGTACTTTGATTTTGTATTCTGAGACATTGCTGAAGTTGTTTCTCAGCTTAAGGAGCTTTTGGGCTGAGACTATAGGGTTTTCTAGATATAGGATTATGTCATTTGTAAACAGGGATAACTTGACTTCCTCTCTTCATGTTTGGATGCCCTTTCTTTCTTTCTCTTGCACAGTTGCTCTTGCCAGAACTTCCAATACTATGTTGCATAGGAGTGGTGAGAAAGGGCATCCTTGTTTTGTGCAGGTTTTCAAAGGGAATCCTTCTACCTTTTGCCTATTCAGTTCGATGTTGGCTGTGGGTTTGTCAAAGATAACTCATTACTTTGAGGTATGGTCCTTCGATACCTAGTTTCTTGAGAGTTTTTAACATGAATTTTATCAAAAGCCTTTTCTGCATCTATTGAATCATGTGGTTTTCGTTTTTAGTTTTTATGTGATGGATCACATTTATTTATTTTCATATGGGACCTTGCATCCCAGGAATAAAGCCCACTTGATTGTGATGGATAAGCTTTCTGATGTGCTTCTGGATTTGGTTTGCCAATATTTTGTTAGAGACTTCTGCATCAATGTTTATCAAGGATATTGGCCTGAAGTTTTCTTTATTTTTTTTTAATTGTGTATCTGCAAGATTTTAGTATCAGGTTAATGCTGGCGTCATAGAGTGAGCTAGAGAAGAGTGCTCCTCCTCAATTTTTTGGAATAGTTTCAGTAGGAATGGTATCAGCTCTTCTTTGTACATCTGGTAGAATTTTGCTGTGAATCCATGGTCCTGGGCTTTTTTGGGTTGGTAGGCTATTACTGATTCAATTTCAGAGCTCACTATTTGTCTGTTCAGGGAATCAATTTCTTCTTGGAGCAGTCTTGGGAGGGTGTATGTGCTCAGGAATATATCCATTTCTTCTAGATTTTCTAGTTTGTGTGCACAGAGTTGTTCAAAATATTCTCTGATGGTTATTTGTATTTCTGTGGAGTCAGTGATAATATCCCCTTTATCATTTCCAATTTTGTTTATTTGGGTGTTCTCTCTTCTCTGTTAGTTATTAGTTTAGCCAGTGATCTATTGATTTTATTAATTTTTTCAAAAATCTAACTCTTGAATTTGTTGATATTTTGAATTTTTTTATGTGACTCAATCTCCTTCAGTTTGGCTCAAATTTTGATTATTTCTTGTCTTTTGCCAACTTTGGGGTTGGTTTTCTCTTTGTTCTCTAGTTGTTTTAGTTGTGATGTTGTGTTGTTAAGATATTTCTAACTTTTTAATGTGGGTATTTAGTGCTATAAGTTTCCCTCTTAACACTGCCTTAGCTGTATCATAGAGATTATGGTATGTTGTATCTTTGTTCTCATTAGTTTCAAAGAGCTTCTTGAATTCTGCCTTAATTTCATTATTTACCCAAAAGTCAGTCAGGAGCATTTTATTCAATTTGCATGTAATTGTATGATTTTGAGAAATTTTCTTAGTCTTGATTTCTAATTTTATTGCACTGTGGTCTGAGAGAGTGGTTGTTATAATTTCAGTTCTTTTGAGTTTGTTGAAGAGTGTTTTATTTCCAATTATATAGTTGATTTTAGAATATGTGTCATGTGATTAGAAGAAGAATGTATATCCTGTTGTTTTGGGGTGGACAGTTCTATAAATGTCTATCAGGTCCCTTTGATCCAGTGCAGATTTCAGGTCCTGAATATATTTGTTAATTTTCTGCCTTGATGATCTGTCTAATACTGTCAGTGGGGTGTTGAAACCTCCCACTATTATTGTGTTGAAGTCTAAGTCTCTTTGAATGTGATACAGTTTGGATCTGTGTCCCAACCAAATCTCATGTTGAAATGTAGTCTCCAGTGTTTGCAGGTGGGGCCTGGTAAGAGGTGACTAGATCATGGGGGCAGATTTCTTATGAATGGTTTAGCACCATCCTCTTGGTGTTGCTTTCATGATAATGAGTTCTTACGACATCTGGTTGTTAAAAAGTGTGCAGCACCTCCCCTCACTCTCTCTCGCTCGTGCTAAAGGCATGTGAAATGCCTCACTTCTCCATTGCCTTCCACCATGATTAGAAGTTTCCTCAGGCCTCCCCAGAAGCAGAAGCCACTATGCTTCCTGTACAGCCAGTGGAACCATGAACCAATTAAACCTCTTTTCGTTGTAAATTACCCAGTCTCAAGTATTTCTTTATAGCAGTCTGAGAACAGACTAATACAGAAAATTGGAACTGAGGGGTGGGGCATTGTTATGAGGATACCTGAAGATGTTTAAGTGACTTTAGAATTGTGTAGTTGGCAGAAGTTGGAAGAGTTTGGAGAGCTTAGAAGAAGACAAGAAGATGAGGGAAAGTCTGGAACTTCCTAGAGACTGGTTGAATGGTTATGACCAAAATGATGGTAGTGATATGGACAGTGAAGGCCAGGCTGACGAGGTCTCAGATGAGAATAGGAACTTATTGGAAACTGGAGTAAGTGTCACATTTGTTATGTCTTAGCAAAGAACTTGGCTGTGTTATGCCCCTGTCTAGGGATCTATGGAATTTGGAACCTGTGAGTGATGGTTTAGGATATCTGGTAGAAGAAATTTCTAAGCAGTAAAGCATTCAAGATGTAGCCTGGCTGCTTCTAACAACCTAAGCTCATATGTGTGAACAAAGAAACGACCTAATGTTGGAACTTATAAGTAAAAGGGGAAGCAGAGCATCAAAGTTCATAAAATTTCCAATCTGGCCATGTGGTAGAAAAGAAAAGCCCATTTTTCAGGGGAGGAATTCAAGCAGGCTTCATAAATTTGCATAAGTAAAGAGAAGCCAAGTGATAAAAGCCAAGAGAATGGGGAAAACCACCTACTCAAGCCTCAGTAATGACAGAAGCCCCTTCCCCCACCAAGCTCCAGCATCCCAGGTCGACTTCAGACTGCTGTGTTGGCAGCAAGAATTTCAAGCCAGTGGATCTTAGTTTGTTGGGCTCCATACAAGTGGGATCCACTGAGCAAGACCACTCTGCTCCCTGGCTTCAGCCCTCTTTCTAGGGTAGTGAATGGTTCTGTCTCGCCGGTCTTCCAGGTGCCACTAGGGTATGAAAAAAACACTCCTTCACCTAGCTTGGAGTCTGCCCAAATGGTTGCCCAGTTTTGTGCTTGAAACTCAGGGCCCTGGTAGTATAGGCACCCAAGGGAATTTCCTAGTCTGCAGGTTGTGAAGACCATGGGAAAAGTGTGGTATTGGGGCCAGATAACACTGTCCCTTATGGCACAGTCACTCATAGCAGCTTCCCTTGCCTAGGGGAGGAAGTTCCCCCAACTTCTTGCACTTCCTGGGTGCAAGTTCCCCAACTTCTTGCACTTCCTGCTTCTGCTTATCCTCCATGGGCTGCACTCACTGTCTAACCAGTCCCAGTGAGATGAACTGGGTACCTCAGTTGGAAATGCAGCAATCACCCACCTTCTGCATTGGTCTCACTGGGAACTGCAGACCAGAGCTGTTCCTATTCGTCCATCTTGCCTGGGAACTTTTTATGTTATCTTTAAAGACTCATCTTTAATTTGCTCAGCTTTCATGAATTCTGGAAACAAAAAGCATATCCCGTTTAGAATCCTGCAACATAAACCCAATCTAAGCACGTTATTGTTTTGTTTTTTATAAGTACTGTGTGTTCATTGTAGAAGAATTAAAACATGCAAACTAAAAAAGAAAGAATAAAAGCTATCTATTAAATCTACAAATCAGAGATAATCATTGATTGCACTTCGTATAAAAATCTTTGTGACATTTTTTATTTGCATTTATACATAAAAACCCTTTAGTTACTCTAAAATAAATAATAACCATCTCTCTCAATCAACCGTACTTATATAATATAGGCATTATCTTTAGTTGTTTGCATATACAATAATTCATTTAACAAATCTATATTTTTAAGTATTTAGATTATTCCACTATTTTTGTTATTAAAATGCTGCAATTATAATCCCATTTATATAACACTATTTCCTTCATTCAAATTCTTGTATATAGAATTTTTTCCTGAATCCAAGCTCATTTAAAATCCATCATAAATTTCCATATAGAACTTTATTCTAATTTATCCACTAGAGGCTTGTTTCTTTCTTTGCTTCTAAAACGTCACCTGTATACATGCGAACTCACTGTACCTTTGCAGACACGCAGCCCATAAACCTTGTTACTGTTAATGTTTCACTAACATGCAACCTCCAATTCTATCGAGGTGCTTTTTTCTTTTAAACAATTGTAATTGTCCTAAAATAAAGTTTTTTTCTATAACTCATTTATTATTCAGACACTAATTGAGATTCTAATATGAGCAAGACATTATTGAAAATAAAGAGAAATTTAGTAACTCTCCACCCTCGGTCACAACTTACATGATTAGAACAAGGGTATAATGTTGGACATTAGCAGGGTTCCTATGAAGGTAGATTTGCTCCTTTGAATACCACTCTAGTCTCAGAACTAAATCTCCATCATGGTCTCGGTTCTGGATATTACCCTGCCTGTCCTGTGTTGGACATCATGTTCTTACTCCCGAAAGCTTTCCCCACTACTTGGTTCTAGCAGTTTTCATCCTGGCAGCTCCCAGAGATGCCCTACCTTGCCTAGCCCTCTGGCTGGCTTAGTCCCATTTTGAGCTGGCTTTTACTTCTTAATCCAGACCACTGTCTCACACTGAGAGATCTCCCACATATCTATATACATACTCCTTGGCTACATGGAACTTAGTTTTTATATTTCTATGCTAAGAATTGAAGTCCTAAGCTCTGGTGCAAATTCACACCTTCATTTATTCTTTCAGTATGTATTTACTGGATACTTACACTATGCTTAGTGCCAGGTGAACAGCAAAGCAAGGAGAGAAACAGATATGGCTCCTATCCTTGTAGAGCGTGCAGCCTTGAAGGGAAGGGATTCTAGCACCTCTCATTGCAGCACTTCTCCCAGGCATTTGTTAACAGAGATACAGATGTATCTATCATGCAATGTCAAATGTCATGAAGGGTATAAGCATATGTAACTGAAGAAGTATGGGCATTCAGGAGGGAGATCTCTTCTGAATTGGAGATATCAACAGAGAATCTGATAATGATATTAAAGTTGATCTAGAATAGGTAAGATTCTTAATGGTAGAGTAGGAAAGAACATTTTCATTATCTCTCTAAGGAGTATTGATGAGAAAAACAAAATGAGAACATCTTTCCTAATTTTAACTCTTCCACTTTCTGGTCATCGATCCTTATTGGCCTGGTTTTGTCATCCGTAAGTTGGGTGAGTGATACTGCCCCGACGTTCCACTGCAGAGCTGTGAGATCAAACCAAGATAATGTAATTGGATATATTTTTAAATCGCTCAGTGATCTACAAGCATAAGGAACATTTAAACATTCAGCGTTAGCATTTTGGGTGTCAAGATATCAAATCATAATTAATAATTCTACCTGAAACTCATTTAAAGAAAATTCGTCATAGGAAAATACAAAATACTTTCAGTGTAAGTTCAGCTATTATTTTGGCAAGTGATCTTTCAAGTTAGATTGAAGTTTTATGGAGTAATTTCATAAATTATATTACTAATTGCAGTAACTCTTATTAATGTATTGAGTACTCTGATAAATACCTTACATCAGTGGTCCCCAATCTTTTTGGTACCACAGGCCGGTTTTATGGAAGACAATTTTTCCACAGGTGGGGGCGGTATTGGGGGGAGGTTTTGGGATGAAGCTGTTCCAACTCAGAAAATCAGGCATTAGTTAGTTTCTCTTACGGAGCGTGCAATCTAGATCCCTCACATCACAATAGGGTTTGTGCTCTTGTGAGAACCTAATGGTGGCTTGACAGGAGGTGAGGTTCAGGCGGTATTGCTCCCTAACCCGCTGCTCATCTTCTGCTGTGCAGCCTGGGTCCTAACAAGCCTAATTACCTGTTGGCGGACTGGTTACCAGTTCATGGCCTTGGGGCTGGGGACCCCGGGCTTACATGTATTATCTTATTAAATTCTTATCACAACACAGTTAAAAAGAAACCACAGTCTTTTTATTTTACAGACAAGTATATTGAGTCTTAGCGAATTTGTGTTACTTGCCCAGTGTCACATCAATGTTAAGTGATATAACAAGGATTTAAACACAAAATTCTAAAACTCAGCAACCTATAACCACAAAAGTATATTACAAATAGTACTCCATCAAATCATTTACTTTTCAATTTTTAAGAGCTACTGTAATGATAATGGTGGTGATAGTTGTAAAGTCAGAAGTTGGGTTGACTAGACTACAATGTTGAGGCTCAGAAGACCTAGAGAGGTAACCTGAGGTCACACTTTACTTTCGTAATCTATTACTGTGTCACAGACTTTTTGCTTGAGACTTGAAATGGTAGTTTTATTTTGCTCACATTTTTGGTGGTCTGGAATCCAGGAAGAGCCTGCCTGGGTGTCTGTCTCTAATTCACATGGTATCAGCTAACTCAGCTGGGGCTGGAGGAACCACTTTCAAGAAGGCTTCTTTATGACACATTCCGCACCTCAGTTTCCTTGACCTCTCTTGTTCTCCACATAGTGTCTCATCCTCCAAGGTTTGTCCACATGGCATGGGCTTCTCACAGCATGGTGAACTCAGAGTATTTGTACTCCTTAGATGGGGACTGACATCCATAAGGCACAAAGCACATATGCCAGGCCACTGAAGGCCAATGGCCCAAACTGGCAGGGCATCATTACCACTATGTTCTATTGATTAGAGCAGTTGCAGTGCCTGCCCAGATTCAGGAGCTGGAGACATGGACACCATCTTATGGGGGATTGTGGAAAACTCACATCACAAAAGAAAATGTAGGATAAGAGTTCCTATTAGAGCTACCTTTGAGAAATACAATCTACCACACGGATTCGATCAGTGGCTGAGGTCAAGTATTTCAAGTATCTAATACCAAGGATTAAATTCTTCATTTTTGCATTACACTGAAACTTAGATAGCCTAGCAGAACAATGATCAATGGACCTATTTTTAAAAATTCAGCATGACATCAACACATGCCACTGCTGATAAGCTGACATTCACATTGCCATCAAACTTCTTCAGAAGATGACAGTTTCTGTTCCGCTGAGTACACTGAATTCGCTACTTTTGCCTATAGTCCTTGCATTCATATCATGGCTCCACCCTCTTTTAAATGCATAAACCTAGTGGATTCAGGACTTCAGCAGGTAGGATAGGTATATTTCACGGGTCAGAGGCTACCTAGAAATGGTATTGTTTTTAATTTTTAGGACATGCTCCATTCTTCAGCATCTTGGGGCTTAGTCGTTGCCAAAATCTGCTGTTGAAAGCAGGGTTTTCTATATAAGAATAAATTCTCCGCCACATGATTAAAGTTATACAGTGAACAGAGCCGCAAAATATAACTGGAACAAATTTCAAAACTTTGTTACATATAAACACTACTCATATTGAGAGGTCACTTTTTTAAAAAAGACTGGAAACTAAAGTAATGACTGTGAAACACACAATATCTCTGTTCTGCTTGCCTCTTTGAAAGTAGTAAAATAGCTGTGTAACAATGTTTTTTAAATAGCAATTTATTTCTTGATTCTCAAACCTCTGCCCTCCACAGTACCTATTTCACTTCATGTAAAACCAGAATGCTGTTATTCATAAACTATAATGCTTCCCAGATGCCTACCTTGTAGGATGTCAGATTTAGCAAACAAAAATACAGGACATCCAATTACATTTGAACTTCAGAAAAACAATGAATAAATTTTTAATATACGTATGTTCCATGGAATACTTAGTACACACTTACACTAAAATATTCTTTGTTGTTTATCTGATATTTTAGTTCAACCGGACATCCTTATTTAATTTGCCAATTCTACTACCACGGTATAGGCCTTGTACTAGGGGCTAGGAGTACTACCGTGAGTGAGCAGTGATTACTGCCCTCCAAACACTTGTAGCTTAGTGAATTATACATTGTGAAAAGGCAATGACAGAGAAGTGGAAGAGATGCTACAAGAGATGGAAGTAAATGCAGACTGGACAGGTAAGCTAGGCTAGATGACAAAGGGCTTGAAACTATGAGCAATAAAGACTACTGAAAAAGGTTATAAGTAGTGAAGGCATAATCAGATTCACCATTTTTGAAGGCACACTTTGGCTGCAGTCAGCAAGGAGGAGCAAGATTGGACAGGGACAAGCATAAGGACCCTGCAGTGATCCAGGAAGAATATGATGAGGGCCTGAGCTAAGGGAGTAGCAGTGAAGATAGAAAGGAGTTAATAAATCCAAGCAATATTTAGTAGTTTGGATTTAGGGGTTGCCTAGCTCTTTCAATGTGTAGATTCAGGTCTTTTATATCCATAAAGCTTTCTTGGATTATAGTTTGAAGTATTAGACCTGTTGGTTGTAATTTTTTTCACCTTTAGGAACTCCAATTGTACTAAACACTCTTGTGCATTTTTCTATATCTGTCACTAATTTTGGGATCCTTTGTACCTGCTTATTTCTTATTTTACCTCAAATCATTTTCTTTCCTCTCTTCAATGTATTTTTAAAAATATTTTAAGTCTAATTTATGTTTCTATTAATTTTCTCCATGGTAAATGATTTTCAGCATTTTCTCATGTAGTTATTGTTCTTTGTATATCTTCCTTTGTGACTTGTCTTTTGCTCTTTTTTAAAAAAGTGTTGTCTTTTTATTAAAGTTCAATAATCTTTATATGTTCTGAATGCAAGTTTTTTGTAGGACATACGTATTGCAAATATATTCTCTAAGGCTATTGATTGTCTACTCATTTTCTTAATAGGGTCCTTTGATGAGCAGATTTTAATATTGATGAAATAAAATTTATAATTTTTTTTTCTTTTATGGTTGGTTCTTTCTGTGTCTTATCAAAAAAATGTTTCCCGAAGGTTACAAAAAATGTTTTAAATGTTTACTCTTTTAGCTTTTGTATTTGGGACTATGGTGCACCTTGAATTAAATTTTTTGTTTAAGTGGATTTTCGGTTGAAGTTCATTTTTTTCCCAACATGGATACTCAGCTTTTGCAGCAATATTTGTGGAAAAGATTTCACCATTTGAGTTGTTTTGGCATTTTTGTTGAAAATTCAGTTGAGTATATACATGTGGGTCTCTTTCTAGACTCTTTTCCTTTAATCTATCTGTATTTCTTACACTCATACTCTCTCAGTAGTGTAGCTTTACAGTTAATTCCTCCAACTTTGTTCTTATTTTTCAAGATTGTTTTAGCTAGTCTAAATACTTTGAAATTCCATGTAACTTTTAGAATTATCTTGTTCATTTTAACACAAAGCCTGTTGGATTTTGATTGATTTGAATCTACAGGTAAAGTTAGGGAGAATATCTTAGCAATATTATTGCTAAACCATAAACATAGTATATCTCTCAATTTATTTTGGCTTCCTTTAATTTACCTAAATTATTTATAGTTTTTATTTTAGAGGTCTTATATATATTTTAAATGTTCATAAGTATTTTATGTGTTTATGCTTTTTAAATATATATTTTAACATTTTAACAATTATTTGTTGCTTATATATAAAAATAAACTGATTTATTTTTAAATCTCAGTTCTTTAATTATAAAATGATAATGATAACTTACAAGATTGTAATAAGAATCCAAATGCATGATCTACAGAAAGGACTTAGTGTTAAACACTGAACTAGGAGAAAGCGTTCAACAAATGGCATTATGGAAATAGAAGAACAGAATAGAAGATCTGCATTTTAAAAAATATATAGATATGTTCTTTAATATACCCATGTTAATTAATTTTATTCCAAACCCTTGAGGCTTAATTTAAATGAACCCTAGTGAAAAGTATAATAACACTTAACAAGCTTAACAAAATAAGAAGTTTGAACTGAACAAGAAAAAAGGTTAGATTTTTGTTTATTGTTTTTCAAATTCTTCTTTTATTTTTAAAATTTTAATTTTAATTTTAGATTCAGGGGGTGCATGTGCAGGTTTGTTACAAGGGTATATTGTGTGATGCTAAGGTTTGAGCTTCAGTTGATCCTGTCACCCAGACAGTAAACATAGTATCCAATAGGAAGTTTTGCAGCTCTTGCCCCTTTTCCTCTTTCCATCCTCACCAACATGTTATCTTTTGGCTTTTTAATGATGGCCATTCTGACTGATGTGGGATGGTATCTCATTGTGGTTTTGATCTGCATCTCTATGATGATTAGTGATGCTGACCATTTTTTCATATGTTTATTGGACACTTGTATGTCTTCTTTTGGGGTTATTTGTTTTATTCTTGACTTAAGTTCCTTGTACGTTCTGGATATTAGCCCTTTGTTAGATGCATAGTTCATAAATATTTCCTCTCATTCTGTATGTTATCTGTTTATTCTTTTGCTGTGCAGAAGCTCTTTAGTTTAATTAGGTTCCGCTTGTCAAGTTTTGTTTTGGTTGCAATTGCTTTTAAAGACTTAGTCATAAATTCTTTGCTGGGCTGATGTCCAGAATAGTGTTTCCTAGGTTTTCTTCTAGGATTTTTATAGTGTGAGGTTTTATATTTTAGTCTTTAATCTTTCTTGAGATAATTTTGATATATAGTGAGGGATAAGTGTACAGTTTCATTCTTTTGCATATGATTAGCCAATCCCCACAGCATCATTTATTGAATAGGGAGTTGTTTCCCCATTGCATATTTTTGTTGATTTTGTCAAAGATCAGTTAGTTGTAGGTGTGCAGCTTTATTTCTGGATTCTCTACTCTGTTCCATTGGTCCATGTGTCTATTTTTGTTCCAGTACCATGCTGTTTTGGTTACTGTAGCCTTGAAATATACTTGAAGTCAGGTAATGTGATGCCTGTGGTTTTGTTCATTTTGATTAGGATTGCTTTGGCTATTTGTGCTCTTTTTTGATTCCATATGAATTTTAGAATTTTTTTTCTAATTCTGTGAAAAATGACATTGGGATAGCATTGAATCTGTATCCTGTGGATTTACTAAATTCATTTATTAACTCCCATAGTTGTTTTGTAGATGCCTTTGGACCTTCTAAATTGATTATCATTTCATCTTAAAATAAAGACAGTTTTATTTCTTCCTTTTCAATTTATATACATATATATTTTTTTTCTTGCCTTATTTCATGCTTAGTTCTTTGTTGGAAATAGGCCCCCCAAAATCTGGCCATAAACTGGCCCCAAAACTGGCCATAAAAAAAATCTCTGCAGCACTGTGACATGTTCATGATGGCCATAATGCCCACGCTGGATGGTTGTGGGTTTACCACAATGAGGGCAAGGAACACCTGGCCCACCCAGGTTGGAAAACCGCTTGAAGGCATTCTTAAACCACAAACAATAGCATAAGCGATCTGTGCCTTAAGGACATGCCCCTGCTGCAGTTAACTAACCCAATCTATTCCTTTAATTCAGCCCATCCCTTCGTTTCCCATAAGGGATACTTTTAGTTAATTCAATATCTATAGAAACAAGTCTAATGACTGTCTTGCTGTTAATAAATATGTGGGTAAATCTTTGTTCAAGGCTCCCAGCTCTGAAGGCTGTGAGACCCCAGTTTCCCGTTTCACACCTCTATATTTCTGTGTATGTGTCTTTAATTCCTCTAGCGCCGCTGGGTTAAGGTCTCCCTGACTGAGCTGGTCTTGGCAGTTCTTGTTGTACAGGTTAGTACAATGTTGAATATAAGTGGTAAGAATTCAGGGGTAAAATGTTCAGTCTTTTACCATTAAATATACTGTTAGCTGCAAATTTTTGTAGATGCCCTTGGTCAGATTGATAAGCTTTCTTCTCATTTTAGTTTTCTGAGATTTTAAACAATCATAAATAGGTATTGAATTATGTCCAGTGATTTTTTTGGATCTAGTAAAATGAGCATATAATTTTTGTTTTGTTCTGTTAATGTGGTGAATTACATTGTTTAACTTTACAACATGAGACCAATCCTGGGATAAAAAATCCTTAGTCTTGATGTGTTAAACTTTTTACATATTTCTTGATTTGATTTGCTAATATTTTATGATTCAGGGATTATTTATAAATGTGCCACTTGATTGCTAAACATTTGGAACTTCTTGTCTTTTTCTTTAGTTTTTTCAGTTGTTTATTCTGTATTTAGAAGCTCTATTATTAATCTGTATGCACATAATAAACTTGGCATTTAGAAAAATAAGTGGCCAAATAGTAAACAATTTAGGTTTTGGGTGTCATACTGTCTCTGTCACAACCCACATCTGTCTTTGTAGCTCTAAAATAGACAAAAACAATACGTAATCAAATAAGGATGGCTGCATTCATAAAAGTTCATTTAAAAAAGAAACAGGAACAAAAATTAACTCAAGATGGATTAAAGACAGAAATGTAAAACCTAGAACTATAAAAACCCTAGAAGAAAACTTAGGCAATACCATTCAGGACATAGGCATGGGCAAAGACTTCATGACTAAATCACCAAAAGCAATGGCAACAAAAGCCAAAATTGACAAATGGGATCTAATTAAACTAAAGAGCTTCTGCATGGCAAAAGACACTAGCATCAGAGTGAACAGGCAAACTACAGAATGGAAGAAAATTTTTGCAATCTACCCTTCTGACAAAGGCCTAATATCCAGAATCTACAAGGAACTTAAACAAATTTACAAGAAAAAAACACACAACCCCATCAAAAAAGTGGGCGAAGGATATGAACAGACACTTCTCAAAAGAAGACATTTATGTGGCCAACAAACATAGGAAAAAAAGCTCATCATAACTGGTCATTAGAAAAATGCAAATTAAACCACAATGAGATACCATCTCATGCCAGTTAGAATGGTGATCATTGAAAAGTCTGGAAACAACAGATGCTGAAGAGGATGTGGAGAAATAAGAACACTTTTACACTGTTGGTGGGAGTGTAAATTACTTCAGCCATTGTGGAAGACTGTGTGGTGATTCCTCAAGGATCCAGAACTAGAAATACCATTTGATCCAGGAGTCCCATTACTGGGTATATACCCAGGGATTATAAATCATTCTACTATAAAGACACATGCACACATATGTTTATTGCAGCACTATTTACAATAGCAAAGACTTGGAACCCACCCAAATGCCCATCAATGGTAGACTGGATAAAGAAAATGTGGCACTTATACACCACGGAATACTATACAGCCATAAAAAAGAATGCGTTCATATCCTTTGCAGGGACATGGATGAAACTAGAAACCATCATTCTCAGCGAACTAACACAGGAACAGAAAACCAAACACCGCATGTTCTCCTCACAAGTGGGAGTTGAAGAATGAGAACACATGGACACAGGAAGGGGAACATCACACACTGGGGCCTGTCAGGGTGTTGGGGGAAAGGGGAGGGAGAGCATTAGGACAAACACCTAATGCATGCGGGACTTAAAACCTAGATGACAGGTTGATGAGTGCAGCAAACCACCACGGCACATGTATACCTATGTAAGAAACCTGCACATTCTGCACATGTATCCCAGAACTTAAAGTAAAATGTAAAAAATGAAAGAAACAGGTAACAGACAAGATTTGGTTCACAGACTGTATATGCTCATTCTTGAAACAGAATTGATATGTCTTTTTAATGAATAAACTTTTTTGTCATTATGTAATGATGATGTCTCTGGTGGTACTTCTTTTCTTGACATCTACATTGCCTTATTAATATAAATACTTCTTTCTCATTCTTACTATTTTCATATTTTTCTTTTAATATATTTATGTCTTTACCTTTAATGCATTTCTTTCTAAATAGCATACAGTTGGGCATTGCTTTTTTTCCACTCTAATACTCTCTGTTTTTTAATTGGAGTATCTAGTTCATTGACTTTTATGTGATTATCAGTATGGTTGGGTTTAAAACAATCATTTTGCTTCTTGTTTCCTATTTGTTCTATCTTTTCTTGAGACTCCACTATTTCCTTCTACCTTCTTTTTGACTAGTCAATTTTTTAATATTTCATTTTACCTCCTCTTTTAAATTTTTATCTGTAACTCTTTTATTTTTAGTGATTTCTTTAGTTATTATGTATCCTTAACTTATCACAGTCTATTTTAAATTAATATTACAGCACTTCCTTATAATGTAAAATCTTCCAAACTATACTATGATTTATACACTTGTACTTTGTGCTATTATTGTCATCCATTTGACTTTTACAGATAATTTAAACCACGTGATAAATTGTTATTACTTATGATTTAAACAATCTGTGTTTGTGTCTGAAATGTCACTATCTGGATGATCTGAGCATCTGCTATATTGTCTATTGTTTTCCTTGGTTTCCATCCCATAGTTTTGTCTCCCTGTGTGCCTGATCTTTTAAATTTCATGCCAGTTGTTGGTATTTGAAAAATTATAGAGGTAATTTGAAGTCTAAAGTAAACTTCATCTCAAATAATATTTGCATTTGTTTCTGGCAGATTGTTGGAACAAAAGCAATACCAGCTTACCTTAATCCACTCAGGAATCAAGGTGATTCAAAACTGAATGTCAGTCCTTGTGAGGGCTGGACTACATCAGTTTACCCTCAGTCCTTAGGTGGAGGTCTCGTTCTGAAATTTGGAGATTTGTAGGGCCCTCCCTCTCCTTGGAAGCCTCTACATTCTAGTTTGCACCCTCCTAAGCTCACAATGCTGTTGAAAGCTCAGTTTAGCTTCTCAGCCTCTGAAACTTCTCCTGTAGAATTAGCTACTGTCTCTGCAGAAAAGTAGTCCAGATATCAGGCTTGCCTTTCTGGGTTTTCTTCTCTGTGTTTTTGTTCCAGGTATTCATTTCTTCCTTTGTAGCTCACCAATATTCTCATATTTTTAAAAACATTTTTTATCAAACTTTTCTAGTTGTTCTTAGCAGTAGAATTGGTTCAGATCAACCAGTTGACCAAGCTGAATACATTTTTTCATAATTCCTAAATATGTTTATGTATCACCCCAGGATTATATTTATAATTAATTTTATATCTGGCTGGGCTTTTAGTAATATTAGTTATGAAAAACTTTTTTACTGTGAATTATGATACATTTAGAAAAACTCATACAAAATCTAGACACAACTAATTATTGTAAAGTGAATATTCAATGTAACTACCACAAAGGTCAAGACTTTTAATTTTAAGCAAAAATTATCTGACTTTAGGAAGTTTATAGATACTCTCCAACAATGATGGTCGTAACACAGTGGAATATAGCAATCTTAATTACAATGATAGGCACATAGAAACTAAAGATTACAAGGCTACTTACAAAGAAATGATAACTTTATCTCAATAAATTTTATTAATTCCAAGTAGAATGTACATTTCTCAGAGTGGGAGCAAAATAAGAATATTCAGAAACCAATTCACTGACCAAGGCTTAAAATAAACACACATCGTGGATAATTCAAAGATGTGGGAAATTGATTATGTTGTTCACAACACTTTTCTCACCAGGATTAGGATATAAAGGGTTGAATATCACAATTTGGAGCATTTCAACTTGTGAATAGTAATTAAATTTTATTTATTAATTACATACACTTTAAAAGTTAATGTTTCTTACAAATCACATAAATATAGAAAGCATAAATTGATAAGACCATCTGGTACATAAGAAAATAGTGGTAGAAAATAAAACAAGCTAAGGTTGGTATACTAAAATCTTTATCATAAGTTTATGTAGTATTTTTAGAGGTGAGCTACACATTTGACTCTGAATTTCTTTTAGTGACAAAGCAAAGAGGGAAAAACAATCAGTTTCAAGATTCACAGCACTACAAACGATTGTTTGAAGATTCACAAACAAACCAATTGTTCAGGAGATGCACAGCTGTTCCTGGTACTGGTATCTGATAAAAATTTCTGCTAGGGGCCCTTATCCCGAAGCTACTTAGATGAATATACAAATTAGAATGGACTGATTTATTTTTGACCAAACGACAAGACACATTAGATGTGGTATAGAAAATAAGTTGCTAAAATGGACTGGACAATCACATGAATATGAGTAAACTAGTTGTGAAAATGAACGAGAAAGATACTAAAGACATGTCCAACCAATAGAGAGTTAAATCAGAGGAGAATTTATACCTTATCTAGAGGTCTGAGATAAATGTTTTCCTCTGCCACTTCCCTACAAACAGCTGCTCTACTAAAGGGTATTTGATTTCAGTGGACTATTTTAAAGTAGAAACAAGGAGAATCAATCTGAAAAGGGTGTACTATGGTTCTGAAGACTTATGACTTTCCAAAATTCATCTCAAATTAAGGTGTAAACAAAATAAAGTCACCTCTGGGACCCAGTAAGTGCTCAATGAGGAAATTCTAGGACTGAAAATACATTCTATTACATTAAAAATTACTGGCTGGGCTTAACAGCAGGGTACAGAAGAAAGAGTCCATAAACTACTAGAAATTATTCAATCAGAAGAATAAAGAGGGAAAGATTGAGAAAATATCAGCATTGCCTCAGAGACATGTGGGAAAATATCTAAAGTTCTATTATACGTAAAATAGTTCTGGAATTAAAGGAGAGAAATGCTAGAGCATAAAGGTTATTTGACAAAATAATGCCCAAGTTAGTTCTGCTTCTCTTTAGGATCTAGAAAGTCACAAAAGGACATGAACCCCATTGTAACAATAAGTAAAACTGGATAATCTACAAAATCATAACTTTTCTTGCTTACTACCAAGCATGATGCATACTATTACTGAATCAGTATAACCGAAATTTTGTGGGGTACACTGAAGCAACATTTGTGAAAGGGGTAAAATCATCCCTATTCCTGTAGAAGGGATCTTTGCCATAAAAACTCTAACACTAGAATTTCTTCAGGCACAGTAGCTGTCCATAGGGCTAACTGTTGTCCTATCAGGGTAGTTGAGAAATAGCAGATTAACTTTATTACAGGTCAGTCTCCTCTGTTTTGACCTTCAGGAGTTGGGAAATTGGGCATATCTTTGTTGTTAAGTACATCAAGAAAATTAAATAATTCTTTGGGTCCAGTTGTAATACAATTATAGCCAATATTTATTAAGCACTTACAATGTACTAGGCACTGTTTTAAGTTCTTTTAGTTGTTATTATACTCAATCCTCCTAACAAATCCATTAGGTAGTTACAATTAATCATTCCTCTTCACATATAAAGAAACTCAGCCCCTGAGAGGATGGATGAGGATCTTTCCCAAGGTCACAGCGTTAGTAAATGATGATGCTAGTATTAGAACTTGGGAGCACTTTCTCCTGAATTGACATTATTAATTAATCTCTATGTTATGCTCCCTTCCATCGGGGACAGAAGGTGTATTAGTCTAAAGCAATGGCTTACTAGATCACAGTTTAGAAGCTAGAAAAAGTTAAGTGAGAGGTAGGAAAAAGATATTTGTCTTAATCATCTTTAGTGACTCACCCTACTTTAATGGTTTCAATATGCTAACATATCTCCTTTCCAATTTTGATTTTAGAAAGCACTATAGACATATTTAACTTTACTGAGCATCTGTGTTTGGTTATACCTTACTGTTCCTACCCACTAATCATATGAATTGTTAAACTATTAGTCATTCTTTATGATAGTTTATAAAAATATAAGTTTTTATTTTAAAAATTCTATTATAATAACAGTTTTCATCAAGAAAAATATATTATTAACCTAAAAGGCTCAGAAAATTGGCATAACTATCATCATTGTCATTTCAGTAGTTTAAAAAAATCATACTCTATTCAGACAAATACTGCTTTATTCTTTGATGTCTTTTAATAGAAAATAAACCATGACATGAATAAAAACTAAAATAGAGACCTCAGCCTTGTTTAAGGGACAAAAAAACTCAAATAACTAGGGCCTCATTTCTCCTTTCTCTTTTTTTCTCTATGGAGTTCTTCCAATTTTCTGCCTAAACAGACTCTGCCTCCATGTGTTGTATATCCTTAATACTGGCATTGGGTTCTCTTACAGGGCTGCAAAAGTACTCAAGTCCACTGAGTAGTTTGGTGGGTTGTTCAGCCAATTTGGCATTAACATCTGCCCAGCTACTGGGCTTGTCTGTATAAAATAAGGCTAAGTCAGTAGTTACAGAAGGTCCACTAAAGCTACTCACTCACCTTTGAGATACATGAGAGCTCCCTTCAATCAGAATTGAAATCAAAGAATATGATGATTAGAAAGGAGTTAAAATCCGGAGAAGGAAACTGGGAT
Organism: Pongo pygmaeus; assembly: GCF_028885625.2. Taxonomy (NCBI): domain Eukaryota; kingdom Metazoa; phylum Chordata; class Mammalia; order Primates; family Hominidae; genus Pongo; species Pongo pygmaeus. The sequence goes on from NC_072380.2 coordinate 103,075,638, forward strand.
CATTGTTCTGTAAGACGTTTCTGAGCCCCTCAATCAAAGGAAGAGTCCTTCCAGTTGTTATCATAGCAAATACAAGAGGAAAAAAATAATTGGCAATCTAGTATAATAATATTATTCAGGTAGAGGAAATATTTAAAAATAATTCATTGAATTATGAAGCAGACATATTGTCTTTGCAATTAGAAATGTTTAACTCTCAGGAATTAACACTGTAGATTTGGTAATGTGGTGTCTTTAACATTTTTTTCTTTGGGTGGTATAGTTTTGTAGGCATAGAAGGAAACTCAGTAGTGCATATCAACATCGAAAAAGAACAGAAGAAATGTTAGTGAAAGATTTTGGGATTTGGGTTTTGGTGTTTTTAAGTGCAAAACAGAATTAGCTTTGTATCATTCCATCCTCAGATGTGGTATCAAACCATTCCATCAAAAGGGGAAAAGCTATTATGTATTTATATGAATATATACTACAGAGAAATAAATTCATATTTCTAGAGTTATATTTACATATTTATATATTATATATACATATTTATATTTCTAGAGCTAAGTAATTCTGAATTTTTAAAATCACCTTTACTTTTTGAAGATGTATTATTTGCATAGCCCAATATTCAATAGTCACAAAAATGATTCCTTCTTCCTGTCCCCCAGACACCAGATCCTGCCTTCAGATATTACCAATTGTTTGTGTATGCTAGCAGAGCATTCTGTGCATGTTTTACTAGATATATAAACTTAAATTTTCATTTTTTATCAAATGGTAGCATATTACATGCATTATTCTGTGTCTTTGGAGTTTTGTAATGTTATTAATTTATGTTGTACATATGTATATATTCATTGCATAAAGAGATTTCTTATTCTTTTTTATGACTGCATGTGGGACAACATTAATTTAAGTAGTCCCTTACTCAGCTTCTGCTAATGTAGCCACGTGGGAATGTAGGCCCAATGTAGCCAAATCACAATTTTCTAAAGGACACCAATGCATAAAGATTTTATGCTAAATCTTCCATATTTTAAAAGAGGATACTAATTTTTAAAGATTTTAGAAAACTATGCAAACATGTAGTCTATACACTATAAATTATATCAGCAAGTTAAATCTGACTAGTGGGCCACCCACACTCCACTTTTAAAAAAAAATCTCTGGTAGCTATATTGGAACAGTCAATGGACGAAGAAGCATGTATGTGACATCCATTCAATTTATAGGAATGTTGATGTAATAACTTATTGATCTTCTTTCATAAAAATATTTTTAAATGTATGATCTTTTCTTTGAAACTAAGCATGCCATTTAAGGCTAAGGGACTTACAAAATAGGGCCAATAAGAAGAAATACAGACTGTGATACCCTGGCAGCATATGTAACAAAAGTCAGGTTTTTCTTATTTTTTCAATTATTTTAATTTTTATTTGTTAGCTTTACTTCTATAAAATTACATATATGTGCTTTAAAATATAAAATATTCCTGCAAGTTTTATAATATTAAATAGGCTATTTCATATTCCACTCCTATAGATAGTCAGGTAGTTCATATTCACAGGAAGCAACTGCTTTCACTTCTTTTAGCTATTTTTTTCTAATATTTGCCTTCATTTTTCTTTAAAAAATGCTTATGAGAGACAGGGCAAGATGGCTGACGAGATGCAGCCACGTGGAACAGCTGCCACTGAGGGACCCAGACGACTGGCGCACTCCTAACAGATCTTCAGAGGGAACCCACTGAGAGTGGATGGAGAGAAGAAACAGAAGCTGAGTTGAAAGGAGAGGAAGCTAGGAACCCTGCGTGGGGCTACTGTGCACTGGGACTTGTTCTGGCCCCCAACAACTCCAGAGTAATGGGTGAGTTGAACTGGAAAGGAGCAACCCACTCTTACCAGGGGCCTCTGGAATCCCAACAGAGGAGACCCCTCAGTCACCAAGGACACTCAAGTTGGCAAGTAGAGCTGCTTAGAGAAGTGATAGGGGAAGCAAGCCAGCTGATGTGGAGCCCAGAGGGTTTGTTGTAGGAGTGTCTGCAGCAGACCATGACCAGGGAAGCCCATCAGCCCAGGCTTGACTTGCCCCCATAGCAGACTTTAACCCTAGGGGAACTGTCGACCTGAACTCTGCAGGGCAGTCTTGCCCATCAGACAGGAAGGACCATTCCAACTTGAGCACCCCTTGGCCTGCTGGTCTCTCCTGGGGCCCCAGACCGGCCACACTTGCTTGCAGGGCACACTTAGGTGCCCTGAGGTTCTGTATCATAGTTCCTGCCTATGGCAGACCTACCTAACCAGCTGAGAACTCCAGCAAGACAGCCCCTATAACCACGCACCAGTCTACCTGCTCCCTCCCAACACTGCAGTCTCCATCAGGCCCACAGCAGCCCCCCATATTGCTTTGCTGGTACATTTGTGCCTGGGTGGGTTTTGCCTTCTTTGCCCTACTGGCACCCTGTGTGCACCCTGCCTTCCCACTGCATGAGAGTACACTCCATTCCTCTTTCACCCACTGGACCACCATTGCAGTCAGAGCCATGGCAGGCACAGAGCCAGCCAGCCCACTTCCACCAGCATCCCACCCTTGCACCAACACTGCCACAGGAGTGAAGCTGGGCACAGAGAACAGTGGACCCTCCCACACCATGAACATTCACCCCTACTTGCAGGCCACAGAGAACACACACAGACATGACCCTGGCAGTGCCCCACCCCTGTGCTAACACCACCACCCCAGTGAAGGTGTGCACAGTCGCTGTCATTGGCAGGGGCACCCCATCCCCCAAGCTGTGCTGCCTCTGTCCTGTGGTGAACATGGGCACAAAGGCAAGCATCCTGGCACCCACTAGCACCCTAATGCAGCTGATGAGCATACACCCCACCATGCTGCTGCTGCCGCTGCTGCTGGGACATAAGAATGAGGATGTACCCTGCTGCCACTGCGTTATGAAATACTTTGGCTGACACCATCTTTTGAAGTGTAATGACCAGTGGTCTGGGAGCATCTCGTCCCCACCCCCTCCACCCTTCAGTGCAGTGGATTCCTAACCTCAAGGAGCCAGAGAACAAAGTTGGGGACCAATACAAGTTTCCCATAATTAGATCACACAGTTCAGGAGTTGGAAGCTGAGCATTGCCCCCCTAAAATCTTCCAGAAATGAAGCCAGTTGGCCAAATTCACCTTATACCACAAACACCCAATGTCATCAAATAGGATAAAAGGGGGGAAAAAAAACATTCAGAGGTCAGCATCTTCAAAGACTGAAGAAACACCAGCCCATAAAAATGAGAAAAACCAAAGAAAGAAATCTGACAATTCAAAAAGCCAGAGTCCTTCTTTCCTCCAAATGACTGCACTACCTCTCCAGCAAGGGTTCTGAACTGAGCTGAGATAGCTGAAATAACAGAAACAGAATTCAGATTATGGATGATAATGAAGATCATTGAGATGCAGGAGTACATTGAAATCCAAGGAAGCTAAGAACCACAATAAAATAATAAAGGAGGTGACAGACAAAATAGCCAGTGTAGAAAAGAAGATAACTGACCTGATAGAGCCAAAAAACACACTTCAAAAATTTCATAATGCAATCATAAGCATTAATAGCAGAATAGACCAAGATGAGGAAAGAATCTCAGAGCTTGAAGACTGGATTTCTGAAATAAGATAGTGAGACAAGAAAAGAGAAAAAGAATGAAAAGGAATGAAGAAAGCCTCCAAGAAATATGGGATTATGTAAAGAGACCAAATCTATGATTCATTGGTGTCCCTGAAAGAGATGGGGAGAATGTAAGTAACTTGGGAAACATATTTCAGAATATCATCCATGAGAATTTTCCCAACCTAGCTAGAAAGGCCAACATTCAAAATCAGGAATGCAGAGAACCCCAGTAAGATACTTCACAAGAAGATCATCCCAAACACACATAATCTTCAGATTCTCCAAGGTTGAAATGAAAGAATAAATGTTAAAGCCAACTACCGAGAAAGGTCAGGTCACTTACAATGGGAAGCCCATCATTCTAACAGCAGATCTCTCAGCAGAAATCCTAAAGGCAGGAGAGATTGGGAGCCAATATTCAACACTCTTAAGAAAAGAAATTCCAACCCAGAATTTCATAACTGGCCGAACTAAGCCTCATAAGCAAAGGTGAAATAAGATCCTTTTCAGACAAGCAAATGCTGAGGAATTCATCACCACCAGGACTGCCTTGCAAGAACTCCTGAAGGAAGCACTAAATATGGAAAGGAAAGTCTGTTACCAGCCACTACAAAAACATGACTAAATACACAGACCAGTGACACTATACACAGTCACACAAACAAGTCTACATAATAACTAGCTAACATCATGATGACAGGATCAAATCCACACATATCAATACTAACCATGAATGTAAACAGACTTAATTCCCCAATTAAAAGGCAGAGAGTGGCAAGGTGGATAAAGAACCAAGACTTATTCGTATGCTGTCTTTAAGAGACCCATCTCCCATGCAATGACACCCATAGGCTCAAAGTAAAGGGATGGAGAAAAGTCTCCAAGCAAAAGGAAAACAGTAAAAAGCAGAGGTGGTGGCCAGGCGTGGTGGTGCATGCCTGTAATCCCAGCATTTTGGGAGGCTGAGGCGGGCAGATCACAAGGTCAGGAAATCGAGACCATCCTGGCTAACCCGGTGCAACCCCATCTCTACTAAAAATACAAAAAAAAGCCGGGTGTGGTGGTGGGTGCCTGTAGTCCCAGCTACTCGGGAGGCTGAGGCAGGAGAATGGCATGAACCTAGGAAGCGGAGCTTGCAGTGAGCCGAGATCGTGCCACTGCACTCCAGTGCCTGGGCAACAGAGCAAGACTCTGTCTAAAAAAAAAAAAAAAAAAAAAAAAGCAGAGGTGGCGATTTTAATTTCAGACAAAACAGATTTCAAACAAACAAAGATCAAAAAAGACAAAGAAGGGGCATTACCTAATAGTAAAGAGTTCAATTCAATAAGAAAATCTATTCTAAATATATATGGACCCAACACAGGAGTACCCAGATTCATAAAGGAAGCTTTTGGAGACCTTCAAAGAGACTTAGATTCCCACACAATAATAGTGGGAGACTTTATTTTATTTATTTATTTATTTTTAATTATACTTTAAGTTCTAGGGTACATGTGCACAACTTGCAGGTTTCATACATAGGTATACATGTGCATGTTGGTTTGCTGCACCCATCAACTCATCATTTACATTAGGTATTTCTCCTAATGCTATCATTCCCACCTCCCCCCACCCCATGATAGGCCCCGGTGTGTGATGTTCCCCTTCCTATGTCCAAGTGTTCTCATTGTTCAAATCCCACCTATGAGTGAGAACATGTGGTAGTTCGTTTTCTGTCCTTGTGAGAGTTTGCTGAGAGTGATGGTTTCCAGCTTCATCCATGTCCCTACAAAGGACATGAACTCATCATTTTTTATGCCTGCATAGTATTCCACACTGTATATGTGCCACAGTTTCTTAATCCAGTCTCACTGATGGACATTTGGGTTGGTTCCAAGTCTTTACTATTGTGAATAGTGCCACAATAAACATACGTGTGCATGTGTCTTTATAGCAGCATGATTTATAATCCTTCGGGTATTACTCAGCAATGGGATTGCTGGGTCAAATGGTAATTCTAGTTCTAGATCCTTGAGGAATTGCCACACTGTCTTCCACAATGGTTGAACTAATTTACACTCCCACCAACGGTGTAAAAGCATTTCTATTTCTCCACATCCTCTACAGCATCTATTGTTTCCTGACTTTTTAATGATCACCATTCTAACTGGCGTGAGATGGTATCTCATTGTAGTTTTGATTTGCATTTCTCTGATGACCAGTGATGAGCATTTTTTCATGTGTCTGTTGGCTGCATAGATGTCTTCTTTTGAGAAATCTCTGTTCATATCCTTTGCCCACTTTTTGAATGGGGTTGTGTGTTTTTTTCTTGTAAATTTGTTTTAGTTCTTTGTAGATTCTGCATATTAGGCCTTTGTCAGAAGGGTAGATTGCAAAAATTTTCTCCCATTCTGTAGGTTGCCTGTTCACTCTGATGGTAGTGTCTTTTGCTGTGCAGAAGCTTTTTAATTGGATCCCATTTGTCTATTTTGGCTTTTGTCGCCATTGCTTTTGGTGTTTTAGTCAGGAAGTCCTTGCCCATGCCTATGTCCTGAATGGTATTGCCTAGGTTTTCTTCTAGGGTGTTTATGGTTTTAGGTCTAACATTTAAGTCTTTAATCCATCTTGAATTAATTTTTGTGTAAGGTGTAAGGAAGGGATCCAGATTCCGCTTTCTACATATGACTAGCCAGTTTTCCCAGCTGAAGGGGGTGGGTCGCCCCTTCACAGCTTTGGGTTTTTTTCGTTGGGTGGAACGAGACACTTGGAAAAGGAAAAGACACAAAGTGAAGAGAAAGAAATAAGGGGACCCAGGGGACCAGCGTTCAGCAGATGGAGGATCCCCCTGGCTTCTGAGTTCCCTTAGTATTTATTGATTACTTATCGGTGTTCTTCAGAGAGGGGGATGTGTCATGGTCACAAGACAATAGTGGGGAGAGGGTCAGCAGACAAACACGTGAACAAAGGCCTTTGCATCATAGACAAGGTAAAGAATCAAGTGCTGTGCTTTAGATATGCATAGACATAAACATTTCAATGCTTTGTTAAGCAGTATTGCTGCCCACATGTCTCACCTCCAGCCCTAAGGCAGTTTTTCCCTATCTCAGTAGATGGAACGTACAATCGGGTTTTATACCGAGACATTCCATTGCCCAGGGACAGGGAGGAGACAGATGCCTTTGTCTTGTCTCAACTGCAAGAGGTATGCCTTCCTCTTATACTAATCCTCCTCAGCACAGACCCTTTATGGGTGTCGGGCTGGGGGATGGTCAGGTCTTTCCCTTCCCACGAGGCCATATTTCAGACCATCACATGGGGAGAAACCTTGGACAATACCTGGCTTTCCTAGGCAGAGGTCCCTGCAGCCTTCCACAGTTTTTGTGTCCCTGGGTACTTGAGATTAGGGAGTGGTGATGACTCTTAAGGAGCATGCTGCCTTCAAGCATTTGTTTAACAAAGCACATCTTGCACAACCCTTAATCCATTTAACCTTGAGTTTGACACAGCACATGTTTTAGAGAGCACGGGGTTGGGGGTAAGGTCACAGATTAACAGCATCTCAAGGCGGAAGAATTTTTCTTAATACAGAACAAAATGGAGTCTCTTATGTCTACTTCTTTCTATACAGACATATTAACAATCTGATCTCTCTTGCTTTTCCCCACACCCAGCATCATTTATTAAATAGGGAATCCTTTCCCCATTTCTTGTTTTTGTCAGGTTTGTCAAAGATCAGGTGTTTGTAGATGTGTGGTGTTATTTCTGAGGCCCCTGTTCTGTTCTGTTGGTCTATGTATCTGTTTTGGTACCAGTACCATGCTGTTTTGGTTACTGTAGCCTTGTAGCATAGTTTGAAGTCAGGTAGTGTGATGCCTCCAGCTTTGTTCTTTTTGCTTAGTATTGTCTTGGCAATGTGAGCTCTTTTTTGATTCCATATGAAATTTAAAGTAGTTTTTTCCAGTTCCATGAAGAAAGTCATTGGTAGCTTGATGGGGTTGGCATTGAATCTATAAATTACCTTGGGCAGTATGGCCATTTTCACGATATTGATTCTTCCTATCCACGAGCATGGAATATTCTTGCATTTGTTTGTGTCCTCTTTTATTTTGTTGAGCAGTGGTTTGTAGTTCTTCTTGAAGAGGTCCTTCACATCCATGTAAGTTGGAATCCTAGATATTTTATTCTCTTTGTAGCAATTGTGAATGGGAGTTCACTCATGATTTGGCTCTCTGTTTCTCTGTTAATGGTGTATAGGCATGCTTGCGATTTTTGCACATTGATTTTGAATTCTGAGACTTTGCTGAAGTTGCTTATCAGCTTAAGGAGATTTTGGGCTGAGACGATGTGGTTTTCTAAATATACAATCATGTCATCTGCAAACAGGGACAATTTGACTTCCTCATTTCCTAACTGAATACTCTTTATTTCTTTCTGTTGCCTGATTGCCCTGGCCAGAAATTCCAACACTATGTTGAATAGGAGTGGTGAGAGAGGGCATCCTTGTCTTGTGCTGATTTTCAAAGGGAATGCTTCCAGTTTTTGCCCATTCAGTATGATATTGGCTATGGGTTTGTCACAAATAGCTCTTATTATTTTGAGATATGTTCCATCCATACCTAGTTTATTGAGAGTTTTTAACATGAAGGGCTGTTGAATTTTGTCAAAGGCCTTTTCTGCATCTATTGAGATAATCGTGGTTTTTGTCATTGGTTCTGTTTATATGATGGATTAAGTTTATTGATTTACATATGTTGAACCAGCCTTGCCTCCCAGGGATGAAGCCAGCTTGATCATGGTGGTTAAGCTTTTTGATGTGCTGCTGGATTCAGTTTGCAGTATTTTATTGAGGATTTTTGCATTGATGTTCATCAGAGATATTGGTATAAAATTCTCTTTTTGTGTTGTGTCTCTGCCAGGCTTTGGTATCAGGATGATGTTGGCCTCATGAAATGAGTCAGGGAGGATTCCTTCCTTTTCTATTGATTGTAATAGTTTCAGAAGGAATGGTACCAGCTCCTCTTTGTACCTCTGGTAGAATTCGGCTGTGAATCTGTCTGGTCCTGGATATTTTTGGTTGGTAGGATTTTAATTATTGCCTCAATTTCAGAGCCTGTTATTGGTCTATTCAGAGATTCAACTTCTGCCTGGTTTAGTCTTGGGAGGGTGTATGTGTCCAGGAATTTATCCATTTCTTCTAGATTTTCTAGTTTATTTGTGTAGAGATGTTTATAGTATTCTCTGATGGTAATTTGTATTTCTGTGGGGTCAGTGGTGATATCCCCTTTATCATTTTTTATTGCCTCTATTTGATTCTTCTCTCTTTTCTTCATTATTAGTCTTGCTAGTGGTCTATCAATTTTGTTGATCTTTTAAAAAACCAGTTCCTTGATTCATTGATTTTTTGAAGGGTTTTTTGCATCTCTATCTCCTTCAGTTCTGCTCTGATCTTAGTTATTTCTTGCCTTCTGCTAGCTTTTGAATTTGTTTACTCTTACTTCTCTAGTTCTTTTAATTGTGATGTTAGGGTGTCATTTTTAGATCTTTCCTGCTTTCTCTTGTGGGCATTTAGTGCTATAAATTTCCTTCTACACACTGCTTTAAATGTCTCCTAGAGATTCTGGTATGTTGTGTCTTTGTTCTCATTGGTTTCAAAGAATGTCTTTATTTCTGCCTTCATTTCGTTATGTACCCAGTAGTTATTCAGGGGCAAGTTGTTCAGTTTCCATGTAGTTGTGTGGTTTTGAGTAAGTTTCTTAATACTGAGTTCTAATTTGATTGCACTGTGGTTTGAGAGACAGTTTGTTGTGATTTCTGTTCTTTTACATTTGCTGAGGAGTGCTTTGCTTCTAATTATGTGGTCAATTTTAGAATAAGTGTGATGTGGTCCTGAGAAGAATGTATATTCTGTTGATCTGGGGTGGAGAGTTCTGTAGATGTCTATTAGGTCTGCTTGTTCCAGAGCTGAGTTCAGTTCCTGGATATCCTTGTTAACCTTCTGTCTCATTGATCTGTCTAATATTAACAGTGGGGTGTTAAAGTCTCCCATTATTATTGTGTAGGAGTCTAATTCTCTTTGTAGGTCTCTAAGGACTTGCTTTATGAATCTGGGTGCTGCTGTATTGGGTGCATATATATTTAGGATAGTTAGCTCTTCTTGTTGAATTGATCCCTTTACCATTATGTAATGGCCTTCTTTGTCTCTTTTGATCTTTGTTGGATTAAAGTCTGTTTTATCAGAGACTAGGATTGCAACCCCTGCTTTTTTTCTTTTTTCTTTTTTCTTTTTTTTTTTTTTTTTGCTTTCCATTTGCTTGGTAGATCTTCCTCCATCCTTTTATTTTGAGCCTATGTGCTTCTTTGCACATAAGATGGGTTTCCTGAATACAGCACACTGATGGGTCTTGACTCTTTATCCAATTTGCCAGTCTGTGTCTTTTAATTGGGGCATTTAGCACATTTACATTTAATGTTAATATTTTTATGTGTGAATTTGATCTTATCATTATGATGTTCACTGGTTATTTTGCCCATTAATTGATGCAGTTTCTTCATAGCATCACTGGTCTTTACAATTCGGCATGTTTTTGCAGTGGCTGATTATTTCCTTCCATGTTTAGTGCTTCCTTCAGGAGCTCTTGTAAGGAAGGCCTGGTGGTGACAAAATCTCTCAGCATTTACTTGTCTGTAAAGGATTTTATTTGTCCTTCACTTATGACTCTTAATTTGGCTGGATATGAAATTCTGGGTTGAAAATTCTTTTCTTTAAGAATGTTGAATATTGGCCCCCACTCTCTTCTGACTTGTAAGGTTTCTGCCAAGAGATCAGCTGTTAGTCTGAAAGGCTTCCCTTTGTGGGTAACTCGACCTTTCTCTCTGGTTGCCCTTAACACTTTTTCCTTCATTTCAGCCTTGGGGAATCTGACAATTATGTGTCTTGGGGTTGCTCTTGTCGAGGAATATCTTTGTGGTGTTCTCTGTATTTCCTGAATTTGAATGTTGGCCTGCCTTGCTAAGTTGGGGAAGTTGTCCAGGATAATATCCTGAAGAGTGTTTTTCAACTTGGTTCCATTCTCCCCATCACTTTCAGGTACACCAATCAAACATAGATTTGGTCTTTTTACATAGTCCCATACCTCTTGGAGGCTTTGTTCATTTCTTTTTACTCTTTTTTCTCTAAACTTGTCTTCTCACTTTATTTCATTAATTTAACCTTCAATCACTGATACCATTTCTTCCACTTGATTGAACTGGCATTGAAGCTTGTGCATGTGTCACGAAGTTCTCATGCCATGGTTTTCACCTCCATCAGGTTATTTAAGGTCTTCTGTCCACTGTTTATTCTAGTTAGCCATTCATCTCATCTTTTTTCTAGGTTTTTAGCTTCCTTGTGATGGGTTCAAACATCCTCCTTTAGCTTGGAGAAGTTTGTTATTACCAACTTTCTGAAGCCTACTTCTGTCAACTCATCAAAGTCATTCTCTGTCCAGCTTTGTTCCATTGCTGGCAAGCAATCTTTGGAGGAGAAGAGATGCTCTGATTTTTAGAATTTTCAGCTTTTCTGGTCTGATTTCTCCCCATCTTTGTGGTTTTATCTACCTTTGGTCTTTGATGTTGGTGACCTACAGATGGGGTTTTGGTGTAGATGACCTTTTTGTTGATGTTGATGTTATTCCTTTGTTTGTTAGTTTTCTTTCTAACAGTCAGGTCTCTCATCTGCATGTGTGTTGGAGTTTGGTGGAGGTCCAATCCAGACCCTGTTTGCCTGGGTATCACCAGCAGAGGCTGCAGAACAGCAAATATCGCTTCCTGATCCTCTGGAAGCTTCATCCCAGAGGGGCATCTGCCTATGTGAGGTGTCTGTTGGCCCCTACTTGGAGATGTCTTCCAGCTAGGCTACCTGGGGCTCAGGGACCCACTTGAGGAGGCAGTCTGTCAGTTCTCAGAGCTCAAACGCTGTGCTGGGAGAACCACTGCTCTCTCTTCAGAGCCATCAGACAGGGACATTTAAGTCTGCAGAAGTTGTCTGCTGCCTTTTGTTTGGTTATGCCCTGACCATAGAGGTGGAGTCTAGAGGCAGTGGGCCTTGTTGAGCTGCGGTGAGCTCTGCCCAGTTTGAGCTTCCCAGCCACTTTGTTTACCTACTCAAGCCTCAGCAATGGCAGATGCCCCTAATAGTGGGATAATTTAACGCCCCACTGACAATATTAGACAGATAATTGAGGCAGAAAATTAATGAAGATATTCAGGACCTGTACTCAGGAGTGGACCAAATGGAACCTAATAGATATCTATAGAACTCTCCACCCAAAAGAAACAGAATATACATTCTTCTCACTGCCACATGGCACATACTCTAAAATGAATCACATAATTGGGCACAAAACACTCCTCAGCAAATGCAGAAGAAATGAAATCATAACAACCACTTTCTTGGACTACACCACAATAAAATTAGAAATCAAGACTAAGAAAGTCACCCAAAACCATACAATTACCTGTAAATCAAATAACCTGCTCCTGAATGACTTTTGCATAAATAATGAAATTAAGGCAGAAATAAAGATGTTGTTTGAAACTAGCCAGAACAAAAATACCACATACCAGAATCTCTGTGACACAGCTAAGGCAGTGTTAAGAGGGGAATTTATAGCACTAATTACCACATCAAAAAGTTAGAAAGATCTTAATTTAACAATGTAACATCACAACTAAAAAACTAGCAAACCCAGAGCAAAGTAACCCCAAAGCTAGCTAGCAGAAGACAAATAATTAAAATCAGAGCTGAAGTGAAGGAGATTTAGACACACACACACACACATAAACACACACACTCTCAAAGATCAATGAATCCAGTTGTTAGTTTTTTGAAAAAATTAATAAAATAGATAAACCACTAGCTAGACTAATGAAGAGAAGAGAGAAGATAAAAATAAAAACAATTAGAAATGACAGAGGGGATATTACCAATGACTCCACAGAAATACAAATAACCGTCAGAGACTACTATGAACACCTCTATCCACATAAAATAGAAAATCTAGATGAAATGGATAAATTCCTGGATACATACAGCCCCTCGAGCCTGACCCAGGAAGAAATTGAATCTGTTCATAGACCAATAATGAGTTCTAAAATTGAATCAGTAATAAATAATGTACCAACAAAAAGAAGCTCAGAACCAGATGGGTTCACAGCAGAATGCTACTAGATATACAAAGAAGAGCTGGTAGCATTCCTACTGAAACTGTTCCAAAAATTCAGAAGGAGGGATTCCTCCCTAACTTATTCTATGAGGAAAGCATCATCCTGATACCAAAATCTGTCAGACACACACACACACACACACACACACACATACGCACAAAAAAGCTTGAGGTCAATATACTTGATGAACCTTTATACAAAAGTCCTCAACAAAATACTAGTAAACCAAATCCAGCAAAACATCAAAAAGTGTATGCACCATAATCAAGTAGACTTTATCCCTGGGATGCAAGGTTGGTTTAACACACACAAATCAATAAATATGATTCATCACATAAAAAGAACTAAAGACATAATCCACATGATTATCTAAATTGATGTGTAAAAGGCTTTTGATAAAATTCAACAATGCTTCATGTTGAAGAAAAAAACTCTCAATAAACTAGGTATTGAAGAAACATACTTCCAAAAAAATTTGAACCATATATGACCAGCCCACAGCCAACATCACATGGAATGGGCAAAACCTGGAAGCATTCCCCTTGAAAACCAGCACAAGATAAGGACTCCCTTTTATACCACTCCTGTTCAACATAGTATTGGAAGTTCTGGTCAGAACAATCAGTCAAGAGAAAGAAATAAATGGCACCCAAATAGAAAGAGAAGAAGCCAAATTATCCCTGTTTGCAAATGACATGATCCTATGTCTAGAAAACCCCATAACTCAGCCCAAAAGCCCCTTAAGCTGAGAAAAAACTTCAGCAAAATCTCAAGATACTAAATCAATGTACAAAAATTGATAGCATTCCTATACACCAACAACAGTCAATCCAAGAGCCAAATCAGGAATGCAATCCCGTTCACAAAAGCCTCATAAGGAATAAAATACTAGGAATACAGCTAACCAGGGAGGTGAACGATCTCTACAGGGAGAAATACAAAACACTTCTCAAATAAATTAAAGATGAATCAAACAAAGGGAAAAATATTACATACTCATGGATAGAAAGAATATCATTAAAATGAGAATACTGCCCAAAGCAATTGATAGATTTAGTGCTGTTTCTCTCAAACTATCAATGGCATTCTTTACAGAACTAGAAAAAACTTTTGCAATTCATATGGAACCAAAAAAGAGCACAAATAGCTAAGACAATCCTAAGCTAAAAGAACAAAGCTGGAGATATCATGCTACTCAATTTCAAACTATACTACAGGGCTACCATATCCAAAACAACATGGTGCTAGTACAAAAGCAGACACATAAACAAATGGAACAGACTAGAAAGTCCCAAAATAAGGCTGCACACCTATGACTATCTAATCTTCAACAAAGTCAGCAAAAACAAGCAATGGGGAAAGGACTCCCTATTCAATAAAGGATGCTGGGATAACTGGCTAGCCTTATGCAGAAGATTGAAACTGCACTCCCTTCTTATACCATATACAAAAAGCAAATCAACATGGATTAAAGACCTAAATGTAAAAACCTAGAAGACAACTTAGGCAACACCATTTAGGACATAGGAATGGCCAAAGATATCATGATGAAGACATCAAAACAATTGCAACAAAAGCAAAAATTGATGAATGGGATCTAATTAAACTGAAGAGCTTCTGCACAGCAAAATAAACTATAAACCAAGTAAAAAAAACAACCTACAGAATAGGAGAAAGTATTTGCAAACTATGCATCTGACAAAGGTCTAATATCCAGTATCTATAAGGAACTTAAACTTATAAGGAAAACCAAATAACTCCATTAAAATGTGGGCAAAGGACATGAACAGACACTTTCAAAAGGAGGCATGCATGCAGCCAACAAGTATATGAAAAAGAGTTCAACATCACTGATCATTAGAGAAATGAACATGTAAACCATGATGAAATGCCATCTCACACCAGTAAGAATGGCTATTATTTAAAAGTCAAAAAATAACAAGTGCTGGCAAAGTTGTGGAGAAAAAGAAATACTTTTACACTGCTTGTAAGAGTGTAAATTAGTTCAATCATTGTGGAAAGCAGTGAGGTGATTCCTCAAAGAGCTAAAAATGGAACTACCATTTGACTCAGCAATCCCATTACTGGATATATACCCAAAGGAATATAAATCATTCTACCATAAAGACACATGCATGCATATGTACAGTAAAGCACTATTTGCATAGTAAAGACATGGAATCAACCTAAATGCCCATCAGTGGGAGACTAGATAAAGAACGTGTACATATACACCATGGAATACTATGCAGCCATAAAAAGGACAGGATTATGTCCTTTGCAGGAACATAGATGGAGCTGGAGGCCATTATCCTTAGCGAGCTAACACAGGAACAAAAAAACAAATACCACATGTTCTCACTTATAACTGGAGCTAAATGATGAGAACACATGGACATATAGTGGGGAGCAATAGACACTAGGGCTGACAGAAGGTGGAAGGTGGGAGAAGGGAGAGTTTCAGCAAAAATAATGAATGGGTACCAGGCTTAATACCTGGATGACAAAATAGTCTATACAAACCCCCACCATGACACAAGTTTACCTATATGACAAAACTGCACATGTACCCCTGAACTTCAAAATTAAAAAATTAAAATTAGAAAAATAAGTTAAAAAGAAATATTGCATGCAAAAATAAAAAATTCTTATACTAATATTTCTTGATTTTCTAAATCTTAATACTTGTTGGTTTCCTTTTCTGGAATATTATAATTTAGCTACACTTATACTTCCTTATCCCCCGTTCTCTCAAGTTATAAATCATAATTTTTAGTAAGATTGCAATTTGGTGTTTGCCTTATCACAACTAAATCATGTAGTGTACTATAATTTCATATTCTTTCTTATATTACTGTTTTTTCTTCTCAGGAGATTTTTTTTTCCTGATACTTCCTAAGCATCATTAGTTTGTCCCCAAATACTCCACCTCTCAATGCAGTCAAAACTTCCTTTTTCTACAAATTTCTTCCTTGTCTATGAATTTCTTCCTCTTTCTTCCTTGACTCTCTTGCTCTCTCTCTGTCTTAAACATTCTCTCTTCAGCCCTCACAACCCCTCCCCCTGATGAAATTGTTGTTCTCTGGCTTGTTGCTGTCTCCTCATGGGCTCCTGCTTCTCCTTCAGCCTTGGAATTCTCCTATGTCCTGGATGCAATGTCTTTCTTTTTATTTGTTGACTCTCATATTTTGGTGAAGCACTTTTTCCAAGAAAAGGTATCTTATAGTCTATTTTGTGCTGTTATAACAGAATACCTGAGACTGGATAATTTATTTAAAAAAAAGATTTATTTCTTACACCTCTGTAGGCTGGGAAGTCCAAGATTGATATGCCTATATCTGGTGAGGGACTCCTTGCTGTGTCATAAGACAACAGAAGGTATCACAGGCAAGAGAGCGCAAGAGAGGACCTAATTGTCTTTTGTCTTTTATAACTATTCACTTACAATAATGAACCAACTATATTAATTTATTCAGGAGGGTTTTGCTCTTATGACCTAATGACCTCTTAAAGGTCTCACCTCTCAACACTGTTGCATTGAGAATTAAATTGCTGACATTTGAACTTTGGGGGACACATTCGAACCACAGTGCAGTACATACAACATCAAGTTTTTGATGACTTACTTATTGAATTAGGGTTATCTAGAGAAATGGAACCAGCTGGAAGTCTGTATAGATAGAAAGACGTTTATTTTAAGGAATTGATTTGTGTTATATAGAAACTGGCAAGTCCAAAATGTGCAGGGTAGCCTGACAGTCTGGTGACCCAGGAAGGAACCAATGTTTTAGTTCAATTCCAAAGGCTGGATGGCTGATTGGCTGTCAGCTGCAGGGATACAAATGATGTCATCACCCAGATAGTGAGCATAGTAGTCAAAAGTTAGTTTTTCAAACTTTTCTCCTCTCCTTTCCTTCTCACCTGTTAGTCTCCAGTGTCCGTTGTTGCCATGTTTACATCCATGAATACCCAATGTTTAGCTCCCGCTTATAAGTGAGAACATGTGATATTTAGTTTTCTGTTCTTGCATTAATTTGCCTAGGGTAATAGTCTCTAGCTGTATCCATGTTGCTGCAAGGACATAATTTTGTTTTTTATCATAACTTCATAGTTTTCCATGGTGTTTATATACTACATTTTCTTTATCCAATGCACTGTTATTGGGCACCTAGGTTGATTCTGTGTTTTTGCAATTGTGAATAGTGCTGCAGTGAACATACAAGTACATGTGTCTTTTTGGTCAAACCATTTATTTTACTTTGGGTATATACTCAGTAGTTGGTATATCATTATGTAGTGGGTATATACTTTTTATGGCTGCATAGTATTCCATGGTGTATATGTACCACATGTTCTTTATCTAGTCTCCCACTGATGGGCATTTAGTTTGATTCCATGTCTTTACTATGCAAATAGTGCTTTACTGTACATATATACTCAGTAGTGGGTATATCCTTGCTGGCTTGAATGGTAATTCTGTTTTAAGTTCTTGGAGAAATTTCCAAACTGCTATCCACAGGGGCTGAACTAATTTATATTCCCATCAACTGTGTATAAAAATTCCCTTTTCTCTGCCACCTTGTCAACATCTGTTATTTTTTGACTTTTTAGTAATAGCCATTCTGACTGGTGAGATGGTATCTCATTGTGGTTTCGATTTGCATTTCTCAGATGGTTAGTAATGTGGAGTGTTCTTTCATGTGTTTGTTGGTCATATATGTGTTCTTTTGAGAAGTGTCTGTACATGTACTTTGCCCACTTTTTAATGGGGTTATTTGGTTTTTGCTTGTTGAATTGTTTAAGATCCTTATAGATAATGGATATTACAGAATGATATTTCTTAGGTTTTCATCTAGGAGTTTTATAGTTTCAGGTCTTACATTTAAGTCTTTCATCCATCTTGAGCTACCTTTTGTATATGGTATTAGATCTTGAGCTACCTTTTGTATATGGTATTAGATGGTGCTTCAGTTTCATTCTTCTGCATATGGCTAACCAGTTTTCTCAGCCCCATTTGTTGAATAGTGAGTACTTTCACCATTACTTATTGTTGTATTAGTCCATTTTAACACTGCTATAAAGAAATACCTGAGACTGGGTAGTTTATAAAGAGAAGAGATTCAATCAACTCATAATTTTGCATGGCTGGGGAGGCCTCAGGCAACTTACAATCATGGCAGAAGGGGAAGGGGAGGCAAGGCACATCTTACATGGTGACAGGAGAGAGAGAGTGGGGAGAAGTGCCACACTTTTAAACCATCATCTCATGGGCACTCACTATCACAAAAGCAGCATGGGGGAAGTTTGCCCTCATGATCCAATGATGTCCCACCAGAGCCCTACCCTAACATGTGGGGATTAAAGTTCCTCATGAGATTTAAGTGGAGACACAGAGTGAAACCATATCACTTGTTGTTGTTTACTTTGTTGAAGATTAGATGGTCGTAGGTGTGCAGCTTTATTTCAGGGGTCTCTATTCTGTTTCATTGATCTTTGTGCCTGTTTTTGTACCAGTATCATGCTGTTTTGATTACTGCAACCTTGCAGTATAGTTTGAAGTTGGGTAGTGTGATGCCTCTGGCTTTATTCTTTTTGCTTACAATTTCTTTGGCTATTAAGGCTCTAGTTTGGTTCAATATGAACTTTATAATAGTTTTTTCTAATTCTATGAAAAATATCAGTAATTTAATGGGAATAGAGTTGAATATGTACATTGCTTTGGGGAGTATGGCCATTTTAACAATATTGATTCTTCAAATCCATGAGTGTGGGATGCTTCCATTTGTTTGTGTTACCTATGATTTTTTTGAGCAGTGTTTTGCAGTTCTTGTAGAGATCTTTCACCTCTTTGGTTACATGTATTCCATGATATTTTATTTTATTTTATTTATTTGTGACTATTGTAAATGGGATTGCATTCTTGATTTGGCTTTCAGCTTGAATGTTATTGGTGTATAGAAATGCTACTGATTTTTGTCCATTGATTTTGTAACTTGAAACTTTATTGAAGTCATTTACCAGCTTTAGAAGCCTTTTGAAAGAGTGTTTATGGTTTTCTAGTCATAGAATCATATCATCAGTGAAGAGAAATAATTTGACTTATTTTCCTATTTTAATATCTTTTGTTTCTTTCTCTTACTTGATCTGGCTAAGACTTCCAGTACTATGTTGAATAGGAGTGGTGAGAGTGGGCACCATTCTCATGTTTGAGTTCTTAAGAAGAATACTTCCAGCATTTGTCCTTTCAGTATAATGTTGGCTGTGGGTTTGTAATAGATGGCTCTTATTATCTTGAGGTATATTCCTTTGATGCCTAGTTTGTTGAGGGTTTTTATTGTAAGGGTATGTAGGAACTTATCAAAATCTTTTTCTCCATCTATTGAGATGATCACATGCTTTTTGTTTTCAATTCTGTTTATGTGGTGAATCACATTTATTGATTTGCATGTGTTAAAGGAGCCCTTTATCCCAGGAGTAAAGCCTACTAGATTGTGGTGAAATTAACTTTTTGTGTGCTGCTGTATCAGAGATATTGGCCCATAGTTTTGTTTTTGGCTGTGTCTCACCAGATTTTGAGATTAGGGTTATGCTAGCTTTGTAAAATGAGTTGGAGAGAAGTCCCTCCACATCTATTTTTTGAAATATTTTCAGTAGGATTGGTACCAGCTATTCTTTGCATATCTGGTAGAATTTGGCTGTGGATCCATCTCGTCCAGGACTCTCTTCAATTGGTGGGCTTTTTGTTACTTATTCGATTTCAGAACTTGATATTGGTATATTCAGAGTTTTTATTTCTTCCTGACTCAGTCTTGGTATGTTGTGTGTTTCCAGGAACTTACTCATTTCCTTTGGATTTTCTATTTTGTATGCATAGAGGTGTTCATAATAGTCTCTGAGGATCTTTTATATTTCTGTGGGATCCGGTGTAATGTCACCTTTGTCATTTCTACTAACACTGATTTAGATCTTCTCTCTTTTTTTCTTTGTTAAACTAGCTAGTGTTTTATCTATCTTGTTTATTCTTTCAAAGAACCTCTTTTGGTTTCATTGATTCTTTGTGTGGATTTTGGGGGCCTCAATTTTATTTGGTTCTTCTCTGATTTTGGTTATTTCTTATCTCCTGCTAGCTTTGGGATTAATTTATCCTTGTTCTTCTAGTTCTTCTAGGTGTGACGTTAGATTGTTAATTTGAGATATTTCTAATTTTTTAATGTAGGCATTTAGTGCTATAAACTTTCGTCTTAATACTGCTTTAGCTGTATCCCAGAGGTTTTGCTATGTTGTGTCTCTGTTTTAATTTATCTCAAATTTTTTTAATTTCTACCTTAATGTTTTTATTTACCTCAAAGTCATCCTGAAGTAAGTTTAATTTCCATGTAATCATGTGGTTTTCAGGAATCTTGTTGGTATTGATGGTATTTTTATTCCACTGTGCTATGAAAGCATCTTTGGTATGATTTTGTTTTTTGTGAATTTATTGAAACTTGCTTTATGATGGAACATGTGGTCAATCTTAGAGTATGCTCCATGTGCAGATGTGAAGAATGTATGTTTTGTGATTATTTGGTATTTTATAGATGTCTATTAGATCCAAATTGTCAAGTGTCAAATTTAGATCCAGGGCTTGTTTGTTAGTTTTCTGCCTCAGGGGTCCATCTAACACAGTCAGCAGGGTGTTGAAGTCCCCCACTATTATTATTTGGCTGTCTAAGTCTTTTGTAATGTCTAGAAGTAGTTGTCTTATGAATCTAGGTCCTCCAATATTAGGTATGTATATACTGAAGATAGTTAAGTTCTCTTGTTGGATCAAACCCTTCATCATTATGTAGTGCCATTCTTTGTCCTTTTCTACTGTTGTTGCTTTAAAATCTATTTTGGGCCAGTTAAGGTGGCTTGTGCCTGTTATCCCCAGCACATTGGGAGGCTGAGGTGAGTGAATCACTTGAGTCCAGGAGTTCAAGATCAGTCTGGGCAGCACAGTTAGATGCTGTCTCTATAAAAATATGAAAATTAGCCAGGCCTGGTGGCATCTGCCTGTAGTCCCAGCTACTCAGGAGGCTGAGGTGGAAGGATCTCTTGAGCTTGGGAGGTTGAGGCCACAGTGAGCCATGACTGTGCCACTGCACTCCAGCCCTGAGAGACAGAGCAAGACTCTATCAAAAAACATCTCTTTAATCTGATAGAAAGATAGTGACAATTGTTTTTGTTTTTTTTTTTTTACTTAAAGTTGCAGGCAGTATACATGTGCAGAATGTGCAGATTTGTTACATAGGTAAACATGTGCCACCATGGTTTGCTGTTCCTATCAACCCATCACCTAGTTATTAACCCCTGCATGCATCAGCCATCTGTACTGATGCTCTCCCTCCCCTTGCCATCCCTGATGGTCCCCGATGTGCGTTGTTCCCTGTGTCCATGTGTTCTCCTTGTTCAGCTCCCACTAATAAGTGAGAATATGCAGAGTTTGGTTTTCTCTTCCTGTGTTAGTTTGCTGAGGATGATGGCTTCCAGCTTCATCCATGTCCCTGCAAAGGACATGATCTCATTCTTTTTTATGGCTGCATAGTATTCCATGGTGTATATGTATCACACTTTCTTTATCCAGTCTATCATTGATGGGCCTTTGAGTTGGTTCCATGTCTTTGCTATTGTGAATAGCACTGCAATAAACATATGTGTGCATGCATCTTTATAATAGAATGACTTATATTTCTTTGGGTATATACCCATTAGTGGGGTTGCTGGCTCAAATGGTATTTCTGGTTCTAGATCCTTGAGGAATTGCCACACTGTCTTCCACAACAGTTGAACTAATTTACATTCCCACCAAAGCATTCCTATTTCTCCACAGCCTTGCCAGCATCTGTTGTTTCTTCACTTTTTGATAATCATCATTCTGACTGGCATGAGATGGTATCTCATTGTGGTTTTGACGTGCATTTATCTAATGATCATGATGTTGAGCTTTATTTCACGCTTGTTGGCTGCATAAATGTCTTCTTTTGAAAAGTGTCTGTTCATGTCCTTTGCCCACTTTTTGATGGGGTTCTTTGTTTTTCTCTTGTAAATTCATGTACATTCATTGTAAATTCTGGATATTAGCCCTTTGTCAGAAGGGTAGATTGCAAAAATTTTCTTCCATTCTGTAGATTGCCTGTTCACTGATGAGAGTTTCTTTTGATGTGCAAGAGCTCTTCAGTTTACTTAGATTCCATTTGTTAATTTTTGTTTTTTGTTGCAATTGCTTTTGGCAATTTCATCGTAGAATCTTTATCCATTCATGTGTTTTGAATGGTATTGCCTAGATTTTCTTCTAGGGTTTTTATGGTTTGGGGTTTTACATTTTAGTGTTTATCCATCTTGAGTTAATTTTTGTATAAGTCATAAGGAAGGGGTCCAGTTTCCATTTTCTGCATATGACTAGCCAGTTTTCCCAGCTCCATTTATTAATAGGGAATCTTTCCTCATTGCTTGTTTTTGACAGGTTTGTCAAAAATAAGATGGTCATTGATGTGCAGTCTTATTTCTAAGGTCTGTATTCTGTTCCATTGGTCTGTATGTCTGTTTTGGTACCAAACATGCTGTTTTGGTTACTGTAGCCTTGTAATATAGTTTGAAGTCATGTACCTGGATACCTCCAGCCTCTTTCTTTTTGCTTAGGATTGTCTTGGCTATACAGGCTCTTTTTTGGTACTATATGAATTTTAAAGTAGTTTTTTCTAATTCTGTGAAGAATGTCAATGGTAGTTTGATGGGAATAACATTGAATATATAAATTACTTCAGGCAGTATGACCATTTTCATGATATTGATTCTTCCTATCCATGAGAATGGAATGTTTTTCCATTTTTTGTGTCCTCTTTTATTTCCTTGAGCAGTGGTTTGTAGTTATCCTTGAAGAGGTCCTTCACATCCCTTGTTAGCTATATTCCTAGATATTTTATTCTCTTTGTAGCATTTGCGAATGAGAATTCATTCATGATTTAGCTCTCTGCTTGTCTATTATTGGTGTATAGGAATGCTTGTGTCTTTTGCACATTGATTTTGTATCCTGAGACTTTGCTGAAGTTGCTTATCAGCTTAGGGAGACTTTGGGCTGAGATGATGGGGTTTTCTACATATAGGATCATGTTGTCAGCCAAAAGAGATGATTTGACTTCCTCTCCTCCTATTTGAATACGCTTTATTTCTTTCTCTTGCCTTATTGCCCTGGCCAGAAATTTCAATACTATGCTGAATAGGCATGGTGAGAGAGGGCATCCTTGTCTTGTTCTGCATGGAATGCTTCCAGCTTTTGCCCATTTAGTATGATGTTGGCTGTGGGTTTGTCATAAATAGCTCTTATTATCTTGAGATGTGTTCCATCAATACCTAGTTTATTGAGAGTTTTTAACATAAAGGGATGTTAAATTTTAAAAGGTATTTTCTGCATTTATTGGGATAATCTTGTAGTTTTTGTCACTGGTTCTGGTTATGTGATTGATTATGTTTATTGATTTGCATATGCTGAACCAGCCTTGCATCCCAGGGCTGAAGCCAACTTGATTGTGGGGGATAAGCTTTTTGATGTGCTGCTGGATTCAATTTCCCAGTATTTTATTGAGGATTTTTGCACTGATGTTCATCAGGGATATTGACCTGAAGTTTTCTTTTTTTGTTGTATCTCTGCCAGGTTTTGTTATCAGAATGATGCTGGCCTCAGAGTCAGGGAGAAGTCCCTCCTTTTCAATTGTTTAGTATAGTTTCAGAAGGAATGGTACCAGCTCTTCTTTGTACCTCTGGTAGAATTCTGCTGTGAATCCATCTGGGCTTTTTTTGGTTGATAAGCTATTTATTACTGCCTCAATTTCAGAACTTGTTATAGGTTTACTCAAGGATTTGACTTCTTCCTGGTTTAGTCTTGGGAGGGTGTATGTGTCCAGGAATTTTCCATTTCTTGTAGATTTTCTAGTTTATTTGCATAGATGTGTTTATAATATTCTTTTATCATAGTTTGTATTTCTACGGGGTCAGTGGTGGTGTCTCCTTTATCATTTTTTATTGTGTCTATTTGATTCTTCTCTCTTTTCTTCTTTATTAGTCATTCATTGATATTTTTAAGGGTTTTTCGTGTCTCTATCTCCTTCAGTTCCACTCTGATCTTCGTTATTTCTTGTTTCCTGCCAGCTTTTGGATTTGTTTACTCTTTCATCCCTAGTTCTTTTAGTTGTTATATTAGGGTGTCGATTTGAGATCTTTCTAACTTTCTGATGTGGGCATTTAGTGCTATAAATTTCCCTCTAAACACCATTTTGGCTGCATCCCAAAGATTCTGGTATGTTGTTTCTTTGTTCTCATTAGTTTCAAATAAATTTTTTGATTTCTGCCTTAATTTCATTATTTACCCAGGAGTCATTCAGGAGCAGGTTGTTCAATTTCCATGTAGTTGTGTGGTTTTGAGTGGGTTTCTTAATCTTGAGTTCTAATTTGATTGCACTATGGTCTGAGAGACTGTTTGTTATGATTTCAGCTATTCTGCATTTGCTGAGGAGTGTTTTACTTCCAATTATGTGGTTGATTTTAAAGTAAGTGCCATGTGGCACTCAGAAGATTGTATATTCTGTTGTTTTGGGCTGGAGAGTTCTGTAGATATCAATTAGGTCCACTTGATCCAGAGCTGAGCTCAAGTCCTAAATATACTTGTTAATTTTCATTCTTGTTGATCTGTCTAATATTGACAGTGGGGTGTTAAAGTCTCCAACTATTATTGTGTGGGAGTCTAATTCTCTTTGTAGGTCACTAAGAACTTGTTTTATGAATCTGGGTGCTCCTGTATTGGGTGCATGTATATTTAGTATAGTTAGCTCTTCTTATTGCAGTAATCCCTTTACCATTATGTAATGCCCTTCTTTGTATTTTTTGATCTTAGTTGGTTTAAAGTCTGTTTTGTCAATAACTAGGATTGCAGCCCATACTTTTTTCTGCTTTCCATTTGCTTGGTAAGTTTTCCTCTGTTCTTTTATGTTGAGCTTATGTGTGTCTTTGCACATGAGATGGGTCTCTTGAATACAGCACACCAATGGGTCTTGACTCTATTCAATTTGCCAGTCTATGTCTTTTAATTGGGGAATTTAGACCATTTACATATAAGGTTAATATTGTCATGTGTGAATTTGATCCTGTCATCATGACGCTAGTTAGTTATGTTGCACACTAGTTGATCAAGTTTCTTCATAGTGTCATTGGTCTTTGTATTTTGGTGTGTTTTTGCAGTGGCTGCTACCAGTTTTTCCTTTCCATATTTAGTGCTACCTTCAGGAGCTCTTTCAAGGCAGGTCTGGTGGTGATGAATTCCCTTGGCATTTGCTTGTTTGAAAAAGATTTCATTTCTCCTTCCTTTATGAAACTTAGTTTGGCCAGATATGAAATTCTGGGTTGAAAATCTTTTCTTTAGGAATGTTGAATATTGTCCCCCACTTTTATCTTGCAGGGTTTCTGCTGAGGGATCCTCTGTTAGTGTGATGGGCTTCCCCTTGTAGGTTACCTGGCCTTTCTGTCTGTCTGCCCTTAACATTTTTTCCTTCATTTCAACCTTGGAAAATCTGAAGATTATGTGTCTTGGGGTTGATCTTCTTGATGAGTATCTTAGTGCAGTTCTCTGTATTTCCTGTATTTGAATGTTGGCCTGTCTTGTTAGATTGGGGAAGTTTCTCTGGATGATATCTTGAAGTGTGTTTTCCAATTTGGTTTCATTCTCCCCATCTCTTTCAGGTACTCCAATTAGTTGTAGGTTCGGTCTTTACATATAGTCCCATAGTTCTTGGAGGTTTTGTTTATCCCTTTTCACTCTCTTTCCTGTAATTTTGTCTGCCTGCCTTATTTCAGCAAGATAGTCTTCAATCTCTGATATTATTTTTTCTGCTTGATTGATTTGGCTATTGATATCTGTGTATGCTTTATAAAGTTCTCATGTTGTATTTTTCAGCTCCATCGGTCATTTATCTTCCTTTCTAAACTGGTTATTCTAGTTAGCAGCTCCTGTAACCTTTTATCATGGTTCTTAGCTTCTTTGCATTGGGTTAGAACATCCTCATTTACCTCAGTGAAGTTTGTTATTACCCACCCTCTGAAGCCTACTTCCATCAATTTGTCCATTTCATCCTCTCTCCAGTTCTGTGCCCTTGCTGGAGAGGTGTTGCAATCACTTGGAGGAGAAGGGGCACTCTGGCCTTTTGGGTTTTCAGTGTTTTTTTGTTGGTTCTGTCTCTTCTCAATGAGTTTTCTAGTTTCAGTCTTTGAGGCTACTGACCCTTGGATGAGCTCCCTAGAGGAAGGGCAACAGCCAACACTGCAGCTGCTAGCTACCTAAGACACTAAGCCCCCCGGGGGGAAGGGCAGCAGCCATCACTATGCCTCTAGGCTGTGCTTTCCCCTGCTGGAGCCAGGAAGGCTGGACAGTTTGGTCTCAAGGGGAATCATGGATCATCTTCCCTCAAGAGCACACTGGGTGTGGCAGCTGTGGCCAGATTGCCTCTTCAGGCCAGACCCTGACCCTCCCTCCTCACTGGGTGAGGCCTCCTTGCCTTCTCATTTGGAATTTCTTTTCTTTGAGAGTGATAAAAAATAGGCCCTCAATCTCTCCTAGTTTGTAAGAACTCTGCTAAGAAGTGTGCGTTAGCCTGATGAAGTACCGTTTTTATGTGAGCTGACCTTTTTTTCTAGCTGACTTTAAGATTTTTTTCTCAAGCATTTCCCTTAGATAGTCTGGTAACTATACGCCTTGATGTTGTTCATTTTGTGTAGTATCTGGCATGCGTTCTCTGTATTTCTTGCATCTGGATATCTGTATCTCTACCAAGATTAGGGAAATTTTCTTGAATTATTCCCTCAAATGTGATTTCCAGATTGTTTACATTTTCTCCTTCTCTCTCAGGAATGCCAATAATTTGTAGGTATGATTACTTTATATAAACCCAGATTTCTTGGAGACTCTGTTTCTTTTTTAAAATTCTTTTTTTTCTTTATCTTTGTCTGACTGAATTAGTTCAAAAGACTGATCATTAAGTTCTGAAATTCTTCTTCTTGATCTAGTCTATTGGTAAAACTTTCAATTGTATTTTTAAATTCTTTTTTTTTTTTTTTGGGTGGAGCGGGAGATGGAGTCTCGCTCTATTGCCAGGCTGGAGTGCAGTGGCATGATTTTGGCTCACTGCAACCTCTACCTCCTGTTTGCCAGGCTGGAGTGCAGTGGCACAATTTTGGCTCACTGCAACCTCTACCTCCTGGGTTCAAGTGATTCTCCTGCCTCAGCCTCCTGAGTAGCTAGGACTACAGCACACACCACCACAGCCAGCTGATTTTTGTATTTTTAGTAGAGATGGGGTTTCAGCGTGTTGACCAGGATGGTCTCGATCTCTTGACCTTGTGATCTGCCTGCCTCGCCCTCCCAAAGTGCTGGGATTACAGGCGTGAGCCACCATGCCCAGTCTAAAATTCTTTTAGTGAGTGTTTCTGTTCTATAGCTCTGATTGATTTCTTTTTAAGATGTTTACCTCTTCCTTTGTTTCTTGGATTCCTTTACAGGTTTCTTTGTGTTGATTTTCAACCTTATCTTGAATCTCATTTAAGTTTCCTTGCAATCCATAATTTGAATTCCCCCTCTGTCATCTCTGTGCCTCCACTTTGGCTAGGGATCACCACTGGAGAGCCAGAGTGAGCCTTTGGTGGTGCTACAACACTCAGAGTTTTCATGGTGGCAGAATTCTTATACAGGTTCCTTCTCATTTGGAAAGACTTGTATTGGATTGTGTCTTTTGTCTTTGCTTCTGTAATCCTATGCACTTCTCTCAGCACATTTTTTACTGGGCTGTGTCATTTAAGCTACAAGATAGTAGATGGTGTTTTCAGTTAAGAGTCAGCTGCTGCATTAGCAATTGGATGTGACCTGATCTTTGTTTACTGTGAGGTGCTCTGTTGTTTCAGGTGATTGGCTAGACAGTAGAATGTCCAGTGTCCTAAGCTTCCTATTCCATGAAGGTGGCAGGACACAGCTGGGCAGAGCTGGTGCCCCTGGTTTACCCATGAATATCCCAATGGTGAGCACAAGCACCAGTCCTCAAGAGGGTGCTTGGGAAGAGCTACTGGTGAAGTGTGCTGATATCTCTGCAGGTGGTTTGAGAAAGCTTCCCCAGCTCCCCATCCTAGATAGGCAGGAGCACAATCTATTTCCCTATCACATCCTGTTTTCCAGGACTCGTGATTCCTAGTTCAGATGCACACTGTAGTCTATCTCCAGGCTGCAATGTGGTTGAGAGCCATGCAGAATGCCTGTTTAGTGACTCTCCATGGGAGTCATTCCAAGGTATAACCTCATCACTCAACCTGATATAGCTTTAAGGCTCACTTGTTCTCCAGTGTGGCAGTACTGCTGCTTCTTGTAAAAAGAAGGCTCCATCTTTGGACCAGTGTGAGTGGGTGTTTGTTGTGGTGGTGTTGGCTGGTTGGGTCAGCCTGACCTCAGGCCCTGAGGTAAGTGGCTAGGGTGCAGTAGAGTTGGAATGGGGTAGATAGTTCCTCCACTCCCAGGTCCCTAGATGGCCTGATGTACAGCATGTATGAGTCTTTCAGGGGCTGGACGAGGGTCAGGTTAGCCCAGAATTCAGGCACTGGCTGTGGTGGGTAGGGGTCGGGCTGGCCCCCGGATCACCAACCAAACTCTCAGGCAGGGGCTGGCCAACACATAGGTAGTGGAAGTCCAAAGGAATATCACAGGCCTTTGGAGGTTGGGTTCTCAGAAGGGTTCTGGGCTGCGGATGAAATATTCAGGTGGGGGAAAGGTGGCTGTGCTCTGGGCCTTTCCCTGGAAAGGGTGGGAACCCTCAGCTGGAGCAATGGAAACTGGTAGTTATGGGATGTATGTGTGGGACCCTTGTACTTCTCTCCTACCCAAACGCTACTGAACTTCATTTGGGAGCACACAAATGTGTCACATGTTGTCTGTTACCTCTGGTAGTTTTGTTCCAGGGGAATGCAGTGCTGTGAACCACCACAGTGCTCAAGTGGAGGCAGGGGTGCTGTGCCGGAAGCCCCAGCCAATCCTTGTTTGGTGAGGAGGAGGAGGGCAGTCCCACCACTCCTCCACACCACAACTGTGGCCTCTATCAAGGCTAGGGCAGCTGGCACTGGGCTGCCTGTTGGGCTCCCCTGTGGGCTTGAGCGGCGCCGCTGCAAAAACTGCAGGAGTCTCTCTGTGTCACTTTAGAGGCCCGGAGAGTTCGGGGGGTTCTCCCATGGCCAGGATTGTGAAGGTCTATGTGGGAAGTGTGGATCCCCTGGGGGCTCTCACTCATTCAACCTTTTCCTGTGTTAGAGAGCTTCTCCTGGCTCCATGCCAGTCCTGGCATTGCTCCTCTCTGTTCTCTGTTAGGCCCCTGGCTTCCTTGGCGCATCCAGAGGTGATCTCTAATTTTCTTGAAGAACTACTCTTTACTAGCCACTTTGATTCTTCACTGTGAAAGCAGTGCGCATTAACTGCTTCTAGTCAGCTACCTTGAACCTCCTCTATTGTTTTCAAGTGAAACTTCTTTTTTATTGCATACTGTTTCACAGATTTAATATCATATTTCTGAGAAGATACTAATTATAGAAGTTTTCTTCATTGTTATTTTTTTCCTATTCCCTATATTATTACTGTTCTCTTAAAGTTTCTTTGTCCTTTTTTCCCTGTTTATTCTGGCATTTCATGTCTGAAGTTTTCCTCATGTATTGACTGACCCTCAGATACTGTTCAAATTTAGGAGTGAGGCACTCCGAAACTGATAAGATCTTAGTGTGAGTGCTCAATAGCAAAGACTTGGAACCAACCCAAATGTCCAACAATGATAGACTGGATTAAGAAAATGTGGCACATATACACCATGGAATACCACGCAGCCATAAAAAATGATGAGTTCATGTCCTTTGTAGGGACATGGATGAAACTGGAAACCATCATTCTCAGCAAACTATCTCAAGGACAAAAAACCAAACACCGCATGTTCTCACTCATAGGTGGGAATTGAACAATGAGAACATATGGACACCGGAAGGGGAACATCACACATCGGGGACTGTTGTGGGGTGGGGGGAAGGGAGAGGGATAGCATTAGCAGATGTACCTAATGCTAAATGACGAGTTAATGGGTGCAGCACACCAGCATGGCACATGTATACATATGTAACAAACCTGCACGTTGTACACATGTACCCTAAAACTTAAAGTATAATAATAATAAAATTAAAAAAAAAAAAGCTGACCATCTAACCAGACAAAAAAAAAAAAAGATCTTAGTGTGAGTGCTAGTGTGAGTGCTAGTGTGAATGCTGTTGTCTAGTTGGCTTCTCTGAGGAAAGACTGGCTGGGCTATTTCATGAAGGAAAACCCTGCTTTATGATGTATAGAACTGTTTCTTTGGCCTGAGGGAGGAATCCTCCAATCTCCTGCCTGGGAAATGTGAGCTTCATTGACAGCATTCCAGGACCCAAATTGGGAAAAAGGAAAGCAGGTTTCTATGATCCAAAATAGAGACATTTACTTAGTCTGGCAATGCATCATAGAGTACCACCATATCTATGTCTTGTGTCCCTGGTTCAATCTCTTCACAGAGAATAAAGCCATTAGTTTTTGCCAGAGCCAGTGAGGGTTGTGACAGATAAACACTTGTATTAATTAAGCCATGTTTTGTTGGAAGTTCAGTCCATTCTCAGACAGTCTTAACATCTCTGTAGGCTGTTAAGCAGTAGAAAAACTCCACATGTAGGAACTACAGAGAAGAAGCTGAGAATAGCAAGACTAGCACAAGGGTGATGGCTTGGTTATGAGGATTGATTGATCCTTTTGGCTAAACCTAGGGTTGAGTATGTTGGAAACTGAAAGGCAGAATGTGAGTATAACCAGCAGAAAATTAATTGCACCAACCTGGTTGGGAAGGGAAAGGGAACACAGAGTCGGTCTTGGTTAATGCTATGAACCAGTATCTATGAGAAGTGATTCAGTCAATGGGACACCACAGGAGTGCCTGTGGACTATGGCAGTGCTTCTAGACATCAAGGAAAAGATGTTTCAGGGAAGTGCTCCAGGTTAGAATAGGATCCCAACCAGCAACTAGATGAACTAGATGAACTGTGAAACAGAATCCAGCCCCTAAGAGGAGAGGTAAGCTATGCCTTGGGAAGTGCCCAACACCCTCAGTCATGCCTGAGCCGGCTTAGCCAGCCCCATCAGAGTCCTGTGTTGTGAGGCTAAGAAGAGCCTAGTCACATTCATTGTGTTATTTTTGATTTTCCCATTTCTGGATAATGTGAGTTGGTGTCACCCTTAGGATTTATGAAAATGAAACAAAATAAAATGGTGATGTTCTGTTTGTTCTCCCAAATACAAAAGGGCCTGCATTCTACCAACACAAGTATTCAGTCCAGAGCTCTGTTGCTGGTGGCTGCTGACTCTGCCCTGGAACCTGCATTACTTTGAGAAAGATAAAGGTTCTGTTCTTTGACCCAGCTGCCTGAGGCAGTGCCGCAGAATCAGAGGAGGGGTCTAGTAGAGAAAGAAATATTGACCGCATTGAGCCAGCTTACATGTAGTCCAGTAAACTTAGTTTCAATTGAGGGTACTGCTCAATCTAGCTTATTCATTCCCAAACTGTCATTCAAATATATGTCTCTATTGCTTCCTCATGAAGTAACTGTTATTGTAGGATCATATCGCAAACAAGAGAATATTTTCCCTTGTTCTGATACCATAGAGAATGTCACGGTAGGGAAATAAATCAGCACAGATACAGCGATTAGCCAGAAGACGGGTATGGAGAACAGACTGTAAGAATTTGAAATAAGTCAAGATGACCTAAATGAGAGTAATAAAATGGCTCAAAAGCTGCAGTCATTCTCTCTTAACTTTATGCCTAAGGCAACCAGGACTAAT
The DNA here is from genome assembly GCF_028885625.2 of Pongo pygmaeus. NCBI lineage: Eukaryota > Metazoa > Chordata > Mammalia > Primates > Hominidae > Pongo > Pongo pygmaeus. The sequence goes on from NC_072380.2 coordinate 103,107,413, forward strand.
TTCCCTCTCTGCTCCTTGTCCCTTATTTTACGATCTTATTCTAAATCTTTGCACTTCATGAAATGATGTTTAATAGAGACACAGGTACTTTTTATTTCTCTGAATGAAAGAAATGAGGCTGCATTGGTCTCAACAGAGAATTTTTTTAACAGAACATTTTTATATATCCATTAACATAGAGAGGCAAATAAAAATAATGTAATGTTAAGCTGTTTCCCCTCACATATTTTGGTTCAGAGACAAAAGGATACATTCTGTAGTGTTATTAGAAGGGATTTAGCAATGGCTGGAGGGAAGCATCTTTTATCTATGTAATAAAATATTTTAAAAGAGAACAATAATATAAAAAGACACTTGCTATTGAAAAATAGGAATACCTGTATGTTATAAAATACACAGAAAATGTCAGCTATTGTTTTCAAAAATGTCATTCTGAAAAGCAAGCTTCCATGAAGACATAAACATAAACAATTTTAAACCTTTAAACAATGTTTAAATGTTTAAACATAAACATAATTTAAAAAATTTATTCCTTTCATGAAGGCATAAACATAAACATAGCAATTTAAACAATTTTAAGCTTTTATGACAGCATAAACAATTTAAGTCAAATCTTAAATTGAATAGATTTTTCTCGTTATGATAAATGTAACTAAGATACTTTTAGGTAATATATAGATGAGTTATCACTAATATATAGTGCAAGGCATCAGAAAGATAATAAAACTAATAACAGGTAAAAGTTGAAGCCATTTTTAAAAATGTAGACACAGAATGTTGATATATTTGTATTATAGCACCAGATTTTTGAGACTTCTTTAAAAATACCACAATTTACCAGAGACTTATCCATGAGAAATTGGAGGTCACTTGAGTCACTCCTGGTCAAGTAGACCAGAGCCTCTGCCTCATCAGCACCAATGCCAAATTGTCCACAATAATTTTTCTTTTTAAGGCCCCAGGGAAACAGCACAGGATGCTACAACTTTCAGCTAAAATTATGGAGTCCTGAAATGTTTTGGCAATTGGCCAAATACTGGTAAGTTCAGTGAAACATCCTAATTAATATGTGTTAGTTAAATGTTTACTTCTGTCAAACATGCAGTTACTACAGCCAATGTGAATTTTTTGACAGGATGTTGAATAGGTCACTATTTTCCTCTCTATATAGAAATTTATAAGGTAAAACTTCACCTATTGATACACTATAATAAGGAAGTGAATTGTTCCAAGAGTTTTTACATAAAATCTGAAGGTTAATAGTTAAACATTATTATTGACTATTCCATATAAAGCCTTTTACACACTTTTCTGCCATAGAAGGCAGAATCCCAATCACAAAGTAAACATTTCTTGATAATTCAGTGCTGCTGTTATGACTGTATTTATCAAAATGTCACTGCTGTAATGCCACATACAGAAGCCGATGTAGAATATAGGTCCATAAATAACCATGGAACACCACAGATCTAAAGTAATTCCTTCCTTAAATTTAGCTAGTGAGCATATATTACTTTAATAATTATATATTTCTAAGATATTTCTTTTTTGAGCAAGAAAAGAGCAGCATGCTTATATAGTGTTCATTTATTGAAGTATATACACATAGAACATACTGGGAACGTGGGAACACATATGCCAAGATATTGTGGGGAATAATTCTGGAGGGTGGTAATTACTATATTATTTTCTGAAATAATTTTTATACTTTTAAATTTTTCCTGGGAAAATAATTTGCTCTTTTTAAAAAAGAAAAATCAGCCAGGCATGGTGGCTCATATCTATAATACCGGAACTTTGGGAAGCCAAGGCAGGAGGATTGCTTGAGCCCAGGTGTTCAAGCCAGCCTGGCAACATAGTGAGACCTTGTGTCTACAAAAATTCAAGAAAATTAGCCAGATGTGGTTGTGTGATCCAGTGGCCCCAGCTACTTAGGAGGCTGAGGCAGAAGGATCCCTCGAGCCCAGGAAGTCAAGGCTGCAGTAGGCCAGGATGGTACCACTGCACTCCAGCCTGGATGACAGAGTGTCTCAACAAAAAAAAGAAAAGAAAAGAAAAGAAAAGAAAAAGAAAGGAAGGAAGGAAGGAGGAAAGAAAGAAAGAAAGAGGAGAGAGAAAGAAAGAAAGAAAGAGGAAAAAGAAAATTTGCCTTATTTCAGCCATTAAAAAAAAATGTGAAACAAGACATATTTAGTATCATGGCCAGCAGAAAAACATTGTGTGAATTAAATGCAGATGCTCTTTTCTCATCTCGGTCTCCTTTCTTTTTCTTTTCTTTTTTTTTTTTTGAGATGGAGTCTTGCTCTGTCACCCAGGCTGTAGTGCAGTGACACGGTCTTGTCTCACTGCAACCTCCACCTCCTGGGTTCAAGCACTTCTCCTGCCTCAACCTCCTGAGTAGCTGGGATTACAGGAGCCCGCCACCACACCTGGCTAATTTTTTTGTATTTTTAGTAGAGACAGTTTTCACCATATTGTCCAGGCTGGTCTTGAACTCCTGACCTTAGGTGATCTGCTTGTCTCAGCCTCCCAAAGTGCTGGGATTATAGGCGTGAACCACCACACACGGCCTCCTTTCTTTTTATCTCCTTTCCCTTGACTCTTTACATTCATTCAGTCATTGATTCCAAAGTATTTGTAAAGCAGCTATTACATTCCAAACACTGCCAGATTTTGGGTTTTAATGGTGAGTCAAAACATGGGTTCCTGTTCTCCTGAAGCTGACCAGTGGTGTGGAGTACAGGACTGTGGACAGATATTCACTAATTATCATGCACACTCCAAAATAAATGGAGAATGATGGCTATCCCATCTGAGGCTACAGGGCATGCCAGTAGCAAAGTGTAAAACACTCCATAGTTTGGAGGAAAATGCTGAGTCTAGTTAATAGTCAGCAGCTAGAGCTAAGAATCACTGAGCAGATATCCGAAGCCCTTTTGGAGCCACACACGGAACTGGGAGCTGCCTTCAGGCTTTAGCTTTAAAAATTATCCCTAGGAAATAATTGTGATTTTGTATTCAGATTAGTGAACCTAAACTTTAATGTTATATCTTCTCAGGGCTCATCTCTTTTTCATTCTATTTTGGCACTTTTGGGGTTTTATTTTCTCCAGGTCTGTGATTATTCCTCATTATATGCTAGATAAGGGAATGTTATTTTACCAATTCTCATTCCTTGTATCTCAGCATATGTGGAGTAGTAACATACATTTTTTTTTAAATTCTAAGATATAAACTCTAGATTACCAACCAACTCTGAACAGCTATTTTCCTTGCTGTCCTAAAAAGATAATGGGTTATCTTTTCTGAACTAAAGTCTCTTGCTATTTCCTAAGTGTGTAGCCAGCAATATATACTGATTTATAGGAATTCAGATGTTCAAAATAAGGAAGGAAAAGTGTTAAAGGTAGTGAGAAAGACAGATGTTGTCTTCATTTAATAGGATGAAATAAGTAAATGAGAAGATGAGTTTGTAAAGATTATGTAAAGTGCTGGAGGTGGTATTCAAACCCAGGCTTTTTGAATCCAAGTCCTGGTTTTTTCTATAATGTATCTAAATCAATATTTAGAACTACATTAATGTTGTATTTAAAATGTACGTAAATTAATTCAAGAATGTGTGCATTTAATCTCTCTGAAGTTACATTTTGACAAAATTTTTCAGTATTCTCTTCCTGCTGCACTGGCACTGCTTTTTCTGATCATAAATTTTTAAGTTGCCAACTTCAATTTTTATACTTGATTTGCAAAAAGATATTTGAATCATAAGCAGGATGAGTAAAATTTCTGAAATAGCATTAAAGTTATGCTATTTTTCTGATGCTAGACATTCCCAAATCATTGAATTATATTTAGACCAGAAGATGGCATAAGAGTTATAGCAATAGAAAATTATACACAATAGGATGGACTCCCTTAAAGAACTGCATTACAAACCAGAATCTACATTATATAATTCTCCTTTCTCATTAAAGAAAGCTTTTTTTCCCTGTGCAAATTTCTCCTTCCTTTTAAATTACATAATGACTGCAGAAATAAACAACACACACACACACACACATACAAATTAAAGTTAAAAGTACCCAATCTCACAATCTAGAGACAGCCATCACCAACATCCTGGTGCCTGTGTATCCATGCTTTTTCCGATGGAATCAAATATATAAACTGCTCTACCAACTGCCACTTTCATTTAGCAACAGGTAATGGGTATTTGGGGGTTAAAAGTGTTCTGTATGATCATTTAATGGCAGCATGGTGTTCCAGTGTAGCATGCACCCTAATTTATTTCATCACTCCCTTACTGTTAGATAAGTAAGCTGTTTCCAGTGTTTTATTATGATACACAATTATGCAGTGAGGATCCTTTTACATATATCTTTGCTTATATGTTTGACTAAGCAAAAATTCCTAGAATTTATCTTAGGAACAGAATGATTGGTCAGAAGATTGAAATTTTGAAGACTTTGCCAAGCATCATCAAATGGCTCTCTACAAAAGCCAAGAACTTCTTTCCTTAGCAGTATATGAAGGCCCCACTCTCCCAACACCTACATCAGCCCTGCATGTTATCCTGATACAATTTCTAAAAAGAATTTAACATGAAGTTTCTTTTTTAATTTTCAATGTTTGTGGGTACATAGTAGGTGCATATATTTGGGGTACATGAGATATTTTGATACAGGCATACAAAGCAAAATAATCACATCATGGAGAAAGGGGTATCCAGCCCTTCAAGCATTTATCTATTAATTTGCAAACAATCAAATTACACTCCTTAAGTTATTTTAAAATGTACAACTTATTATTGATTATAGTTACCCTGTTGTGCTATGAAATAGCAGGTCTTATTCATTCTATTTTTTTGTACCCATTAACTATCTCCATCTCCTTCCCAGCCCCCAACTACCCCTCTTAGCCTATAGTAACCAACCTGCTACTCTCTATATCATTGAGTTCAATTGTTTTGATTTTTAGATCCCACAAATGAGTGAAAACATGTAATGTTTGTCTTTCTGTCCCTGGCTTATTTCACTTAACATAATGATCTCCAGTTCCATCCATGTTGTTGCAAATGACTGGATCTCATTCTTCTTTATGGCTGAATAGTACTCAATTGTGTATATGTACCACATTTTCTTTGTTCATTCATCTGTTGAATGAACACAGGTTGCTTCCAATTTTTAGCTATTGTTAACAGTGCTGCAACAAGCATGGGAGTGCAGAGATCTCTTTGAGGTACTGATTTCCTTTCTTCTGAGTATATATCCAGCAGTGGAATTGCTGGGTCATATGGTAGCTCAATTTTTAGTTTTTGAGGAACCTACAAGCTGTTCTCCATAGTGGCTATACTAATTTACATTCTTACCAACAGTATACAGGGTTCCCTTTTCTCCACATCCTTGCCAACATTTGTCTTTTGGATATAAGCCACTTAACTGGGGTGAGATGATAACTCGTTGTTTTGATTTGCATTTCTCTGATGATCAATAATGTAGAGCACCTCCTCATATACTTGTTTGCTATTTGTGTGTCTTCTTTTCAGTTGTCTATTCAAGTCTGTTGCCCCCCTTTTTCGATCAGATCATTAGATTTTTTTTCTATAGAGTTGTTTGAGCTCCTTATATATTGTGGTTATTAATCCCTTGTCAGATGGGTAGTTTGCAAATATTTTCTACCATTCTGCAGGTTGTCTCTTCACTTTGTTGATTATATCCTTTGCTGTGCAGAAGCTTTTTAACTTGATGTGACCCCATTTATCCATTTTTGCTTTGGTTGCCTGTGCTTGTAGGATATTGTTTAAGAAATCTTTGTGAGGACAACGTTCTGGAGAGTTACCCCAAAGTTTTCTTGTAGTAGTTTCACAGTTGAAAGTCTTGGATTTAAGCCTTTAATCCATTTTGATTTGATTTTTGTATATGGTGAGAGATAGGGGTCTAGTTTCATTCTCCTGCATATGACTGTCCAGTTTTCCCAGCACCGTTTATTGAAGAGACTGTCTTTTCCCTCAGTGTATGTTATTGGCACCTTTGTTGAAAACGAGTTAACTGTAGATATGTGGATTTATTTCTGAATTCTCTATCTGTTTCATTGGTCCATGTGTCTTTTTTTATGACAGTACCATGCTGTTTTGATTATTATAGCTCTGTAGTATAATTAGAAGTCAGGTAATGTGATTCCTCCAGTTTTGTTCTTTTTGCTTAGGACAGCTTTGGCTATTCTGGATCTTTTCTGGTTCTATATAAATTTTAGAATTGTTTTTTCTGTTTCTGTGAAGAGTGACATTGGTATTTTGATAGGGATTGCATTGAATCTGTAGATTGCTTTGGGCAGTATGAACATTTTGACAATATTGATTATTTCAATCCGTGAACATGGAATATTTTTCCATTTTAGGGTCCTCTTCAGTTTCTTTCATCAGTGTTTTATTGCTTTCCTTTCACTTCTGTTAAACCAAGTTCAGTCTAAAGCTGCCTCCTTACATATTTTAAGTCTGGCCTAGAGGTTTCTCTGTACATCATGAACTATAACAAGTGGAGGTGTAAGTAGACCATAGCATACACTTGTGCCAATCACCGAATTTGGGCCCATCAAATGCTGTAACCAATCCAGCTGTTTCTGTACCTCGCTTCCATTTTCTGTACATCACTTTCCTTTTTCCATCCATAAATCATCTTTCACCACATGGCTGCACTGGAGTCTCAGAGCCTACTCTGACTTCAGAGGCTGCCTGATTCACGAATTTTTCATTGCTCAATTAAACTCCTTTAAATTTAATTTGGTTATAACACTTCTTTGGTGAAGTTAATTAATAGGTATATAATTTTATGTGTGGCTATTGTAAATGGGATTCCTTTTTAAATTTCTTTTTCACATTGTTAACTGTTGGCATATAGAAATGCTACTGATTTTTGTATGTTGATTTTGTATCCAGCAACTTTACTGAATTTGATTATCAGTTTTAATAGTTTTCTTGTGGAGTCTTTATCATATCATCTGCAAACAAGGATAATTTAACGTCTTCCTTTCTAATTTGGATGCCCTTTATATATTTCTCTTGTCGGATTGCTCTAGCTAGGACTTTCAATACTATGTCGAATAACAGTTGTCATAGTGGGCATCCTTGTCATGTTCCAGATCTTAGAGGAAAGGCTTTCAGTTTTTCCCCATTCAGTATGATACTAGCTGCGGATCTGTCATTTATGGCTTTTATTATGTTGAGGTATGTGCCTTCTGTCTCCAGTTTTTTGAGGATTTTTATCACGAAGGGATGCTGAATGTTATCAAATGCATGAAGTTTCTTATACAAGTCACATCTATACAGCTATACATAAAAATAGAAAAATATTTAAATTCTTTAAAAATTTTATTCACACAAGTGAATGAGTATTCTTATTGTTTAACAAGAACAACAAATACATGCTGGAACCCTATGTGTGTTATATTGAACATTTTCTGAATGAAGGAAGAAATGAATAAAAGAGATAGTAGTAGTAGCAATAATAACAATGTCACTTAGTATTTTCCAAGTGCTTGCTATGAACTAAGCATTGTTCTGAAAGAAATGGAAGTAACTTAATTCTTATAATAAGACAATTAACAGAAAAATTTTTCCAAAAAAACACCCAAACTTTGCCTACTTGTGTTTATCTACTTATTTATCTAAGTGTATATGTATCTATCTCTCTAGAAAAGAATTTTTCATATATTAAGGGCTTGTTTCCTTGCCATTGAGGACAAAATCCAAACTTATAAGACCATATTTCATGCCTCAGTGGGCATATCCAATGTTGGGTGAATAATTCCATGTTTGAAAGATTATATTCCATGCATGGAATCTGACTATTCATGCTAAGGAAGCAAGGTTCCATGTCTAGGAAAACCAACTTCCATGACCAAAATCTAAGTTCCATGTCTCGAATGTCAAGTTCTGCATTTGTGTGGCCATGTTCCCTTTTTGGAATTTGTGGTTCTAAACATGGAGTGTCAGTTCCCCTGCTTATATGGTCATATTCCATTCTTGGAGACTGAGATTGTATACATTGAATGGCATATTCCAAAGATAATATTCCATGCTGGAGATTAAGATTTTATTCATGGAGTGGCATGTTCCATACCTGAAGGCACAGTTCCACAATTGAGGGCCACATTCAACACCTGGAGATGTATGATGTCATACTGAGAAAGCCATATTTTATCCACAGATAGCCAAATTCCAAACATTTAGACTCAGATTCCATATTTAGGGATCAAGTGCTAAGACTAAAACATCTTGTTTCATTCCCAGAAGTACAGGTTAGATATTTAGAAGTCCAGAGTTCAGATCTAGATGGCCAGGAACCATTTCTAGTGGGCCAGATGACATGCTTTGAGATTCAGGTTTCATCCAAGAACCTGAGGGTCCAAGCTTGGTAAAAGATACTTCACATAGGTCATAGCTTGTGGCATATCTGAAGGACTACTCCACGCCTAGAAGACAAGGATCCATATATAGAAGATCAGGCTCTATACCTAGGTTAAGTGTGTATGCTTGGAGAGGCAGGATTTATTTCGGCACAGACATTCCATGTCTGAATAATCAGATTCTATGCTTGGAGAGTCAGGGTTGATATTTTTAAGGGCCACATTAAACACCTGGAAGGCCAGTGTGCCTGCTTAGAGGGCTAGGTTTTATGCTGGAGATGATGGGGTCAAAGTTCTATGCCTTCAGGGCCACATCTCATGTGGAGGACCAGATCCCATGTTGTATGACCAAGTTCCATTCTTGGAGATTGAGATTTTATATATGACATATCAGATTTTGTGCCTGGGAGACTGGTTTTCGTTTCTTACAGTGGCAACACGTAAGGGATTCCTTTAAGAGATTTGGGGCTAATCAGGGAAAGAGATATGACCACAAGATGCAGTAACACCCAATAAGCTTTATTGTGTGGTGCTTGGACAGGTTGGCATAGAGGGGAAGTCCCTACAGGATGAGTCCATCCAGAGGCTTATGGTGAGTGGGCCATCATCCAGAAAAGGAGGAGGCAAGGGAGCCTCGGGTTAAGGGGATAGAAGAGGGAGCCTGCGTATCTAAGTGATGTTCATTCAGCAGCATAACAGAGTGTCTCTGGGTCAGAAAACTCAGAAGGGCAGCAGCACCTTGGTGTCTTATAACCACAAGACTCTACCTTATCAATGGCTAGCAGATATTGGGTGTAGTTTCATTGAATATGCAAAGCAGGTTGGCCCTAAATGCCAAAATTATGCTTGTTTGGGAGCATTTTTAAGATAATTAAATGTGTAAAAATTTAAGTGTGAGATCAGTAGGCTTTTGAGCTAATGGTTCTCAACCAGCAGTGAAGAAATAACTTAGGGACCAATACACAGAGGCCATCTTTGGCTCATTTCCATAACATGGCATCTATAACTGAAATTCAGGTACCAACCATGTCTAGGTTGCCAGTTTCCACACTTGTAATGTCAGTGTTCTGTGTTTGATAAATGAGAGTGCACACAAAGTGCCAGGCTGTATACTTGTAAGGCCACACATAGTTTGCCATGTGCCTTGCATGTGAAGTCATGTTCCATGCATGGAATTTGAGACTTCATACTGGAAGTGCCAAGTTTCATGCTCATAAGTTTCCATCTTTGGAGACTGAGATTCCACACATGAAGTGACATGTTCCATACCTCAAGGCACAGTTCTATAAATGGGGGGTCAAGTTCAATGTCTGGAGAACTACCTTCCCACACTCAAAAATTCAGGTTTTGCCTATAGATGGCCAGTTTTGAACATGGAGAATTATATTCCATGTCTACAGTCAAATATCAAAACTGGAAGGTTTTATTTCAGACTTAGAAGTTTAGATTAGGTATTTTAGGCCTAGATGATCAGACTGCATAGTTTTTGGGCTACATAACATCTCTTTAAATTTGGGTTCTACCACTAGAAGGCTATGTTTTAAGCCTGGAGAAAGAGACATCAAATGGGTAGGAAGTCATGGTTTGCCTCCGAAGTCTAATTCTATGGCTAGAGGCTCTGATTCACATCTTGAATTGCAGATTCCACGTGAGATTCTAGAAGGAGTGATTCTATAGGAATGATCCTATGTGTGGAAAGGCAGGATTCACATTTGGATGGACTTTCCATGCCTATAAAGTCAGATTCTATACTTAAAGGGTCAGGACTCATGTTTAAATAGCTACATTCAACATTTAGAGGACCAGTCTTCATCCTTAAAGGGCTGGGTTCCATTACAGGAAGTTTAGATTCTAAGAAAGTAAGGCTAAGTCTCAGTGGAGAACCAATTTTCATGCCTGATCTGGATTGCCATATTGCACAATTGTAAGACCTTGTTTCATGCTTGGAGACCGAGATTCCACAGATGAAGCACCATGTACCATTCTTTTAGGCTCAGGCTTCATGCTTGGAGATTGAGATTTCACAATCTCTGGTTCACTGCCTAGAAAACCAGGTTCCATATCTTAGGTATACAACCTCTATAACTAAAATGTCAGGCTCTGTGTCTTGAGTGCTAAGCTTCTCACATAGAGGCAATGTTCCATGCTTGAGGTTTAGGATTTTACAAATGAGATCAATGCTTGTAAGGCCAGGTTATATTCTTAGAGATTAAGATTCCACCTTCACGGGACCATGTTCCATTCTCTATGTAGGGTCAGGTTCCAGGTATGGAGGTAGAGTTTCCTCCCATGAGATGCCAGGTTCTTTGTTTGTAGGGCTAATTTTCATTTTCAAAGATTGAAATTTTACACATAGATATCAGGTCCCATACTTGTAATGTCAGGCTTTATGCATAGTATGATGGGTACAATGCCTAGGAAATCAGTTACCATGACTTGGCCAAGGACTATGATTGAAATGCCAAGTTCTGTGTCTGAAATATAAGGCTCCACACATGGGAGGCCAAGTTCCATATATGTAGGTTGAGGTTCTACCATGGAATGTCATTTTCCATGTGTGGATTTTGGGTACCCTCATAGGGAGTGCCAATTTTGTCCTTGTAGACCTAATTCCGTGCTTAAAGAATGGATATTTAAAATGTGGAGCTACAGGTTACATGCTTTTAGAGCAAGGTTCTATGCACAGAGATTGAAATTCCACAAGTTGATTGTCAGGATTCATGCTTGGAGATTGAGATTCTATGCATGGTGTACCAAGTATGATGCCGGGAATCTGTGTTGCATCTTTTATAGAGCCAAAGTCCATTATTGCAACACCAGTTTCCATGTTTGTAGTGCCACACATGTCACGCCATGTTCCATGCTTGTAGTTTGAAAGTCCACACATTGAGATCTGGGTATCTTGTTTGAAGGGTTATGTTCAATACAGGGATCATGGCGATTCTGCATGTGAAGTGTCAGGTTTCTTGCTTTAGGGCCAAGTTTTATGTTTGAAGATTGATATTCCATACAGAAAGTTCCAGATCCCAGGTCTTAGAGACCAGGTTTCATCAACTGGACTGAAATAAACTATGTTAATGAGTGATGAGGAAATGTACATGCCAAGGTGCCATAATCCACACTTCTGCAGTCAAGTTTCATATTTGTATATTGTAAATCTACACATGGAGTACCAGATCATATCATTGTTGGTCCATGATCCCCACATGAAACATTATATTCCAGACATGGTGAGAAATGTTGTGTGCATGCAGATTTAGAATCCATTTGGGTAGTAATAAGTTCCACATTGGGAGACAAGTTTGTATGTCTTGGAGAGCCAAATTCTAGGAGTCAGACCTCATGTTCCCTGTGTGGAATGACAGTTTTAAAATGTATGAAGCCAAGTTACATGTTTGGAGATTAAGATGCCAAGCATGTTGCATGCTTCCAACTTGATGATTTAAATTACACACATGGAATTCCAAGTTCCTTTTTTGGGGATGATGTAGTCCATGCCTAGAGACCAATAGTCCATATATAACATGCCAATTTCCATGCTGCTAAGACCTGGTACCATGCTTGGAGACTGAAATTCCAAACAGCATTCCATATACTAAATGCTGTTTTCCATGCTTTTAGAAACAAGTCCATGCTTGGAGGTTGAGAACGTATATGTGTGTTCAAAATTCTAGGGAATGAACTTTCCTTGCCCTGGAAAGCCAATGGCTATACCTCACACTGCTGTTTAATGTCTAGAGTGCCAGGTTCCATTCAAATAAGACTATGTTTCATGCTTGCAGTTTGAGATTATATATATGGAGTGCCTGGTTCTATGCTCAGTAGGCCAGGTAAAATGCTTATTGATATTGATTCCACATATAAAGTGCCAGTTTTCATTTTAATTGGGCAATGTTCCAATTGACCATTGGCATGGAATTTGAGATTTTACACATGGAATTCCATGTGGATTCATATGGTTCTAGATCATGCTTGGAGATTGAGATTTCACACATAGAGTACCAGTATAATGCTTATAGGACGTGATGCCATGTCTGGTGATTGAGATTTCAGATGTGGAGCTCCAAGTTGCATAATTTTAAGGCTAGGTTATATGCTTTGAGATTGAAGTTTCACATGTGGAATGCCAGGTTAAATTCTTGTTGGGCCAGATTCCATGTGTGAAGATTGATATTCCACATATCATTGGAAGCGCCAAGCTTCTAGGACCAATTTCAATGCTTGGATATTGAGATAATATCCATGAAGCACAAAATATCATGCATAGTTTTACATAATGTAGTGCCAATTTACATAATTTGAGCATTAGGCTGCATGTTTTGAATGCCAGCTTCAGTACATGTAAGGCCATATCTGTCCCATGCATGGAGATTGAGATTCCACACATGGAATGCTAGATTCCATGCTTGTGGGTTCATGTTCCATCCTTGGATTTGAGATTTCACACTAGAACTCCAGGCTGCTTTTTTTAAGGACATATACTATGCTCAGAGATTGAGACTCTTCACATGGAGAGCCAGATTCTTTGTTTTCAGTGCCAGCTTTTATGCTCAGAGATTCAAATTACACAAGTAGTATAACAGGTTCCATGTTTATAGCACTTGAGATTTAGATTCCTTACATTATATTGGACTGCCATAACAAAATATCACAGGCTGCGTGGTTTAAACAACAGAAATTTATTTTCTCACAGTTCTGGAGGGTAGAAGTCCAAGATACATTGCCAGCAAATTTGGCTTCTGGTTAGGGCTCTCTTCCTGGCTTACAGAAAACTACCTTCTCACTGTGTCCTCACATGACCTTTCCTCTCTATGCATGCAGGTAGAGAGTGATCTCTGGTGTCTTTTCCTCTTTTTACCCTGCTTATGAGGACACCAGTCCTATCGGATTACGACCCCACCCTATAATCTTCCTCAACCTTAATTACCTCCCTAAAGGCTCTATATCTCCAAATACAGTCACACTGGGAGTTAGAGCCTTGACATATGAATTTGAGGGCGACATAATTTAGTTCATAACACGTGCTGCACCAGGTATAATGCCTTGTAGGGCAGTTTCCATGTTTTGGAGAGTCAATATCTAGGATTGAAATGCCAATTTCCATGCCTCAAATACTGGATTTCAAGCTCATTTGGTCATGTTTCATGCTTGTAACCCACACTGGAAGTGCCAGGTTTCATTTGTAGGTCCAAACTCCACTCTTGGAAATTGAGATTCCACACACAGAATGCCAGCTTCTGTACTTGTATATTGGATATCCATACCTGGATATTGAGTCTCCATGCACAAAGTGCCAAGTTTTGTGCTTGTGTGGAGTTTCTGTCCTTGGAGATTGATTATATACATGGAATTCTAGGTTTCTTGCCAGGAAGACTGCATTCCATATGTGGAGAGTCAAAATCTATGAGATAAATATAGATTTCCATGTCTTGGGTGTCAAGATACACACATGATACATGTGAAGCCATTCTCTGTGCATTCACCTACTTGGACATTGAGATTAAATACATGGAATTCCAGGATCCATGACTAGGAAACCAGTTTCCAAGTTCTGGAGAGCATGTATGTATGGCTGAAATATGAAGTTATATACCTGGAGTATTCTATTTCATGCTTGTAGAGTCAAGTTCCATGCTTTGAAAATGACATTCTATATATGAAGTGTCAAGTTCCAAGCTTGTAAATCTAGGTTTTATGCATGAAATTTTAGAGTTTACACATTGCATGCTAGATTCTATGCTTGTTGGGCCAGTTTTTATGTCTGGATATTGAGCATGCATATGTAGTGTAGAGTAGTCCCATGCTTGGTAGACACGAGACCATATCCTGGAGAGACAAATTTTATAACTCAGATGCAAGGTTCCAGTCTGAGGCAGCACATTCACCACAGGTAAGTTCATATCCCATACATGGAGATTTGGATTCCACGCAAGTATTGCCAAGTTGCATGTTTGTGGGGCCAAGTTCCTTGACTGAACATTGTGTTTCCACTAGTGGAGTGGCAAGTCCATGCTTGTAGAGTCAGGTGTCATACTCTGAGATGGAAATTCCACACATGTCAGTTTTTAAGATTATAGTGCTAAATTCCATGTTTGGAGATTGAGATTACATATGTGTAGTGCAAAATTGGTGAGGTTTCGCATGTTGGATAGTCAACATGTATTCTATACCTATATGTCTATGAGCCACATGTAGAAGTCCTGGTTCCAGACCTAGAAGGCCAAATTCTATGCCTAGAGGAGTAGGATTCATATTTGGAGCTACTTTCTGTGTCTGGAAAGTCGGATGGTGTACTTAGAGGTCTACGTTCCATGACTGAATGGCCGGGAGGGACAGATTTCATGCTTAGAGGGCTGGTTTCCACTCCTGGAGATCTAAATTCATGCTTGTAAGGCTGGATCTTATGTGAAAAACCATATTTTATGCTTGGAAAGGCATAATTTATACCTAAAAGACATAAATTAATGCCTTAAAAACCAGATCCATAATTGGTTGGTCAGATTCCATTCCTCTAGGCTCGTGTTCTACACCTGGAGCTTGAAGTTCCTTATTTGTAGGGTCAAACTCTATGTCTAGGGCCAAGTTCCATGCCTTGAGTGCAAAGCTCCATGACTGAATGCTAGTTTTCACAAATGGATGACCATGCTTCATGCTGGGAAGGCTGGATTATGCATCTGAAATTTCAGGCGTCATGCCTAATGTGTCAAGTTCCATTCATGTACGAAGATTCCATAGCACAAAGGCAGGTTACATACTGCAGTGACTGCAGGGTCTCTTCCCATATCTGGAAGGACAGATTTTACACTTAGAAGGACAGAATGTGTGCTTAGAGGAGCCGAGTCCACATATGTGGAGTGTGATATATGACTGCATACAATTTTCCATGTGTAGAGGGTCCATTTTCACACTGAAGGATGGAAATGCATGGGGCCAAGTTTCATGCCCAGGTGGGAGTAGGGGGCTGTCATTCCATGCCTGCAGGACCAGATTCCATGCCTCAGGAACCAGGTTCCTATGAGTGGAATGCTATTCGCAGGCTTGAAGGACCAAGTATGAAGCCTGAATTGCCTGGTATTGTGGTTAGAAGGCTAGGGCCCATGCTCCAAAATCAGGTAATCTAGCTACAACTGTATTCTAGCAGGGAAGGAGAGTTTACCTCCAAATTTATTGCTACAGAAATGGCCGTTCTAATTACCACATTGAGGCTGAGTTGTGATGTAAGTGACCCAAAAAATGGGCAGAAAAACATATGAGTCCTGCCAGGTGTTTTTATGTGGGCACAGTTAAAATGTGCCCACAATGAATAAATTTTAAGGAGACAGTGGAAGAAAAATATGGAGTATTTTTGTTACGTACTTCCAGTCATGACTGTTTGACTTAGTCATTAGATTGGCAATTACTGAGTGCTAACCATGAGTCAGGTGCTTTGCTAAGTCTATAGCTGCATTGTATCATTTAGTTCCACAGGATAGGTTCGATTATTTGACAAACGAGAAAACTGTGACTCTGAAAGCATTTTACTGATTTTCCCAAAGTTTCCCAGCTGGTATACAGTAGAGCAAGGATATGAACGCTGTTACATTTAATGTATTTTAAATGATAATAGGTTATGTCTGCAGTGTTGAATGAACCCAAAATGAAAAGTAGTTTGTGCTATTTCCCTTGCTGCACAGCAAGACACAGCTGCCTTTGTGGTATGATACCCATAACCTACATTTTGAAAAGCAGAATCATCTTAAGTGGTATAAAAAAGAAATGGCATATCAACTCCAGTAAGTATTCTTTCTAGCAATAAAAAACAAGTTCTATTCAACTTCAGAGGTATGAATTTATGGTATGTATACATGTGATATTTATAATTAGTTCTTATAAGGCAGTTTTTATCCCTGAAGCACTTTATGAAATTAATTAATCTTCATCATATCCTTTAGAGAGAGATAACTGTAGCCTATTTGCAAAGAGCCTCTGTTATGGGGCTCAAGATGATTTATGAATATTATATACAACGATAAGCAGACTCAAGGCACTTCAGATACACACAAGCTGACATTGAGGATTTAGGATGCATTCATTCCCTAAGCAAATGTTTATTAAGTGTCATTACTATATAACCTAGGGGCTGATACCCGTAGGAGGTGAGACACTGTCTGCCTGGTTGAAGGCAGTGATCATGAGGGTGGGATGTTGTCTTTAGAAAAGACAACAAATCCCTGTTGACCTCTTTGACCCAAATATAAAATGACTCCCATGAGGGCAGTTTACCCAAGTGCAGAGACTGCTTCTTCCTTCTGCTCACATTTTCTAACCTGCAGAGTTTAATTCTGACTTGGCTAGGACTGCCTGGAATTTACAGTGCAATCCTCTGGTATTTGCATTTCTCATCTCTGGTGACGCTTCCCACTGCCACATCTCCCTGCTCATTTTCAGCCCTGTTCCAATCCCTAGCACCACCCTCAACTACAGTCTAAAAAGAATTAAACATCCCTAACTCAGAGATCCAAGTTTTACTATTCTATCATCTGTCATGGTAGTCTAACACCAAAGTACTAATACTTTTTTTTTTTTTAACTGTGCTAGTGTCTTATCTTACTTGAGGGTCCATAGAAGCAGAGTCTGAAATGACTGGGCAAATAATTTATAGTCAAAATGCTCTCAGAAGAAACCAGTCAGGGAGTGAGAAAACCAGAATAGTACAGGAGTTTGAGCAATAGTTTAGGAATAAGTCTAGCCTCAGCCTGATCTCCCCGCAAGGGTGCAATTCTCATTCCAGAGGTAAGGGGAATATGTTACTAAAATATGTCTGCAGAAGTCAATTTTTGGATTGACCTCCCTCAGGGAGGGACTAGGTCCACAATTGGGATATCTCTAGGTAAGATGGTACTCAACAGTAGAAAGTTTGTCAACAGCCAATACCTGCAGTACCCAGGGGACAGGTGCACTGGTCTGGCAAAAGGCATCTGGGCAAAGCATCACCACCATTGGCTCCAGCCCACTTGGCACCAGTCAGATTTATTTACTGCTTTGTATTAAGTTTTCTCAATATACTCACAGCTTCTTCTGGTTTTGGTTTAGTCATAATTTCTGAGTAAAAATTACAAGATGAAGACTAGTGAGACAAACTACAGCCCTGCTGTTGCTATTGGTCCTGAAAAAGCAAGTGAAATTCATGATGTGATGACCTTTCTTTACCACTATTCTTTATTGCTTTCAATCTCAGTTCATATGTCTGATGGCCTAGGTGGCTTGCCTGCTGGCTGGCTGAGGCTCACATCCCCGAGGGTTCTGAGCCCTTGATTACCATGCCCTTAACAGGCCATGGTTGAATTTGCCCATTTAAATTAAAATTGGACTTGGGAGGTGACCTAGAGATGCCTAGTGGATAATGTGTTTGCCAGGCATATCTCTCCCTGCCTCACTTATATACCACCAGCCTTATATTCTCACGATTATCCACACATTATCTCATTTCTTTGTCTGCTGGTCTATTGGAACTATAATCCCAAAGTAAATAGGTAGCACAGATAACAGCCACAGCTTTGTGTTTAGTAAAACTTTTACTGAGTCCTAACTAGTTCAACCATTGTGGAAGACAGTGTGGCGATCCCTCAAGGATCTAGAACTAGAAATACCATTTGACCCAGCCATCCCATTACTGGGTATATACCCAAAGGATTATAAATCATGCTGCTATAAAGACACAAGCCACGTATGTTTATTGCGGTACTATTCACAATAGCAAAGACCTGGAACCAACCAAAATGTCCATCAATGATAGACTGGATTAAGAAAATGTGGCACATATATGCCACAGAATACTATGCAGCCATAAAAAAGGATGAGTTCATGTCCTTTGTAGGGACATGGATGAAGCTGGAAACCATCATTCTCAGCAAACTATCACAAGGACACAAAACCAAACACCACATGTTCTCACTCATAGGTGGGAATGGAACAATGAGAACACTTGGACACAGGAAGGGGAACATCACACACCGGGGCCTGTCATGGAGTGGGGGGAGGGGGGAGGGATAGCATTAGGAGATATACCTAATGTAAATGACGAGTTAATAGGTGCAGCACATCAACATGGTGCATGTATACGTATGTAACCAACCTGCACATTGTGCACATGTACCCTAGAACTTAAAGTATAATAATAATAAAAAAAACTTTTACTGAGTCCTTTGGTGAAAGTGTTCCCTTTCCAGGAACTAGGATCTTCATTCCTGCAGAGTCTAAACTTACAGAGGTGAGAAACACAAATTCCGCAAGTAGGTCACTGGGAATGATGGTGACTCTGGCCATTTCTATTTCTGTGCCTTAGTTTCTAGATCCAAGTGTTCTATCTATTGGGAACACAATACCACATAAAGGTTGTTGATTGCAGGCATTTACTGTACCCTGAAGAAGAGTGCTACACATTTGCAGGTATATTGTATCTGTAAATGTTATGTTGTAGGAGCAGTGGGTCCTCCCATCATCATGTGACCACTACTGTTCCTCCTTTACTATAAAGTGAGTCTCTTGGTCCAAGGCAATGTCATATAGGATATCATTTTTTCTTAAAGGCAGTACTCTGGTGATGGTACTGGTTGAAGCACTATGGAAAGGACAGGTTAACCCATATTTCTATCTCTTTTTCAGGGAAGAAGTGGTCCATGTAATCAAGTTGCTACAAGCTGTCTGATTCATCTCCTTAAAAGATGACCCCATATCAGGGGCTTAGGGGTATCCTTTCTTATTGGTCAGATATTTAGCAGTGGCATTAGCTAGATCATCCCTGGTGAGAAGGCACCTATACCTTTGGGCCCATGCATAGTCTCCATTTTTTAAACCACACCTGCTCCATTGATGAGCACATTGCACAAGCACAGGGGTAGACAAGGACAGAGGTGACAGGCAAGAAATCTTATTCACCTGGCGGTTCAGTGCCTCATCTTCACTGAATGTTTTCTGGCAGGCATTAATGTAGAATAAAGATATTCACATTTTGTGCCCACTTCCCCAGGTATACCAAGGTGCCTTTTACTTAGACCTCATTGTCCCCAATCTTCTTATGTTGCTTCTTCCAGGTCACTGATGAATCAGTGAAGCCATTTATCACTACCCATGATTCTATGTAAAGTCTTAACTCGGACCATTTTTCTTTCCACACAAATACATTATGAGGTTCTCTGTCAAAGAGCTGTGTTCTTTGGGAGGAGCTTATCTCACCACTGTCTTTTAGGGCCACCCATGTGTTAGGATGTAGTTAATCATCAGTCCATTTTCAACCTGCAGAAAATACTGGGATAAACCAACTTTGAGCCAAGCCTGCATTTTTTCCTCCTTTGTCACCTGATCTTAGGGAGCCCTATAGACTATAGTGAGAGCTGAAGGAGAGGTATTGGTTCAAAAGTGCTGGATGTAGAAGGTATGGCTCACCTGTTCTTCTAGATTACTCCTGCCTTCTAGACATACTGAAGCCCAATCCCAAATATTCCACCTCCCCTTGAAGATGGATTTCTGCTGATCATATGACAGTGAGTCTGACAGAACTCAGTTCAGGGTAGATAGCTCAGGGTTTATGGTCAACTAATGTCCCATAATCGTGAGCTCACTATCCACTAGGGCCCATAAACATGCCAAAAGATGCTTTCTAGTTCTTCATATAGTTCTCTGCTGCAGACAACATGGCCTGCATCCTGAACCTTAGGCATCTGTAATATGATTCTCTTATTAGGCCTTGCTGGAAATTCCACACAGAAAGCTATACTACCATGGAACCTGTTGGGTCATGTATTAGTCCATTTTCACACTGCTGATAAAGACATACCTGAGACCGGGCAATTTACAAAAGAAAGAGGTTTAATGGACTTACAGTTCTGCGTGGCTGAGGAAGCCTCACAATCATGGTGGGAGGCAAGGAGGAGCAAGTCACGTCTTACATGGATGGCAGCAGGCAAAGAGAGAGCTTGTACAGGGAAACTCCCCTTTACAGAACCATCAGATCTCAGAAGACTTATTCACTATCATGAGAACAGCACAGGAAAGACCTGCCCCCGTGATTCAACTACCTCCCACTGGGTCCCTTCCACAATACAAGGGAATTCAAGATGAGATTTGGGTGGGGACACAGCCAAACTATATCAGATCATATGGCCCACTAGGCAGGGCTGCTTGTACCACAGCCTAAACCTGCTACAGAATACTTTCTTGCTCTGAATCCTACTCAAAACATGCAGCTTTCCATATGACTTTATGAATGATTTGAAGCATTTCCACAAGCAATGTATGCTGCTTCCAAAACCCAAAGAGGCCTATTTAGTTGTGCTTCTTTCTTAGTTGTAGGCGGGACAAGATAAAATAACAGGTCCTTCACTGTGAAGGAAGTGATTGGCATATCCCACAGTACTAACCCCTAAAAGTTTTTCCAATATAACATGCGTCTCAAATGTTTCAGGGTTTAGCTCTCACCCTCTGGAGTATGTGTCTTATCAGTGCATCTAGGGTACCTGCCAATTTATGTTCATTAATTTCAAATAAAATATCAGCAATATAATGGACCAACATTAAGGTCCATGGGATATTGAGATGATCCAGATGCTTTTGAATAATGTTGTAACAGATATCAGGAGAGCTAACTAGCACTGGAGCAAAACTGAGAATACATTGTCATCTACATCTTACTCACACCACATGGGAGTGTAAACAGTTTTTGCTCTTCCTTCTTGATGGCTGGAGGATGCATTTCCCAGATAAATAGCCACCTACCACATACTAGAGACAGGAATATTTACCTGTTTTAGTAAAGATAGTACATTTGGCACAGATAGCTATTTGGCTAATTTTGCAGTATCTACTGCCATCGACTGTATTCAGTTCTTGCAGGGCCAACCTGATGAATTAAATGGGGATATGATGGAGTCTACTGCTCCTATATCCTTTAAGTCTTTGAGAGTGTCACTAATCCCTGCCATTCTACCCATAGTGTGATACTATTTTTTGTTTACTGTTTTGAAAAGGGAAGTTTCAGGGGATTCCACTTGGCCTTTTCTACTCCAGTAACTCTTCTTCCACAGGTGAAGGAACAAATGTGACAATTCAGCCAACTAAATATATTTCTTCTTATTTTACACTTATGAATGGGAAAAATGACCACTGGGTAGGTCTGTGGGCCCAGTGGACCAATTGAGTAATACACCCAAGACAGTACTCTACTTATTATGCGACCTCCATTGACTGCTACTGTAATGTGGGAGGAGGGGCTTGTAGTGGGATTTAGGATTTCCAAGTGTTAGTGTCAGCTCAGACTCTATACCCAACAACCTTCAAAAACTATGGGTATCTCCAGTGTACAATTACACAGTAAGCATCTGTAGGTCCCTTTAGGGGAATTATTGGGAGTTAATACTTGCTGTGGTATTGTGGGGCTCTTTATTCAAGGTGGCTTAATTCCTCTTTTAATGATTAATTCTGAGAACTGTCTCAAGTCTGAAAACTGGCTGAGAGATGATGCCTTTCCTTTGGGCAGTTTGTGTTTTGTGGGAGTATGTGTGTATGTGTGTGTGTGTGTGTGTGTACAATTGGCTATCCATGTATCTTGCCTCCGAGAACACCATGTTTTATGAGCCATCTCCATAAATTCTTGAAGGCCAGGCCCCCTGGCCGCCATTCTGACCTTATTGCCCATAACAGTAATTATACTCGTCTTGTCTCTGGTAGTTACATGCTATTGCCTGACTTCTGCTATTCTGAGATCCATCCTTCCCATTGTTATTAAGGAGCCCATTTCTGTAACAGTATCTTCCACTATCAACCTACAGGGGACAGCCACCATTGTACTTGTCACACAATCGCGTGACCTCTCTGGTGAGAGGGATTATAGAATCCCTCTCACCAGAATATTCCTTCTTGCCAAAAGAAATGTTCTTTGGCCTTTCCCAGGGAGTCAACTAGTGGATCTTCCAGTTTCACATAATAAATTTAGGACTCTCACTTCTCCAAAACTTTTGATCCCTATCAGGGGAAACTGCCCCCAATATTTCAACATAGGTTCTTTCTATTTTCCGTAAGTGTCAGCCAGCTGAGAAATATAGAGAAAGAGTACAAAGAGAGGAATTTTACAGCTGGGCTGCTCGGGGTGACATCACATATCAGTAGGACTGTGATGCCCACCTGAGCCTCAAACCAGCAATTTTTTTTTAAGGGTTTCAAAAGGGGAGGGAGTGTAAGGACAGAGAGTAGGTACAAAGATCACATGCTTTGAAGGGCAAGAAGCAGAACAAAGATCACATGCTTCTGAGGGAAGAGGACAAAGGGCAAAAGCAGAACTACTAATAAGGGTCCAACAAAGATCACAAGGCAAAGGACAAAAGCAGAACTACTGATAAGGGTCTATGTTCAGCGGTGCACATATTGTCTTGATAAACATCTTTTTTTTTAAAATTTATTTATTATTATTATACTTTAGGTTTTAGGGTACATGTGCACAATGTGCAGGTTAGTTACATATGTATACATGTGCCATGCTGGTGCACTGCACCCACTAACTCATCATCTAGCATTAGGTATATCTCCCAATGCTATCCCTCCCCCCTCCCCCCACCCCACAACAGTCCCTAGAGTGTGATGATCCCCTTCCTGTGTCCATGTGTTCTCATTGTTCAATTCCCACCTATGAGTGAGAATATGCAGTGTTTGGTTTTTTGTTCTTGCGATAGTTTACTGAGAATGATGATTTCCAATTTCATCCATGTTCCTACAAATGACATGAACTCATCATTTTTTATGGCCGCATAGTATTCCATGGATAAACATCTTAAACAACAGAAAACAGGGTTTGAGAGCAGAGAACCGGTCTGACCACAAATTTACCAGGGCAGAGTTTTTCCCCACCTTAGTAAGCCTAAGGGTACTGCAGGAGACCACGGCGTATCTCAGCCCTTATCTCAACCACATAAGACAGACATTCCCAGAGTGGCCGTTTATAGACCTCCCCCAAGGAACGCATTCCTTTCCCAGGGTATTAATATTAATATTCCTTTCTAGGAAAAGAATTTAGTGATATCTTTCCTACTTGCACGTTCATTTAGAGGCTCCCTGCAAGAAGAAAAATATGGCTCTTTTTGCCTGACCCTGCAGGCAGTCAGACCTTATGGTTGTCTTCCCTTGTTCCCTAAAAATCGCTGTTATTCTATTCTTTTTCAAGGTGCACTGATTTCATATTGTTCAAACACACATGTTTTACAATCAATTTGTACAGTTAACACAATTAGCACAGTGGTCCTGAGGTGACTTACATCCTCAGCTTACGAAGGTAACAGGATTAAGAGATTAAAGTAAGACAGGCGTAAAAAATTATAAAAGTATTATTTGGGAACTGATAAATACCCCCATTAAAATGAAATCTTCACAATTTATGTTCCTCTGCCACGGCTCCAGCCAGTCCCTCCATTTGGGGTCCCTGACTTCCCACAACAGATCCCTGCCTAAACTGCCTGAGAGCATTCTTTTAAAATTTATTTATTTATTTACTTCATTAGTTAATTTAAAGATTCAGGGAGTACCTGTGCAGGTGTGTTTACATGGGTTTATTGTGTGATGCTGAGGTTTAGGCTTCTAATGATTCCATCACCCAAGTAGCAAACATGGTACCCAATAGGTAGTTTTTCAGCTCTCTCTCTTCTTTTAGAATCACCAGTGTTTATTGGCCCTATTTTTGTGTCCATGAGTACCTAGCATTTAGCCCCTACTTGTAAATGAGAACACATAGTATATGGTTTTATGTTTCTGTGTTAATTTGCTTAGGATAATGGCCTCCAGCAGCCTTCATGTTGCTGCAAAACACATGATTTCATTATTTTTTTATGGCTGTGTGGTACTCCATGGTGTATATATATCACATTTTTAAAATTCAGTCTACCTTTGATGGACATCTCAGTTGATTCATGTCTTTGTTATTGTGAATAGTGCAGTGATGAATATATGAGTACATGTGTCTTTGGGGTAAAATGGTTTATTTTCCTTTGGACAGATACTCAGTAATTGAATTGCTGGGTCAAATGTTAATTGTTAATTCTATTTTTAGTTCTTTGAAAAATATCCAAACTGCTTTCCACAGTGGCTGAATTAGTTTACATTCCCATCAATTGTGTCTAAGCTTCCTTTTTCTCCACAACTGTGCCAATATCTGTTATTTTTTAACTTTTTAATAATAGCCATTCTGACTGGTGTGAGATGGTATCTCACTGTGATTTTGATTTGCATCTCTCTCTCATTAGTGATGATGAGCATTTTTTCATATGCTGGTTATCCACTTGTATGTCTTCTTTTGAAAAGTGTCTGTTCTTGTCCTTTGCCTACTTCTTAATAGGGTGGTTTGTTTGTTTGTTTGTTTTATAAATTTGTTTAAGTCCCTAATAGATGCTGGATATTAGACTTCTGTTACATGCATATTTCTCCATTCTGTATGTTGTCTGTTTACTCTGTTGATAATTTCTTTTGCTGTGCAGAAGCTCTTTAGCTTAATTAAGTCCTGCTTGTCAATTTTCATTTTTGTTGCATTTGCTTTTGAAGACTTAGTCATAAATTCTCTGCCTAGGCCTATGTCTACAAGAGTATTTCCTAGGTTTTCTTCTAGGATTTTTATAGTTTGAGGGCTTAAACCTCAATGCTTAAACCTAAGCCCTAAGTCTTTAGTTCATCTTGACTTGATTTTTTATTTTTATTTTTTTTTTGAGACAGGGTCTTGCTCTGTCACCCAGGCTGGAGTGCAGTGGTGCCATCATGGCTCACCGCAACCTCTGTTCCTCAGGCTCAAGCGATCCTCCCACCTCAGCCTCCTGAGTAGCTAGGACCACAGGTGTGCATCACCATGCCTAGATATTTTGTTTGTTTTGTATTTTTAGTAGAGACAGGGCCTCACCATGTTGCCCAGGCCGGTCTTGGATTCCTGAGCTTGAGAGATACACTTGCCACAGCCTCCCAAAGTGCTGGATTACAGGTGTGAGCCACTGTGCCCAGCCTTGAGTTGATTTTTGTATATGGTGAGAGGTAAGAGTCCAGTTTCATTTTTTTTGCACATGGTTAGCCAGTTTTCCCAGCACTATTTACCGAATAGAGTATCCTTTCCCCATTGTTTATTTTTGTCAATCTTGTCAAAGATCTGTTGGTTGTAGGTGTGTGGCTTTATTTCAAGGGTCTCTATTCTGTTTCGTTGGTCTATGTGTCTATTTCTGAATCACTGTTTTGGTTACTATAACCTGGTATAGTTTGAAGTTGAGTGATGTGATCCCTCTGGATTTATTCTTTTTTCTTAGGATTGCATTAGCTATTCAGCCTTTTTTTTTTTGGTTCTGTATGAAATTTAGAATAATTTTTCTAATTCCCTCAAAGTAGTCTTACTTACTACATTATCTGACTTCCTTAAAGAGCAGGACTTCAGGCTTCACATTGGGCCCCAGTATGGCAGGGCTCTAGTGTATGGAAAGAGAGAGGTAGCATCCAGGTTTCTCTGGACAGTTTATTGAATCTTGGACTCAGTATGAAAATTCAGGTGCAGTACCAGATTCAGGAAAAGTACTCTGCCCCATGCCTGTGATGGTCTATCCAGTTCCCTTTACCGGGCTGTGTGCCAGTTCCCCAGCTGCTTTGGGTCTTAGCTACTGTCAGCTCAAATCTACAACCTGATAGGAACTTACTCTTCTCCCCATCTCCAAGCCCCACATGACCAATGCCTGGCTGCTGAGGCAGTATAGTGGTCTAATCTCAGTAGGACTGACTGGGGAGGGTGCACAAGTACCCCCAGAAAGAATGTGAGTGTGCCTCAGAGTAATTTGGAGGATGCGGACTGAACTGGGAGGTGTGAATGAAAAGCAGGATGCAGGAGATTTTGTCAATATAGGGAACTCTCCCAGTCTCCTTGTTGTTATGTCCTGGCAAAGGTCTCTAGAGCTACTCCCAATACACTTGCTTCTGGGATCATGCTTGGAAGCTTGGACAAAACTGTGGCCTACATAAATCCAGCAGAGATGGCAGAAGCACTGTGGCTACAAGGTCATCTAACTAGCATCAAGCCTCTTGCAAACTGTATGATCTTGGGATTATTTAAATTTCTGAGGCTCAATTTTCTTGTGAATGAAATGGGGATAACAATAATACCTACCTCATAGTGGGAGAATGATAAATGAGTTCTGAGAAGGACATGTGATTCTAAAAGGCCCTGGCTCCATTTCAGAAATAAAAAATATCGTTTTATCACTACTGTAAGAGTTCTTTGATGGATGCTATTTGCTTGGGACTCAGAATATTGCAGTCCCCAGGGCTTCAGTGAACTGGTGTGTTGGAAACCAATGCTCTCCCACCCCAATCCTGCCTCATATTAGTCTCTTTGGATATGGCTGCCACCTCCTTCCTGGATCCCAGGTTCTGTCTGCTGGCCTCCACTTCCAGTGGGCAGATCTGGTTCTTAACTCCAGCCCCCTCTCAACTATCTCTCACTTTCTCTCAGTCTGCATTGGGTGGAAGTGGTCCCACCCCTGGAAGAGGTACAATGGAGTTTACTATGGTCTCTGTGCTTTGGAACTAATTGCATTATGAAGCAAGAGCCAGCTTCAGAGTGTAAGAGTCTTCAAAACCACCATGTCATTTCATTTATTCAACTTCAATGCTTTAGAATATATTTGTACTGTATCGCTGTCTTATTTTGCAACTGAGTATTATTTTCAAGCATGATTTGTTCATGTCACATAAAATGATAAATTTGTTCAGTTAGAACTGCAAATCTAGTTATTCATGCTTTATGTAAGCAAATTAAATTTTTTTCTTTGGGATTCTTGACAATATTTAATATTATGAATTCTATCAGGGTGTTAAAAAGGGAATCTGAATTTTAAGAATCATAGTAAATTGCAAGATAGGTTTATTAATTTGGGGAGGAGAGGTGTTGCAGAAGAGGTGACATGTAAGCTGGGACTTGGAGGAAGAAGTCAAGTTCCCCAAGTGCAGATATGGGGTAGGGGAGAGCAGAGAGTTGGATATACTGGAGAGAAGATGGCATGAGCAAAGGTGTGGGGAAGGGAAAGGATGGGGTTAGAGTGAGACAAATCTACTGGTGCCCAGTTTGGAACACAGTCCGAACAAATGGCTAGAAAGGTATTATGGGGACACATCTATAGAAATCCTTGAATAATGCATTTTTGATGTATCCATGCTTCAGCCTTGTTGCTTCAGAGAAAATGAAATTAATTCATGTGTGATAATAAAACCATAGGTAATGTTATGTAGTGTTGATATACATACCAAATCTTTTGAGGTTAGAGTCACAGTGGATCTACTGGAGAAAAGCAGACCCAAAATGAAAATTATTCTCTTCTTATTAATGACAAGTGCTATGGTATCATAATATGACCATCTATCTTAATGTGAAATGCTTAAAAACGTAAATAACTGCTATATTTCTGATTATAAAATGTATGCAGTCATTTGTTGTAATTTTTAAATACGAAAAATATTTAGAAAGGTCAAAAATCACTTGAAATACTTTCGTCCAGATAGAATGGCCACTAATGTTTTGCATTTTGGTGATCTTCCTTCCCAAAGTCTTGTGTGTGTGTGTGCATGTGTGCATGTGAAGGTAAGTATATGTGCACATGTATGTGCGTGCATAGGCATGTATGAGCATGTGTCTGGAAGGTGGGCTCATGGGGAGAGATGCAATCAGATTTTGTAGAGTCTTGAGAGCAACACATTGGATATTTGGACTCAGTCTCAAGGTCAGTGATGGCCACTGAACATTTATGAACAGAATAAAAAATGAGATAGTATGTTCAAGATTGTTGCTCTGACTGTGACATTAATAGGGAAAGGAAATATGAGAGGTCAGGTATTTCAGGAGGAGGCTATAACTCTGGAGTTGAGGTACTCAGAGAGGTGAACTAGGGCAGAAATTCAGGCAGGTAGAGGGCTGTGCATCCCAGAGCTATTTATGTGTTCAAATTCACAAGACCTTGTGGATGACCAGATTTGTGAGAGATGAAGGGAATCAAAGATGATTCTTACTCTTCTTTAAAAATAAAAAGATGAAAATGTTCATCAAAGCATGTCCTGTTCTCTTGCTCATATTCACAAGGCATTACAAAGAGATTTATAAAATTGCTTATTACATAAACTAATGATAACGAACTTTACTGAGCAATCATTTTGAGCCAGAGGTCAGATATTTCATTTAATCCTCACAACTGTCCATGAAGTAAGTGCTATTATCACTCATTTTTACAGATTAAGAAATGAAGCACAGATAGGTTAAATGATTGACCTAAGGACACACAGTTCAGAAGTAAAAGAGCCTGTGCAAGACCTAATTCTCTCCGCCTCTCAAAATTTCACATTATAATGATGACTGCTACGGACTGGATTTTTCGCCACCCCACCACCCAAATTAATTTTTAAAATGAGGTTGCAAAGGTGGAGGTTTAATCCAATAAGGCTGATATCCTACCAAGAAAAGGAAGAGACACAAAAGCTCTCTCTCCACACACACATATAGAAAAGGTCATGTAAAGGCATAGCAAGAAGATAACTGTTTAAAAGAGAGGAAGGGGGCCCCTGCCAGGAACCAAATCAGCCGACAGCTTGATCTAGGACTTCCCAGCCTCCAGAACTGCGAGAAAATTAATTTCTGTTGTTTCAGCCCCCTAGTCTGTGGTATTTTGTTATGGCAGCCTGAGCCAATTAATAGAATGCCTTCCAGTAGCAACAATCAAAGAGAATCCAGTGATGTTAGGGAATCCTTTTAAACCTAAAGCAAGTTTGCCAATTGGAAGATGGGCAGTTCACTTAGAAGAATTTTAAAAGTCCAACTTCTTAGACATTAAGTATCAATTAAGGCTAGTAGAGCAGAACTTCATGACTACTTAGAAGTTTTTTTTATTTTTGAAATGATCAGTACTGTTAATTTTTAAAGTGTTAATGCTTTTAAGCCAAAACTTTCTCCTTTCCTTTTTTTTTTTTCACTAAAGACAAATTTGAAGCTGGAAAGGAAATTGGAAGGAGGAAGTCACTGCTGTTGTTAAGCTCTGAGAATTTTCCCAAGTGTAATTCAGTCTGTAAATTGCTTTTGT
Source organism: Pongo pygmaeus (assembly GCF_028885625.2). Lineage (NCBI taxonomy): Eukaryota > Metazoa > Chordata > Mammalia > Primates > Hominidae > Pongo > Pongo pygmaeus. The sequence goes on from NC_072380.2 coordinate 103,136,917, forward strand.
AAAGTAGATTCTTTGGAAAACGTTTGCAAAGATGTAAATAAAATGCTGTATTTTATATAGTACCTACATAGGATTGAATCTGCTCACCTCAAGGGTGAACTACGATCCACAGGACTAATTTTGTTCTTAAAAAGTGTTATAACAGGTTTATGTGGTTGGTTCTGAAATGTCTACTAGAAGAATAGCTGCATGAATAGAAGAATATAATTTCCAACTCGTGGAGTGAAAAGCAGCTTAATAAATCTAGTTTAAAAATCACTTTAAAATTGTTTCAAATAACCTTGGCTCACTCACAAGCTAAGTAATGTATTTTAGCTTTCAGGGGTTCTGTTTAGAGAAATTAAGTGGTCCGTCTGTTTTATGTGTATTTCCCTAATTAGAAGCTAATTTACACAGTTTAAGGGAAATGTCAAATGCATTACAGAAGCCCCTTTGCATATACAAAGGAGCAACCAAGAGCAGAAAATGGAAACCAGGGTGAAACTGGGTGCTTTTACCCTCTCGATAATTGCAGGCTTATGAAGAAAGTCATGACTACCACAGCGCCTGCCAAGGTGAAGAGTGGGCACATTATGGCATTCACAGTATCATGCACCTGCCTCTCTTTACATCTCTTTGAGGTTAATAAAGTTCATGATACTGTACACATAATGATGATTCTACTGTGCATGGGTTGCTGATTTATTCAACCAGTATTCACTGAGAGCTGGGACACAATGAACAAAACAGACAGGGGCTGCCCATAGAGTATTCACAGCAAAATCTTCATCCATTATCATGAATCTCACAAAAAGTCTTATGAAGTGGCTATTATTATCTGATCTTTAGAAATAAAATGAGGGCTTGGACAGGTTAAGTGACTTGCCCATGGCTCAGTGGCTGGCATGGCAAAGTTGGATGCGGCTCCCAAATCCTGTCCCTACTGCATTTCTTCCTAATGGTTCCCCAGGGTTTAGTAACATATCTTTAGGAATTTACCGTGAGATTCCTAAATGTCCCCATTAGTGTGAATAGGCCAAGTCTGAAATAAATTAGGCCTTTTTTTTAGGACCTGGGCAAAACCCTTAGGGCCTCTATACAGAGTTGCCAGATCTTCTCTTCCATCTCCCTACATCTCCCTTAATTAAAAAAAAAAGTAGATGCAAAATTATAATAGCTGTTTTCTGCATTTTCTGACTGTAACATGGTAGCTTAATTCATCAAAGTTTAACCTTCCTTTTTGGGGGAGGCAGGGGTTCCTGTGCTTTTTTTCCCTAAGCACATCCTTAATTTGCCACTTGGTGACCCAGCCCTCAGCTCTGCCCACCTCTAGAAGCCGATGCTTATAAATCTTTCACCAGATTTTGAGGCCTCCCTGCTTTATCTCTGTATCTTTTTAATCATCAATTCATGTAATTGGACGTTATGACAAGGAAGCAGCTAACACCATTCAATTTCTTACTCTGATGCCTATGTTCAGTATAAGATTTATTTAGCCTTTCCTTCCTTTGTTCATTCATTCCACATTTGAGTGCCTACCATGTGTGTAGCAATATACCAGGCACAAGATACAGATGAAAAATAGAGTTCCTACTCTGAAGCATCTCAGAGTTCAGACAGGCAGGCAGAGAAGATACTAAAAAATCATTTTTAAAAATATGATAAAGGACGTGAAAGGGGTACGCAGAGAGTGCTATGGAAACAAGGAGGAAGAGAAACCAATCCAGCCCGGGGGATTGGTGGGGTTGGAGCAGGGAGGAGGCTCTTCTGCAGAGGAAAAGATGTCTGAGCTGACTCTTAAAAAGCCAACTAAGTGATGAGCCACATGATTAAGAAAGACATGTATTCTAGGCAGATAATGCCAAGGGCAATGGCCCAGGAGCATGGGAGAGCAGTGCATATCCAGGGATCTACAAGTAATGATAAACAGACACATTTTTTCTGTCATTATTTTTGTGCAGGGTTCTATGCTAAGTGTCTTGCATACACTATTTAACTGAATTCTCATCTAAACCCTGTGCAGCAGGTACCGTTCTTATTTCTATTTGAGAGTTGAGAAAAACAGAGGCTAAATAACATACCTTAGTATTATCTTTGGATAATAAGAAGTTAGGCTGGGCTTTGAGCACCAGTCTTTTGAATATCATAATTTGCCTGCTCAACCACTCCATGCCACTCCAGTAATTCTGTGTGGCTAGAATGTTGAGGCTCGGAAGGAGGCAGGGAGAGAAAGGCAAGAGATGACACAGAAAAGGTGATTTTACTTTAAAGGCTCCAGTGAGCCTCTGAAGGATTTTAAGCAGGTGTGTGCTGTGCTTAGATGTGCATTTTAGAAGCCTCACTCTGTGGAAAGGATAAAGTACAGATGAGAAGAGAGCCAGATTGGAGACAGAGAAATCAGACAGGCAGCTGGGCACTGCTCCTGGTGAGAAATGACAGGTTTTTGGTCGCATATAGTGGCGATAGAGATGGAGAGGAAAGGAGTGATTCCAAAGATAACCCTTGCAACTGATTAGAGAGAGGTGAGGATGGGATAGAGGTAGGGTGAAGGACAGTGAGGGAAGGAGTCCAAGTTTATTTTGGGGTTTCTCTTTTGGATGAATTGGTGAAGGTTGATGCTTATTCAGCAAGTGATGGAGCATAAAATAATTAGGAAAAAATGATGAATTCCTTTTTAGACATGCTCAATTCAAATGCCTAGGAAACATTAATAAGAAGACGTGTACCAGTCAGACTGAAATATGAATCTACATAGTCATCAGCCTACACATGAAAAATCATGGGCTTGGGTAATATAAGTGTATGGAGGAAAGAAAAAGAGCAAGAATGGGAAGGGAGCAGATGAAGCAAGGGTACAATTTAGAAAATGTAACATCTAGAAGGCTAGAAGAATTAGGAGACTCCATGAAGACTAAGGAGGGTAGGTGGAACATGATCAGAAAGAAAAAGCAAGAGTTTCAAGAAGGAGGGGAAAATCTGTAACATCCAGTACAATAGACAGCAATGTCTTGGTCACAGTGACCACCACTGCTCACCAGACCCCCATGTTCCAGACACCATACCCTACCGGGTACTTCTGTGAAGTCTCTCTGTTCTTAACAACATGGTTGCAAAGCAGTGGTGCTGGTGGGGAAAACAGTGACTAACTGTTGAATACCTTCTCTGTGCCTACTGTTTACTAAACTCTTTGCACACAATACCTCATTCTTGCTTTTACAGATGAGAAATTTCTTGCTTTTACAGATGAGAAATTTTGCCTGTGATAAAGATAAAGACAGGGAACACTAATTGTAACAACACATAGGGTTAAGGGAGGATACTAGGCACTGAGGATTTCTTTTCTTTTTTTTTTGTTTCAAGATGGAAGAGCTCTAAATTGAGTAAGCCAGTAGCACACAGTGGCATAACAGAAAAATGTATCCTCAGGGTAAAATAGTTCATAGGAAGATCACCATTATTAGTTAATAATTTTGGCTCATGGCACTTACTACTCCTGAGTCCTATTTTTGCCCTCTTCAGTTAGATAAATGGTCACACAGAATAGGCACTTATGGGGAGAAGTCTCTTTCTCTGTCCTGCCTCAGCCTTCACTGCAAACATCTGGTGTTACTCTTGTCTCACCGCATTAAAATTATCTATTAAAATAGTGTTTCCTTAAGTTGTGTATGTTCTGCAAAGGCAAGGCCAGTCCTTTTCATTATTTCCCCAGCTTGCCTGTCAGTTGCCTGGATTGAAGCAAGCAATCAATAAATGTCTGAAGAGAATTAAATGTTTTAAACAGCTATTTCCAATGACTTAACTATGGCCTTCTTTAACACTAGAAATTTAGATTGAATTTATCTGTCAGAATCCAAACATAAAAAACTAACTTTGACTAAGGTAAAACAGAAAAGAAAGTTTTGGAAGGATACTAGGTCTCTCAGGAAGTCAGCAGAAAGCCTCGAGATCAAGATTGGAGGACAGGGCTGCTGAAATCACAGAGTGCCATTATCCATTGATTAATTCATCTTCAGGGCTCCCCTGGCACTGTGGCCACACTCAGCACTACACTGTGAGTGTCTACTGCCATTAATAAACTTCCCTGCACATCCCTTGATTCAGGTTTGAACACGCAAGTGAAGTGTCCTATCAGCTGAGCCTAGCTCTCAGCCTGTGCTCCAGCTACCAGGGAAGAGGGAGAGGATCTCCTTCCTTTCCTTCAGAAGGGGTGAGTTCTGCCCCCAGTCAGGAACCACACCATGGGGATAGGCACTTAAAGTGGAAGGGGATTTGGATCCTAAGCTGCCAAGGCAACAAAAATGTCCACTAACCTGACTGAAAGGATTCTGAGTCATTACTCAAAAGGGAAGGATAACCTTCCCTAGAATTTAAGATATAAATAAGATAGATTCCCAGCTGTCTGAAATTGTTTAGATAATAGTTCTTCTACGAGGCAGAGATGGATTGAAATACAATATATTCCCACACAGCTATCATCTCCTGAAATGCTAGAAATATCTTCATGTCAAAGTCTTATCATAGGAAACCTGAGAGCTGGAATCTGGAATTACATTTCTATTTTTTTTAGGCCCTTGCTACAAAGAAGTTGCATTTCCTCCCTCAAGTCGGTTGTCTGCTGTTTGTGACTGATACTATGCACAGCAGTGCAGCATGTGTGTTTCACAAAAATGTGTGAAAACTGCTTTCAAAAATGCATGCTGTCTAGATAAAAAGAAAACTATAAAAATATGTTTGGTTGCCACTTCGTAGAGCCTATTGAATTTGTCTGTGAATGTGAATCTAATTGCCATTTTTTCTACTACAGCCTCTGTGAACATTACATTTCCATTAAAAAGAGAAGTCAGTTATAGCAGAATGTATTCCTATGTTCACACAGGAATCATAAAAATAAATAATGATCAGTTGATTGCTAAATAATTTATGTTTCTTCTTGATAGACCATTAGAGGAAATAAGCAAATCCACAGGTATAGAAAATGTCATTCATTGTCAGTAAAGGGAAAAGGAATGTTTTTACTGAAGTGTTACAAACAGCTTCCTGGTTTTGAATGATGACTGCTGATTATTCTCCTGTTCTTCATTTATAATCAGAGAAAGTCTCCTTTATTAACTATTCTTGTTACCATGGGATTGGCATAAAAATATTACCACATGTGTGGTTGAATTTGAGGGCTGAGGGACCCGCACAACCTGGGTTAGAGGGGTCAGACTTAAACTGCACTTGTTGCAGAAAAATCTATTCAATTATTCATCCAATGGCAGGAATAAACAACATGTTATTTTGATAAATTCAGTAACTTGATGTTAATGGTTGACAGCCCCCCTCCTTCTCGCGTGGTTTTTCTCCTTCAGTGATTTGAATGACCTGTGTCCATCTGATGGGTTGACCAGTACTTTTTTTTTAGTGATTTTGTATTTATTTTGATGAACAGTTGTCAAAAAGAAGGGTCTATTCTCGCTGTTCAGGTAAGGAAATTTGCAGTTAATGAGGAAAATGCACATAAAGATGCCAGATGAATATTCCTAAAGCACAGCTCCAATCAATATCTCACCCCTGATTAAGTTCAATGTCTCTAACTCTCTACCTAGTTAAGTACAGAGTTCTATCCCCGGGCTTCACAGATTTTCATCCTATAGCTGCTGCCTATTTTCTAAGATTTTATTCTACTTTTTTCCTGTACTGTATGTACAGCACAGTTAAGTTTGGTGATTCTTAATCCTTGCTGCACATCAGAATCACATGGAAATCTTCAAACAAACAAACATTAATCCACTGGGCCCACCACATACTAATTGAAAGTGAATTTGAGGATGAAGCACAGGCATCAGTTTGGTTTGTGTGTGTGTGTTTGTGCAGGGAGGGTTAGCTCCTTATTTTGGTTAGCTATTGTTACAAATCCAACCACCTCAACACTTATTTGTATGAAACAGTATACATTTTATTACACTCCCAATGCTGTGGGCCTACTGTTCTGACACGGCACAGCACTGGTAGTGTGCCTTTACTCCATGATGCCTGGGGTTTTGGCTGGGACAACTCACACGGCTAGGGATGTCTGCAAGAGCTGGGAGCTGGAGTCATTTGCAGGCTTCCTCATTGACATTTCTGCTGCTGAGGCCGGGATAATGCAAAGGCTCTGCTTAGCTAGACCTGTAAGCCAGGTGTCTACACATGCCTTTCCATATAGTTTGGGCTTCCTCAAAGCATGGTGGCTTAAGGTAGAAAAACTTCCTATATGGAAGTTCAAGAATCCAGGAGCAAATCCACTGTAAAAAGTGGAATTGCAAAGGCTTTTATGCACCCACCCTCAGAAAGCACATAGCAACACTTCTGTTCCATTTCATTCATTGTAGCGGTCACAATCCTTCAGATTTAAGGGGAGGGGACCCACTTCTCTATAGGAAGAATGTCAATGAATTTGTGGGTACATTTTAAAGTTACCACACACCCCAGGTGATTCCAATATACAGGCAGAGTTGAGAACAACTGGATTCGTTTCTTTTTTTGTAAGCACCCATCTACAAAGGAGCAGTGGGACTTGGGTGAAGTGAACAAGACACCTAGGTTGCAAAATGTAAGAAAATCATTCTCAGGATCATGCAAGCACAGGATAGAGATTGAGAGCAAGTGCCTCCTTACATTCTGTGCTCAAGTGGCCCCACTTGCCACGCCCTAGTCCTGACCCTACTACAGAGCAACGGTGTATGAATCATTAGGGTGAGGGGGACTTGGATTTCTGGACTAGACAGTACTTTAGTATTGGGATTTGGAAAGCCCAGGTAGGATCTGGGATTCCCTATGTTTATAGGAATCCCCAGTGGACTACTTCCGGCTTCCATGTGCTTTCCTGGTGCCATGCTTTGCTTAGCTGTTCCTTCTGCCTGGAAGTGTTTTTCTCCTATTTCTATCAAGCATGGAGTAGCCACTGATTTTTAAGGTCCATTTCATATACCGCTTCTTTCAGCAAGCTTTTATTGGTCCCCACAGCCAGAGTGTAACCTGTCTCTCCTGAGAAACCCCTAGCATGTTTTACATGCCTTTAAGACACTCACATGTTGATCAGCATTTTGATTGTGTGTGGGCCTGTCTTGTAGGAAGAATATGTTTACTTTTCTCCGAAGGCCACAAAATGGAGATCTGGATCCTCTTCACCCGTTCTCACTGGTAGAGGCAGTCTTGTTTAGACAAGGTTCCTTCTTTTTTGCCTTATCTTGCTCCCAGATAGCTCAAGTTTGTAACCAACACATACACATTTTAGATGCCCACTAAACTGGATCTCTCTCCTGATGAAAGGTGTGGTCAGTTTCCTATTTTTACAGCCTTCGCAGAAGCCGTCAAATGTTGAACAATTACCCTGGTTTAAATGCTTAAACACAGATAAGGACTTCGTCTTTATTGTGACTTTGGAAAACTTCATGTTTGAACATGACCTAACAATCCTTGCCCCATAGCAAACGTTTCGAAGCCTACTCTAGGCAGAGTTCATAGCACCGCCTTTGTCAGCAGCACTGCCACAGGTAAGCCTCAGAACCCTCTGGGGTGAGACCAGCGTAACCATTTTACTGATGAGGAAAAGTGAGGCTTACAGGTTAAGTCCCTAGAGCGCAAGATAACACCGAATGGCTTAATCCCTACACCAAACCAGCTGCTCCTTGCTTGCTGGTGTCCATGAACCCTGCCCCCGCCTTTGGGGAAGGTCGGGCAGACAGGCCACTGAAACCAAAAGCAAAGTAGGTAAAACCTCTCTGACTTCCTCCCTACTTATGGCATCCACTCGGGTGAGGCTGGGGGCGTCCTTACTTTGCGCTTTGGCTGCTCAGGACAAACGCCCTGCCATTCGTCCCTTCTCTCTGTCCGGACGCCCTCCTCCATCCCTGCACTTGGGGCCGTCGTGGGGCTGGCAGGGGTCCCCAGGCTATCTCCAGCCCTGGCCGATGGCCGTGCCAGGGGCAGAGCCCGCTCCCCTCCGCGCGTTGCTAAGTGCGGGGATGACATGGATCCAGACGCCGTCAACCGCGGGAAGGGGGAGGCGAGAGTTGGAGCGCGTGGGAGCGCAGAGGCCGGAGGAGGGAGGGGGGACACCGAGCGCGGAGAGCGCGGAGGGAGGCGCGCGCGGGAGCGAACATCCTCCCGGATCCAGAGCCCGGCGGCGGCGGCGAAGCAGCAGCTGCGGCCGCGCCCTTACCAGAGCCGGTGCGTCCGCCTAGCCCCGCTCCGCCTGAGGCCGTCAGGGCTCCCGAGGATGGAGGATTCCCAGGAGACATCGCCGTCCTCCAACAACTCCTCGGAGGAGCTCAGCTCTGCTCTGCACCTGTCCAAGGGCATGTCGATCTTCCTCGACGTAAGTACAGATGGTGGGAGCTGGGCGGTTGCTTCCCAGCACCTTTCTTTTCCCCTAAAGGAAGGGGTTCGGCTCAGGTGCTCACCAGTCAATGCTTGGTTCCCAGAACACAGGCGACAACTACCTCCTTTCCCTCTAGAGAACCACCGATGCAAATGCAGGAGGAACAACTGTCCCTTAACTTGCAGCTAGGGCTGTCCCAGACCTGCAGCTTGTGGCTTAACACCCTTAAGAAAATTACAAAAGTTAGATTTGTCAACAGGCTGGGTTTCGTAGATACACTATTGCAAATACAACAGACAATATTTGAGTGCATAGGACATTTTAAAGAGGCACAAGGTGGGGGGGGGGTGAGGTGGGGACAGTGTCCCAACTCATCTCTCTAATGCGCCCTATTCGCAGCCTTGTGGATGCTCTCAAGCAACCCAGGCAGGGAAGCAGCAGCGATTGAGATGCCCTCGTCATCCTCCCCCAGACCCCCTCGGAAAACAATTACTTTGAGCATATTTGTTTTTCTTTTTACAGCGGTGGGAAAGATCATTTTCATGATTCTTTTTGTCACTGCCACCTCTTCGATTTTCCCTTTTTCTTCCCTGGTATTCTCCTTATCTGTACCTCTCCAAGTTCTAATTACTACTGTCACCTCCATCAATTCTAGCTTTTGACTGTTTTCCCTTTGGTCCTATTTCTCACTTCGGTATCGACTGCCTGCCTTCATTACTCTGATCTGATCACATCCTTTCTTTTCCTTCTGTGCTGTTTCTTTTTCCCGTATGGTGTGGTTTCTATCTTTACAGCACTTTTATTTCTTGTTTATTTCTCAATTTTGTTTTCCTCTCCTGCCTGCTGTTTCTGTTCTCTGTATTTTTCCCTCTGTTGCCTATCTCTTCTCTCTGCTTTGGGGTTTCTCTCAGCTGCTTGCCGGGCTCCGGGCTCTCCCAGCCCCTCAGTTGTCACATTCATGCTGTTGCCGGAGGTCGTGTCTATCTCAATGGGGACAATTCTGGCTGCTTCTTGTTTAGGCATGATAGAAAATGTCAAAGGACATGGAGGAGTGCTATGTGCTCTGTCCTCTACCCTTCTCTGAATTATCTTTTCTTATTAAAATCAAAATGAGTGGGAGATGGGCCAGAAGCCAGATACATTTGTTTGTGGAGAGATGAAAATATGAGGAAATCAAATTATTAGTATCATAATGGTGAGGCAGAGATAAAGAGGATAGGAGGATGTGAGGCGCTCTCCCAAGTTTATTTTGAATGGATTGGCTAGAATTCTTTTTAATTCTAGCCAATCAATAATTCAATAATTATTGAATCCTATCAATAATTCAATCCTATTCAATTATTCAATCCTATCAATAATTCAAACTGTTGTAAGGCAAATGATAGAAGCAAGGTTCAACTGTGTGTACTGGCAGCCTTCACCCTTTATCACCTGGTTGCTCCAATTGGCGATCCAGGCATTCTGGGCTGGTCGTCTCCTTCCCACCAAATCTCAGGTGTGGTCATTCCTATTCAGCCACCCAATCAGGTGGTTAAGTACCTTATCCTTCATGAGCATTTATCTCTGCCTGGTTTGGGTCAGTCAGATGGTATTATTGGTGCTCATGGCTTAACGGGCTGATCTTATTCAAGTTTTGCTGTTCAGGGCCATAAAGCACTTGAGGAGGTAAGCTGGAGAAGAGAAGGGCACCACAACATGCCTGAAAAGTCAGGGCCCCTGGAAATCATGTCAGTTATGAGGCTGACAATTAAGGGGCCATGGAGTTGATTCAAAGGGGACAAGTGGGGCCTCCATTCATTCTGACCTGATCGTCACTCTGTCCCCCATTGAGATCAAGTGCTTCCCTGTGCTTTTTAAAAAGCACTTAACAAACCCCGGTAATAGTGTGGAGATGAATGGAATAAAACTACACAAATGGAAAGTCATCCTCCTGACTCATACACCAGCCATTGCTTAAGTGTTCAACTGCAATATTTTCGAAGAGAAAATTAAAATTTCATTTTTTATTACGTATGCATGATTGTTTCCAAGTTTGTAAACAAATAGCATCAGGTCCCTGTACAAAAGGAACTTGTAGTCTATGAATAGGGTGGTCTTGCCTTTTATATTTCAGAGATTTAAAAATAAAAATAGGAACCTGATTCCCTATGAGGGGTGTTGACATGCTTGTTTGTCAGTAAAATGCTAGAGTCTACAAAAAAACCTGCCATTGGATTTTGTCTCGAATGGAAAAGATTTTGTATACACTTTTCTTTGAGTTATCTTGTGAAAAATCTAACACTAGTGAAATATGTGATATGAAAAATGATTTGTTACTTAGGGATTTGTGAATTATTCATTTCTGGATCATACTGCTTTTAGCAAAATAAAATGTAAAATATACATGCATCACTTTATTTATTAGATTTAATATATTCTAGTGGCACTAACAAGAAAGATTACTTTTAAAATTATCTTCATATTATAATACATAGGTGATAGATATTACCTGTTCCAAACTGGAACAGGTAATTATCTGTGCGTCTTCTGTATCACACAGACAATTTCCAAATTTGAGGAAAACTTTGATTTGCAGTGCTTTTTATTGCAATGTCACTGGAATAATCAATCATTTAAGAAATGATGTAAACTGATACTGAGAACACTATTAATGACATGATAAATGACCAGCTGGTTAGAAACTAGAGACAGATTTTAACAAGAAAATCAGAGATAGATTTGCCACAACTGTCGGCTTTTCCTTCAGTATCCTCTCCAAATCAGCAATAGTAATCACTATGATACTTCCTTAGGCTGTTGTGAGTATGAAATAAGAGTTCATAGTTTAGAAAATGGAAACAAAGCAAAAAGTGTTGCATAAATTTGAAGTATTATGGTTATTTCAGTGCTCCACACTGAGTGCATTAAATAACAGTAACAGTAGCTAAATCCACAAACCGATGCAGGGACTATTTCTTCATAAATCTAATTTGTAGAATTGTCTTGCTAGAATATGACAGAATTAAGTATCGGTTCATCATAAATACTCTTGAATACTGATGGGAGGCTTAGAAAACCTAGCACTGGTGCCAATGTATGCCAGTGCATTGAGGCTGGAGCAAGCATTTGCATATGGCATGCCTGCCAGCCACAGGAGAGGGACTCAACTGGGTCCTGGCAACACAGAGGACCACGGGGATTACTATTGCTTTTCCTTTTACACCAATGGACTATCATTTCCCCGGTTGCTGCAATCCAGTTAACAGAAGAGGAATTCTAGTTTGGAATACTAGTCCATATAGCATGTGTCTCCTCTTTTGAGTCATTACATTAATCAACTCTGCTACTGTGAAAAGGGAGAAAAACAAACCTTCAACTCATCCCCAAAAGCCAGAGAAATTCCCAAATGAAATTAGTTGCAACTTCATCCACCCAATGCCACTTTCCTTTCCCATCAGTTTTCCTTTGATTTTTAACTGGAAGGGAAGTGACTGTTCCCCACTTCACTGCTAAAGTGGGAATGAGGCTGGAAGGTTGTGAAGGGGATGAATGACTTTACTGCTTGTCTTCCCTTCCTTCCTTCGTCTAAGCATGCACACTCATGTACACTCTGAATGCGATATACAGAGCGTAGATGGTCAGGAACTTGGTGAAAACAAGAAATAGTTTCTTTTCACAAGGACACTTAATTCTGAAGCCCCTTATATGCTCATTTGTATGATGTGTGAGATGCACAGAGGAATGTCGAAGCCGAAGGAGTCTTCCAGATGCAATGGTTCTGTGACTGAACTCTGTTATAGCCACACACCTCCCATGTCACCTCATCACACACACACACACACACACACACACACACTTGCTCATTTGAGTGAGATTGTCCAGTTCAGAGGATGGCAGTTAACCCCATCATTGTCTACCTTCATTGGCAAGGCAAATGTCACTCTTGTAGTTACAGGAAACAGCAGAAATTAGGAAAAAAAAAATTTAATGCATGCTGGGCTTAATATCTAGGTGATGGATTGATAGGTGCAGCAAACCACCATAGCACACATTTACCTATGTAACAACCCTGCACATCCTGTACATGTACCCTGGAACTTAAAAAAATAAAAAAAAATTATTTAAAAATACACTTAGTCTTACTGTTATCATACATTAAAAATTGTTTTCCCACACTGGGCCTACCCTAGGCAAAATTGAGAAGAAGAAAATATGTGCGCTGATTCCTTCTCTCCATCCATCTTTCAGTACCTGCTTCCCCTTATCCAGTATCAGGGCAACCAGTGGCCTGGTAGTAAAACTACCTGCTGGAAGTCTGGCCCCACCCACCCTGGTAATGGGAGAGACTCCCATCTGACCCCAGGCAGTCTAATGATTGAGACACCTGGGCGACACCAGGCATTCTAATGGGAGAGACTCCCGCCGACCCTGTGTGGTGGGACTCCATGTTCTGGATTAGTCCTGAGTCCCTGCCTTATATTCTAGTTTCTCAGGAATCTACCAAGGGACTATTTCACCTCATTATCAAATCTTAACCTGATTCATGGTAGGAGTCACTTAGAAATATTAGTTCAGTAAATTATGATTGTGTCCATCTTTTAATGTTTCAAAGACAATATTTACATTTTAACACTTGCCTTCAATAACTTAAAGTGATGAATAAGGAATTTTAGTTGAGGCCATCAAAGAATATTTTTGAAATAGAGGAATCTATTTGATAATCTTTGAATTGTAGCAAAAACACAGTATTACCTGTCTTCAAATTTTAAGCCTGACCATAATATTTAAATTTATTTACCATCCATCCAGTGGTAGCAACCTTAAGATCGGCTGACACAGATTATTCTGGTACCATAACATAATGAACTTGATTCTCATCCGGAGTACATTTTTTATTAGTCTGTGGGATTAGAGGCAAAATTTGCAGCAGAGACAGTTCTGTTCATATTTAATTACAAGAACTGTCTTAATAACAAAAGCTGCTGTTTTTGTTTCATCTTTCAGAGGCTAAATGCTACTTGAGATTGTTCTTTATGAAATGAAATGAACAGAAGTCCTGGGTCCAACTCTGTGGTGTGTGATTATTCTATTCTAGTTTCTTCAAAATCCTGAGGACAAAATACAGCTTGAAATAGAATCTTAGAGTGAACCAAAAGCAAGAAATAGGATGTGTTTCATGTCTCCCTGACTCTCAGCTGGGGCTCCATGGTTGCAGAGGACAGGAAGAAGCTGGCTGTGATAAGGGAATGAATCCTCAAAATCCCCTCTAGCAATTGACTCTACGAAGGAAAAATAATCTGGGTCTCATTTTGCTTTAAGTGTAGCTCTTACTATTGAAAGCAGTCCTCCTGCAGTAATTACATCAATTTAGTAAAACAGGAGGACCATCTTCTTCTGCATGCAAGTCTAGGTGATACCTACCTGTTGCTGGAAAAGTTTCATGGGTGAGATCTTTAATAGTAATACTAGTATCTTAAAACACATTGTGGCAATGATTAGATTTATCTATACCTCATTTCCGTGAAGTCGGCAGAATGAAAGGAAGATAATGTTTTTATAGTAGAAAGCAGTAAAACAGACAACTTGGGAATAAAAACGATTGCTCATGTTTCAAGCTGGCCAGCAAGAAGTGACAATCTAAATATAAGAATAGCTCTGGTTATTTAACTATAACTACAAGTTACTTAGGGAAAAAAAAATAATCCTCAAGGGCCCCTTCCAAGCAATTAAAGTTTGTCTTTGCAATGTGCTAGTGGGGCATCCTCTTTGGTACTGTATATAACATAGCTCTGTAGTATGTTATCCAGATTATTTTCTATTAGCATACCTATCAGGGTTAACTTCATTGCAGCTAGCAGGAAAAATAATGCAAACTGTTTTAAGATTGTTTTTAAAAATAATGTATTGGCTCCTGTAATGAAAAAGCAGAGATCATCTCATCAAGATTACTTAATCAGAGACTCAAGGAGTGCTATCTGGACCCAGTTTCTCTGTCTCTGAAAACTACTTTCCTGGGTGTTGGTTCTTTCCAGGTTATATATTGTATCAGTTTCCTAGGGCTGCTTTAACAAACTACCACAATAGAATGTACTCTCCATGGTTCTGGAGGTGAGAAGGGCGAAATCAAGCTGCTAGCAGGATGATGCTCCCTGGGAAGGCTCCAGAGGGGGAACTGTATCATGCTTCCTCTCTTGCTTCTGATGGCACCTGTCAGTACTTTGGCATCCTTGGCTTTCAGCTGCACCACGCCAATACCTGCCTCTTTGATCTTACGGTCTCTATATCTCTGCATCTCTGAATTTCTCTCCTTGTAAGATCCCCAGTCATTGGACCTAGGGGCCACCCAATCCAGTTATATTTTATCTTAATGGGATTACATCAGCAAACCCTATTTCTTTTCTTTTTATAACTTAAAGTTTTATTTTAGATTCAGGAGGAATATGTGCAGATTTGTTACATGGGTGTATCACATGATGGTGAGATTTGGGGTACAAATGATCCCATCACCCAGGTAGTGAGCATAATACTCAACAGTTAGTTTTTCAACTCTTCTCCCCAACCTCCCTCTTCCCTCTATTAGTCCCCAGTGTATGTTGCTGCCATCTTTATGTTCATGTGTACCCAATGTTTAGCTCCCCCTTATAAGTGAGAATATGCAGTGTTTGGTTTTCTGCTTCTGCATTAATTCACTCAGGATAATGGCCTCCAGTTGCATCCATGTCGCTGCAAAGGACATGATCTTTTTCTTTTTTATGGCTGTGTAGTATTCCATGATGTATATGTACCACATTATCTTTATCCAATTGACCACTGATGGGCACTTAAGTTGATTTAGCATTTTTGCTGTTGTGAATAATGCTGCAATGAACATACAAGTGCCATGTGTCTTTTTGGTACAATGATTTATTTACTTTTGGATATATACTCAGTAACGGGATTACAAAGTCAAATGGTAGTTCTGTTTTAAGTTCTCTGAGAAATCTCCAAACTGCTTTCCACAGGCTAAACTAATTGACCTCCCCACCAACTGTGTATAGGCATTCTCTTTTCTCTGCAGCAGCTCCAGCATCTGGTTGTGTTTTTTTGACTTTCTGATAATAGCCATTCTGACTGGTGTGAGATGATAGCATATTGTGGTTTTGATTTGCATTTCTCTGATGATTAGTGATGTTGAGCATGTTTTCGTATGTTTGTTGGCCACTTGTATGTCTTCTTTTGAGAAATGTCTGTTCATGTCTTTTGCCCACTTCTTAATTGGTTTCTTTTTTGTTTTTTGAAATATGATTTTTACAGATTCTGTATATTAGTACTATGTTAAATACATAGTTGGTGAATATTTTCTCCCATTCTTTAGATTCTCTGTTTACTCTGTTGACAGTTTATTTTCCTGTGCTCTAGCTCTTTAGTTTAATTAGGTCCCACTTGTCAATTTTTGTTTTTGTTGCAATTGCTTTTGAGAACTTAGTTATAACTTTTTTCTCAAGGCCAATTTTTTCTCAATGTCAAGAATGATATTTTCTAGGTTTTCTTATAGGATTTTTATAGTGTGAGGTCTTATATCTAAATTTTTAATCCATCTTGAGTTAATTTTTGCCTGTAGTATTAGATAGTGCTCCAGTTTCATTCTTCTGCATATGACCTACTAGCTATCCCAGCACCATTTATTGAATAGGAAATCCTTTCCCCATTATTTATTTTTGTTGATTTTGTTGAAGATCAGATGGCTGTAGGTGTACAGCTTTATTGCTGGGTTCTCTATTCTGTTTCATTTTTGTATCTGTTTTTTTGTACCAGTACCATGCTGTTTTGTCTACCATAGCCTTATTGTATAGTTTGAAGTCAGGTAATGTGATGCTTCCAGCTTTGTTCTTTTTGTTTAGAATTGCTTTGGCTATTCAGGCTCCATTTTGGATCCATATGAATTTTAGAACAGTTTTTTCTAATTCTGTAAAAAATGACATTGGTAGTTTGATAGGAATAGTATTGAATGTATACATTGCTTTGGGTAGTATGGCCATTTTAACAATATTGATTCTTCCAATTCATGAGCATGGAATGTTTTCCCATTTGTTTCTGTCATCTATGATTTCTTTCAGCAGTGTTTTGTAGTTCTCCTTGTGGAAGTCTTTCACTTCTTTGGTTAAATGTATTCCTAGGTATTTTATTTTTTGTGTAGCTATTGTAAATGGGATTGCCTTCTTGATTTGGCTCTCAGCTTGAATGCTATTGCTGCATAGAAATGCTACTGAGTTTTGTACCTTTATTTTGTATCCTGAAACTTTATTGAAGTCATTTATCAGTCCCGGGAGCCTTTTGGTGGAGTCTTTGAATTTTCTAGGTATAAGATTATATCATCAGTGAAGAGAGACTGTTTGGCTTCTTATTTTGCTGTTTGGATGCCTTTTATTTCTTTCTCTTGCCTGATTGCTCTGATGAGGACTTCCAGTACTGTGTTGAAGAGGAGTGGTGAGAGTGGGCGTCCTTGTCTTGTTACAGTTCCATTTCTAGTTCTAGCATTCAAGGAGATGCTTCCAGCTTTTGCCTGTTTAGTATGATGTTGGCTGTGGGTTTGGCATAGATGGCTCTTATTATTTTGAGGTATGTTCCTTCAATGCCTAGTTTGTTCAGAGTTTTTATCATGAAGGAAGGTTGGATTTTATCAAGGGCTTTTCCTCCCAAACCCCTATTTCCAGATAAAGTTACATTCATGGATACTGAGCATTAGGATTTCAACATTTGGTTTTGGAGGACACAATTCAACCTACAATATATCCAATAACAAAACGAATGACAGCAGTGCATTGCCTATATATTCCTGGGTTCAAAGTCAGCAGAAGGTAGAGTATGTCTCTCTCCTAACCACTCAAGCAAAACCATGGCCTGTCATTCACTGGCCCTAATGTGCTCATCCCTGAGCAGTCACCATGACCAGAGGGATATGACACTGTGTTTGTCAGACATAAGTGCCCTGCCCAGCACTGGAGCACCTAGGCCAAGCATGTAGGACAGGTTGGCTTTCCAGAAGATTAGAAATCATTACTAAAGTGTAATGGATACCAGATGGCCAAATAGTTCTTATACATCAAGACAATTTAAAGTAAGTCCAAGATAATATGATTAATAAAGTATAAATAAAGTAGATATAGCATAGACATGTGGTTACTCTTTACCCATGATGTATTATTTTTCTTTTATGTTTTGTTGAATCCCAGTTTTATTGAGGTATGATTGACTTACATTAATGTGCACATATGTAAAGTGTAAACTTGATGAGTTTTAACATATATGAAACCATTACCACATTCAAGATACTAACTATCTCTATCACCTGCAAAAGTTTTCTTACATCCTCTTGTAATCCACCCTCCCCTGCCCTGCCCATTCCTAGGAACCTTACTCTGTTTTCTGTCCCTATGGATTAGTTTGCATTTTTAAGAATTTTATATAAATGGAATTATAAGTAGGTATTCTTTTGCATCTAGGTTTTCTACTCAGCCTAGTTACTTTTGGTTCTATCCAAGTTGTTGTGTGTATAAATAGCTCATTCATTTTTATTGCTCCGTAGTATTCTATTGTATGGCTATACGACAGTTGGTTTGTTCGTTCACGGTTTGTTTATCCATGGACATTTGGGTCGTTTTCAGGTTTTAGATATTATAAAGAAAGATCTCAATTGGGAAACGCTTACTTAAAATTAGAATGTATTTTATTTAATTATGAATAAATTATGCGTAAGTGTAATGTTCACTGCAATATTTATTTAAAATGCTGATAAAATTTTTCCCTTTTTCCTTTCCAGATACTGAGGAGAGCAGACAAAAATGGTAAGACCAAAAATCTACAGTTTCTATTTATTAATCTCTTACATTTTATATTACCTTATAAATAATAATCAGGAAAAAGGGGAGAGTCCTGGAAAATGACATATAAAATACTACTTTATTGTACTAGTGATCATTTTAGATAAGTTTTAGGCCCTAAATATTCATAAGAAGTTGGCAGAAGGATTTACATTTGAAAGGAATGTTTATGCCTTTGAAGTGAGGAGCTCTGCTGTACTTGGACTCTGGCTTTTCCTTTTCATGCATCAAAAAATAATTTTGCGGCAATAACAGCTTCTATTCATTGAGTGTCTACTGTGTGCCAGGCATTGGGCCAAGTGCTTTAAGCATATTATGTCCTAGAATTATTACGATACAAAGCTGAGACCGGACCCCAGGTCTGTATGACACGCAAGTCTGGACTCTCCACACTGAGCTTTATCATGGCCTTGGGGATTTTACTGCGCTTCAAGAGGGCT
The DNA here is from genome assembly GCF_028885625.2 of Pongo pygmaeus. NCBI lineage: Eukaryota > Metazoa > Chordata > Mammalia > Primates > Hominidae > Pongo > Pongo pygmaeus. The sequence goes on from NC_072380.2 coordinate 103,155,519, forward strand.
GCCTGGAAGCCTGCATTGCTAGCTTTATCTCTACTCCATTGTTCCTGGCCACTGCTTTCCTATTTGAAGTGTATGCCCTGGAAATGATAATCTATAGCAACAGAGAAGTAGGAGATGGCAACCTTGAAGTAAAAACTTGCTCTGTTGATTTAATGATGACTGCACAACATCTAATTATAAGTTGTCATAAGCAGTATCTTTTGACTCTATTATTCCACTAGAAACTTTGTCCCAGAGAACACCAAATAAAAGCTTGTTTTGTTTTTGTTTTGTTTTGTTTTTTCTTTTTGCTGCTATATTATAAGTACTATGGCAGAGGTATATTCTTGACAAGAATTTCTTGACAAATTTAGGATACAAAGGGTTCTTTCCCTTTTTTGAAATCCCATTTCTTATCTATGGGGAGAGATTACAGGCAGAGTCCAGATCTGACAGTTTAAAGATATATGTTGTGGTCTATTTTACCCTTAAGCGGGCAAATCAAGAAAAGCTTGACTGACAAGACACACCTTTCTACACAAAAGAAGATTATTAATCCAAGGAACAATGTAATAGCATCCCAAGTCCCAATAACATTTAATTGTGCTTGGCCATCAAAATATTTTCTCAGACTGTGTTGTGGTGATTGATATATTTGATATATTGTCAGTTCAAATGTGCTTTTTGTTCCCACTTGAAGCATTTCATTATTTTGTTTTTAGTTTTAGTTTTTGGGTTTTGTTTTTTTTTTTTTTGAGACAGAATCTCGCTCTGTCACCCAGGCTGGAGTGCAGTGGTGGGATCTCGGCTTACTGCAACCTCCGTCTCCTGGGTTCAAGCAATTCTCCTGCCTCAGCCTCCCGAGTAGCTTGGAATACAGGCGCACGCCATCATACCTGGCTAATTTTTGTATTTTTAGTAGTGACAGTGTTTCACCATGTTGGCCAGGCTGGTCTCAAACTCCTGACCTCAAGTGACCCGCCCTCTTCCGTCTCCGAAAGTGCCAGGATTACAAGCGTGGGCCACTGCGCCTGGCCTATTTGATTACTTTTAAAGACAGAAATAATGATGGCATCAATTTGTCTTCTCATCTCATCCTTTGGTCTTTTGCCTGATATCCAGCCCCAGGGATGCCTGGTGTACAATTAAATAGCCCACCTGCCTCTATGCCACCTGCCTTGTATTTCAATAGCAGTCTCCAGCTCAGAAATGCTTTTGCTCCCTTTCCACCAAAGCTCCTAGTTTTCTCAGGCTATACTTTCATTTCCTAGACCCCAAAGCTCTGATTTAGGTCCACCCTTACCTTTGTATGTATTTCTCTTCTTTCCATCAAAATTAGCATAATCCACTGTCAGAACAAAAAGCACTGAACAAAACAATGCACATGATTCAATAGCTTATGATAACCTCAAATACCACGCTGCATGAAGTGGTCACTTGCACTGGCAGACCCATGTCTCATATTTCCTCACCTGCCCCACTCTGCCTTCCTTACCGCCTCTCCTAATGTCCATTCCAACATGCTGTCAGACTACCTGCCTTTCTGCCCTTACCTCTCAAAATCTTCCACATGTATCCTCCTCTGCAGCTGCTGAAGCACTCAGTCCCCTTGGGCACCCTCCATCTGCCACACTGTTATGTTACCCTGCTGTGACCTCCGCCTCCACCCTCAGTCAGCTTGAGAACACTCATGCTTTGCTTACATTCCTGCTCAAAGACACCTTATCTGGGAAACCTCCCCCAGTTCCCTCGACAGGGCCCCACCCTCTCCCTGTGTTCTCAGCACAATTGTACAAATTAGCACAATTGAGTGTTCTCAGCACTTTGGCACATATTGATTATTGTCCTTAAGGTGGAGACTGCTTCTTGGCTGGAGATTGTACTTCTCTAAGCCAAACATGACTCTCTAAGGCAAGGAACTTATGTTATAAGTAGATGGTATGCCCAGCCAGTACTAGATGCTCAATAGACATTGGTTTAATGAATTAAGAAGAAAATACAGTATATATACTATTCAGCCTTAAAAGAAAGAAGAAATTCTGTCATTTGTGACAACATGAATGGAATTGGAGACCATTATGCTAAGTGAAATTAGCCAAACACAGAAAGACAAATACCTCTTATACTTCTATATCGAGCCTAAAACAATTGAACTCATAGAAGCAGGGAGTAGAATGGTGGCTACAGAGGCTGGGGAGTGAAAGGAGTGGGGAGGTAATAGTTGAAGGGTACAAAGTCTCAGGAGGAATAAGTTTAATTTTTTTTTAGATCAATTGCACAGCATAGTGAATATAGCTAATCATTGAGTTCTGTACATTTTAGTATCACCGAGAGTAAATTTCTTCTAATGTTCTCATCACCAAGAAATCACAAATATTTGAGGTGATAGAGACATTAATTAGCTTAATCTTTCCACATTGTATTCAAAAATCATAACATCACTTTTTATCCCATAAATAAATACAACTCTAATTTGTCAATTTATGATAAAAATTAAAATAAAAAAGGATTGAAGATGTTCTGCTCCATTATTTCTCTCTCTTCTCTCTGTCCACTTTTCCCCCTGCCTTTCGTCCCACCTTACTCTTCTCCCTCATTCTCAGTGTAAAGTTGGAGGGAAGCAGAGTCAAGCAGTTTGGGTTTAAACCACAAGTATGCCACCTAGGAACCTTATAAAGAGCATAGATAATGACATCTACCATGTCATGTGGTAATTATGAATAATAAATGAGGGACTATCCATAAAGTTACCAGGCAAGTGCCTGGAATGTAGTAACAACTAAACACTTGCTCATTTTGCTGCTATTTGATTAATATTATCTCTATTGCTACTGAAAGCTTAAGCTGTTTTTTCTGCTGTGATGACTTGGCTATCTGAGATACTTATTAACATTTTAGTTATTTCTATTGCAGTGGAGTTTAGTAGAAAAGAAAAATAAAGCTATTTACCCATATATGGAGTATTTGAAAGGGAAAAGGATAGTGGATAATCTAATGTAAATGAGAAGATACAAGCATATAAAAGTAAGCATCCTTCTGTACCATGTGTTCATGGCATTCTGTATTTGCAAATAGACAGCTGCTACATGTATTTGAGCTCTTGCTAACAGACCCTCATGTGATAGAATCCCTTGTGGACAGCATAATTGGTGACAGAATAACAAAAGGAAGAAGAGGCAATAGGCAGTATAATTGTTCACCTGCCCAGAGGACAGATTTAGCTTTTGGAATCTATCTGACATCTGACAAAAAAGAGAAGCTGCTGGATAAATTGGGCGGGGTGGGAGGGATACACATTAGTGATTAGCTATAATAATGACATCTTGGAGAGATTTTTTTGGTTGTTTTTTTTTTTAAATCATAGGCTAGGATCCTAAACATAGAGATAGCCCTCAGAGTAGGATTGCTTAGGAGAGATGCTAGTGCTTTGAGCCAAAGGGACCGAAATTCAAGTTTTTAGAAATATAAAACTTCTGAGAAAGCTTATTTACAGGTTGAATGAAAATGGAAATGATACATGGGTATTTATACAATTTGCAAAAATATTTTTAAAATTTAAATATATTTTATTTTAAAATATTTAATTGAGAAATAAAGGTCAAATATATTCAAGGTATATAATATGATGATTAGATAAATGTATACATTGTGTAATTCTTACAATAATCAAATTAATTAAAACATTCATCACCACTCATCATGTACATTACAGCCCCAGAACTTGTTCATCTTATAACTGAAAGTTTGTACCCTTGACTATCATCTCCCATTTCCTCCACCCCCAGCCCATGGCACCCACTATTGTACTCTCTGCTTCTACGAGTTCAAATTTTTCAGATTCCACATGTAAGTGAGATTGCACAGTATTTGTTTTTGTGTGTGGCGGGGGGGGGCAAGAATATCTTTGAAATCTTAGTAAGAGGCAAAATGAAAAGCTTCGTAGTAGTGAATAGCACCATTGGATTCCTCTTGTTGATTTGCACTTGCTAAGGTCTGCTATCATTCTTGATCAGTAAGTAGGAAGGCTATGTGGGTGGCACAATTGATCCCTGTTTAATCACTGTTCCCTCTAAGAGATTGTTATAGTTCTCCTCAGGCCTTTAGTCCAATCCAGCAGCCTGCATATATTAAATTTGTGAGAGCAGAAATGGTGCCTATTTCACATACCCCCAGGTCCTCCATGGTGAGCAAAATCCCTGCTGCAACACAGATGTTCATAAATATTTGTGAATTATTTGTAAGAAATGCATAACCAACAATTTCACTGAAGAAATATAATCATATATATAATTTAATCAAACAAAGCACTGTTGTTATTTATCTGTTGTTTATTAATTAATAATGTTCAATAAAATGTATGGAGGACATAATACGAGCTGAGTCCTACCCTCTGTGATTTATATACATTGTCTTCAATCATTATGACAAGCCAACGGAATAAACAGTTTAGAGCAGTGGCGAAAATGTAGGCTTTGAGGTCACACAAGCTCATGCTTGGCTGTGCCTCCTTCTAGCTTTATGACCTCGAGCAAGTTGCTCAACTTCCCTGTGCCTCAGTTTCCACATCTGCAAAGGAAGGATAATAATATTACTTCTCATAAAGTTGTTTTGAGAATTAAATGAGATTATGCCTCTGAAACACTTATTCTGATCTCACCTAGTGATAATTGCTCAATATTTTTAGCTATTTTTATTATTTTCCCTATTTTTTAAGTGAAGCAAATGAAGCTCAGAGATGTCAGATAACTTTCTCCAGGTTACATTGTATGTTAACAGTAGCATCAGATTAGTGAACCCAGGTCTATTTCACTTCATATTTGGTGATTTTTTTCACTTTGTTGTATATGCACCTATGTCACCTATGTATGTATTTCAGACTACAAATATACAAATATAATTATAGTTAGAGCCTGAATTTGTATACATCTTGAATATGATGTTCTGGCACTCCAATATGTGGTAGTTTAATTGATTTAATGCATTTGTTGTTTCCTTGGTAGTCTGAATTATGAATCAATGGCTAATACATCTCCAGAAAATAATGTTGGCAATGAAAATCCTAGCCTAAGAATAGTTGATGTGGTATTTATGTATTTAGAGATACTTTAAATACTTCATTGGATTATGATCAATTCATTTGGAATTGATTATGTAAGAATTGGTAAGAGTCTTTCCAAACTGGTCACCTAAAGTTTGGTTTATTCTATTAACATGTAAAAATATGACCTTGAGTAGAAGCTGGAACAAAGATTCGGTACATATGAGTATTTCCAATAAAGCCTGGGTCATCACCTAGCAACACTTCAGAGTCCCGCAGAGCTCTGTGATTCTGTCTTTCACACTTAGGAATAAGGCTGCCCTTTGATGTGAGCTATTCAGTCAAGCATCACCACCCCGCACTGGGCTCTCCAGACCCTCTTATCTTCTAATCAGGGCTCCTAGCTCCAAATAAAATGGAAAGATTAAGGGCTGGGCCCTAGAAATAAGGGACGTTGACATAAGGCTCTGGATTTCATAATTCCTCATAGTTTTTGCAAACATTTTTGGGAAAATAATGAAACTGAGAATCAGATAACTTATAGATTAGTGGGGTTCTCACATAGCTCTGTACTCATATGTTAACTGTCAGGTACACGCAGACACCTCAACTACACATCTACCAGCTCGAAAGTCAAAGCAAAGTCTATTAGAAGTGATTCATTTAAAAAAAAAAAAAAGCCCTAACAGTGACCTTATTGAAAGAAATGGCTCCTCCACCACTGCAAAATATGTGGGAGAAACCCATGAGTGCAAGTTCTGACTGCAATGATTTTTTTAACAAAATAAAGAAAAATAAATTTCCTATTTTCATAGTATGACTTTTTTTTCCTAAAATGCAAAGCACTTTCACACCCATAAATTTGTTACTTTTCTGTTAAAAGCAGAAAACGGAAAATTATTATCTTTACATAGCTGGGTTTATCAGCTGCCACAGAAACAAACAGAAATTTCAGATTCACTTTCCTGAGCCCTCAAAATGGCTCCCATGGGCTGTCAAAGGCTCAAAAATCAGGTCCTGCTCCAATACCAGATCCTGGAGGGCACACAGCATAGACTTATCCCAAAACGTGGCTGCTACCTTAAATGCTTTCTGTAATGGGGATCTGTGGTTGTCATCCCAGCCTTCCTTTCCTTTCTGTTCCTGCAATTTAATCGTCTACTCTGCTCCATCTAGATCCCAGAGATATGTAGCATAATGGTTAAGCTTATGTATGATTTTGCAGTCAGATTACCTGTGCTCCAATCCCCATTCCACTTACTGTGCAATTTGGGTAACTTAATTTCCCCACCTGTGAAATGGAAATAAAGGCAATGCCTCTCTCACAGACTTGTTGGAAAATTAAATAGATCATACACAGAAACTCTTGGAAAGGTGCCTGGCCCTTAGGAAGTTCTTAATAAGTGTTATCTATTTCCATTTTTTCATCCTAATCCTTTTTTTCTTTCTTTTTTTTTTTTTTTTTTTTGAGATGGAATCTCACTTCGTGGCCCAGGCTGGAGTGCAGTGGCACAACCTCGGTTCACTGCAACCTCCACCTGCCAGGTTCAAGCAATTCTCCTGCCTCAGTCTCCCGAGTAGCTGGGACTACAGGGGCGTGCCACCATGCCCAGCTAATTTTTTGTATTTTTAGTAGAGACGGGGTTTCACCATGCTGGTCAGGCTGGTCTTGAACTCCTGACCTCATGATCTGCCCACCTCAGCCTCCCAAAGTGCTGGGATTACAGGTGTGAGCCACCGTGCCCAGCCTTTTCATCCTATTCTTATTCTCATTTGGTGGGACTGTCAATCACAATGTCCTGGTGCTGAATTTTTCACATGGCAGTGCCCAGAGGTCTGTCTATGACCACCTTACTAAGACCCCAGAGCTGCACTAGTGTTTGTTCTGCCTTTGCCCTGGTGATTCAGCTTTTCTTATTGTTTGCAAACCAATAATCCTAGTTGAAATTCTCATGTGTCTTGGAGTTGGTGCTTTGTGCCCAGCCACCTGACTTGCCCCTCTAGATGTGTCTCCATCTCAGGACAGGAACCACCAAGCAACCCTTGCTCCAACCAAAAGTTTCAGAAGCTTCCACAACTTTTCTCTTTCTCTAGTAATTCCACATCCAATCTATTAGCAGGCCCTGTTGGCTCCACTGTCAAAACATCTTCAAAACCTAGTCACTTCTTGCTATTTCCAAATCTTCAACCCTAATTAAAGCCTCCTTAATCTGGCACTTAGCATACAGCAAAAATTTCCATATTAGAGCTATTGAAGACTTCAGAAAATCAGTGGCAAAGATGATAGAGATAAGAAAATGCATTTGATACTTTTGGATATATAATTAGCAGACTTGGTAATTAATTGGAAGTGTTAAGTAAGAGAGATGAAGGCATTTACTGAGGTTGACATGTGCAAGGTTGTGTATGTTTCAGATTTCCAGTTTCTGACTTCAGTAACTAGATGGATAATGAGGCTATTAACTTCTTTATGGTTATGAAAGTGTCTTACATGTGAAAAGCTTGATTTTGTTGTAATATTGGTCACTTTTAGTTATGCGAGTTCTCCTGTGAATATCTGTTGATCTAGTAATAAGTGATATTTCTGTGTTTTTCTTAATATTCAAAATCACACCTAAGTTGTTAAAAAATACTGAAAAATGTAATAGCCTGTATATTATCAACTCTTTATGGCCATGAGAATATTGGTTTAGACTTTACAAGAAAATATTACAGTAATAACAGTAAATAATCTTATTAAAAGATTATTATGCTGTGCTGGGCATAGTTTTATTTAATCTGTATAACAATATTGCAAGGAAGATACTGTCATTGTCCCAATTTTATTTATGAGTAATCTAAGACATAGGGAACTCATCCAAGGGCATGGAGTGAGTAAATAGGATTTGTATCCAGATTTTCTTCTAAACCAAAAGTCTTAGCACTTAACCAGGATCTTCATTTGCTGTGGCTCATCTCTGTAGCAGAATTGTGCTGTTGAAATCTAGAAATACCAACATTTCCACATGGAGAATCCCAAATGATTCAGTGTAATTTTAAAAAAAGACAAAAATATTTGAAATTATTTTGGCTATGTTCCTGTTTTAAGGTGGCATGGTATGATGGAGAGTTGGAACTTTAATCTGCCATTTGTTCATTCACTCATTCCTTTATTTGCTTAATATTTTGTGAGTGCTCTTTAAATGCCAGAGACTGTGCTAGATGGCGGGAATACAAAGACAAAATAATACATTTACTTTAGTATACATTTACTTGGATGTGATCTTAGACTAATTCATTAACCTCTCTGAGTTCATTTCCTCATTTTTGAAAATAGGAATAATAAGAATTTGCAGGACTACTGGGAAGAAAAAGCCAAGTAAATATAAAGTTCCAAGGATGTTGTTTAGAATATTGTGAGTAATAAAAACATGTCAGTTCCCCTTTGCCTTCACTAATTTCTTATAGGTCCTAAAGATACGATTTCTTCACTTGTGAACTAAGGAAGGCAGACTGTAAAAAACTGAGCCCTTACAAAATTTTACATTACTAGGACAAATTATATATTTGTGTAATAAAAGGAACTCACCTTTGATTTTTGCACATGGATTTGAGAAAACTTAGTCAATAAACTCTAAACTCTTAGAGATTTGAGGTGGGGTAAGGGGCATGGTGGTTGGGGGCAACATTGTCCTCTGGGAGCTTAGCATCTTCTTGACAGATGAGTCATGCCCATGGAGAAAATTGAATATTTTTCTTTTCTTTTTTTTTTTTTGGGAGACAGAGTCTTGCTCTGTCTCCCAGGCTGGAGCGCAGTGGTGCAATCTCGGCTCACCGCAACCTCCACCTCCCAGGTTCAAGAGATTCTCCTGCCTCCGCCTCCCGAGTAGCTGGGACTACAGGTGCGTGCCACCACACCCGGCTAATTTTTTGGTTTTTTTTTTTTCAGCAGAGACAGGGTTTCACTCTCTTAGCCAGGATGGTCTCGATCTCCTGATCTCATGATCCACCTGCCTCGGCCTCTGAAAGTACTGGGATTACAGGCATGAGCCACTGAGCCTGGTGAAAATTGATTAATTTTCAACATCAACGTCAACAGCACAACTCTGCTACAGCGAGGAGCTACAGTAAATGAAGCATCAATAATTTTCAATGCGTTCACAATGCAAGAGCCATCACTAAGCCAAATGAGTGAGAAAACACCCTAATGCATTCGAGTTCTGAGGAGGAAGAGGTCTCTGGGATAGGATGGCCTAGGAAGGCTTATGGACTCATTGTCCTCAAATAAATCTCCAAAGATGAATAAAAATTCAGATAGCTAGCAAAAAAAAAAGATGATTATCAATTAGGACCAATTCAGTTTAAGTGACAAAAACCTAATTCAGATTAAAGTAAAATTGGGAAATTGTTGGCTCCTATAATTGAAAAACCCCCCAAATGGTAAAGCTTTGAGTACAGCTTTATCTAGGTGTTCAGAAATTACTCTCTTTATCTATCTCCTTTCTTATCTCTACATCTCAATTTTGGTTTGTGTCTGGTTGGTCTTCCTTTCAGGTAGGCTTTCTTACCAGGGGTGGCGAGATAGTACCTAGAACCCATCCCACCAGTTCAACAGGTCAGAATAAAGAGAGAATTTCTCCTTTACATTAATTTTAGCAAAAATCTCAAGATTTTCTCTGATTTATCAACTAGTTACATGCCCATCCTTGAAGCAATAACTGAGGGTTTGGATGAAGTGGTTTTCTAGGCTTAGATTTTATACACTCCCCCAGAGATGATGGGTGCATAAAGCTGCACCTCAAATAGAGTGGGAGAGAGAGCAGATGATCTCTCAAGCAAAAATCAGTGTTTCTACCAAAAGAAGAGAGAATAGATGTTGACCAGGCAAGATTAACAGATGTTCCTCTTTTGGAGGGTAAACTATCTGAAAAAGCAGTGATTATCCAGTGAGAGTGCAGGTATAGAGGAGGGGAAATGCAAGCAATTTGATTATGTATTGTACTCCTCTTTCTACCTCTAATGCCTGTGTTAAAATATTTAATTTTCATTTACCAGTGAAATTTGTCTACAAATGGAGTATTCATCACGTTGCTAATTTTGAATCTACATCCGCTACAAACTAAATATTCCTCCGACACGTTTCATCTGTCATTCTACGAAAGCCTGAGTAAATACAAGTGTTTTTTTCTTACTTTTCTCCTAGGCTCACATAAAATGTTATTGTTAATTCCCCATGGAAATGACATTAAACAGATTTTTTTCACTAAATTAGGAGCACATTCTTTCTAGCCATGAAAACTAATACACATTCATTCCCTCAGAATGAAGACAGTTTTTTTCATTTTCCCAGCACAATTCCAAGTGACAAAAATATTTTGATGTAACAAATGAGCTTTCCCCAAAAAGTATCTAAATATATGATGTCAAGTCAGTAAAGAGCCAAGCATTTGACTGAATTATTCATTTTTCTACCTGATATCTGAGCATTTGGTTGATTTTAAACCGAGAGCAGCTTTAATGACCCACTTCCAGGAATGGGTCTCGGGAAGCGTGCTTTCAGGGACCTCATCTGAATCATTTAACCTTGTCATATTTCAGTTTCCTTCCCCTCCTGAAAAGACAAAGAAGAAGATGAAACTACTTCAAGAAATTATTGTGACTATAGTCAATAAAATTTAGACTAAAAGTGCCTCGCAAGATAACAGGTCAAAATATACTTACTTGTGGCCGGGCGTGGTGGCTCACGCCTGTAATCCCAGGACTTTGGGAGGCGAGGCAGGTGGATCACGGGGTCAGGAGTTCGAGACCATCCTGGCTAACACGGTGAAACCCCATCTCTACTAAAAATACAAAAAATTAGCCAGGCGCGGTGGCGGGTGCCTGTAATCCCAGCTACTCGGGAGGCTGAGGCAGGAGAATGGCGGGAACCCGGGAGGCGGAGCTTTCAGTGAGCTGAGATCGCGCCACTGCACTCCAACCTGGGAGACAGAGCAAGACTCCATCTCAAAATAAATAAATAAAGAAACAAACAAACAAGCACACTTGTATAAGCAGTGACACATGAAACGAATTTCATTTCTCCAAATAATCTGTAAAATACATGGAGCCAGGGAAGAATGTCTAGAGTTAAGAAACTGAATCTGTTGAGTCTATTACTGAGTTAAATATATGTTGTATTTGTTATATTTCAATATCTAATATGAATAAGTATAACTAATTTTTCCATGTTGATAATATAGAGTCAGCTTTTAATATATTTTAATATATTAAAATGTTTTAATGCTACATAATTTTCATATTTTATTATTATCATTATTATTTTAGAGACAAGGTCTCACTCTGTCACCTAGGCTGGAGTGCAAGTGGTGTAATCATAGCTCACTATAACCTTGAATTCCTGGGTTCAAGCGATCCTCCCTGTCAGCCTATTGAGTAGCTAGTACTGTAGGTGCACACCACCACACTCAGCTAATTTTTAAATTTTTTTGTAGAGACAGGGTCTCATCATGTTGCCCAGGCTGGTCTCAAACTCCTGGCCTCAAGTGATCCTTCTGCCTTGGCCTCCCAAACTAATTTTTCAGAAAAGTTTTTATTTTAAAAGTTTTAGATTTACAGAAAAATTGTGAAGCTAGTGTACAGAGTTCCCATATAACCCGAAACCAAGTTTCCCTTGTTATTAAACACACTATAATTAATTAATGTGGTACATTTGTTGTAATTGATAAATCTATGTTGATAAATTATTTGTCAACTAAAGTCCACACTTTGTTCAGATTTTTCTTAGTTTTTGCCTAATATTCTTTTTCTGTTCCAAGATCACATCAAAGATACTGAGACTGCATTAGTCATTATGTCTCCTTAAGCTCCTCTTGGTTGAAACAGTTTCTCAGACTTTCTTTGATTTGATAATCTTGACAAGTTTCAAGGAGTACTAGGTCTGCTATTTTGTAGCATGCACTTCATTTGGGATTTGTCTGGTGTTCTTCTCTTAATTAGACTGGAATGATGTGTTTCAGAGAGAAAGACCACAAAGGTAAAATGCCATTATATCATATCAAGGATACATATGATCAATATGATTTAGGATGCGGATGTTGACATTGATCACCTGGCTGAGGTAGCATTTGTCAGCTTTCTCCACTGGAAAGTTTACTCTTTCACCTCTTTTCATACTTTACTCTGTAGGAAAGTCACTATGTCCAACCAACACCCAAGGAGAGGGGAGTTATGCTCTACCTCTTTGATGGCTGAGTATCTCCATGAATTATTTAGAATCCTTCTGCATGGGAGATTTGTCTATTCTCTTATTTATTTATTTAACATTTATTCACAACATTATGGACACATGGATATTTATTGTATACTTTAGATTATAATCCAATATTACTCAATTTGTTTTGTTCTTCAAATTTTCCCTCTTTGGCCATTGGGAGCTCCTTTAGTTGACTACTGTGTTCCTTTGACATACCCTCATAATTATGGGTGGGGGAGTTTTTACATTCTGGTATTAACAGATGCTTCAGGCTCATCTTTTATAATCTCTACTCCAGTCCTAGAAAAAATTATTTCTCTGAGGAACACAAGTCTTTTTTATTAGAGAATGTTATTAGAAACCAAGGTCTGGATAATTGTGCTCATTGTTACTGATGCGTCATCGTTGCTTCTAAGCCCTTTCAGCTAAGAAGCAAGGAAATACATATGTGTATACTAACCTATGTATATGCTCATATCTATACATATTCTGTATGTACCCATGGGTATCTATACTGAGCTAAACATGAGTTTATATTAATGTCTCAGACTCTAATCCATTACCACATGGATCATTCTAGACTCCTGTCTTTGCTTGTCCATATCCTCTTACTCAATAGTGAGAAAACTGGCTCCTAGCCTCAGCCACCTATTTACATAATTGTTTAATCCCAGTCTACATGTGTACCAGTATCAGAATGTTTAACTCGTATCCTATGGAAAACAACTTCATCAACTACAGCACAGTCTTATATACAGTTTCTTTTGCCTTTAGCTTATAGGCTTCACTATTTTAGAGTTACTTAAGTTAGCACCACTCTCCCTCAATCCCTCCAGTGAGATTGTTTTGTACATTCCTAATACAGTTAAATTGTTTTGTCACATTCTGCATTCTATCCTGAGATTCCCTGAACTCTTATTTTTTAAGATTTTGCATGCATTAAAGTTCATTCTTTGCACAGTAAATTTCTATAGGTTTTGACAAATGCATGTTATATATCTATCATAGCATGTCATACAAAATAGTTTACCCACCGTCAAAAGTCCTCCGTGCTTGTCCTATTCAACCCTCCCTCCAACCTCCCCAAACTCCTGACAACCACTGATCTTTTTGGTATCTTTATAAATTTGCCCTTTCCAAAAGATAGTAAAATTGGAATCATATAGTATGTAACATTTTCAGACTAGCTTCTTTCAGTTAGCAATATGGATTTAAGATTCATTCAAGTTTTTCCATGACTTCATAGCACAACTTTTTATCATTGTATAATATTTCATTGTGTGGATGTATCAAATTATTTTATCCATGCATCTACTTCAGTTGAGCTACTTCAGTAGAGACATGAATAAAATAATTTGTTTCCCATTTTTTGTGATTATGAATAAAGCTGTGATATACATTCACAGGCAGGTTTTTAAGTGGAAAAAATTTTCAAATGTTGGATAAACACCTAGGAATGTGATTGCTAGATAAGAATGTACCCAAATGTCTTCCAAAGTGGCTATATTATTTTGCTTTTCTACCAGTAATGAATGTTTCCATTGCTCCGCTTTCTAGCCAAAAATTGGTATTATCAGTTTTTTTCAGATTTTGTATCTCATTACTGTTTAAATTTTCAATTCCCTAATGACAATATGGAACATCTCAAATACTTGTTTGTCATCTGCATATCTTCTTTGGTATAGTGTCTATTTAGATCTTTTGCTGATTTTTAGTTGGCTTTTGTTTTCTTACTGTTGAGTTTTAAGAGTTCTTTGTATATTATGGATACAAGTCCTTATTCAGATATGTGTTTTGCAAATATTTTCTCCCAGACTGTGGCTTGTCTTTCACTCTCTTAACAGTTTCTCCTCCTCACAGAGCAAAAGTTTTTCATTTCAATGAAGTCCAATTTATTAATTTTTCTTTTATGATGTTGTATCTAAAAGCTCATCATTCAAATCATGGTCACTTAGATTTTCTCCTAATTTTTAATTTTAAATGTAGGTCTAATATCCATTTGAAGTTAATTTTTGCTGTCTCAAAGGTGTTAGGTCTGTGTCTAGATTAAATTTTCTTACATGGATATCCAATGATTTATGCACTATTTGTTGAAAAGATGATCTATCCTTTCTTCATTGAAGTGCCTTTTCTCCTTTGTCAACAATCAGTTGACTATACTAGTGTAGGTATACTTCTGGACTCTGAATTCTGATCAGTTTATTTATGCGTGTATTGTTTTACAATACAACACTGGTTAAATTACTGTAGCTTTATAGTAAATCTTGCAATTGGGAAGTGTCTGTCCTCGAACTTTATTCTTCCTCTTCAGTATTGTGTTTCCTATTCTAGGTCTTTTTTGGAATCAGTTTTTAAACACCACAGAGTACTTTCCTGGGATTTTGGTTGAGGTAACATTGAATCAATAGATTAAGTTGGGAAGGATTGACATCTTAATGATATTGAGTTTCCAACCCATGGACATAGAATATCTCCTTATTTACTTACTTAGATCCTATTTCATTTCTTTCATCAGAGTTTGGTAGAACCTTTACGATTTTGTTGGATCTGCACCAAACTATTTTTCAGCTTCGATTATAAATGGTGTTGTTTTAAATTTCTAATTCCAATTGCTTATTGCTGAAATAAGTAAAGCAATTGACTTTTGTGTATTAACCTTGTACCATATGACTTTGGTATATTTGATTTTTAACTCTAGGGTTTTTGTTTTATGTTTTGCTAATTCGGGAGATTTTCTACATTGATAATTATGTCATCGTGAAGAAATACAATTTTGTTTCTACCTTCCCAATCTATATAATATATAACCTTTATTTCTGCTTCTTGTCTTAGCAACAGGTAGGACTTCCTATATATTATTCAATAGGATTGGTGAAAAAGGATACTTCCTAGGATTTCTTCTCAATCTTAAGGAAAAAAACATCTGTTTTCCCACCATTAAGTATGATGTCAGCTATAGATTTTTTTGTAGTTTTTTTTTTTTTAATCAAGTTGGAGAAGTTTTTTTCTATTCCCAGTTTGCTGAGAGTTATTAATGGGTGTATGATTTTTCAAATGCATTTTCTTCATCAGTTGATATAATATGATTTTATCCTATTTAGCCTGTTGATTTTGTGGATTACATTGATTGATTCTTAAATATCAATTCAGCCTTCCATACCTGAATTAAATTCCACTTGATCTTGGTGTGTAATTTTTAAGCATTGTTGCATTTGATTTGCTAATATTTTGTTGAGAATTTTTGCATTTATGTTCATTAGCTATATTGCTCTGTTGTTTTCCTTTTTGTAACGTTTTTATTTGGTTTTGGTATTAGGCTAATGCTAGCTTCATAGAATGAATTAGGGAGTGTTATTTATGCTTCATTTTTCTGAAAAAGATTATGGAGAATCGGTATCATTTTTTGCTTACATGTTTGGTAGAATTTACCAGTGAAACCATTTGGTCTGTGCTTTATTTTTTGTAAGGTTATTAATAACTGATTATTTAATATATATCAACCTATGGATATTAACTATTTCTCCTTGGCAGTTTTGTGTCTTTCAATGAATTGATCCATTTCAGGGAAATTATGAAATTATGGACACAGAGTTGTTCATAGTACTACTTTATTATCCTTTCAATGTTTGTGGGAACAACAATGATTAACTCTTCCTTCATTTTTGATATTGATAATGTGTGTTTTCTCTCATTTTTCTTGCTTAGGCTGGTTAGAGGTTTATCAAGTCTATCAATCTTTTAAATCATATTTTAGTTCTGTTTATTTTCTCCATTGTTTTCCTATTTTGAATTTCATTGATTTCTGCCCTAATTTTTATTATTTATTTTCTTCTGCTTATTTTGAATTAAATTATTTTTCTCTCTTTAGTGTCCTAAAGTTGAAGCGCAGATATTGATTTTGGATCTTTCTTCTTTTAACATTTCTTGCAGAGCAGTTCTGCTGACAATTAATTTTTTCAGTTTTATTTGTTTGAGAAGGACTTTATTTCACCATTACCTTTGAAGAGATTATCTAGATTGTGATGTTTTCTTTCAATACTTTAAATATTTCACTGCATATTCTTACTGCTTGCATTGTTTCTGACAAGAAGTCCACTGTAACTGCAATTCTTCTCCTTAGCCCTCTATAGCAGAGATGCTTGTTGTTTTCTTCTCCTTCTGTCTACATTTCCTCTTTGTCTTTGGTATGTTGCAGTTTGAATCTGATATACTCAGGTATGAGTTTGGTTTTGGGTGAGGGGATTTATCCTCTTTGGTACTCTCTGAGCTTCCTGGATCAGTGGTTTGGTTTCTGTCATGAATTTTGTCTTGGCCATTATTATTTGAAATATTTCTTTTGCCCTGTACTCTCTTTCTTCTTCTGGTATTCCAATTACATGTAACAGTTTTTGAAATTTCCCAGAGTTCTTGGATTTTTTTTTAATTCTCTTTTTGCTATGCATTGTTGTTTCAGAAAGTCAGTGTTTTAAAAGCATAATAATTTTAAATGCTCACAAAAACTAGATTAAAATTGTCACAGGGGAGGAGAAATACTGACATTTCTGTTTACCTATCCTCAAGTTCTTTCATTGTTTCTTCAGCTGTGTCAAGTCCACTGATAAGCCCAACAGAGGTATTCTTCATTTCTGTAACAGTTTTTATTTATTTCTAGTATTTTTTTTCATTCTTTGTTAGAATTTTTATCCATCTGTTTACATTACCCATCTGTCCTTCCATATTGTGTACTTTTTTCCAGTAGAGCCATATTAATCATAGTTATTTTAAATTTCTTGTTTCATAATTCTATGATTTGTGTCATATCTGAATCTGGTTCTAATGCATGTTTTGTCTCTTCAGACTGTGCTTTTCCTTGCACTTTAGCATGATTTGTGAATTTGTGTGTGTGTGAAAGCTAGGCATGATGTATCAGGAAATGGGAACTGAGATAAATAGGCCTCTAGTATGAGGATTTATGTCAATCTCACTAGGATGGGCTGTGTTTAATGTTTGCTCTAGTGGTAGGGCCAGAAGCTTCAAATTCCTTTTGTGTCTTTTTGGTTTTTCTGTTGACTCTGAGTTTCCCTAAGTACTCCCCCTCAAAAGGACTAAGTCTGGCAGCTCTTTCAGCTGCCATTCACCAATATCATACAGGAGTCCTTCTGTGGTGGTAAGGAGTGGGAAAGCAGACTTGATCTCTAAACTTATGATTAAATCTGAGTCTTTTTGTGGGCATGTGTGCCTGGGCTGACACCTTTGCAGGTGTTACTTAGCTGTCCATGCTCTTAGTTGAGGAAGAAAGGTTAGTATAAACTACAGTGAGAAAAATGCCCGTCCTCTCAGGTGGAACAGGGCTCTGGTAAAGTCTTTGACCTGGAGAGTAGACCTTTTTTTAATGGAGAACATTTGGGGTATATTTCTTGATAACTCTTCCCCTTCCCCTGCCAGAGCCACAAAGGAATCTTTCTTACCTCCTCACTGTGAGAAACTGGTGAAGTTTCTGGATGTAAAACCCACCAAAGTATGGAGGTTCCCCAAAGTCTGCACCCCCAGCAGTTTCTCCCTCTCATGCTCATCCACAATCAGCCTCCAGCAATTCATCAAAACTACCATTAAAGGGTCCCTCTCAGTTTATGGCTACAGTAGCTTCTGTTCCAAATAAGCAGATCTTAGCTGTGATTCTCTGCTTTTACCTGTCTTTCCAGATTTGGGGTAGCAGTTTACCCTGACTTCAGTTGTCCAATGAGTTGAAGAAAAGTCATTGAATTTCAGGTTTTTCAGCTTTTTGTTGTTTTAAGGACAGAAATGATGACATCTAAGGCTTAATGTTGGAGCTAAAATCAGAAGAGGTATTTTATTTTCATATATTGTTAGTAAGTTGTTTTAAAACAAATATATGACATGAAAAGGTCAGAATAGGAGTAATTAAATTTAGTAATAATTTCTATGAGTTCATTTTGTTCTAAGGATTCCATTATTATTATTGAACATGATGTTTTCATTTTGATAAACTACAATATTTAAAGTGTTCAAAAATGCTAAAGTAATACATAAGTGGAAAACCAGTGTTTTGAGAGCATAATCATTTTAAATGCTCACAAAAACAGGATTAAAATTGCTGTGGGGGAGGGGCAATACTCAGATCAGAGCTCTAGTTGTTGTCATGTTTGTGGATGTAGCTTGAAGGAGACATTAAGTTACTGTTTAAATAATCTTTTTATTTAAAAAAAAAAAACACTAGTTTTAAGATTTACAAACCTGATTACCTAAAAAAAAAATTTCTGTCATTAAACATACCTTAAATACCCATTTTATATGTGTACTCAATAAATATTTTTCAAGGAAGAGTAGAAAATGGAAATTAAAAACACATAAATGATCTTCACTTAGCAAGAGTGAACTAGCAAATCCATATCTACCATTGTTGAACTCTTACTATGTGCTAGGTGCTGTGTTAAGTGTTTTTTATATAGCCTTTATCTTAATCCTCTCAATAGCCAGGCATTTATGAAATCTGAAACTTAAAGGAGTTAGTTGGTACTTCCAAAGTTCTTTCTGGACCCTTTTCTTCCTTGTTGTAGGCATTCTCCCTGGGAGAACTCACTCACTTCTAAGTCAATTAATTGGTATTGGTAACTCCCAAGCATACACTTCAAGCCCCCATCCCCCATTGATTTTTCTAGACCCCTGTGATTCTACTACTGTGCACTAGATGCCTCTACTTACTCCACAGGTACCCCCAATCTCAACATATCCAGAAGAACACTCTTTAGCTCACTCCATGCTTTTGCTCAGTGTTCTCTCTAGCAATGAATGATGATACCATCCATCTGTTGCTCAGTTTGGAAAGCAAGTCTCATCCACAGTAAGGTTTCCAAAATATGACTGTGGCTCCTGAGCACTCTTGGGGTAAATTAAAAACTCTTTATCACAATTTTGATGGTTTCTCATGATATTTCCTCTTCATATTGAACTCTGACTCCTCCTTCTATCTTCCAAATATATACCCTTTGGCTGAGTATACTGATTTTTCTTTTCAGTTTCCAACCCAAGTCTTTTCTTGCCTCTGAGCCTTGTCATTTGCATTCCCCCCGCCTGGAGTACTCTTTCTCTTTAAAGATCTTCCTTCACTAACCCCTATTTTTCATCTGTGTCTCATCACAAGTGCCACTTCTTCTGGGAAACCTTCCCTATCCCTTTATAGCTAGACTTTTTTTTTTTCTTTTTTCAAAATGCTCTCACATCGCCCTGTGTCTCGTAGAATCCCCCTTATTATATCGTACCATTTACTATGTCATAATTATAAGATCCATAAAAGCTTGTCTACCTATGTTCTTAATACAAAACACAGTTTTTTGGCACATACTAGGACCTTGATAAACATTTGATGAAACAGTGGATAAAGTGCTCTACTAGCAAATGGCAAAACGCGTTAAAAACTCAAGATTTTTTTTATCCCAAGACTGTGGTCTAAGCAACTGCACTCTGCTGCCTCCATCTCAAAAAATTATTGGAATTTGGAATATAAGGCCAGGATAATTTTTAAGTAAAGCAGAGGAGGGCCAACTATTTTCAGGATAAACTTGGACAACGCATGTAATTCCAATTGAAAAAGCTGAAAAACCTGTACCCTTTGGTGGTAAAAGTTCAAATTTATTACCATAGGAAATCAGACCTCACAAGATTTGGCTGTTCTGTCAGCCAAACTAGTATAAATCAAAGGTTAACTCTGTTGCTCCATTTCAAAAGAAAATATCAACAGGAAAGTTGAAGTTTGAATAAAATGTTTCTAATACAAATATATAATTGCTTTATAAATACAGAATCATACTACAAGGGAATATTTTTCCCTTTCCTTTAAAAAATGTAATACTTTTGTTTAACATTAAGGCTCTAGTCTACAACTCTTCAAAAGTAACTCTTTGCAATTGCTTATTTAAAAGTGTGGCCACCTAAAGTGAAGTCTTTCAGGAATACTGCATGTGGTCACAACAGGTTTTCAAAGCATACTTTCCACTCTTCAAGCCAAGACTATAAGCTAATGCTTCCTTTTTCTTTTTATATATTTTTTTATAATAAGAGGGTTTTTTTCTCAATAAAAGGCTTTTAGCCCCAGAGAATCATCAGAGCACTTATTAATTGATGCTTTTATTTGATAGAATACACATTATTATTTTAAATCACTTACTTATCATAATTATAAAGCAGTATTACAGGGGCCCACCCTATCCACAGGGTGCACAGCAACCCGAGTGCAGTAATAGCCTGTTTCCACTCACCTGAGAAATATTAACCATTCACCAAGGAAAACATATTCCATCATCAATATATATGTATTACATTCACTACATATCATAGTGTTGGAGATGGAAATAGCAGGTCAATTTCTGTTTTTTCTTTTTTCTTTCTTTTATTTTTATTTTTTAAATAGTACATGAAAAGGTCTTTCTTTTTCGCTCTTTAACCTCAGTCTGATTTGTGTCCAGTTTTTCAACCTGGCAATATATTTTTCATCAAAGCAAGGAGATACACAGTAGAAACACCACACTATGTCTTGTCTAGCATATCCATCAGGTTACATGGGGCTAAGTTTAAAATAGTCATATGAGGCATAAAACTACCTCATTCAAAAACAGAAACACAAAATTAGGCAATTGATGAGCCTGGGGATTGAACTTCATTTTGCAATGGGTTGTTATGTCACCTGAATGGCTAAGCTGGGTTGGCCCAGGAGGACCCAGAAGATCAGGTCCCTGGATCTGTGCTTGATTCAGATCTGGATTTATTCTACCTCTAAGGCTGTGTCTGCCCAGCTAAATGTTGGCAAAAATTAACTGGAAAATTAGATTATTGTGCCTTTAGTGTTAAAAAGCAAAATGAAATACAATTTAAAACCTTCCCGGACTATTTATACTTATATTTTTTGCAAATAAGGATTTTTTTAAAATGTTGTGGTCTGTAAGTCCTTATTTGAAAAAAATAAGTAATTCTATGATTAGGCTTATTTTATCCTTTATAGTAAAAATTCAAATTTCTTGTCTACCCACCCCTCCATGCCCTCTGTGAGATTCTAATTCTCTGGTGGGGCCTAGGAATCTGCATTTCAGCAGTGCTCCAGGCAATGTGTGGGCCATATTTTGGGGAAACAAAACATTCTAGATGAATCTAAAGGAGTTCATTCTATTAAATCAAACATTCTTCTACTCAAAGACAAATTCCACTTTGTTCAGTATAGAGTTGTTGGTAGAACTACGTTATAGGAGTTTCATGACCCTGGACAAATTCCATCCTCCTTAAACCTCAGTTTTCTCATCGTAGATGGAAGGGATCTTACTATCATTTATAGTTATTTGGCAGCTTATCTGAGATAACTGAAAAACCAGCTCCCTGTACAGAGAGAAAGATGCTTCCCTCTCTTTTCTCGTCCATTCATTTCTCTAGGTTTGCTGCTGCTGCGTTTTGTACAAATTTTTTGCCTGTTATTAATGTGTTTCTTCCATCTCTGCTGATCTAGATTTTACCTGTTGTGCAAAGTCAGGGGTGAAGGCTGCTAAAACCCCTCAGGCCCTCAAGTGGAAAGAATCTTATATTACCCAAACTCCCATACAGTTAAAATATCTCTGTCTCTTATTGCATTAACTGTATTCTACTGTATAAAATACTTATAATATCTGTATATATTATCTCTTTTATGATCTCTTTTATTCTATGTTATCTCTCTGACTGGGTTTCACCTTTGTGCCCTACAGTAAGTAAAATGTCTTTGGCTTTAAAGGTACTCACTGA
This sequence comes from Pongo pygmaeus, assembly GCF_028885625.2. NCBI lineage: Eukaryota > Metazoa > Chordata > Mammalia > Primates > Hominidae > Pongo > Pongo pygmaeus. The sequence continues at coordinate 103,177,529 of NC_072380.2, forward strand.
TTTAAAGGGCATAGGAATGGACATAGTTTGTTAGACTATAATAACAACTCTGATATACTTTTATTAAACACATCATATTTATCCTGCCATCTGCTAGGTCCTATATGTGTTTGGTACCATGAGGGTAAAACATCTAAATAATTGACTCTGTGTTGAGCTCTTTATCTGGTTATGTGGATATCTTTCTTGTATGGCCTGTTAAATGGTTCATTAAATGTTAAATGTTTGTCTTGTGAATAAATGAACCAAAAAATACCTAGAATCTTGTAGCCTTATATTTTATTAGAGGGTACACATCTGTGCTCTATGTTATATAAAGATATATTAAATTATTTTTCTTTTTAACACCTTCAGCTGTTCTTTCTTTTTGAGTACACGTGTGTACATGAACAAGCGTTTGGGTAAAGTTTTATAAAGCAAAAGACAGAACAATCTACAAAATTATAATAATTTGTGTCTCTTTGTTCTTGCCATTTCAGATGATGGAAAATTATCCTTTGAAGAATTCAAAGCATATTTTGCAGATGGTGTTCTCAGTGGAGAAGAATTACACGAGCTCTTCCATACCATTGATACACATAATACTAAGTAAGAAACTTTTTTATCACTGGATTCCATAAGTGAGGCACAGAGAGCATGAATGCATTCATGTCCAGGAAGAAGAAAGGGAGGAACAATGTAGAGGGTATATTTTGCCATGTTTGCCTATGCTTAATTCTGAGATACCTCTTTAGGAATTAAAATTGCTCTGAAAAATTGAATTTGAATCAGAAAATAATGATCTTTTGTAGAAAGCTCCCCTGAAGTGTTTTTAGATTGTTTCCACTTTGCAGAATGTAAAACAAAAGTATAAATTATAAATAAATATAGTTCTGCCATTAATTTAAAAAGTAGAATTTTGCCTTGTTATTTAGGCTTAATCTCAATTTGCTTTGTTTAAAAATTATTCTTAGGCCATTCTTACCTTAACACAGTGAAAAGGAAGAATTGTAGCAGTTATCTGGACAATTCAGGTGTGCTGAATTCCCAATCACTGTTACCTGAGGACATAATTATCTCTGGAGAGCCAATGTATACGGTGATCCATTCTTTTACTTATTTTGCCTATATAGATCTCTCTTTTGTATTAGCATAACATTTCTGAAGTTTCTATTTATATTCTCACTATGCTTAAAAATATAAAATAATGAGGACTTTAGGGTATAGAGCAATAGAAATATGCTGCTTGTTTTGGGCAATTGAACCAAATCAGATTATTTGTGACAGTCACAATTTACAAAACCCTTATATGAGAAGCCACCATTTCAGCCATGTCTTCAGACCTATCAGTGTGTCCATTGCTTGAAAAATCGCTGTCTTGCCTTAGGCAAAGTGTTGAGATGGCTCCAGGCAGTGAGCCAAGATGCCAAGAAAATGCTCTTGGGCTACATCTATAAACAGACTTTTTTTTGAAGCTAACTATTAAGAAAAATTAAAAGATTAAATTCACTTTACTCAAGCAGTTGAATATTTTTTAAACAACCAATTTAGAAGTTTCTTGACTTCACTGGGGTTTCAAATTCTTCATCAAATGGCTTAAGTATTTTATTGACAAAAACAGTATTCATGGGTAACTATACTCAACAATAACCCTAGCATATCAAGTCCATAGTAGGTATTGGTGGTACAACATGGAACCAGCTTACGGTTTTATGGAGAAATAGACCAATCAGCTGATCGTATCAATATAATTCATAAATGCTGTAATTGAACTATGTACAGGACACTTTTGGACCATAAGTCCCAAATGGGAGGAAATTTTAGCCCAATTTTGTAGGCTCAGGGAACATTTACAGGATCTGAGTCATTATGAGAGATTACAAATTCCTTAGGTAAAGAAAGGGGTGGGGAGAAGAATATTCTAATCAGAGGGAGAAGCATGAGAAAAGTCCTGTAAGAAGAAGGTGAAGAGCAGCAACAAGTAGTTTCTTACTACTAAAGTATCAGCTGGAAGGCTGAGAGTGAAAGATGAATCTGGAGAGGAAAGAAAGGACCAGACAAGATGGAATTTTCATTCTGTGTTTGCAAAAGTGCTTCAACTTTATCCTGAAGGCCAGGGAAAACTATTAAGGAACTTGAGCCAGGCTGCAACATCTTTATAGGTCATTGTGGATCTACTGAAGGACAGGCTTAAAGGGGTAATAGTTGACTCCTTAAATCGCTACTGGGGAAGAATGTTTATTCGTGAAAGAAAGAAAGCCATGTTGTACTTTACTGGGATATGATACTTTAAAGAATAAAAGAGCAGAGGCTCCCCTTGTGGCTTAGGTGTTTGTTGTTGAGATGCTAATGCTTTGTTATGTATGCTGATTATTTCTTCCTCCTTACAATTAGTATTGAAGTTTAAACAACATTTGGGTTTGGAATATTTATTGAAAGCCATAATAGTTCCAGAATTGGGTGTAATGAAGATTTTTAATATGTTACATTTAATTAATATTAATATTAATATTTATTCATATTAATGAAAAATAAAGTTTTCAATAGATCTTGTCAGCCTGTTTTGCTATTTTATTTATATAGTTATTAATTTGGATTACTTGGCATAGCTTTAAGACTACTAAATGTTGAAGAAGTATATGTAATGATTTATACAGTAAGTCTAAAGGAATAATTATTACTACCAGTTTCTCTCATATGCATTAGTAACAACAAGTGTTTTCTGATCATAATGATGTTCAACTTTAATTTGGAGCTAAAGTGTATATTAGGTAGAGACTTCTGAATTATATTCATGAAATTCCTTTTTTTTTTTTAAGAAGGGATATCAGTGTCAGTCTTTGATCTTTTACTGAGATTAATTCAAACGTTGGCACAGAAATTTTGGAGCTATATTTGAAGCAACTGATAACTTTTATCTTTGCATGATCCAAGTTTTAATTATTTTAACAAATGCACTATATATGCCAATTATTTTCTCCTTCCACTCACCTTCTAAGAAAATAAGTTTTCCTCCAAATCCTGCCTCTGTTCATATCCCTGACCACTCTAATTTAATCAAGAATACAGCCTGGCCTGAAGGAGTCAGTCATACATAACCTGGACCAAAACAGTCAGACTCACTGTCTCACACTGTTTATGGTAGGCTGTGAGAGTCAGAGTCTATGAACATTTGCTGCTGAGGCCCCTGTGGCTACCCAGCTCCTGCCTTTACTTATGTCTGGAGTTTTGACTTCACTTTGGAGTCCATTAAATTGGTATCTCCCTAATACACTGCATTTTCTTGAACTTGTTTAAGATTCTGTTCCTTGTGAAAGAATGTTCTAAGACAGTGTTACCCAATCACATTCCTGCCATCTCTAAAAATTCAAGTCTTTTTGCTACAAATATTATATTTGCCATGCTTGAGGAGTGACTTATCCACTTTGAGAATATTTGGAAAGAAAGAAGGAAAATAATAAGAACATATCTGGCTACTTAATTTTTTTCCTTTTGTCTCATGAAAATACTCTTAAAATATTATGCTTGATTATGAAAAGCAAATATTGTTTAGAAGCATAATTAGAGCTTGTGTCTATAGTGCAGTATAATTATTTTAAATATCAAAATTAAGTACATTATTCCTCATGAAATTACATTAAAAAAGCATCATGTAAACTTATGGACTTTAAAAGGTCATGTTTTATAAATTGCTTTTAAATGAACAAATGATAGAGTAGTGTAATGATTTAAAAAAAAGTCTTAACAAAACAAAAATATATTGCCCTCTTCACACACGTTTAGATAGCAGTCATAATTCCCAAATCTAACTCTACTGGTTTTTCTCTTTTGTTTTAGTCACTTATTTCTTTAATCTTTCATTTTAAGAAATCGATATGTTCATTTGAGAAATTTCCTTAAGAGTAGTTCACTGCAGTTTTTTTTTTTTTTTCTTTTGTATGCCCTGGAATTACTCGGATCTTTTCAGTCAGGTTTTCTCTCAGGAATGCAAACAAATCCCAGAAAAACAAACCCCAAATACATTTAACCTCAAAATAACTATGCAAAGATTTCTGCAAAGATTTTTGTATATGAATATTACCAAGGTTGGAGATATTTCAGGTCTTAATCATAGAGAATGTTTTTAGTGCATTTCAAAACCAAACTACCTGTATCAACCACATGTCCTTATATGCTAAGGAAAGTGTCTAGCAGTTGTAATCACCTTTCAAGCCTGCCCAGGCACAAGCTTAAGCTCAATGCTCAGTATAATCTCACTCTAATGTGAATTCCATGAATCATCCTGCTTGTTTTTTGCTGTATTAGAATCCTTGTATAGTGACTGTTTGCCAGAATTACATTCCCAATCTATACATCCTGAAGATTTCATTCAGAGCAGCAACTTTAGAAGTGAAAAGAACCCTGAGTAAAAGTAAGAGAAATTTGAAGGCATGGGAAACCCAGCTTTCCATCACATTTTAAATTATTAAATTGATATTTTTCATTATGTTCAGACATTTGGAAAGTTTTCCTGAGTTTTTCTTGCATATAGTAATTGATTGAGTGTAGAACAAAAGACCAGCTTCTTTCTGTGGATGGTACTTGGGATATTTTGCATGGCAAAGGAGAAGAAAGTCAAATATGTTTTTGTCATCAGGGCAAAGTATTGCTGAAAACTTTGATTTTTCTCAAGCTTTAAGAGAAGTGTGTACAGTTTAATATTCTGAAGTAACCTGAAGGATATCATGTCCACCTTATAAAACTTTCATAATTTCCCAGATTTTTGTCAAGCCTCATTTTAACTGTATTATTTCTGGGCCAAATATGCTTAATCTTTCATTTTCTTTTAAAAAATTGTTAATCTCTCAATCATTTTAGTGAGCCTTCTTGCACCCTTTCCAGACTCATTAAAGATGTTTTAAACTCACGTTTTTCTCAACTTTTATAAAGTTACTCTTCAGAAAAGATACTTAGAGCCCTTAAAATTTGTTTGTAAAAGAAACTAACCTAGCAAAAACTAAATCTATAGCTTGGTAGCTTACAAATTGGAACTGTCACACCAGTTAAAGAGCAAGAATAAATAGAGGGAAGATCATTAAGAGGAAACTTCCATGGTTCCTCAAAAGTGTTCTCATTCATCAGAAAGTTAGTCTGTCTACATTTTGCAGTTAGCTATAGGAAACTATGATGAATTTAGCATAAATCTTTGTGATGTTAATTATAGTAGAAAAAGGGGAGAGATCCCCTGGGGACCAAAACCAATTTTCCCAGCACACTGCACTTTGGAATTCCAGATTGTTAGGGTACACCAAATGGTAGACCAGATGGATGTTTCACTTCTGTGTCAGAGAGTGAATGTACAGAAAAGCATACCAGGGCCCTCAGATGGGAGTCTGTGACTAGAGATAGATGACTGATATCTTCTGATCAAGTGTTCTTTATTCCAAGTTAAAACAATTTTTTGGGTGCTGAGGACTGGGATTTCAACCCAGTACTTGTTAAATCACTGAAGCACACCAGAGTGACAAAAATATCACCACCTACTAAAAGAGCATAGTCCATCTTGAGCTAGCTCTGAAAGTTTAAAAAGCTCTTTCTTAAACCAAACTGAAATCTGTCTCTCTTAACTTCTACTTGGTTCTGCTCTGTAGGGCTGTTCAGAATATGAATATTTTATGACAGGTCTTTCTAATATTTGAAGACAGTTTTCATGCGCCAATGAGATAAAGTCCCATAATAATTGGAAAGTAATGATTTCAAAGGATTTGTTTCAGATGGCAGAATTTTGCTCCTTTGGAAACAGAAAAAGTGCTTCACCTTGTATTTGTGCATGCAGATACATTCTAAAGCTTGATGAGTTAGGTGATGAAGCCCCTTCCTCTCTTGAGTTATCTTTTACACTGCTTAAGTGGACATATGCTGTGGGCAGTAGAAAAAGAAGGAAGGGTCAGTGCTCATGGAATAGGCAGTAAGTTGGTCCAAAGATCATGGAGCACAATCTGCATGACATTGCAACTACAAAGCTTATTGCAATTCCAATAGTGGACAAGAGTGATCTCCTGCTTAACATAGCTTATACAATCTTCAACTAAGCTGAAGTCTTGGAAAGCAGTATCAAGACTTAAGTTCCTGGAGAATAGAGCAGGCCACAGTCCCAGGTACTCAGCTAAGCAAGTGTGGTATGACTGAAAGATACACAGGAAGAAACAAGAAAAGAGAGAGAGATGGTGTGGCTATATGTCAAGAGAACAAAGTGAAGATCAAAGTCCAGAGTACATCAGACTAACATGCAATGAACAGATTGGGCTTGCCAGGCTTGGGTTTCAGCAATACAAATTTGGCTAAGGAGCCCTGGCAGAACTGTGCTCCAGGTATTCAGACAAGCCCTGAACTGGCCATCAGTAAACTAGCAGAGAACACAGAGTCCAGTTAAAACTTCTTTCTATCCATGAACTGAGGTTTGGCTGTGGAAACTAGGCAGTGGGCTGATCTTTGTCCAGGCTTTAAGTAGCTTTCTTGGCATAGCAGATACAGGCCAGCAGATGTATGCTTTTTTTGAGAGAGAGGCATGATTTTCAGAATGCTTTGCATACCAGATGAGGGATGGAGTCAGAGGAACCACGAAGCTGTAGAGAGAATAACATACTTTTGACAGATTTTTCTCAACTCCTCTTAGGCCCTACTTGAGAGAAGTCACAGCAGGGCAAATGATCAAATGATTTTGTAGTAGGCAAGAATTATTGGATGTGAGTGACAGAAAGAAATTAGGCTGACTTAAGGTAATAATTATCTGGCTCACATGTCTTATAGGTCCAGAGACAGATTTCATGTGTGCTGGAGGTAGCTACTCAAATGGTGTTGCTGAAAAATCTGTCTCCCATCATCTCTCACCTCTTCTTTTGCCTGTGTTAGCTGTTCTCTTGGGAGGGCCCTCTCGCTGAGAGGCCAAGATGGTTACTAGAAGCTCAAGGTTCATATTGCCACTGGCTTAGCAAATACTCAGAGAAACTGCTTTTATTTCCCAATAACTCTCAGCAATTCCTGGTTTTGAATTATGATAGCCTGGCTTAGATCTCATGCATATCCCTAGACAAATCAGCGTTTTCAAGAAAACATAATGCAAAATAGAACCAGGATGCTGTTTCAGAATAAAGGTGAATAGATGTCAGGCAGGCAAAACTTGAGTCTCCCACAGATCAAATAACTGCTTATTCAGCCTCAAGGACTTCTCTTTACCCTTTCATATTTTAGAGGAAGATAATCTCCTTCCCCAAGAGGGCAAGAGGCATGAAGTTTAAACTCCAGAGAGTTCTTACTAATTGTGGGATCAATCAGGAAAATCTGTAGCTATCTATAATGGGAAACACTGAAGTCAGGGAGAATTCTGTTGTCAGGCTTCCTGGTCCCACTGAGCTGCCCAGGGTTCTATCCCCTGACACCCTTGCCCTTCCTGACCATCTGATTATTTCTATTCCCAGGAGTCCTGCTGTCCCATTCTCTTCCTACTACAGCCATGCCTCTGATGCCCTTCTGTTCTCCTAATGGTCTTGACAGCTCTTTGTATCTTCAGTAACTTTCAAAACTTAGACTTTGTAACACCTGGTTTTCTTCTCCTTAGCCTTTCCCTGTAATCACCCCCTTAGTATAGATGTTCTGGAAAATTCTCACATATTGTGCTACACTTATTTCTTGAGAATTTAAAAATTATGAAGAATTATGTACAAAGCTAAGAAACACTATTTGATTATATCCTATACAGGTGTACTTTTTACCACATTTTTAGAGGCTGAAAACTGAAGTCTTACACTTTTATCAGGACTCACTCTAAACTATTACTGGGCCTATGATTATTGATTCCATTTGGATATTAGAACTAACCTGTAGCCATCGGATTTCCTTATCATTCACTGATTTTTATGTCTACTTTTCACTTCGACAATTACGAAACCCATTTACTTGCTTTAACTGAAACCCATTTACTTGCTTTGAGAATCTTTGATAAGCTCACAAAGATATGGAGAGAGAAAAAACCCAAAGTGGTTTTAAAAACTCTTCTTTCCTAGGAAGGCATTTCACTGGCATCACTACCATCTCCTGCTAAATCAGGCCACTCCACAACCTGCAGTGTGGATTGGGGCACTGCATTCTTCCCTGGAGGAAGAGTACAGAATCAACAAGCCAAATTCTGCCTCATAATTAAAAGATTAGCAAAGTTTGGAGAATTTATAAAGGAGAGAATGTTAAAGGGATTTTTTCAAATGACATGGAAATGGTTTATTCTTAGTTATAATTTTTTGGAAAAAGAAAAACTGGTTCTAATTTTCTGCGACAAAAATGGTAGTCAAGTCAAATTTTGTGTCAAGGCAGTTTCTATATAATTTCTAAAAATATTTAATTTCTAAAGGAAATGCTTAATTTCTAATTGAATAGGAAAATGCATTTATGAAGTGATTATGTACCAGGCAATTAACTTGCATCATCTTATTTAATCTTTAAAAAAACCAAACAAACAAAATAAGAATGTATTGTCATTCATAGCCTATAGTTAAGCAATCTGATACAAAAAGTTAAGTAACTTGCCCAAAGTTACACCAATATTATGATTAAGGGTCTGGGGTTTTCCCAGGTCTGCCTGAAAACCAAACCCAAGCTCTTTCCATTGCCATATCATTTCAATAAAATTTCATGTTTTTTGCTTTATATTTCATGTATCAGAAATCAAAATATTCCAAGGCAATTTTTAAAAATCGCTTTCAGTAATTTATCCTTGACGAAAAGATGGTTAATTCTCTCTAACAGTAGAATATATTTGATGTATACTATAGAGGTAATTGCTTTAATTGCTACCTTTTTCTCTTCTCTTTTTATATCTATTATGTAGGGTTTTTACAGTGTGGGAGTTGCTACAATGTAGAAATGTTATTCTTCTTTTCTGTGGACATTGTTTCCATTCTTTGCACATTTTCCCTCCCTCTATCCTACCTTTATACTTTGAAATCGTCATCTACTTTTAGACTTAGTTCCTGCCATCCTCCATCCCATCACTTTGCATTTGCCATATTTTCTCTATTGCTCTTCAGAGTACTCACAGAGTTTTACTGTTTCCTTTAATCATTTGTATTAAGGGCCTTTTCAAACTTTTTCATATCTTTTTTATATTTTCTTATCTAGAGAATTATTTTTTTGGTTTTCATCTATTCCTCCAAAAAAAAGCTTAAATTCTTTTTTTTAAATTTTACTCTAAGTTCTGGGATACATGTGCAGAATGTGCAGGTTTGTTACATAGGTATACAAGTGCCACGGTGGTTTGCTGCACCTAGCATACATGTGTTTAAATTCTTTTTTAAACTTAATTGAACTCTTTCTTTCTGTCAGCCATGAAAGAGTTGCCATTAGTGAAGTAAAATCAATTACTGCTCAAAATAAAAATTGTCTACCGAGGAAGCTAGATGAATGATTTATTCACATAAATGCAGTTTTTTTCTTAAGTCATCAATATCCACCAGATGGATGAAATCAATGCAGTAAAATTGTAACCCCAATCTCTCTAAAATACATGGTGCTCACTTCATGGACAGTTTTTTTCCTCCATTTCCAATGCCCCAACCAATTCTGTACATTTTTCTCAAGAATGGTCAGTTTAAGAGAACAGTTACAGTTGTTCTCCATGAATTCTTAAGATTTCAGAATTCTCAGCCAGGCATGGTGGCTCACGCCTGTAATCCCAGTACTTTGGAAGGCTGAGGCAGGTGGATCACTTGAGATCAAGAGTTCGAGACCAGCCTGGCCAACATGGTGAAACCCCACCTCTACTAAAAATACAAAAATCAGCTGGGCATGGTGGCGCAGGCCTGTAATCCCAGCTACTTGGGAGGCTAAGGCACGAGAATTGTTTGAACCCGGGAGGCGGTGGTTGCAGTGAGCTGAGATTGTGCACCACTGTACTCCATCCTAAGAGACAGGTGAAACTGTGTCTCAAAAAAAAAAAAAAAAAAAAAAAAGATTTCAGAATTTTAGAAATAAATGTAGATTACAAACAACCAAAAAGTCACTGCTTACTTTTGAAGTGCAGGTTTTTTCAAGAGCAATTTTTTAAGGAAAATATTTCCCCCACTGCTATGGTCTGAATGTATGTGTTTCTTGGAAATGTATGTGTTGAAACTTAACATCCACAGTGATAGTATTAAAAGGGAGGGCCTTTGGCAAATGACTAGGTCATAAGGATTCCACCCTCATGAATGGGATGAGTGCCCTTTTATAAAAGATCCCTGAAGGAGCTTGTGTGTCCTTTCCACTTATGTAAGGATACATACAAAGTGCCATCGATGAGTAACAAGCCCTCATTAAACACCAAATCTGTTGGTGTCTTAATCTTTGACTTAGCCTCCAGAACTGTGAGCAATAAATTTCTGTTGCTTATAAACTACCCAGTCTGAAGTATTTGTTAGAGAAGCCCAAAAGGACTAAGACACCCACAAACCAAATAATATAAACAGTACATAATTATTGTAAAAAGAGTTGAAAATATAGAAAATTAGAAGAAAGAGCATAAAATATCTGAAACCTCATAACCTTGAGATAATCACCAATAGCATTTGGTTACCATAGCTTTTAATGTATGCATTCTATTTTAATCATGGAAAACTACTTGCTTTTAGATTTCTTTTCCTTTTCTACCCTCTATCCTTATACTATCCCCCATAACCAATCTTTATCACCTAAAGTGGTCTTGTGTATTTTTTTCCATGTTTATGTAATCATATACACATCTATATGTCTCATGAAAGCTTTCCCTGACTTTCTTTATTAGTTTAAATTTTCTATTCTTCATTCTTATTGTAACATGGACTGCTCCTTACAGCACCTATATTATTTACAATTTTATGTGTATTAGGGTGTTTACTTGATTGGGATTTACTGCTAGCCTAAATTCCACGAATGCAGAGGTCATAACTATTTTGCTTTTCATTGATTCTCAGCATAGTGTTTAGCACATATTGCAAGCTCAATAAACATCTGAAATGGTAAGAGATAAATTCCTGCTTCCTCAAATCTCATGCTATGCACTTTGCCTGACTAGCCTTGCTCTTCTCCTTAGCATAGTAAAGTTTTCCAGGCATTAGAGGCCACTCAATGCCATAAAAAGCAGTATTGCTATGCAGAAAGAACTCAGACTTGCCAGGCTTGGGCTTATGTCCCTCCACTCTCTGTCTATGAGGAGTTTGGGTGGTCATTTCCTTTCACTGGACCACAATTTCATTGGCTTTAAAAGGGAGCCAATGTAAGAACCCATTTTGCGGAATTTAGGACTAATATACAAATACTTGCCACAAAATAATAATAACAATTATTATTATTAAGATGTATTCACTAACCTTTCCTTTTCTTTTGGATCATTTGCTCTCTCCAAATTTCTGTAATTATAGTTTACACCTTCAAGGGGTACCATTTAATTATATAATATCTTCTATTATGTTTGCTAATTGTTTCATTAGCATGTTAATCTTGTCTCCAAATATAATTGTAAATTCCTTTTGAAGCAAGGACCATTGTTCTCTACTACTTCCAGCAATTGGTGTAATAGATTCAATAAGTGCTTGGTTACTTGACTGATACAGAGAAACGATATTTTGATTTGATGTAAGAAAGGCGTGCAAAAGCACATTGCTGGTGACTTTTAGAGTCTAGACCCTGCCTGATTGATCATAGAAAGAGTAATGCCATTAACAGATCTTATCAAACACAGAAGGAGAACTGATTCCTTTTGTTTGGGAGGAGGATAAATGATAAATTTGACTTTAGACTCTCAGTTAAACTCAAGCACTTTTGAATGCTATTGCTATATTAAAATAGTTCTCTACTCCTGTGACTTAAAGGCCGTGAAATGATTTTGGATGTAAATGTGGATTATTTTCATATTTTAACAGACACAAAATACGTTCAAATGAGAAGTTTCTTTTTCCTAATATAATTATTGGATCTTCGTTTATATGTTAAAAAAAGTTTTCATTGCTTAAAAAGAAGCTCCAACATTGCTTAAAAAGAAGCTCCTGCTACACCGAATATCATATTTTCTGATCTCTTAAAAGGTCTTTCACTGGGAAAGATAGACTAAATAGCAAAAGCTTTTAGTAGTTAACTCAAAATATAAGAAGAAGAAAACTGGGCATGAGAATCAGCTGAATGTTATTGTTCTTGTCTCATTCACTAATGGGTTTAATAGCTTAATTTTATTTTAAGGTTTTCCTGGGAACTTATTTTTAGTCAACTTTAGATTAAAAATGGTAATTTAGAATAATTAGAAATCTACCTGTGGTGATCCTTAGGGTTTTGATCATTTGCATAACAAACTTTTCCTCAATCTTCCACCATCCTCATTGCCGTCAGATTAAAATAAATTTTGACTTCAGAGTGGCACAGAGTTTTTTTATTTTGTTTGAATTGTGAATAGTTTCCAAGTGAAAATTCAGTTTGTCAGACTTGACAACCATTATTCTAGTTGAGTTTGCAGCTTCCAAAAAATTAGTTATTTGTTCCCTAATTATTCACTTATTTATTCAACAAGCACTTATTAATCTGCAATGATATCATGTGCCATGTATTATGCATAAATGAATGAATATTACTTTATTTTTATGGGATGCAGACATACTGATGGATAGAAAACTATTTTCCAAATATCTCATGGAGGCTGATGTTTTGCCAAAATGAAGGCAATGGCTCATATTTACTATGATTGAGGAGCATAAGAAGCACTCTTGTTCTTTAATATTTCTATCTCTATGCTTGTCTTTAACTCGGGATCTTTGCAATAGTTAATTGTTGATAAAATGCACTTTAACACATTTAAGTCATTATTTTTTTACAAAAATTAAACTGCTGAAAGTTATTAATGGGAAATTAACCTTTAAAAAATAGTTCCAAAAAGCCTGGGTAATGTGCTGATCGCAGGGAGGTCACCTGCGCTACTTTGGCTGAAGGCCAGCCACCTAAGGAAATAATATAGATGGGGAAGTGAAATCCCATTACAGTACATTTATCTGCCAGGGATAAGTTCCAAGACCCACAGTGGATGCTTAAAACTCCAGATAGAACGGAACCCTATGTATACTATGTTTTTTCCTATCTGATAACCAAGAGGGCTACTAAATGACTAATGGGCAGGTATTGTATACAGTGTGGTTACCTTGGACAAAGGGATGGTTTGCATCCTGGGTGCAACTGCAAAAGGTTTCTCCACGCTATTTAGAACAGTGTGCAATTTAAAATTTATGAATTGTTTATTTCTAGGATTTTCCGTTTAATATTTTTGGACCACAGTTGACTGCAAGTAATTGAAACTACGAAAAGTGAAACCTTGGATAAGGGAAAACTACTGTAATTGAGAAATGATTGATCAGGGTCCCTTCTGTGGATTCATCAAGAATCAAATAGGGACAATTATCATTTGACCTTTATTTTTAAAATACAAGTGGAAATAATAGAATTGTGTCTTGTGTCTCTGAGTCTCTTCCACTGGCTTTTCTCTCTCTCTGCCTCCTGTTGCTCTCTTGCTGTGATCTTTTTCCAAGCTTGAGCTTGACAAATCATTATGTCTGTACCAGACTCGTTTAAATTAGAATGGACTGCAAGAGGTTTCCAGTCACTGAGTTTTTGTTTTACTATTTAATCTAATTGTTTCTTTTCATTTCAACTTGTATTCTGAATTCCTAGCCCCAAATTTTTGCCCTTTATATTTTACATTTCAAAATCTCTTTATTGTGCGTAGAGCTAATTGTGTCTATGTCCTGGTTGGCGCATAAAAATTCATAGGAATTGTGTCTTTAAAATAGAGCACAGTCAGAGAAACATATTCCAATGAAAAAATAAGGGTGTGTTTTTTAATTAATTTTGTTGAATGTATGAAAAATTATTATCCTTGTTGTATTTGATTGAAACTATTCACTAGGGTGAAGAAAGTACAGTAAGTCTTCACTTTACATCATTGATAGGTTCTTGGAAACTGAGACTTTAAGTGAAACAATATATAACAAAACCAATTTTACCATAGGCTAATTAATGTAAATAAGAGTTAAGTTCCTATAGCATATTTCTAGTCATAAAAGCATCATAAAACCTCTAAATAAAGACCCAAAACATTTCTAATATTAAATATCGAAATAAGTGTGAGGTATATACACATTTAAGAAAGACTAATAAAAACAAATAAGACAATTATTTACCCACTTACTCCAGTTCAGGGTTGCAGGTGGCCAGAGCCTATTCTGGCAGTTCAGGCACCAAGTAGGCACCAGCCTTGGACAGGATGCTGTCCCATCACAGGGTGCATGCACACTCACACCCACAGTCACTCAGCCTGGGACCATTCAGACAGGCCAGTGAACATAACGTGCACATCTTTGGAGGGGTAAGAGAAAATCTGAGTATCTGGAGAAAACTCACATAGACGTGGAGAGAACGTACAAACTCCACACAAACAGTAGCCTCTGTGGGGAATCAATTTTTTCCCTTGTCTGTGTTATAACAAAACGAAGTTGAATGAAACAACTCTATTCAAAGACCTGCTATAATCTGTATTTCCAAACTCATGACAGAAATCTCCCTTTCACAGTCAGCTGCTGTAAGCTATATTTCCAAACCCATGTCAGAAATCTCCCTTTCACAGTCAGATAACATAGGAAATTTCTGTCCTTGCTTTGTTACTTAAAGTTGCTTGCACAAGATTTCTTAACCTGGGTAAAATCAACCCCTGGAAATTTAATATAAAATTAAATATAAAATGTTGTTGCATATTGCCTATTTTTATTTTGAGAGGAATAGGGAAGGGATGATTGATAGATTTTATCAGACTTTTAGTGTTCTGTGCCAAAACAGCAAAGAACCACTACTCATCTTCTCTCTTAACTTCTAAATCAAATAATTAATCAACTTTTATTAAATTGTTTTATATTTAACTTGCTGTAACAAAAACAGTTTAAATATCAGAAGAGGCTACCACAAAAGGCTAGTGAAGTTTCTTAGGAATTCCTGGGAAGAGGATCCAGGAGATTAGGGAGAGAGGACACGGTTAAATTTGAACTCTGAAGTCAACCCAAGTCTAACTCAATTTGTGAAGTCAGTTGTGTATTGCCTATACAAACTGAGCTTGCTATTCCCTTTCAATGAGGAGTTCCTGGTGTTCTCCATGTGCAAGTTATTGTACCAGCTACTAGGGATATAGTGGTGGTAAACAAGGGATTTATAGTTTAGCAGAGAAAGTAGACAAGCAATAACTTGATTAATTATGACAAGGAGATATAGTGCTTTGAGGGGAACAGGGTGTGCTAACCTTATTTTAATGGTTAGCCAGGACCTCTTAGAGAAGCCATACAGTTTTACCAAGAAAAGGTATGAATAAGGATGGAGATAGAGATGGTGTTTTCAGCCAAAGAGAATAGCACATATGGAAGCCTGTAGACGAGAGACAGTGTGGCATGTTAGAGAAGCTGAAGGGCATTCAGCATGCCCAGAGCACTGAATTGGGGTGGAGAGAGGCTAGAGAAGGCAAGAGGGACCCTAACTGTAAAAGGCTTGAGAATCAGTGGGGTAATCAAATTTCTACCCTGGGGTCAGTGCCAAGCCATTGAAGGGTCTTAAACCTGGGAGTGACTGGATTAGGTTTATGTTTTCAAAAGATAGATCTCCCCAAGGCGAAGAGAATTGGTGGGAGAGGACAAGTCTGGAGACAGCAAAACCAGGTAAGAGGTGCTTCAGCTGTGCTTTAAAAAATGTTAGCTGGATTTTGAAAGATCTGAATCTCTAGTCTTTCTGATTTTGCCTAAATCTTTCTGATCTGGAAAGCTTTTGAATAAGAATTACCCTGATGCTGCAAAACAATAATAACAACAATAATAATGGTTAACATATATGGCTCAGTTTGCATAGGCAATACAGAATTGACTTCACGGATTGAGTTAGATGTGACTTGACTTCAGAATTCAAATTTAACAGTCAGGGAGACTCCCTAATCTCCATAATAACATTTATGGATTACTAACAATAATAACGGTTAACGTTTACCATGCGCCAGACCTAAGCACTTTCCATTCATTAACTTACTTAATCTTTACAACAAATCTATGATTGACCACATTTTGCACATAAGGAACCTGAGCCACAGTGAGATTGGGTCACTTTCTCAACATTGCCCAGAGAGCATGCACTAAGGCAAGCCACTCTGGCTCTTAACTGTTATTCTGTGCAGCTTCTTACTAAATCCAACTTTGTTCACTGCCTTTGGAATCTGTCAGAGTGGTAATCTTCATTCTGTTTCTGAAGGCCCTGGCTGAGCAAATTTTTTATTGCTTTACTATCCTTCAATATTAAGTGGAGCTAATAATATTTTCCGGCAAGAAAATTGTAAAAACTTATGAGCAAATTTTTAAAAGCAGTGTAGCCTGCTAGCCAGGGGAGGTGATATGTCAATATGTGAGGTTTGTTTGACTGGGGTTAGTAGTTCTTAGAGTGCAGAACCACATAACGCACAGTCATTGCTCATTGCCGGCTCTTGGGTTCACAAAGGGAAAATTGCGGTACCAGCGAAGCCAGACCATTCATTTAGTTCTCTGCACATTGTCCTAACTCTTCTTTGGGGGATGTTGCTGCTATTTGTGGTGGGGGGCACAGATATCTTCAATCAATAAAATCTAATATTTCAGGAGGAAGAACAAAATGGTAGTGGTAAATCTATTCAAAAAAAGAAAAGTGACCAAGGCCGGGCGCAGTGGCTCACGCCTGTAATCCCAGCACTTTGGGAGGCCGAGGCAGGCGGATCACGAGGTCAGGAGATTGAAAGCATCCTGGCTAATACGTGAAACCCCGTCTGTACTAAAAATACAAAAAAAAAATTAGCCGGGCGTGGTGGTGGGCGCCTGTAGTCCCAGGTACTCGGGAGGCTGAGGCAGGAAAATGGCGTGAACGCAGGAGGTGGAGCTTGCAGTGAGCCGAGATCGCACCACTGCACTCCAGCCTGGGTGACAGAGCGAGACTCTGTCTCAAAAAAAAAAAAAAAAAAAAAAAAGGGGGGGACGAAGTAGTTGAGGTAGTTCATTGGAAAATAGTGCATAGAAGTGACCTATCTTGGGCAGAGAGCCCTTCAAGATTAATATCTCCCTTTCTGAAGAGGCTTAGAAATGTGCACTCCAGTTGACAGGAATCGCTTTTTCCCTCATTATGTCTTCAAGATGCAATAGTATCTTGTAAAATGGGTTTTCTTTGAAAACAGAGATTAACATAGTATCGAGATGCATGAGGGTCAAAAAAGCAACTTCACGTTTTTAATAATAGGAGAATATTGGAAGCCACTTAAGCTTGTGGGTATCACCTAAGAAAGGAAGCTAAGAACTGCCATACCTGCTGGGGACTCTGCCTGCCTCTCTCCTCCTTAGTATTTACTTCAGCAACAGTGAAAATGACGTGGGGATTTATTTTCAGGGACAACAAGGAAAGGGGGAACTGAGCATTCTGGGTTTCAGTATTGAGAGAAAAGAATCGTCTTGATGAAAAATGGGGAGGTGACAGCTCTGAGAATTACAGAAAAGCAATCTGAATCCTGGCATGAAAATGGCATGAGGAGGCATCTCAGGCCTGAGAAATAATTTGGAGGCTTTAACAGTCAGGAGCCCATGCACTTCTCTAAAAGGTGGACCCTGCGTTATCCTTAGCAAACTAACACAGGAACAGAAAACCAAATACTGCATGTTCTCATTTATAAGTGGGAGCAACATGATGAGAACACATGGACACATGGTGGGGAACAACATACACTGGGTCTGTGGGAGGGCGAGGGTGAGAGGAGAAAGAGCATGAGGAATAATAGCTAATGGATGCTGGGCTTAATGCCTGGGTGATGGGATAATTGGTGCAGTAAACCACCATGGCACACATTTACATATATAACAAACCTGTATATCCTGCACATGTACCCTTAAACTTAAAATAAAAGGTGGAAAATAATAATAATAAAAAGGTGGAGCCTGGGGAGTATTACATCATAGACCATTGGAAGCCTCCTAAAAGGTCCATCCACCTTCAACCTCAAAGGTCAGCTTTCGTCCTTTGGCTTGAAGTTGTATACACTACAAATCTATATGCCTAACAAAGAGATGGATGTTGCCTTTTTTTTGAAATTTTCCATTGTTTCTCATTCCTTAAAGATAGGTGGAGGGTAGGAGTGAAGGTTGGTTAAGCTGCATCTCACATGATAGAAGCTGTCTGCAGGGGAACATCATCAGCAGGCTTTCAAGGACCTGGCTGTGTGGGTGGGCTTATTGGTTGCTGTGAGCTGTTTGTTTTATGTGGGCTGCCTGCTAGAGCAGCTTGTCTGCAGAGCTCCTTGCTCTTCAAATGAATGCTGGGCTGTCTGGCATGCCATTGTGCACCATTAGAGTTTTGTGACCACACTCAGAGACTTTTGCAATGTAAGGCATTTTCTGTAACAACACAAAGTGCCAAGAAAATGCTGTCATTTAGATGGCCAGAGATTTTTCCTTTGTTGTCTGTTTTAATGGATGTCAGAACATTATGCATGATTTTTATGGTGTGTGCCTTGAGTTTCACTAAAGTTGCTAAGGCCTTTATGGGTAGTGCTAATGGTACGTGATTATAAGTTCTAGAAAGGTTGCCTCAGAAAGTGGCAGGTAGGGATAGATGGAAACATGTAAGGTTTACCTCACTATTCTGTGTCCCTTTCACATTGTATTAGTCCATTTTCATACTGTTATGAAGAAATACCTGAGGCTGGGTAATTTATAAAGAAAAATGAACTCACAGTTCCACACGGCTGGGGAGGCCTCCCAGTCATGGCAGAAGGCAAAGGAGGAGCAAAGGCACGTCCTACATGGCAGCAGGCAATAAAGTGGGTGCAGGGGAACTGTTCTTTATAAAACCATCAGATCTTGTGAGAATTATTCACTATCATGAAAACAGGAAGGGGAAAAACCCACCCCCGTGATTCAATTGCTTCCCACTGGATCCCTCCCATGGCACATGGGGATTATGGGAGCTACAATTCAAGATGAGATTTGGGTGAGGACACAGCCAAACCACATCACACACCATTTCTTTGGTTGAATAAGTGTATAATTGCTGGTCTCTTTTCCCCCATCATATATAAGAGAGTTATGAGTAAACATTTCCCCTAGCAAAAGAAAGAGAAGGATCATTTTATGCTTTCTCCTTCTGTTCTTTTTCTTTAAGTTCTGAAGCAACTATGATATGCAGGGTCATGAATAGAAGCTCTTTAATATTGCTTAGCGTGTAGCAGAGAATGAATTTGTTGACTTTTCCTTGGCTCTATTGTCTATTGTTAGAGACAACTGACTATTATATGCTCATCCGCCAGAACAGCGAGACAAAGTAGGTGGCAAGATCCCAAAGATAATTCAACACTGAACTCTGAGATTTGCTTCATTTTGCTTAAACAGGTATTTATTGAGCACTGGCTGTGGGCTAGAAACTGTGCAAATGCAAAATCTAGCATCATTTTTGGACAGCAGTACTTCCTTTTAAGCTGGATGCTTCCTCTTGTATTTTTAGATCACTGACAATGTACATCAATGAAAAGAAAAAATCCCTGCTTCTGGCAGAGAACTTCTAGTCTAAATTCTTCATCTTGCATTTGAGGAAACTGAGTTCAGCAGAGCTAACGGACTTCCCAAAATTATGACTGATGAATCCTAGCTTGGAACCCATGTCTCCTGAATCCATCCCTCCATCTTTCCTCTATTCTATACTGCCTTTTTCCTTACAGGTATAACAGATCATGAAACTCAGGTGGGTAGAAAAGGAAAATGGAACTTTTTTTTTCCTGTAACTTAATTTCCATTTTAAGTCTTAAACCTACCAGATGTTAGAAATTTAATTTCAGTCAACTTGGGGTCACTTTTCTCCATGCCTTGGGGTTGTATACAAATCTGGGGTGTTACCTAGTGCAAAGTCATGAGAAAGGAGAGCCATCTCTTTCTCTCTGCTCAGTTCTCCATGATGCATCAGCAGGGGTGTCTTCATTCCCACTTGACCTTTGGTTAGTAGTTGAGGTAAGTCCCTGCACTTCCTCCTTTCTTCTTAACCTCCAGCCCTTTTCAAGTCTGCCAGCTCCCTCTGTGATGTTACCACTGCTCTCAGATCCTAAGGGTCGCTATAGTGTTTTCAAACCAGTCTCTAGCGCAAGTAATTCTTCAAAATTATCTCAGTCCTTCTGGCCAGACATACCATGCAGACGTGTCTGCTGCTCCCCACAAGGTTGATGGAAGAGAGCATTCTTTCTGTCTGCAGATGGGTCACAGATCTTCTCTATTGTCAGATCCTCCCTACTGTCCTTATGTCTAGACTTCTATAGGGCTCTCCCACCCGCAACATCATTTCCACCACCATTTTCATCTTACAGGCTTGACCTACAGGGGAAAACAGCACAGATAACACCTTCTGCAGATTCACCTGAATCTAAGCTCTCTTCACTTTCACTTTCTCTCTTTTGTTCTAGGGAATCTTTATCCAGTTGGGAGATGAAAAGGCTTGACTTAGTTATTACTGAGCTATGTTCTTCTAAATCTTTTCTCTTACACCTGGGTCTAGACTTTTTAAATTGAAAAGTTAAAAATTTGGCCCATTGTTTGAGTCAGAGTTCTCTAGAGAAACAGAAACAATAGGATATGTATCTATAAGAGGAGAGATTTATTGTAAGAAATTGGTTTACACGATTATGAAGTCTGACAAGTTTAAAATATGCAGGGTGGGTCATCAGGGTGAAGACCAAGGAAGAACTGATGATGCGATTCAAGTCCAAAGGCAACCTGCTGGAAAATTCCCTGTTGCTAATGGAAGGTCAGTCTTTTTTCCTAGTAATGTCTTCAACTGATTGGATGAGGCTTGCCCACATTGTGGAGGGCAATCTACTTTGTCCATATTCCTTTGATTTAAATATTTACCCCATCCAAAACACCTTCACTGAAACAACCAGAACAATGTTTGACCACATGTGTGGGCACAGTGACCAAGCCAAGCTGACACATAAAATTATCACATCCCTCTCCTGTCTGTTGCCTGCCTTGTCATTGCTTCTCTACGATAACAGCAGCCTACTCAGTACAAGGAAATAATAGCAGGTGCCGTGGGGTAAAAGCAGATGGAGAGAATTTGGTTTATATTTTTTAAAATACCTAGTATGCATAATTATATTATGTATTTATTTATTTTCACTTTTGCTAATTAGAACTACCTAGTATGCTACTTCATAAGTATGTTTTCATTTTTGCAGAGGTTTTAATCTTTGGTTTTCAAAAAAAAAAATAAAGCCTCTTAAAAGTAGGTATTGGTTCATCTCCCATTGATTGCAGTATTTTGTATAAATAGTAAGTTCCATTAATTGAAAATATTTCATTTTAAACCTCAAGGTACAACACAGTATTAAGTGAAAGCTATGCAACTTTCAAGTAATATTTGTCACCAGAAAAAAATTGAAGTGTAAATGCTTTCTTTGAACTTGATTTTCAGAAAAACAATGTTTTGAGACTTGTATTTTTTGCCTTTATGCAAAATCAAAGGTCAGTAGTCAGGTAAAAATTATAGAAAAAATTTTCCAAAATGAGGAATGGTTTTTGCTTTAAACAGCAGGGTGTTTTTTCTTCTTTGAATATCATCTGTGTTCTTAATTTTAAAAGTAGATTTTCTCTGAGTGATTTTTGAGAGCCAACAGAGTAATACTTACATCTTCCTTTAAGTGGCTGGGAGACCACAGAGTTTTCTAGCCTGAAGTGCCACCTGGTACATCTTAAATTATCTGAAGCAGAGCTCAAGCTGGGCTAAGGAACAAAAAGTGGCATATCCTTAATTACCACAAATGATACCTAATTACCTTCATGCCAGCTTTAATGTAATGCTGAACACAGCTGAGACGGTGTTTGATTTTAAAGTGAGTTACACAAGATTACCTTTCTGAACCAAACTGACTTTACCAATTTTGCCAACTTGCATTTCAATATTGCATTTCAATAGGTACCCTTTTGGTCACTGGTATTTAATGCTTTCCCAAATAGCTTTTGGTTTAACATTGAAATTGCAGAAGTAATTATTTCACTGTTAATGTGCTTAAAGCTGCTCTTGATACTTCAAGTAGAAACAGAAAATAACAGACATTTATTGCCATCAAAATGGAAATGCAGTAATTATGTCCTAATAGATTGAATATATGAACTTTGCTTGATCTCTGTTTAGATAAAACTACAACAGTTGTACAAGCCTCAAAAAGCTACCTTAGTAAGTGTTTTAGAGTTTTCTTATAGTAAGAGACTAGCTATGACTGGTCTGCAGTCTTTTGTAGCAAAAGATTTAAGATAGTGTATTAGTCCATTCTCGTGCTGCTAATAAAGAAATACCCAAACTGGGTAATTTATAAAGAAAAAGAGGTTTAATGGATTCACAGTTCCACATGGCTGGGGAAGCCTCACAATCATGGCAGAAGGCAAAAGAGGAGCAAGTCATGTCTTATATGGCATTAGGCAAGAAAGCATGTGCAGGGGAACTCCCATTTATAAAACCATCAGATCACGAGACTATTCAATATCATGAGAAAAGCATGGGAAAAACCTGCCCCCAATGATTCAATTACCTCCCACCCTGGGTCCCTCCCATGACATGTGGGGATTATAGGAGCTACAATTCAAGATGAGATTTGGGCGGGGACACAGCCAAACCATATCATTCTGCCCTGACCCCTCTCAAATCTAATGTTCCCACATTTTAAAACACAATGGTGCCCTTCCAACAGTCCACCAAAGTCTTAACTCATTCCAGTATTAATTCAAAAGCTCAAGTCCAAAGTCTCATCTGAGACAAGTCCCTTCCAACTATGAGCCTGTAAAATCAAAAGCAAGTTAGTTACTTCCTAGATAAAATGGGGGTACAGGAATTGGGTAAGTATACCCGTTCCAAATGGGAGAAATTGGACAAAACAAAGGGGCCACGGGCCCCATGCAAGTTCAAATCCAATATGGCAGTCATTAAATCTTAAAGTTCCAAACTGATCTCCTTTGACTCTGTGTCTCACATCCAGGTCATGCTGATCCAAGAGGTGGTTTCCCATGGTCTTGGGCAGCTCTGCCCCTGTGGTTTGCAGGGTACAGCCCCCTCCCAGCTGCCTTCAGGGGTTGGCATTGCCTGTAGCTTTTCCAGGTGCACAGTGTAAGCTGTTGGTGGATTTACAATTCTTGGGTCTGGAGGATGGTGGCCCTCTTCTCACAGCTCCACTAGGCAGTTCCTTAGGTGGGGACTTTGTGCGGGGGTTACAACCCCACATTTTTCTTGTGCACTGCCCTAGCAGAAGTTCTCTATGAGGGCTCTGCTCCTGCAGCAAAATTCTGCCTAGACATCCAGGTGTTTTCATACCTCTTCTGAAATCTAGGCGGAGGATCCGAAACCTCAGTTCTTGACTTCTCTGCACCCACAGGCCCAACACCACAGATAAGCCACCAAGCCTTGGGGCTTGCACCCTCCAAAGCCATGGCCTGACCTGTATCTTGGCCCCTTTTAGCCACAGCTGGAGCAGCTGGGACACAGAACACCAAGTCCCTAGGCTGCACACAGCAGGGGCCTCTGGGTCCAGCCCACAGTACAATTTTTTCCTCCTTGGCCTCTGGGCCTGTGATGGGAGGGGCTGCTGCAAAATTCTCTGACATGGCCTGGAGACATTTTTTTTTTTTGCATTCTTTTTTTTTATTTATTTTATTATTATTATTATTATTATTATTATTATACTTTAGGTTTTATGGTACATGTGCGCAATGTGCAGGTAAGTTACATATGTATACATGTGCCATGCTGGTGCGCTGCACCCACTAACTCGTCATCTAGCATTAGGTATATCTCCCAGTGCTATCCCTCCCCCCTCCCCCCACCCCACAACAGTCCCCGAAGTGTGATGTTCCCCTTCCTGTGTCCATGTGTTCTCATTG
This sequence comes from Pongo pygmaeus, assembly GCF_028885625.2. Classification (NCBI taxonomy): domain Eukaryota; kingdom Metazoa; phylum Chordata; class Mammalia; order Primates; family Hominidae; genus Pongo; species Pongo pygmaeus. The sequence continues at coordinate 103,201,474 of NC_072380.2, forward strand.
TTCAATTCCCACCTATGAGTGAGAATATGCGGTGTTTGGTATTTTGTTCTTGCGATAGTTTACTGAGAATGATGATTTCCAATTTCATCCATGTCCCTACAAAGGACATGAACTCCTCATTTTTTATGGCTGCATAGTATTCCATGGTGTATATGTGCCACATTTTCTTAATCCAGTCTATCATTGTTGGACATTTGGGTTGGTTCCAAGTCTTTGCTATTGTGAATAATGCCGCAATAAACATACGTGTGCATGTGTCTTTACAGCAGCATGATTTATAGTCCTTTGGGTATATACCCAGTAATGGGATGGCTGGGTCAAATGGAATTTCTAGTTCTAGATCCCTGAGGAATCGCCACACTGACTTCCACAAGGGTTGAACTAGTTTACGGTCCCACCAACAATGTAAAAGTGTTCCTATTTCTCCACCTCCTCTCCAGCACCTGTTGTTTCCTGACTTTTTAATGATTGCCATTCTAACTGGTGTGAGATAGTAACTCATTGTGGTTTTGATTTGCATTTCTCTGATGGCCAGTGATGGTGAGCATTTTTTCATGTGTTTTTTGGCTGCATAAATGTCTTCTTTTGAGAAGTGTCTGTTCATGTCCTTTGCCCACTTTTTGATGGGGTTGTTTGTTTTTTTCTTGTAAATTTGTTGGAGTTCATTGTAGATTCTGGATATTAGCCCTTTGTCAGATGAGTAGGTTGTGAAAATTTTCTCCCATTTTATAGGTTGCCTGTTCACTCTGATGGTAGTTTCCTTTGCTGTGCAGAAGCTCTTTAGTATAATTAGATCCCATTTGTCAATTTTGGCTTTTGTTGCCATTGCTTTTGGTGTTTTAGACATGAAGTCCTTGCCCATGCCTATGTCCTGAATGGTAATGCCTAGGTTTTCTTCTAGGGTTTTTATGGTTTTAGGTCTAACATTTAAGTCTTTAATCCATCTTGTATTGATTTTTGTATAAGGTGTAAGGAAGGGATCCAGTTTCAGCTTTCTACATATGGCTAGCCAGTTTTCCCAGCACCATTTATTAAATAGGGAATCCTTTCCCCATTTCTTGTTTTTCTCAGGTTTGTCAAAGATCAGATAGTTGTAGATATGTGGCATTATTTCTGAGGGCTCTGTTCTGTTCCATTGATCTATATCTCTGTTTTGGTACCAGTACCATGCTGTTTTGGTTACTATAGCCTTGTAGTATAGTTTGAAGTCAGGTAGTGTGATGCCTCCAGCTTTGTTCTTTTGGCTTAGAATTGACTTGGCAATGTGGGCTCTTTTTTGGTTCCATATGAACTTTAAAGTAGTTTTTTCCAATTCTGTGAAGAAAGTCATTGGTAGCTTGATGGGGATGGCATTGAATCTGTAAATTACCTTGGGAAGGCTGGCCATTTTTGCGATATTGATTCTTCCTACCCATGAGCATGGAATGTTCTTCCATTTGTTTGTATCCTCTTTTATTTCCTTGAGCAGTGGTTTGTAGTTCTCCTTGAAGAGGACCTTCACATCCCTTGTAAGTTGGATTCCTATGTATTTTATTCTCTTTGAAGCAATTGTGAATGGGAGTTCACTCATGATTTGGCTCTCTGTTTGTCTGTTATTGATGTATAAGAATGCTTGTGATTTTTGTACATTGATTTTATATCCTGAGACTTTGCTAAAGTTGCTTATCAGCTTAAGGAGATTTTGGGCTGAAACAATGGGGTTTTCTAGATATACAATCATGTCATCTGCAAACAGGGACAATTTGACTTCCTCTTTTCCTAATTGAATACCCTTTATTTCCTTCTCCTGCCTAATTGCCCTGGCCAGAACTTCCAACACTATGTTGAATAGAAGCAGTGAGAGAGGGCATCCCTGTCTTGTGTCAGTTTTCAAAGGTAATGCTTCCAGTTTTTGCCCATTCAGTATGATATTGGCTGTGGGTTTGTCATAGATAGCTCTTATTATTTTGAGATACATCCCATCAATAACTAATTTATTGAGAGTTTTTTGCATGAAGGGTTGTTAAATTTTGTCAAAGGCCTTTTCTGCATCTATTGAGATAATCATGTGGTTTTTGTCTTTGGTTCTGTTTATATGTTGGATTACATTTATTGATTTGTGTATATTGAACCAGCCTTGCATCCCAGGGATGAAGCCCACTTGATCATGGTGGATAAGCTTTTTGATGTGCTGCTGGATTCTGTTTGCCAGTATTTTATTGAGGATTTTTGCATCAATGTTCATCAAGGATATTGGTCTAAAATTCTCTTTTTTTGTTGTGTCTCTGCCAGGCTTTGGTATCAGGATGATGCTGGCCTCATAAAATGAGTTAGGGAGGATTCCCTCTTTTTCTATTGATTGGAATAGTTTCAGAAGGAATGGTACCAGCTCCTCCTTGTACCTCTGGTAGAATTTGGCTGTGAACCCATCTGGTCCTGGACTTTTTTTGGTTGATAAGCTATTGATTATTGCCACAATTTCAGCTCCTGTTATTGGTTTATTCAGAGATTCAACTTCTTCCTGGTTTAGTCTTGGGAGGGTGTATGTGTTGAGGAATTTATCCATTTCTTCTAGATTTTCTAGTTTATTTGCGTAGAGTTGTTTGTAATATTCTCTGATGGTAGTTTGTATTTCTGTGGGATCGGTGGTGAGATCTCCTTTATCATTTTTTATTGCATCTATTTGATTCTTCTCTCTTTTTTTCTTTATTAATCTTGCTAGCAGTCTATCAATTTTGTTGATCCTTTCAAAAAACCAGCTCCTGGATTCATTAATTTTTTGAAGGGTTTTTTGTGTCTCTATTTCCTTCAGTTCTGCTCTGATTTTAGTTATTTCTTGCCTTCTGCTAGCTTTTGAATGTGTTTGCTCTTGCTTTTCTAGTTCTTTTCATTGTGATGTTAGGGTGTCAATTTTGGATCTTTCCTGCTTTCTCTTATGGGCATTTAGTGCTATAAATTTCCCTCTACACACTGCTTTGAATGCATCCCAGAGATTCTGGTATGTTGTGTCTTGGTTCTCGTTGGTTTCAAAGAACATCTTTATTTCTGCCTTCATTTCGTTATGTACCCAATAGTCATTCAGGAGCAGGTTGTTCAGTTTCCATGTAGTTGAGTGGTTTTGAGTGAGATTCTTAATCCTGAGTTCTAGCTTGATTGCACTCTGATCTGAGAGATAGTTTGTTATAATTTCTGTTCTTTTACATTTATTGAGGAGAGCTTTACTTCCAAGTATGTGGTCAATTTTGGAATAGGTGTGGTGTGGTGCTGAAAAAAATGTATATTCTGTTGATTTGGGGTGGAGAGTTCTGTAGATGTCTATTAGGTCTGCTTGGTGCAGAGCTGAGTTCAATTCCTGGGTATCCTTGTTGACTTTCTGTCTCGTTGATCTGTCTAATGTTGACAGTGGGGTGTTAAAGTCTCCCATTATTAATGAGTGGGAGTCTAAGTCTCTTTGTAGGTCACTCAGGACTTGCTTTATGAATCTGGGTGCTCCTGTATTGGGTGCATATATATTTAGGATAGTTAGCTCTTCTTGTTGAATTAATCCCTTTACCATTATGTAATGGCCTTCTTTGTCTCTTTTGATCTTTGTTGGTTTAAAGTCTGTTTTATCAGAGACTAAGATTGCAACCCCTGCCTTTTTTTGTTTTCCATTTGCTTGGTAGATCTTCCTCCATCGTTTTATTTTGAGCCTATGTGTGTCTCTGCACATGAGATGGGTTTCCTGAATACAGCACACTGATGGGTCTTGAGTCTTTATCCAATTTGCCAGTCTGTGTCTTTTAATTGGAGCATTTAGTCCATTTACATTTAAAGTTAATATTGTTATGTGTGAATTTGATCCTGTCATTATGATGTTAGCTGGTTATTTTGCTCGTTAGTTGATGCAGTCTCTTCCTAGTCTCGATGGTCTTTACATTTTGGCATGATTTTGCAGTGGCTGGTACCGGTTGTGCCTTTCCATGTTTAGCGCTTCCTTCAGGAGCTCTTTTAGGGCAGGCCTGGTGGTGACAAAATCTCTCAGCATTTGCTTGTCTGTAAAGTATTTTATTTCTCCTTCACTTATGAAGCTTAGTTTGGCAGGATATGAAATTCTGGGTTGAAAATTCTTTTCTTTAAGAATGTTGAATATTAGCCCCCACTCTCTTCTGGGTTGTAGGGTTTCTGCCGAGAGATCCGCTGTTAGTCTGATGGGCTTCCCTTTGATGGTAAGCCGACATTTCTCTCTGGCTGCCCTTAACATTTTTTCCTTCATTTCAACTTTGGTGAATCTGACAATTATGTGTTTTGGAGTTGCTCTTCTCGAGGAGTATCTTTGTGGCATTCTCTGTATTTCCTGAATCTGAATGTTGGCCTGCCTTGCTAGATTGGGGAAGTTCTCCTGGATAATATCCTGCAGAGTGTTTGCCAACTTGTTTCCATTCTCCCCGTCACTTTCAGGTACACCAATCAGACGTAGATTTGGTCTTTTCACATAGTCCCACATTTCTTGGAGGCTTTGCTCATTTCTTTTTATTCTTTTTTCTCTAAACTTCCCTTCTCGCTTCATTTCATTCACTTCATCTTCCAGGGCTGACACCCTCTCTTCCATTTGATCGCATCGGCTCCTGAGGCTTCTGCATTCTTCACAGAGTTCTCAAGCCTTGGTTTTCAGCTCCATCAGCTCCTTTAAGCACTTCTCTGTATTGGTTATTCTAGTTATACATTCTTCTAAATTTTTTTCAAAGTTTTCAACTTCTTTGCCTTTGGTTTGAATATCCTCCCGTAGCTCGGAGTAATTTGATCGTCTGAAGCCTTCTTCTCTCAGCTCGTCAAAGTCATTCTCCATCCAGCTTTGTTCCGTTGCTGGTGAGGAACTGCGTTCCTTTGGAGGAGGAGAGGTATTCTGCTTTTTAGAGTTTCCAGTTTTTCTGCTCTGTTTTTTCCCCATCTTTGTGGTTTTATCTACTTTTGGTCTTTGATCATGGTGATGTACAGATGGGTTTTTGGTGTGGATGTCCTTTCTGTTAGTTTTCCTTCTAACAGACAGGACCCTCAGCTGCAGGTCTGTTAGAGTACCTGGCCGGCCTTGTGAGGTGTCAGTCTGCCCCTGCTGTGGGGTGCCTCCCAGTTAGGCTGCTCGGGGGTCAGGGGTCAGGGACCCACTTGAGGAGGCAGTCTGCCCGTTCTCAGATCTCCAGCTGCGTGCTGGGAGAACCACTGCTCTCCTCAAAGCTGTCAGACAGGAACATTTAAGTCTGCAGAGGTTACTGCTGTCTTTTTGTTTGTCTGTGCCCTGCCCCCAGAGATGGAGCCTACAGAGGCAGGCAGGCCTCCTTGAGCTGTGGTGGGCTCCACCCAGTTCAAGCTTCCCAGCTGCTTTGTTTACCTAAGTGAGCCTGGGCAATGGCAGGCGCCCCTCCCCCAGCCTCGCTGCCGACTTGCTGTTTGATCTCAGACTGCTGTGCTAGCAATCAGTGAGACTCCGTGGGCATAAGACCCTCTGAGCCAGGTGCAGGCTATAATCTCCTGGGGCACCATTTCCTAAGCCCATCGGAAAAGCACAGTATTGGGGTGGGAGTGGCCCGATTTTCCAGGTGCCATCTGTCACCCCTGGAAAAGGAACTCCCTGACCCCTTGCGCTTCCCGAGTGAGGCAATGCCTCGCCCCTGCTTCGGCTGGCGCATGGTGCACTCACCCACTGACCTGCGCCCACTGTCTGGCACTCCCTAGTGAGATGAACACGGTACCTCAGATGGAAATGCAGAAATCACCCGTCTTCTGCGTCGCTCACGCTGGGAGCTGTAGACCGGAGCTGTTCCTATTCGGCCATCTTGGCTCCTCCCTCGCCCTGGAGACATTTTTCCCATTGTCTTGGTGATTAACATTTGGCTCCTTGTTACTTATGCAAATTTCTGTAGCAGGCTTGAATTTCTTCCCAGAAAATGGGTTTTTCTTTTCTATTGCCTTGTCAGGCTGCAAATTTTCCAAACTTTTATGCTTTGCTTCCTCTTAAATGCTTTGCTCCTTAGAAATTTCTTCCATCGGATACCCTAAATCATCTCTCTCAAGTTCAAAATTCCACATATCTCTAGGGCAGGGGCAAAATGCCAGCAGTCTATTTGCTAAAGCATAATAAGAGTCACCTTCACTACAGTTCCCAGCAAGTTCCGCATCTCCCTCTAAGACCACCTCAGCCTGGACTTACTGTCCATATCACTATCAGCATTTTGAGAAAAGCCATTCAACAACTCTCTAGGAAGTTCCAAATTTTCTCACATTTTCCATCTTCCTCTGAGCCATCCAAACTCTTACAACTTCTGCCTGTTACTCAGTTCCAAAGTCACTTCCACATTTTTGGGTATCTTTACAGCTGCACCCCACTACTGGGTACCAATTTATTGTGTTAGTCCATTTTCACACTACTAATAAAGAAATACCCAAGACTAGGTAATTTATGAAGAAAAAGAGATTTAATGTACTCACAGTACCACATGGTTAGGGAGGCCTCACAATCATGGCAGAAGGCAAACGAGGAGCAAAGACACTTCTTACATGGTGGCAGGCAAGAGAGCTTGTGCAGGGAACTGCCCTTTATAAAACCATCAGATCAGGCCAGGTGCAATGGCTCATGTCTGTAATCCCAGCACTTTGGGAGACTGAGGTGGGTGGATCACTTGAGGTCAGGAATTTGAGACTAGCTTGGCCAACATGGTGAAACCCTGTCTCTACTAAAACAAATACAAAAATAAGCTGGGTGTGGTGGCAGGAAAATTGCTTGAACCCAGGAGGTGGAGGTTGCAGTGAGCCAAGATCACACCACTGCACTCCAGTCTGGGTGACAAGAGTGAGACTCCATCTCAATCAATCAATCAATCCATCAACAAAATCATCAGATCTCATGAGACTTATTCACTACCACAAGAACAGCACACAAAAACCCACCCCCAATGATTCAATTACCTCCCACCCCATGTCTCTCCCATGACATATGGGGATTATGGAAGCTACAATTCAAGATGAGATTTGGATGGGGACACAGCTAAACCATATCAGACAGGAAATTTAGTTTTAAGTGTATCCAGTAACAAGACTGCATCAATCTAATCAAGTACAGGCTCATGCCTGTAATCCCAGTACTGTGGGAAGCCACAGAGGGGAGTCACTTGAAGCCACGAGTTCAAAACCAGACTGGGCAGCATAGCAAGACCCTGTCTCTACAAAAAATTAAATAATTAGGTGAGTGCCGCGATGGGTGCCTGTAGTTCCAGCTACGTGGGAGGCTGAGGTGGGAGGATCACTTGAGCCCAGGAGTTCAGGACAGCAATGAGCTATGATTGGGCCACTGAACTCTACCCTGGACAACACAGCAAAACCCTGTCTCAAAAAAGAAAAATGCTTTTTTTTTTTTTTTTTTTCAGTTTTTGCCATGTTCTACTCATTTGTTCTACAACTGAGTGCTTCCTATATGCCAAACTGTCTGGATAAGATTGACTTATAGGTTAATATAGCAGAATAATTTGAATTGTTATTTTTTAGATTTGGTATTATTATAGCAGAAGACCTAAAAAACTAGTTTTTTTGTGTTTGAAGTTTCCAGTAATACTTTTTTTTTTTTTTTGAGACAGAGTCTTGCTCTGTCACCCAGGCAGGAGTGCAGTGGTGTGATCTCAGCTCACTGCAAGCTCTGCCTCCTGGGTTCACGCCACTCTCCTGCCTCAGCCTCCTGAGTACAGTATTACTTATTTTTAACAAGACTATTAACCAAACGGCCATAGTTGATCATTGTGTTTAGTTATAATTTCCATTTTTGTAATAAAATTATCTGCTTTTGCACTTGAACTCTTCAAAGCAGAAAGATAAGAGACTGTGGTCTAGCATTAATTTAATATGCCAGAATTGGTAAAAGGAAAGAATTATTCAATATACTCTGTCAAACAGAGTAGTCACCAGTTAACTTCAAATCATTTAAATTACTTCTAGCTGTTAGCAAGGAAATTTCAAATCACTTAAACTTCTTCGAGTTGTCAGCAAGGAACAGAGAGAGAGATAAAAATGGAGATGTGGAAAATAGCTAGAGGGACAAAAGGAGCATAAATAAGGTGTAGGTAGGAAAAGACAATTACTTGTTTAATTTTAAGGTCCATTTTCATAAATGCAAAATGATTCAACATGACTGATGAAGTTGCTCTGGAAGAAGAAAAATTATCTTCTTTGATAGTAATGCCCCTTGATCGTCATCTCAGTAACTTAAAGATGGTCCTGTGCATAAAGGAGCACATTTTCCCACTAGGATATTGAGTAAGGAATCAGTAAAATTAATGAACAACAGAAAGAAGATTTAGGCTTGAAAAGATCTGGTGTAATGTCAGAGAGGCCTGGGGAACCAGCAGTCTGGAACAAATAGCAAACCCTGGAGAGAAAGGGAAGATGAATCATGTAAAGTATTGTTTGTCATAAATACAGCAAGCTGATAAATGTGTAGCATGTGATACAAGAACACCACACATATCAGAATGTATGCTTTATTGGACAGCTGAGAGGAAAGAGTACTGGATTAGTCACTAGGAAAACTAGGGTTTTTGTACTTTGTCTATATATCTTCTTACTGGGGTTCAAGCCTCTTTGTTTCCATTGAAATTATTACATCTCGTATGATATTGTGATATAATTACAATATGTAGTTGGTCTTTGTCCCTGGTTTCTGGCATAGAGTTTCTAAATGCCTTGGAATTTCCTGAGTGTTAGGGTTGAGAGGAGCATCTTTTGTTATTTATGGTAAGCCCCTTTCAACCATACCTGAGTTTATGCTAATAAGGTGAGTCTTGAAGGATGGGGGCTGGTTTGCCAGAGGAACCTACAAAGTGATTAGAGGGTAGGAACTTTCAGCCCAAACTCTCAACCTCCAGGGAGGATAGAGGGGCTAGAGATTGACTCAGTCACCAAGGGTCAATGATTTAATCAACTGCCTATGTAATGAGGCCTCCATGAAAACACTAAATGATGGGGTTAAGACAGCATCCAGGTTTGTGAACACATGCAGGTTCTGGGAAAGTGGTATACCCAAAGAGGGCATGGAAGCTCCATGCACCACTGCCCTCAATACCTTGTCTTGGGCATCTATTCTATTTGGCTGTTCCTGAGTTGTATCCTTTATAATAAACCAGTAATAGTAAGTAAAGTGTTTTCCTGAGTTCTGTGAATAATTCTAGCAAATTATCAAACCTGAGGAGGTAGTGTGGGATCCTCCGGACAGGACAGAAGTTGTGGGAAACCTGAGGACACTCTACCTGCAATTGGCATCTGCAGTGGGCTAGGGGCAGATTTGTGGACAAAGCCTATAACCTGTGGAGTTTGCCTAAACTCCCAGTATTAAGGGTCATAATTGAATTGTAGGACACTCAATTGATATCCAGACTGTTGGAGAATTGCTTGATGTAAGGAAAAACCCCATACATTTGGTGTCATAAGTATTTTGTGAGTATAGAAAAAAAAAGGGGCATCTTTTATTTCCATTTTTAAATAGATTTTAGTTTTTAGAGCAGGTTTAGGTTCACAGCAAAATGGAGTGAAAGATACAGAGATTTCCCATATACCCCCTGCATCCACATATGCACATCCTACACCATTATTAACATCCCCATCAGAGAATACTTTTGTCACAACTGATAAATCTACATTGACACATCATTATCCCCCAAATCCAAAGTTTACATTAGAGCTTACTCTTCATGTTGTACACTTTATGGGTTTAGACAAATTTATAATAACATGTACCCATAATTAGAGTATCATAAAGAGTAATTTCACTGCCCTAAGTTCCTCTGTGGTCCACCTGTGCATCCCTCCCCACCCCCAACCCCATTTTGTTTTTAAGTGTTTCTTTACTTCCCCAGTACACAGGCTCCAATGTCACCTTCACTAAAATGAGTTAAAATGAATCAATATAATTTTGTTGTTGTTATTTTTAATTTTATTTAGAAAGTGGGTATTGTTTTTGAAGGGATGCATCAGTAGAAGCCTCTCGTCTATACGCTGCATGCTCACTCATTGGGATAAATACCTGATTTCACCTTCTGTGAATGTTCAATAAGAAGGGTGCAAACTAACATCTGCAAAATTCCTACTTTGTACAAAGTACTGTTCTAAACATTCTGTACTGTCACCTCCTTTAAAATTACCACCACTCATCAAGGACCTGAAAATTCAGTAACTTGCCCATTATCACATCACTTGTAAAGGATGGATCAGGGATCACACCAGGACATCATAGCTTCAAGGTTTGTATTTCTCCATCATAATATTTTGTACATACACACTGGTTGTACCAGTGATAGGGACAGGAGGCAGAGTAATTCTAGGCAGAAGAGGCAGGTCCCTGACAAAACCCCACCCTCAAGCCAAAAGGCCTGAAACTGTGGCCCAAAATGAGAACCTACATCCTTGTTTTCCTGTTCAATTGTTGCCTTTTCCTAAACTACCCGTGGCCCACCCTGCCCTCCATCCTGTGCCTATAAAGACCCCAGACTCAGCCAGCAGAGAGGAGAAGCAGTGGGATGTTGGGCTGGATATCACAGAGAAGTGGCTTGACTTCAGAGGGACAGCTTGACAGTGTAACTTTGGAGAAGAATCTGGCCAAAGACAGTCAGACTTCGGGGAAAGATTATGTGCCTGCCCTGTCCCCTTTTCAACTCCCTTTCCCGCTGAGAGCCAGTTTCATCAGCAATAAAATCCCCTTCATTTACCATCACTCAATTCATTCATGCAACCTCATTTTTCTTGAACACTGGACAAGAGCTTGAGAGCCACAAGTGTGGATGCAAAAGGCTATCACACTTTCCCTTTGCCCTCGCTGGTGGAGGGCAGCCACCTCATGTGAAAAGGCAGAGGACCCACTGAGCTGTTAACACTTAAGCTGTCCTTGGATGCCAGAGCTAAAAGAGCACTGTAACACACCTTCTGGGGCTTCAGGGGTCAAAGGCAGCCCCCTTGAGGCTGCCATGGGGCCTGCATGGAGTTTGCTTCTGCTGGTGCCCAAAGCACTTGCCCTGGCTCCTGTAACCGCTCACCTGCATGCTGCCTCCTGTGAGGGGTGGAGTGCAGCGGGTCTGAGTGAGTGGAGTTCACTCCTGCCAATGCAGAAGCAGCCAGCTGGTTCCAGCATTCATGGACTCCAGTTCCTGCCTCTTTCTCTCATATGCTGTCTCCCACAAGGAGTTGAAAGCTGCGGGCTGGGTAAACGAGGCACCCCTGCAGTGAATGGGTCATGAAAATATCCTGCTTCACCAGAAATAAGTGGAATGTTAGAAGGAGCATATTTTGAGGGCTTTACATGTTTTCCCACTCATCCTAAACTTGGTTACACCCATTTTAAATAGAAAAAAAACTGAAGTTGAGAATGATTGAGTAACTTGCTTAAATCTTGTTTTTTTTTTATTTATAGCAGCTCACTAATACTTCTTAGAGTATTTGTTTATTTATTAGTGAGCTCCATTAGCAGCTCACTAATACTTCTTAGAGTATTTGTTTATTTATCTGGAGAGAATACAATACTAAAATCTATACTCAATTTTATCTTTTAAACTTCATCTTTATAGAAAGACATTGGGAAGCTAGTATTGTTGCCAAACAACAGGGGTTTGGTCAAGGTCCAGTTGCTTGCTGTGAAGAAAGCCAGTCATTGAGATGACAAGTATTGCCAGGGAATAAGGCTTTAAGGTGGGTGGTATCAGCCAGGAGATGGGAGATAAGTCTCAAATCTGTCTCCCTAACCCACTAAAAATAGGGATTTATATAGTGGGTAAGGAATGTAGCTACATAAGGGAAAACAGGAATTAGGGAGGAGTAAGGAAAAGGAATCGGTTAACAGGAAGCAGATCATTGGTTAGGCAATCACAGGGGACGAGGGGTTTAGTGTCTCACTGTCTAGATGCTATTATCTGGTGAGTTTCAGGTCCTTGATACTATCTGGGAGGCCTGAAGGTTAGTTTTCTGACAAAGGAACTCAGATAAGACAAATGTAAGTTTCAAGCTTTATGATAGGGAGTGTCAATTTCTATATTTATTCAAAAAGTCTTGAACATCAGTTCTGTTGGAAAATTGGGCTGGTTTTAGTCCCCCCTTTCTATTATTGGTTCATCAATCATGGGGAATCTTGGTGTTGATCTTTTGGCTGCTTAATGCTGAGAAAGGGAGTGCTGGGATAATGATGAGGAATGAAAACACTATGTCTGTAATTGAAGTACTCATGAGTACCTGGTCAGCATTTGGCTTGTTGGAGCACTGTGATCTGGGTACTTCCATTAATGGTTTTAGAACAACATTTTAAGCCACATTTAAATATAAGACTAAGCATGGTGTGTAAAACCAAGATAATTAATAACGTAGATGACCCAACTTTAAAAATACCAGGGAATCGTGAAAACCTGTCCCCTAATCCAGGTCTGTTCTCCTTTACATGTTATAACTGGGAGACTTGCTGTCTTATCCTTCAATATGTACTCCTACTTCAACTGATGTATTAATGTAGGTACAGCAAGATGAATTGGCAATTACATACACCCCTGCCTTGTTCAGTGAGCAAATACTCCAAAGCTATGTGGTTATCTAAAACTACTCTAGCCAAGGAGTCTAGAGACTTTTTTTGGGCAACAATAGCAGTCACTGTTTCACTTGCTGTAATCCACAGGGTAATTTAGAGCTTTCTAAGTACATGTTAACGAGCTGCTACTCCCCACCATGGGAGTGTAACCAAAAAATATCTGGTTCTGTCAAGAATTCTCCTAGGCAAATACTCCTTGGGGACACCTTAATTGGGATCTCTCTCCAAGAGTCCTCTAGTTACCCTGGAGAATAATTTCAAAGAACTAGTCCAATGTCTGACCGAGCTCTGATTGTCTACTGTAAAAGGGGTGAAGAGTATCCTAATAGACATTGCCCTTTGTCTCCTTTCCTAGGCATCTATATGCCCGAGGTCTATTCTCTTGTTTGCAAACAAACATGTAGCCCTCAGGAGCACAGGTCAATGTATCTTGGGTAGAAGCAGTCATTCAGGCTATCTTTTCTAACCAGAGATCAGTTAGATTATTACCAAATCCAGACAAAGCCAAGCCTGCCCAAAAGTCTTCCTGATTCCTTATATCCTGATCAAATGGAGTTCTGTCTGGGTCACCATCAAAGAAAAAAAGTGCTTGCCTTTTTATTTATTTATTTTAGGAAGAGTAAGGAATAGCCTTTCTGGGATGACAAATAGAAACAGGAGGTCTTCCTGGTCCCTAAAAGGGTCCATGTAAGGCATACTCATTACACTATTCTTTTAGGAGTCTTTGGATGTTCAAATGTGCAGATAGAGATATGCAAAAAGTTACGAACTGGTTGGATTAAGGAGTTGTTATGGTCCAGAACAGATTGGAACTTTGGGTCACATATCCAACAGCGGGATAAGGTTGCTTATGAAGCAATAGCTTGTGAAATATGAATTAGTGAATTATCCTTCCATCTATAATCAGGAAGGATCTAGAGAACAGTAACAACCTGGAAAGCACATGTTCCTTTATGATTTCTTATGTAAGGTCTTTGGCTGGACTTTGAATATTGATTTAAAGTTGTAGGAGGGCTCACAATACCATGACTGTTTCCTCTGGAGGGATATTTGAAGGACTAGTTTTACCCAATTTTGGTGAATCCATGGCTTACCTTGTCAGATAAGTGGATGGTCAGTTGTGACCACAGTTGGTTTTCAGCCTGGTGGGATTTCCAGGTTTTCAGCAGGACTTGTTCCCTCAGTTTCAAATAGTAGAAAGGCACATTGGTAGGGACCTGGAGCCTACTGGAAGCAAAATTAGATGGACTAGTTAATATATTTTCTATTTGTTTTATATATGTTTGGGGGTAGGTAAAATCTTCAAGTGATAGGGAGTCCGGGGGTAAGAGAAATGGTTCCTGTTACTTAGGATGCACATTCTCCTGACCTTACTCCAAGCATAATGGAAACACAGTTACCACCCCTAGATTGCAGAGCTTGAGGAATCTTCTGGAATTAAATACAAAGTAAACATTTGGCAAAATCTAGACTAGTTTTGGAGACTCTGTTCAAGGTAACAGTTTCAGTCACTTGTTAACACATTTTCAAATTTTTTAAAGGGAGGAGGAATAACTGGTTTCCAATCCACTGACTTCATTACCATAGTAACAAATGTAAATGTATTGTTCATATAGGTAGCAGAATGCATAAAAGAATTTCTTTTCTTTTTTAAAAAACAAAGTTTATTTAATTTCTAAAAACTAAGTCTGAGTCTGAGAAATGATATCCCAAAGTCTAATCCAATCACCCTCAAAGCACCCCAGAGCTAGAAAGGATTTCAAAGGAGGATAAAAACAAGATCAGCTTTAACATTAGGCAAAGATCCATGGGTAGCCTTGTTTAAACAATAACAAAAAGAGCTTACTAAAGTTGATACTTAAATATCTGAAGTAATGGAATAGTTCATATAGTTCAATAGTAATGGAACAGAAATTGAATAATCTAAACATTTTAAATCCACTCATGATTTTTATTTGGAACGTGTTTTGGTCTGATCAATGCACATGAGTGTGTTATTGTGGAAATTCCTTTGAAAACAAGACTTTAAAAGAACTACAGGTCTATCCAGCATCCCTAAGTCTGCCAGTACCCTTACCTCTAGCCTATACTTTGACCCAGAGTGCTGACAAAGTGCAGCACTTGCTACCATGCATGTACCAAGGTAGCTTAGTAAAACCGCCTCCTAAAGATGATCACCTCCCCTGAAAGATGACCAATTTCCTCTGAACTAAGTAAAGCAGCAACTTTTAGAATGAACAAAAGACTTAATGAAACAGAAAGTTGTCTAATCTCTAAAGGTCTTAAAAGTAGGACTTGCCATGACTAATTAAGTGCTGACAACAGAAGAAATTCCAACTCCAGCAAAAGGAATGATACACTATTGTGAAAGCGTTCCCTAGGGTAAGCACAAAATAAACTTTTTATCAGAAAATATTTCATAAATTTTTACTTCTTTTTCAGAGCAGGAGTGGAGGTTTATTTAAAAAGGCTTTAAAACAGGAAAGAAAGGAAGGTACACCTGGAAGAGACCCAAGCGGGTGACTTGAAGAACAAGTGCCTAAATTTCTATGTTTTTACTGTATGTTTGGGTAACATAAGGCATCTAATAGTATTAAATAAATATTACTCCTATTTGGCACATGGATGCAAAGAATATTATGATACTATATATAATTATCTATCCCACTCCTACAGAAAACAATGTTCAGACACAGTGCGAAACAGCCAAGTTATATTTTGAGAACTAAAACAGATGCCACTTCTAATTCAAAACTAAGAAGAAAAACTGTATATTGTAGAACAAAGGCTTTTCCCTTGTGAAATTAATTTTAGTGGCTAACCTCTCAAAAACTTGTAAATGTATGACTTTGTAAAATGTTTTACTCAATATACTTAACTAGTATATATATGCTTTTTCATGTGAAACACAGGAACATAATTTCTATCAGCAATGTTAAAAATGTAATTAAAGAAAAAGAAATCAAATTTAACATAAAAGATAGGCAATAGAGAAATGTCATTTTAACCTTGGTACCAACCTACAATTCTTCCTTGGTCAACCTCTCCTATATTATACCAGATATTCAATTTATTTTCAATATTTCATGAAATTGGACCTCTTACTCATTTAAAGAGTAGGAGAATTTACAATAATTAGTGAAAATTATTCAATTCTCATACATTAGTTATTTGCCTTTGTGGATATAAAGTTGTGACTCAGTACTTTATCAAAATATAGGTTTATGAAAATATTGGCAATATAAGATTGAAATTTAACAATTACATTTTTAAAACTAAACTGAGAATTTTTATTTTAAGCATGAAACATAATTGTTATAGAAAGTCTTCTGAAACATCACTTGATTTTCAATAAAAACAACTTCACACAATGCAGAAACTATAATGTATCATCCTGCAACAATATCTTTACTTGTCAATCCTAATCTAAAATGTACTTAAACAACAATGAAAATCTCCTTTAATAAATTCATAAAGTCTTATTTTTAACCACTACTGCTCTGTAACAATAATTGGAGTCCCAATATGAGCACTGAGAATGTGATAATAAAATATCAAATGCTGTATCAGTCTTTAAATAAAGACACTGAAGCCTCTCGCCAACTGGCATCAGGTGTAGTAAGTACATCAGAGAAATGTGAGTAATCCAAGGAAGTCCCCTGAAATCAGCAGTACCATCTGCCACAATTTAAAACATTAAGTGTAAAACTCTGTTCTAATTATTTTATAGAAGTTCTATTTCACACTTAATATTGTTAAAATATTTGCAAACTTATAAAATTCACTATATAAAGGGTTTTGAACTTCTTCAGCTAAACACTTCCTCATTGCCAGAAAAACATTTCTAATGAAAGAGAGTATATCCATGAATATCTGAGACTGAAGAATAAATTACTTCTTATGGTCATAGCCAATTACAATACAAGATAAAAAAATTCACAATTTGAAGAGAAAAAAAACAGCAAATGTAATTCCTCAGAAAGACCCCTGGAAGGGCCAACTTCTCTAGATTTCAAAGAATATTGGGGCCAAACAGCATTACAAAAGAATATCATTTTCTTTCATTCCATTGGCTCGTAACTATATTCAGACCAGTTTTGAAGAATGCACCCAAGTGGAGCCATTCCTAGATCAAATCCTGTGTTCCCTTGATCACATTGACACACACACACACATAAGCAAATAAACAATTATCAAAATACAATCTAACTGCAGCAGTGACTAACAAGCCACGAGAGTTCAAACAGTTGGGGTGTTTTTTACTCTCATGCCAGTCAATTGGGCTTTTCCAACCTGCAAAAAATGGAAATTCCTTTGGAATTCCCCAAATTGAGGAGTAGCTCCCACTGTCTAGTACCCATAAAAGACACTCACCTTTATGGATACAGATGTCAAATTTCAAAGCCTGTCCTTCTTAAGTAATCAAGAATATGGTTGGGGCCAGCAGCAGTGAGGGAAGAGAGAGAAACAAAAGCCCACCTCTGGATGAATATAGCTGGGCAGCTGCTGGGAGGTTTTCCAGATCTCTCTAGCCTATGGCCACTGAGCCACAAGCACTGCAATCCAAGTCACAGCACCAGAATTTTATTGCTGAATGCCTGGGTGTTGGCCAAGCTGCGGTTTCTCACTGTATCGAAAGCTATCCATTGAAACAATGAGTATTGCTAGGGAAGAAGGTTTTAATGTGCATGATGTCAGCCACGAGATGGGAGATAAGTCTCAAATCCACCTGACTAAAATTAGAGTTTTATAGAGTGGGGAAAGAATGTAACTACGTGTGGGAAAACAGGAATTAGGGAGGGATAAGGAAGAGGAGTAGGTCAACAAGAAGCAAGTGGTTGGTTAGTCAGTCATGATGGTTGAGGGGTCTGATGTCTCACCATCTGGATGCAGGGATCTGGTGAATTTCACTTCCTCGATGCTATCTGAGAGGCCTGATAGTTGGTTTTCTGACAAAGGAACTCAGGTAAGACAAATGTAAGTTTCAAGCTTTATGATGGGGAGGGCCAATTTCTATATTTATCCAAAAAATCATAAACATTAGTTCTGTGGGAAAATTGAGCTGGTTTCAGCACTATTCAGCCAATTGAAACAGAGCTCACCATTTTTTCTAATGTAATAAATACATATTTAATATATCTTTTTTTACTTTTTCAAATTTACAATAATCCTAAAATAAGGATAGTATTATTTGAAGCTGAGAAAAACATAGTTACACATAGATTATTACTGCACCAAAATGTTTACAGGGAAATATTCTCTCCTGAAGCCAAACTCCCACAGCAACTTTACAAGTGAGCCTCAGAGCAAGGAAATAACTTGGTTAAGACCATGCAGCTAGAGGACAAGAGTTGGGATTCAAACCTGATAAATCTGTCTTTGAAAATTTCACTACCGGCCACCCACCAATTGTTCTCAACTTTTTGTGCAAGTTAAAATAATCTGGGACCTTAAAAAATATCACTAGGCCAAGGCTGTACCCAGAAACAATTAAATGAGAATTCTCAGGAGGATCATGGCCCTGGCATCAGTGTTTTTCTGTTTCTTTTTTTTTCTTTTTTTTTTTTTTTTTTAACGTTCTAGGTGATTCTAACGGGCACCCAGTTTTGAGGATCACTGCATAATGACTCATCGCTATTCCTGGTACACTCCTAACTCCTAGAAGGCAACTGTATTTAAGAAGTATTTATAGAGCTCTAAAAATGATGCCAATATGTTAAAAAACTTATTATCCATGTGTTCAAGAACTTAGTAAACTAGTATGAAGATAACAGATGTATTTATCAGCTAAATAACAATACAAGGTTGTGCTGTATTGGTTGATTTGGAGACAAATGCTGTAGAACCTAGGGTTTCAAGGATAGATTTAGGACATCCTCAGATTACCAGGCTAGTTTTTCTGCATAAGTATATATTTAATTCCAAGACTGATTGATGGATAGATGAATAAAGAGATTATTCATAGCTTTTGTCAGATTGTCAGTATGATCATTGATGCAGAAAAGGCTAAGAATTACTGCTGAGGGTTCAGAAGAGGGAAAGCTGCAGATGATGCAGTGGTCAGAGAGATAATTGCAAAGAAGATAAAACACATGCAGGGCATTGAAGGAGCCCAGTATGATGATATGAGAGGAAGGAAGGAAGATCCAGAGTGGAGCAGGAACAAAGCTGTGGAGGCAAAAATATTCCCCCTAGTTTTAGGGTATTGTGAGGGAAGGTTAGCCTTGAGGCTCCTTGGGAAATTTGTAAGTTAAATGTCAGGGGTGATTTTTTCTTCCTTCCAGATCTCTCACTAATTAATAGATTGCTTTTATAAGACTGTGAGTGAAAGGCTCAGTGCTCTAAGAAGATGCTCTAAGAAGACAGAAGGCACTTCTACAGATTGCTTTATTTTCTGTTCAATATAATATTCGGTAACAGTCAAGTATCACCTCCAGTGGCTCCTCTGATTTCTGTGATGAGGACTTTATTACAATTGTTTCCATGTCCAAAGAGAATTAAAGGCATCCTCTACAATGTCTCCCTTGTCCATCTTAGGAGGGACAGCCAAGGAGAGGTTGACCCACAGGCAAGCTCTGTAAATAGGGACTTCTGTCTCTCAAGGTAACCTGATGTGACTGGCAGGGATGACACATAATTCCACATTTCCCTTCCTCTTTTGAACTTCTTTCAAAGAAGGATGCATGGAAAATTTCCCTGACATAGGGCAAGATATAAATATTCAAGAGCATCTCATGCATTTATTATCTTTACCTTGTCATATATATAAATTATCACTAGAAATAGAATAGGCTAGGCTTTGCAACACTGTCCTCTCCTGATGAAAAGTAACCAATTCCATATGGTTAAGAGTAAAGGAAATGCTGTTACATGGCAAATAACCAGGAGTCTCTTACCCCTTTGGTCTGCTGAAGCATGATTATCTAAGTGTCTCTTGGAATAAGAGCTGCCACTTTAGTGGATACTAATTATGTATTAAGAACTGGGCTAAAGACATTGAATATATTAGGTTATTCAATCTTCACAAACAATGTTGTGAAAAAATATTATTAACCTTAATTTCTACTTGAGGGAATTCTGGCTTAGAAATGTAAGTAGCCTGCCTAAGATCACACATCTGGTAAATAGTAAAGCCAGGGCAAACCCAGATCTCTTGATTCTCTGCCGCTACAGGATACAGCCTTCTGGTACAGATTTAAGTCCAAGTTTGAAACATGATAGTAATACCTTGAGAATAAGATGTCATCTGATGGCGATGAATGGAGGATGTGTTGGAGAGGGAATTGCCTGGGCTTAGGAGGAATAGTTAGGAACACACTAATATAGTACAGTTTTCCATATCAGATACTTTTCAATTAGTTTGGAAGTGACCTGTTTTAACAGTTATATTCATTCAATGGAGATTCTATAAATTATGGTAGAAAACAATGTAGCTATTAAAAACAATGAAGCAATACTCTATATGGATAAAGAAAGATGTCTGAGATATGTTTTCCAGTAAATCAAACAAAATATAGAATATCCTGTACAGTTTTCTACTTTCTGATGAAACGGATATATGCATAAATTCGTTAGTAAATATAAAAATATTCATGGAAAGACACACATGAAACTGGAAATAATGGCTGTCCTTGTGTGGCTAGGTAATGAAGTGGGAGGGAAACAGAAGTTTCATTGGAGATACCTTTTTACCTTTTGGATGTTGGGCAATGCACATGTATTACCCATTTAAACACAGAGGTGTTCTACCTGTATGATGACACAGATGGAGTTCTCAATGGCAAGGTTGATATTTGAAATAAACTTGCAAATTTTAGTTTTAGAAACCTTAGTAAAATGAGGTATTTTATGAAGCAAACCAATGACGTAAGTTCATTTATTGGTCCTGAAGGGACATATGCAGGCTATTGAAGGAATATATTGTTCAGCATATGTACACAGACTTTTGTACTTGTTTATGTTTGAATTAATATGTTTTTTCTTTGAGACTGAATTTTTAAAATATAAGATCACTAACAAGCCATATTTTGAGGGGACAAATTAATAAGTAGATTGGAAGAAATTCTATTGAATGTTGGAAATACAAAGTATATGAAAAGTCTAAAATGTTTTTACAAAGTATTTCCCTCATTTTCCCATCCCCAACTCACATGCAAAGTTCAGAATACCAGAAAACTTGCTATGAGTACATGAGAAAACTGAAATAGATACCAAATGTTTTGTTCCCACACAATAATCTTCCTTTTCTTTCACTTATAATTAACATTTTACATTTTTAAACTTTATATATTGCTTAATTTTTGCAAAATCTTCCCCTTCCAGTAACATCAGTATATGTAAACCCCAGAAAAATCTATTGTTCCCCTTTGTCCATCTCAAGGGCTTGAATGGATTTTGGTGAAAACCCAATACTGATTTGAAAGAAGAAGAAGAAGAAAAAAAAGAATGTACTTTTCACTCCCAATCTTTCTCTGCTATATTGAGCAATTTTCTGGTATGTTTCTATTTGCCTTTCTTATACTGTCTGCCTGGTGACAGAGACTGATTTCTCAAAAGCAAACCTATATTTGAAATAAGCCCACAACATTCGGTTTTAGAATACTAGTAGAAAGATCAAGCATGCATTTTATGAGGCATGCCAGATTCAGAATTATGCAAAACAATTTTTCATTGCATAAAAATAAAAGTATAAACATGCCCTAAACCCATCATTTTTCCTATTCTCTAAAGTAACATTCTTATTTCTCTGAGTTCTTTTCAATTTTTCAAAAGATTAAGACATTCTTAGTCATACCAAGCTTTCTTAAATTAGGACAATTTTCTGATGCTTTGTGTACTTACAAAAATATGCGCATGAGTTTTCTGAAATTTAAACCCACTTATTTTATGGAACCCCCTTATTAGCAAAAACAATTTATATATGCCAAAACAAGCCAATTTATATAGAAATTCCACTAAGTAATAAGGAGATGAGTGTTATTATATTTAATACTTTCTTTACATTATTTCCTATGTTTTTAAAATCTAGAATTATTTCTTTTTTTAGTTAAAATTGGGCTAAATTGGATTTTCTAAAATCCAATTATTTTAAGAGATCAGACAATGGAGACTATTTACTAATGGCAGAACAAGAAGCAGTTCTACCAGAAATAGAAGCCAGTTTTTATTCCATATTGTGCTAATGTTTCTGACACAACCCACATTTCTTGGAAATAAATTCTGAAAATTAAAACAGAAGTATTAGAACCCATTTGAACTGTAGCAGCTATTTATATTGGTGTGACTCAAAGCATGGGTCGCAGACTGATGCTGGTCCTCAAAGTGTTACTTGTTCATATTGAGATAGGAAGAAAACTTGAGTTGTTTAGAAACTTCTACAGCAATTTGATATTGCTACAACATCCAAGCACACAATTTAGTAATTAGTTTTTACACTTTTCAACAAAAATATCAATCTGGCAGGAATTGGAAATGTAAAAATCTTATTTTTTACCACAGAGAGTCTGAGAAGCACTGCTCTGGAGAACATTTGTGAGACTCTGGAAGAGTTTCAGGTGGAGAAGAAAATGGATAAGAAACAACTCTCTGGTGGAAAAAAAAAGGAGGAAGGGAGGGAGGAAGGAAGCAAGGGAGGAAGGAAGGAAGGAAAGAAGGAAGGGAGAGAGGGAGGGAGGGAGAGGGATGGGGAAGGATGGAGGGAGGGAGGGACTTAAACTACTCAGCAAGAGACACAAATGAACACAGTAGAAGACTGAAAATGTATGTCCCATGTGAGGGAAAGATTAATTTTCCCCTTGATAGTGTTCTCATTGACTGTGAATTCTCTGTTTAAGTCAGCCTCTTTCCAGCCTCAGGTGACAGAACCCAACTCAACATAGCATAAACAGAATGAGATAACCCATTGACTTGCATAAGCGGAGACTCTCAGTATAAAGCTTGTCACATGGATTCTAAAGATTTTAGGTCGTTATTATTATTTATTCATTTATGCTGTCCCACTCCTTCCCCTACCCCTCTCTCCCATCATTTCTCTGTCAGGATTGTCCTATACTGTTTTACTGTAGATGGGATTCTACCATGTAGTGGGGAAGAGGGCGTAGCTTTTGATGGCGCATGGTTTATGTCATCTTACCTTAGCCACTTCAGAGGTAAGGGGGAGCCTAAGAGAGCAGACATAAAATACCCAAGGAGTATTCTAACGGCCCCACTTATGCAGTGTGCTCAATTTTGTACCATTTCTCATAGCCAAGGAGAGAGGAGTATACATCTATGCACATGTCTGTGGCCAGGGTGGGTTAGACTGGGTTAGGGTGCAAATGGACAACTATGATCAATAGCCCCACTGGAAGCACATTGTTAAGGGCAAGTTCCCCAGCGATAGGGAGTTGATGCTATAGAAGAATGGAAGAAGGGCTGAGCAGAACAAGCATGGAATCCAACAAATATGAGAAGTAGCAGGTGGTAGAAGACATAAGAAAAAATTCAATCAGGAAAATGAAAAGGGAAGAAGTGCTCATCCCCAGCAGCTTGAGAAAAATAAGATGATATGTTTTTCCAATTCTGTTTTCTCTCTCATACATGAGGTACTGTGTTTATATATGAAAATAGTCTGACCCTAATTTGCCCCAGAATTAGAGAGGTTCAGAGTCTTGCTTATGGGACCTCCTATAGACTGGACTCCTATAGACTCCTGATAGAGGTGTGTGTGATGATCACTATACCCTCTGTAAGACAGACTTCAAGCCAACTGGGTGCCAAATGCTCTCTGATACAAGTCTCCATAGCCCTGTATATATTTAGGCTCTGACTCACTCAGGGTTCTAGAAATAATTGTGGTCTTAAGCAGAAGGGATTTGAAGAGCACTATGTTGACAGCCTTACCTTATGTATCATCTTGCTTCTGACAACTGAGTATTTATCTTGATTATAGGAACCAGTTTCCACTTCTACCCTTGTATGGCTTTCTCAGCTCGCTGCACAGTTCAAGCCCCTATTTAATAACCCATACAATATCCTTGTTCTTCTAGAAGCAAGGCCTGTGTTTGTGCTAGGCCCTAGTGTTCAGATATGGGCTCAGTACTCTGGTGACTGAAACAATTGGCCCCTGCCTATTGGGCTATCAGAGTAACATCTGTTCCTGATATCCCTTTAGTTGCATCTATTATGTCACCACATTCTTCTAGGTTAAATTCACCCAGTTCATAGAGCTCAACTCAGTTTAGTTGGTATCTGCAGCACCTGATCTATTTCAGGAGGCACATCTATTTCTAGGTTAGTGTTTCCTACAATCTTTACTGTCCCTTTGCTGTTAACCTGATTTTTATATGACCAATTACAAATATAATTCATGGAATTAAGAACAACTCAAAAATATTTGCAGGGTCAGATATTTGATCATTCTTCTAATCTCCCAATTCTGCATCTGTTGATTTCCATTGATGCCATTCTGTTTAGTGTGCCAGAACCAGCTCAACACATTTGCCCTGTTGATAATGGAAACATGATCTGCTCAAATTATCTTTATGAATTGAGAGATTATAATATTACTTTGTAAAATGGAGAACACAATGATGGCTGAGCATATTTGTTACTTGCTTATTCTGCCAGTAAACCAATGGGTGCATCTACTTCCATCAGAGTAGCTCAGCATGTTGCTTATTGGGTCAGATTCTCCTGCCTCAAATACTGTTGTAAATGTCTTTGTAAGCCCCAATTAACGTTTTTAGGCTATTAAGGGGTGTAACAGTGTTTAGCAGACTATTTTGCCGACCAAAAAAAATTCTTCTGCACTGGTAATATTCAGACTGATGGGTGAAGAAGAGAAAACTCAGTAAAACATGAGTTAGGACTCAGAATTTAAAGATTCATAATTAGGTTCACAGTGTATGGAAATTTTAGTTTTGAAGCAAAGGAAACTAAAAATAAACTTAAATATAATCAGGAAAAGCAAGGGAGGAGTTTAAAAGTCACAATCCTTTGTTCTTATTTATAAATTGAAGTGATACTGGTCATTAGAGAAATACAAACCAATGCCAATTAGAATGGCAATCATTAAACAGTCAGGAAACAGAAGATGCTGGAGAGGATTTGGAGAAATAGGAACACTTTTACACTGTTGGTGGGAATGTAAATTAGTTCAACCATTGTGGAAGACAGTGTGCAATTCCTCAAGGATCTAGAACCAGAAATATCATTTGACTCAGCAGTCTGATTACTGGGTATATACTGAAAGGATTATAAATCATTCTGCTATAAACATACGTGCACATGTATGTTTATTGCAACACTGTTCACAACAGCAAAGACTTGGAACCAACCCAAATGCCTATCAATGATAGACTGGATAAAGAAAACGTGGCACATACACACCATGGAATACAATGCAGCCATTAAAAAGGATGAGTTCATGTCCTTTGCAGGGACATGGATGAAGCTGGAAATCATCATTCTCAGCAAACTATTACAGGAACAGAAAACCAAACACCGCATGTTCTCACTCATAAGTGGGAGTTGAACAAGGAGAACGCATGGACATGGGGAGGGGAACATCACACACCAGGGTCTGTTGGGGGATGGGGGACTAGGGGAGGGATAGCATTAGAAGAAATACCTAATGTAGACAATGGGTTGATGGGTGCAGCAAACCACCATGGCGTGTGTATACCTATGTAACAAACCCACATGTTCTGCACATGTATCCCAGAACTTAAATTATAATAAAATAAATAAATAAACTGAAGTGATAAAGACAGCAAATCTGTAGAAAAACACTTCAAAGAGAGACAATTAAGAATATTAACCTGAATGCAAAATTGTTTTGAGATCGTACTCTAGAATTGAGAGTTGGCATATAAAAGGGGGGTAATAGGAGGATTCTAAATTCCCAGCAGATATCAGACTGCATATCCCAAATATTTTTTATTCTCCTGATCAGTAAACATATTTCTTAGGAATTTGGACAATCAGAACTTGGAGTGCCCAATACAGAATAAAGTCAAAACAACTTTGACTGCCCCTAAGGATTGTAAATGAATGGTGTTAAGTTGTATATGTTGTGGCTTTTTGCAAAATGGAGAGTCTGGTCCAAACTGACATATCAAATGCAATTTATACCAAATAAGTGCATAGGAAATTAAATAATAAGAACAGAATAACTATGAAACTTACATTTTATGCTTCACACCTCTTACTTTTCCTGATTTCTTCTCTTTTTAATCACAATGTTTATTTTATTTTTCCCATTATGGATGAAACCTAATGATTAGAGAAAACAAAGATATGGAAAATTATAAAGACAGAAGAGCGAACCCACCAGAAGCCCTAGCATCCAGAAGCAATGTGGTCCACTGTTGGCTATTGCTGTTCATTTCTTCTGAGCCTTTAAAAATACATGTTTTCATCATTGTATATATGCCTTGATATGGTTTGGTTGTGTCCCCACCCAAATCTCATCTTGAATTGTAATCCTCATAATCCTGATGTGTCATGGGAGGTAATTGAATCATGGTGGTGGTTTCCCCTATGCTGTTCTCATGATAGTGAGTGAGCCCTCATGAGATCTGATGGTTTTATAAACATCTGGCATTTCCCCTGCTGGCACTCATTCTCTATCCTGTTGCCCTGTGAAGAGGTGCCTTCTGCCATGAATGCAAGTTTCCTCAGGCCTCCCTAGCCATGTGGAACTGTGAGTCTATTAAATCTCTTTTCTTTATAAATTACCAGTCTCCGGTATTTCCTTATAGCAATGTGAGAAAGGACTAATGCATACTATTTTTAATCTGGCATAATATTTACATAACTTTTAAATATAACCAAGTTATTGACAACCCTTTAGATACATTTTAATGATTTTACAATGATACATAATTTACTTAGGTATTCATCTAATGAGCATTATTTTGTTTTCACTCTTTTCAGTATTGTCAGTCAGGCTGGGATTAACATCTTTGTTCTTTACTCTTCTTTGGCATCTAGCTGAGAATGCACTCTTGTGTAACAACCCACAAGAATATGTTTACTATGTAACTAGCATTCATCTTTCCATTTAGCTTTTTTTATAAATTTGATGGCATCACTGAAATAGTTTCTTGCTGTAAACATAAGCAGCAGGAAAATGTTGCATGCTATCAGATGTACATTAGGCTTATCTATGGATTAGTATTCTTTTTAAAATTCTGTATTACTAAAGAATGGATATATATATCACAGTAAGAAATGAATTCTACTAGAATTCATCCACGTAAGCCTTCTGCAACAGTGTTTTACTACCCACTACTAACAACATAGCACAAAAACAGCTGAATAAAGGAATATTTGAAGCCACAAACACTACAGTATTTTACAAACCTTGTCTCTTATTAAGGAACAAGTAGAACTAATGTCATGCAGATTATTCTAAACTGCTGTGTTGTATGATATATTCCAAGTAATTCCATTTTCAATAATGGATTAGGGCTGTTCATTCTTTTGGAAATTCAAAATAAATCTCATTATGAAGCTGCAAACCATTCTGAGGAAAACAAATATAAAAACAAGATGAACTTTTATGTCCTTTTCAAGTCTGAACTGCTATGAAAACCCTATGATTAGGAAATGACATGTTTTAATGACCAAAATGTTTTCAATGATGCTATTAAAAATTTCTAAGCTATCTCATCTGAATCTAATACATTTTCAAGTTTTGTTGGTTTTTACCTCAGAATCCTTCGCATCTATCTATTCTTTTCTATCTATCATTCCTAGACTTCTGAACTGTTACTGATCAAACTCCCTTATTAGGTATTGCTTTTTAGCTTGCAATCCAGATATAGGTATATAGATTTATTTGTTTATCAATTATACAAATGCACCACTGTATTAACATTTATACATTGTAAAATTATACAATGATAAATGAAAAATGTTTAAAAGTAGATATAAATACAAACAGAAGTTCAAATATTTCTTCTTGCCCATTCAGTGGCTGGCCTTGTATGCCACTTGGGTTATATTCCCCACTCTGAGAACTGGCCTGGACTGTAACTTGCAAACTGTTCTCTTGCCCCCTTTCTCACCCTTTTTCTGTCTGGTATGGTTTGGCTCTATGTCCCCACTCAAATCTCATGTTGAATTATAATCCCCAAAGTTGGGAGAGAAACCTGGGGAGAGGTGATTGGATCATGGGGGTGGATTTCCCCCTTGCTGTTCTTGTGATTGTGAGTGAGTTTTCATAAGATCTGGTTGTTTGAAATTGTGTAGCACTTCCCCCTTCACTCTCTCTCTTTCTCCTGCTCCTGCCATATAAGATGTGTTTGCTTCCTGTTTCCCTTCTACCATAATTGTAAGTTTCCTGGGGCCTCTCCAGCCATGCATCCTGTATAGCCTGTGAAATCTTGAGTCAATTAAATCTGTTTTCTTTATAAATTATGCAGTCTCAGGTGGTTCTTTATAGCAATCCCAGAATGGATCAATACTGAAAATTGGTAAGAGAGAAGTGGGACATTGCTATAAAGATAACTGAAAATATGGAAACAACTTTGGAGCTGAATAACAGGCAGAGGTTGGAACCATTTGGAGGGCTCAGAAGAAGACACGAAGATGAGGGAAAGTGGGACTTGTTAAATGGTTGTTACCAAAATGTCCATAGTGATATGGGCAGTGAAGTCCAGGCTGAGGTGGTTTCAGATGGAGATGGGAACTGGAGTAAAGGTCATTCTCGCTATACTATAGCCAAGTTACTGACAGCATTGTGCCCCTGTTCTAAGGATCTGTGGAACTTTGAATTTGAGAGAGATGATTTGGGATATCTGGTGGAAGAAATTTCTAAGCAGCAAAGCATTCAAGATGTGGCCTGGTTGCTTCGAACAGCATATGCTCATATATGTGAACGAAGAGATTATCTGAAACTGAAACTTATATTTAAAAGGGAAGCAAAGCATAAAAGTTTAGAAAAAATTCTCAGCCCATCCATGTGGTAGAAAAGAAAAACCCATTTTCTGGAGAGGAATTCAACACTGCAGGAATTTGCGTAAGTACAGAGGAGCTGAATGTTAATAGGCAACACAATGGGGAAAATGCCTCCAGGGCATTTCAGAGACCTTTGTGGCAGCCCCTCCCATCATAGGCCTGGAGGCCTAGGAGGGAAAAATCGTTTCATGGACAAGGCCTAGGGCCCTGCTGCTCTGTGTAGCCTCAGGACATGGAGCCCTGCATCACAGGCACAGCTGCTCCAGCTCCAGCCACAGCTAAAAGGGACCAAGGTACAGCTCTTCTTGTTGCTTCAGAGGGTGCAAGCCCTAAGCCTTGGCACATTCCACATGGTGTTGAGCCTACAGGTGTGCAGAAGGCAAGAGCTGAGGGTTGGGAGCTTCTGCCTAGATTTCAGAGGATGAATGGAAATGCCTGGATATCCACTCAGAAGTCTGCTGCAGGGGTAGAACCCTCATGGAGAATCTCTACTAGGGCAGAGCAGAGAGGAAATGTGTGGTCGGAGCCTCCACATAGAGTCCCCACTGGGGCACTGCCTACTGGAGTTGTGAGAAGAGGGCCATCATCCTCCAGACCCCAGAATGGTAAATCCACTGACAAGTTTCACTGTGTAACTG
This sequence comes from Pongo pygmaeus, assembly GCF_028885625.2. Taxonomy (NCBI): domain Eukaryota; kingdom Metazoa; phylum Chordata; class Mammalia; order Primates; family Hominidae; genus Pongo; species Pongo pygmaeus. The sequence continues at coordinate 103,230,616 of NC_072380.2, forward strand.
GAAAAGCCACAAGTACTCAATGCCAGCCCGTGAAAGCAGCTACAGGGGCTGGACCCTGCAGAACCACAGGGCTGAAGCTGTCCAAGGCCTTGGGAGGCCACCCCTCACATCAGTGTGGCCTGGATCTGAGATATGGATTCAAAGGAGATTATTTGGGAGCTTTAAGATTTAATAACTGCCCTGCTGAAGTTCAAACTTACGTGGGACCTGTAGCCCTTTTTGTGTTGGCCAGTTTCTCCTTTTTGGAATAGGAGTATTTAGCCAGTGCCTGTACCCCCATTGTATCTTGGAAGTAACTAATTTGTTTTTGATTTTACAGGCTCAGAGGTGGAAGGGACTTGCCTTGTCTCACATGAGACTTTGGACTTGGACATTTGAGTTAACACTGAAATGAGTTAAGACTTGGGGGACTGTTAGAAGGAATGATAGAATTTTGCAATGTGAGAAGGACATGAGATTTGGGAGGCATAGGGGAGGAACGATATGGTTTGGCTTTGTGTTTCCACCCAAATCTCATGTTGAATTTCTAATCCCCAGTGTTGGGGAGGGACCTGGTGGGACATGATTGGGTCATGGGGGCTTATTTCCTTCTTGCTGTTCTTATGATAGTGAGTAAGGTCTCACAAGATCTGGTTCTTGGAAAGTGTGTAGCACTTCCCTCTTCACTCTCTCTCTCTTCCTCCTGCTCCCACCATGTAAGAGGTGTTCGCTTCCCCTTTGCCTTCTGCCATGATTGTAAGTTTCCTGAGTCATCCCCAGCCACGCTTCCTGACAGTCTGTGGAATCATGAACCGATTAAACCTCTTTTCTTTATAAATTACCCAGTCTCAGGTATTTCTTTATAGCAATGTGAGAACAGACTAATACATTGTCCAACCTCAACCCATCTGTCAGTGGCCTGTTTAAAGTGCAAATATGACCATGTTATTCACCTTTTAAAAAGTATTCTATAATTCCAAATTGACAGAAAGGTAAAGTAGAAACTTCTTAGGTTATCATATGAGGCCTTTTATTGTCTAGTTCCATTCTCTCATTATTGATCTATGTTCTAACTAAAAAAACTACTCCGTTTTCTGAAATTGAATGCTCTTCATACTTTTAATTTTTATTACAGTGTTTCTTTTAACCAGAATATGCTTCCTTTGGCTGCCTCCTCTACTACTATTTAGAGATTTAGCTCAACAATTTAACATTTGAGATTTAGCTTGACAATTTTATCTTCTATGATATATTTCCGGACACCTTTTGCCAATTCTCTATTTCCCTCGTAACAACTATTTTATTGCATTAAAATTGTTTATGTGCTGTATGAGTCTACCTCTAAGTTGAGATTCTAGAGACAAGTAATCTGACAGAGTCATCTTTGTAGATATTGCAACCTCATACATCTGTGGCAGTTAGAATAATGCCTGGCACATAGCAATAAATGTTTGTGGAATTAATGAATGAATGGCAGTCCATACCAAAATTACTGGAGAAGACTTAACATATTCTACCTGGTGGCAAATATTACTTTGCAAAAATATTCATTTAGTTATGAAGATATAATTTATCTAAGATCAAGTATTTAGTGTCTAGAATGAAATACCGAGTTTAAAATAACTTTTAAAAATGAGTGACAGAGTTCATAAAAGTACCCAATGTTTGGAATGTTTATACCAATGCCTCTCCTGGTTAGCAAACCTGGCTACTACTTAAAGGACAATTGGATTAGGAAGAATATTTACATTGAGCATTGACATGTGACAACTATATAAAGTCAAGATTTTCAGTTAACTAAACTAATATTTTCCATTGCTCTTTAATAGCCTTCAGCATCTTTACAAGGTTGAGTTCTATTTCTATTTCATTTAAACTTTTTAAAACTTATGAATTACTGTTAAATTTTTAGGAAATTCCCATTTAGCATTTGCTAATATGATCATTTTTCTCCTTTAAGTTATGGTGTAATAAGTTATATTGATTTATTACCTGATATTGAACCATCTGCATTCCTGTACCATACCTTTCTTGGTAAAGGACATTATTCTTCTGATAGTCATGTATTATATTTGCTAACATTTCATCTTGATGTTTGGCATTTGCCTTCATAAGAGTAATAGGTTTATATTGTTGATGAGTAATTTAATTTCTTATTTTGTTTTAGAAATCACATGAAATAAGCATTGAATCAAACTTACCTCAAAGGTTGAATTTAGGAAGGAAATTCTAGCATTTCTATCAAGTCAGGACTTATGATAGCTAACATTCATCAAGTGCTTATTTTGTGCCAATTACAGTTCAGTTCTTTATGTATTAATTCATTTAAACCCTACAGCATCCCATGAACCAGAAATTATTATTACTATCCTCATCTTGGGTCAGACGAATTGAGACACAGAGATGTAAAGTAGCCAGAGTCATATAGAAGGTAAATTGCAGAATCAGGGTTTGAACTCAGGCATTCTGGATCCAGAGCCTACATTCTTTACCAATATGCATTCTTTTCCCCATCATGTTGCTGAGGAAAACATAAATCTCAGGAATTATTTGTCTGAAGAATCTGACATAATCATTGTTAATTGATCTAAGACTATTTAAATAATATAGAATTTATAAGAAAAATACCCTAACTACATACCATCAATTAATAATATAGATTGGAGACTAACTGTATTTAACTATTTAAAAATGTAGTTAAAAATATTACCAAAGTAATAACACTGTTTTTTTGTTTGTTTCATCTTTTCAGTAATCTTGACACAGAAGAGCTCTGTGGTAAGTGTTTCTTTAAGATCAGTCAAACCCATTACTTGCTTAAGAAGGAAAAAGAGTATTGTCTGATATATATCAACCTTGGAATTAATGTTGTATATTAGGAGTTCAAAAAAAAAAAGGAAAAATTAGTAGAGATCTCAAGGGATTTATCTTTATCCATGAATTTTGCTCAAAGCATGTATTTCACTCCAGAAAGAGTTGGGCCTCATTAGTTTGTTCATAGAAGAAGAATTGTTACAATCAGTACATTAGTTTCACGAGAGCAAATTCTCCACAATTTGAATATATTTTTAAATTGATGTTTAATACAACTTCATTATTCTCTGCATGATATATTGTGCAGAGCCTTTTGTTACTATCTTACAAAGCTCTCTTCTTGAAATGTAAAAATAACTTTGTCTTTTACCTGCCTAAACCATTCTGGAGTTGTAAATGTCACTTGCAAAACAAGTGATTCAATGGGGACAGATACATCTTTACAAATGCCTGGTTTAATAGTCTCTTCATTTATTTTCTTCATCTTTATGGTTGGAACAATAGTTAAAGATTAGAAATATGGAAAGGTAAAATTTTAAAATTTTATTATTTTATGAAAAAATAGAACATTATGAGACTATTCAATTTGAAACAGCTATCTTTCTCTGAATACTGGAAGGTTTAATGTTTTATGTTTTAAGATAAATGTTTAAGATAATACTTTTATTTAAGTTCGATCTTATGGTCTAGGCTGCTCAAAACATTTTTGGTAGTTACAGTTGAGTTTTGTCTGAGAACTCCTCACTGAAACTATCAGCACTTTCTGAACATCTTCTAATTCTTACAGTTTCAGAATTTACCAAAACCATAAAAAAGGCCATTTTCTTATATTCAAGAGTGGTTATTTTCCATTTCATCAAAGTGGTAGAGCAACACCAAAAGACATTATACAAGAACAAAATATCAGAATACAGGGTTTCAAGGCAATAACTGAACAAAATGAGCATAATCTCCAACCACGACCTTTCAAATTTTCCAATGATTGTAAAAAACTCATGCTTCTTATCCTAGCATAGTGTCCATCTCAGGTTCAGGGAGGAAAATCCAATTGAAATTCAAGATATGTTTATGGAGGAGCAAGGTACTCTGGTACCAAAGCAGGACATGCTTTTGTTAGTTCTGAAATACCAACAGGGAAAATCAATCCATTCTTTCAGACACAGTCAGATGGTAGCATTGTGCACACATGGTTAAGTACCTGAAAGTGCCCATATGGACCATTGCCGTGAGGCTTTATGATGAATAGCAGTCACCATAAAGGCCAAGTTGTGGTCCACTCTCATCTATGTGCACACGGGCCTGGTCAGCGAAGTGAAAAGATAAAATGGAGAACACAAGATTATCTTGATAATTTCATTAAGGTGGCAGACCCATTTCCCTAAAATGTCTAGCTATGTCAGGCCAAAGTAATTATTTCCGCAAATCATTCATTTATATCTATTTTTTGTTTTTCACATAACTTTGCCTGGGTAGGCCACAGCTGATGACAAAGCAAACTGTTACAAGGGCTTTTAAGATAAAAACACTAAGTGGTTCTTCTTTATTTGCTATGTTGCCTGCCTATTGTCATTAAGGAATATTGTGTTATCCTCTGTTTTCCCTTAAAAGTACTTCAAGTTCTAAAGTATGATAGCATATCTCCACTTACTCCTCCACTGAAGAAAAATTTAAAAAATATGCTTTTTTTCTATAATGGAACTAGATTAGGTCCCTATCCTGTATTTATGGAAAAAGCTTTGGCTATGATTTTCCCCCTGTAGCTTTAGTTAGGGAACTGGTATGTGGGGCTTTAATTCAACAGGAATTGTTCTGTGTTTTTTAAATCCAGTGATTGTATTCACAGTCATGTGTTATAATCCTCCCCCTCTCTGTTCAAGAATATGCATTTTAATCTCCAGAGTGTCATTTCATTTCTCATTATTTTGTGAATATAAAGTAAATATTTAAGTTGGATTCTAATCAAAGCCAAATGCTTCAGTGTTAGCAAGTGAAATATGTCAATTCACACCCGGCACAAATTCCCCCTTGTGCGTGGGAGGGGCAGAACTTGATTGGCATGAAAAGTAGATTTCATATGTTCTTTCCTAGAAGCCAATTAAAAGTTGCAGGTATGTAAAACTTTAATTCTGAGGCTTTTACTTAATTTGTCAGTTACTAAGTTAAGGACCTAGAATTTAAAATATTTATTTTGAAAAAAAGTCTTTGTAATTTTAATTGTGAAAGTAATACACAACTACTATTTTTAAAATTTAACAGAATTATGTAGGTGTATAAGCTAACATGTAAATCTTCTCTGCCACTCATTGTCGTGCCCAATACTGAGCTCTACTATTTACTTGGAACATATTCTTTGAGACATTATTATGTGTATATTGACATTGATATACATGTGTATGTGTTGTTGTTTCTAACAGTGAGATTATACTATATGATTAGTGCAATTGCATCCCCTTCTCCTTCATTTTATTTAAAGGCTGCATAGTGTCTCATGTACCTTAATTTTTTTCAATCAAGTTCCTTTTAATGGATTTTCAATTTGAATCCAACTTTCCATGGGAAAAACAGGATTGAAATAAATATTCTCATATACATTATTCTCACACTCATGTTCAAGTAATTCTGAATTCTGAATGGTAGATTCCCAAACATGTAATTCCTCAGTCAAGGTTTCTCTAAGGTGCACACCCACCAGCAGTTTATAGAAGTGCCAAAATTATCAACTCTTCACATACAATTGTGAAGGCCTTCCTAAATGCATTTTTTTTTTGCCGTATCTTATCACGATCAGTCAATACATAACTCAGTTTTAATTAGGCAATTGTGTTTGAACTCTGGCATTAAAGCTTTGATTTTGTATTTCTACCATAATTAGCTCTAATCTAAAGCATTCAGGAGTATAATTACTATCTTTCCTGGCCCTACCCTGTTTATGACTGTTTTCATAACCTTACTCATTTTTACTGAACCGTTTTGCAGATCTTGAAGTTGGTAGTTAAGAATAGGTAGTTGAAATATTTATAGTTGGGTGAAGAATAATTGCAAAGAATGTGCTTGATCTGAAAGCCTTTCTGTAAGAAAGCTTTGTGAGAAGGTTGCATATATTTAATAGTGTAATTTCTCATCTAGTCGGCTGTTATCTACCAAATATTAAACTATTTTAAAAGTTATATGAAGTCTATAAATAAGATGGATAAAAACTGAGGGTACGGGGGCCGGGTGCGGTGGCTCACGCCTGTAATCCCAGCACTTTGGGAGGCTGAGGCGGGTGGATCACGAGATCAGGAGATCGAGACCACGGTGAAACCCCGTCTCTACTAAAAATACAAAAAAAAAAAAAATTAGCTGGGCGTTGCGGCGGGCGCCTGTAGTCCCAGCTACTCTGGAGGCTGAGGCAGGAGAATGGCGTGAACCCGGGAGGCGGAGCTTGCAGTGAGCTGAGATCATGCCACTGCACTCCAGCCTGGGCGACAGAGCAAGACTGTGTCTCAAAAAATAATAATAATAATAGTAAATAAAATAAAATAAACTGAGCATACGGGAAACTCCAGAATAAAAGCTTATTCCCTTCATACCCAAGGTTCCTTTCAGTAGCTGTGCACTAAGCACCCAGGCTGCAGAGATTGGCAGAGCCTGGACAGTGCTCAGAGACCTGTGCCAGCAAGTCTGGGTGCTAGGAAATCAGAAGGCTCTATGCCCTCCTCCAGACTGCTGTGTCCTCCTCCAGTGGCACATGTCACTGATGATTGAGATGTAAGAGAGTGAGTGTCGCTTATCTGCATCCCCTCAAAATAGCCCACTTTTCTAGATCTGACTGACCTCCCTATTCAGAACATGTGAGTTTTAACACTCTTTCTCATCTCAATTACTTTCTTTTCTACCTAGTCTACTACTTGAGAAATTCTAACTGCTTGAGAAGTTTAGATGAGACTCATCTAAACTCATGAGAATACTTTGTGAGACCAGTTTCCGCTGAGACTTTTGTGGCAGCTGTGGGTCCTTTGCTTCTGACGGAATTATTAAGCTGACCTGAAAACTCAACAACTTGAAAGACTAAGGTGCAGGATAGAAAAACAGAACAAAACTATAGTTTGGTAATGCAACACCACTGATTAAGTACAGAAAGGCAGGGAGAAACTAATTCATTGTTAGCATTTTAGTAGAGAAGATGGCACACTGGAAATCCATGAGAATATAGCCTGCTTCCTGACAGATAACAGGCCTACTACATCTGCTTATAAACTGTGCTCTACTTTTTCATCATACCTAATGTTCAGACTCTACTTTTCAATGATACTTCATTTAAACTGATGAGAATTGGTTTTCACACATTTCCATAAGTGCAATATAACTCTATTTTGCTCAAGTTCATGAAACCCACATACAGTTTTCAACAAAATAGGTCTTTTCTTCAGGAAGTTCTTCTAGTTACCAAAGGAAAAGCATTTTAAGGAATAAATATTTGTTCCAAATTATTCTTTCTAATGCCATGACTTAAGGACAATATACATTTGCCCTACTCATACTGGTATTGTGATTCAAATGAGAAACATCAGTCACAAACATGAGAAACTTGGAATAAAACTTTAGTCCAAGTTCAGCCACTTCCAAAGATGTCACTGTCCTTCCCTCCTGCCTGCCACATCTTGGATTTTGCAGATCTGCTGCAATTCTGGACTCCACCGCTCATGCCACTTCAAAGCTTTGGCATGGCTCATAGTTCTAGTTGTGTGATGAAATCCCTCCTGGCAATTGATGCCTCCCTTCTCTCTTGGTGGTGTCACCAACATTCCCAAATCATCCTTAGTGCATCCCTTCCTTTTCTGATAGGAAAATTTGAGGATGTCACTCCCCTTCCCATGGCTTCCCATTGCCCATAGTGGTCTCAAACTTACTCTGCATCATAATCTCCTAGGGAACCTCGCCCTCAACCCGAAGATTGTGATTTACTAGATGAGACCTTCTCAGTTATCTTCATGTCTAACAAGTACCCTAGAGTAGTGTTTCTCAAACTTAAATAAACCTACAAATCAACTGGGGGTCTTATTAAAATGCAGATTGTGATTCAACAGGACTGGAAGTGGTCCTGAGACACTAAGTTCTAACAAGCTCCTAGGTGAAACTAATGCTGCTGGTCCACAAAACAAACTTTGAACAGTGAGGTACCACAGGATTCTGACGCAGGTGGTCAAAAACACTTAACTAGACTTGAGGATCAAAGAGCATCTGGCAAGGACTGTTTCCAACACACACAGCTTTGTCTCCCATCACTGACTTTTAGGATTTATTTCCTTGCTGCCTCCCATTCTCAAATATATTCTAGCCCTGTTCTTTATGTCTTGGCAGTGCTGAACTACACATACTCCTGCAAACATGACAGGAAAACAGCTGCTTCCATGCCTTTCCTCTGAGTATCCAGCAGGTTAAGTCCTATTCATCTGTTAACTGAGCCATTGGTGGTGTTTCCCCTATGAAGCCCTCTCTGACTCACCCAGGCAGACTTGGGCATTCTTTTTCTTTTTCTTTTTTTCAAAGACAGGACCTCCTTCTGTCACCCAGGCTGGAGTGCAGTGGCACAATCTCAGCTCACTGCAACCTTGGTATCCCTGGTTCAAGCAATTCTCCTGCCTTATACAATATTTGGATTGCACCTTGTATCTGGGCCCTTGAACCATTGTCTTTAACAATGATTATGTGTATTGCAGTTGTTCCTTGGAATGTTTATCTCTCCTCTCTGACTGTAGGGTTTCTGTCTTTTCACCTTTGTATTCCAAGCTCCTATGATAGCACCTAGCACATAAAAGGCCCTAAGTAAAGGTTTGTTAGGCCACAGAATGAGTAAGTGAACACTCGCTATGACGAAGTGGATGGGAGTTAGCTCTCTTTATCTATGTTGGATGTGTCTGGCTCTTTCATCTAACTTCCCTCTTTGAGTTCATTGGAGCCCCCTTGCCTGGACTGCCTGACCCATATCCCTCGGTGAGTAAGTCATAAAAGAGCCTTAGTGACACTGAGCTGCACCACCTCAAAATAACCCTTACACTTAGATTTCCAACTTAAGCTCCTATCCACGACTTAAGTATTGTAATTCTCTTCCTTCTCAGTCATTTTCTTTACTATCTAGTGATTGTTCTTTTTTTCTAACTTGGAGAGTTGAGATGAATAAATGGATGAATGAAGGACAGAAAGAATGAAGTCTAGATAGGCGTCAGCTCTGAAGCTTCTAGTCATTGTTTTTCTTATATGCTTTATCAGCATATGCCTGCATCTGTGTGCATAGGTCCAATTTCAAAGTGGAAAGACAACTTAAATTCTCTCCAGGAACATTTACTAATTAAGCCAAATGTCCATGAATGAAATATTTATTTTAAAAAGAGGCTTTACCTCTCTTTCTATATATATATAAAGTATTTTCTTATTTATCTTCTAACTAATCACAGTCTCTCTCTCTCTCTCTCTCTCTCTATAAATATATATATATAAATATATATAGAGAGAGAGAGAGAGAGAGTTGCTTTTTTAGCATCAACTTTTTTGTTTTCACTTTCTTTTTTTTTAGACAATGTCTCATCTGTAGCCCAAGCTGGAGTGCAGTGGCACTATCACGGCTCACTGCAGCCTCGACTTCCCAGGCTCAAGCAATCCTCCCACCTCAGCCTCCCAAGTAGCTTGGATCAGAGGCACATACCACCATGCTGTGTGGCCCAGGCTGGTCACGAATTCCTGGGCTCAAGTGATCCTTCTGCCTTGGCTTCCCAAAATACTGAGATTATAGGCACGAGCCTCCATGCCCAGCCTGTTTTCACTTTATATTTTTGTCTATTTGCATTTAAAACCCCTGTCACAATCCTCTTTGAGGCATTATATATACAAGTTTTAAAATAAAAATGAAGTAACAGCTTCACTTTTTGGCATTTTTCTTATGCTTTTTGCTTGTTTCAACATAGTATAGACTCAGTTCTGATATTCATTATTTTTCCAACTTATGAATATTCTACAGCCACATTAACTGCTCGCTGGTTGATGAAGAGTGTTCATTTGTTATAAATAGTTGCACAAATAAATTTAGACATATTTGTCAACCTTATGAAAAAGTCAACATTATAACCACAAATTAAAATGTTATTTTGAAGCAGGTATTTAAGGAGTAAATATTTTATTTATCTTCCAACTAATCACTTTCTAAAGAATCTTTATAAGAGATAGTTTACACCACATTGTTTTTAAGGAATGTCTTTCACTTTTTGTCAGAAATATGTTATTTGTTTTTAACCTAAGTGTATACAGACTGTATTTTGACAACCATGATCTGGAATTGATTTAGTGCTCACCTGTGTTTATTTTCTTCTCAAAAGAAGTCTGTACATTAACTAATATATCAGTCAATGGCAATTTCCAGTTGTTATTAATATCAGTATAAACAAATATTTCCTAGAGTATTAAATAAATTAATCAAGGCGGTTTCCATCAAACATGCTGAAATGTATTCCCATAATCTCAAGTGGCTTATATGTGATAATATTTATCATTTTAATTTAGTTCCACAAATACTGTGGCACATTAAAGAGAGATGGCAATAAACTACAGTTCATCCAAAGAAGGGTTCACAGGAATGGTGAGGACTATTCATGTTTTAGTGTCTGAAAACCCTAGATCTTCTCAATATATAAGTTTATGTTAAGCTAGTTTGCTTTCATTATAGAAATGTATAGATTTCTATAAGTAAATATAAGATTTTGCATTTATATATATTTCAACTTACTAGTTTAGCATCAGTTCATGTTCCATACTTTTAATTTTAATCATAAATCCACTATATTATTTATTCCTAGCAACTGTAAAAAGTGATAGACTTTACTTTTTCTCTGCCCAAATTGTTGGGGAAAAAAAAAAAAGATTGTGACAGGGACATTTACATAGAAGGTGCCACAGAAGACCCTCTCATGTTTTGCGTCACCGACTCTTAACCTTGAAAAGAGCTTACCTTCCTTAAATGTTTCCTCCAAGAAACAATAAAATGTAACTTAACTTTTTTCTAAAATTATTATCCTAGTGAGATCTATAATACTACATTGTCAAAAACAATTTTTTATTGAAACATCCTTGTCAGTAGATCCAGATTCATTTTTTCCTACTTTTGTAGGAAGGAACATTTCTTCAAGGATAGTGGTAATCATTCAGATTTCCTTTTCTTTTTTCTTGATGTCTTAGTGAAATGAGCAGATTGTCACCTTATTTAGTCTTATTTGGAAACCTTCCAGTTTTCACTTACAGCTGACATTTTGTTTTACTCATTTAGGGAGTAAATAATTAGTTGATTTTTTTTGTTTTATGGTTACCTAAACTCAAATATGAATTTATTTCAATATTTTCATTTTTCAGAATATTTTTCTCAGCACTTGGGGGAGTATGAGAATGTACTAGCAGCACTTGAAGACCTGAATCTTTCCATCCTGAAGGCAATGGGCAAAACAAAGAAAGTAAGAAAATGTTAATGTTTATTTTCTATAAAAATCTCTTCTTTGAAAAAGATTTTTCTTGAAAATCATAGCTATTTTCAAGTATAGATTCTTTATTATCACTGATAGTTTATTTTTCTTCATATTAAATGAGCTATGTTATTCATTTGTAACATAATTATAAACACTATATGCCAAAGACTGTGCTTTGTGTTGAGGATACAAAGATACAAAGAGCTGTTAGAATAGCTCTCAGCCTGGTGGTGATACAAGTGTGTAAACTAAGTAGTATGTTTTGGATCTTGTCCCTCCCCAAATCCCATGTCGAATTGTAATCCCCAGTGTTGGAGGTGGGGCCTGGTGGGAGATGATTGGATCATGGATCACCATTCCCCCAGTGCTGTTCTCCTGATGTTGAATGAGTGAGTTATCATGCAATCTGGTTGTTTAAAAGTGTATGGCACCTCCTCCGCCCCTCTCCTTCCTCCTCTGGCCGTGTGACATACCTTACTTCTCCTTTGCCTTCCACCATGATTGAAAGTTCCCTGAGGCCTCCCCAGAAACAGAAGCCACTATGCTTCCTGTACAGCATGCAGAACTGTGAGCCAATTAAACCTCCTTTCTTTATAAATTACCCAGCCTCAGGTATTTCTTTATAGCAATGAGGGAGCTGACTAATGCACTAAGCATTACAGTATAGCCCAATGAGAAGCACAAGATAAGACATCTAATTCATGTTGGAGATAAGATGACACCTGACCACTTAGAGATAAAGGAAGTTGGTAGAGCTGGACAAAGGAGACCTAAACACAGGGAACAGCACGTGCAGAGGCTCTGAGTTAAGAGGGAAACAAGACACTCTAGGAAATGAAGCTGGACAGTAAGGATAAAGTACCAAAGAGTGGCATGATGTAAGATGAAACTGGAGTGCTAGGGAGGGCCCACATCTTTCATGATGTCAGCAAAGCTAAGGATTTAGGCCTGTATCCTAAGTGCAAATAAATCAGCAAATAATTTAAGCAGAAATAAAAACAAAAAGACTCACGCAGTCTTTCAAAAAGACTATACAAGAATTAACTTGGGATTGGGGTGGATAATATAGAGGAATAGGATCAGAAAGATGAGTGAGTAGGCTAGTTTATTAGTCTGGGTAAGAAATGTTGATATTTGGAAAACAATAAAGACTCAACTGAATTTTGAAAAATAAAGTTCAGAAAGTCCCCTAAAACTTCAAGGAAAACAGAAAATATAAGAAAATTGGAGCACCAGCCTAGTGTATCCTATATCCAAATAACAAATTCCAAAGAGAGAGAGAGAAAAAAAAAAAAGGAAAACAGGTAAAAGGTGGAATCAGAATACATTTTCTTTAGACCTCTTCAGGAATATTTGGAAACTGTATAATAACTTCATCCCTTGGAAACTTCTCTCCAGAAATGGCCATTAAAAAATTATCTGCTTTGTGTGTCTAGCTTCTTCTTGCTCTTCAATTCTCATCTTAAATACCATGGCCTCAGAAAGGTCTTCTCTGACCACTCTATCTAAAAAGAAGAAAAGGTCATCTCAATTAGAATAGATCATCTGTTCCTTGCTGGCAATTTATCATAATCAGTGAGTAACTGTGCAACGTTTTCATTGTTGTTTATTTGTTGTCTGTAAAGAGAGAGAAGGGCAGTGACTGTTTTTTGTTTTTTTAGGTTTTTTTTGTTTTGTTTTTGGCTTACCATGTTTACTCTGAACCTAGCACAGGACCTGACAATTAAAATCATACTCAAAAAATTTATTGATGGATTAAATTAATTGATTGGTTAAATGAACACACATATAGCTCCAAAAGCTAAATACTTTTGCTCCTAAAAGAAAAACTTCTCCTAAGTTAATTTAAGAAGCTTCCAGATTGCCTCTAATAGGAAGAAAAAAACAAGTTATATAATCTTCTTTATTTCCTCAAATATGCACTAAAATCATGTTGTTTTCCTTGTATTAAGACAATGACATTTTGTGGGATTTAAATTGAGGTCAACCTGTTGTTTTGGTTTCTTAAGTTACAAAATCTTTTTCTTGTCACTAACCCTTAAAAATGCATGTGATTCACATTATACTGTTTAACCAAGAAAAACATATGTCTCTGATTTAAATTAAAAAGGAAAAAGAAAAAAAAGAAATAGTCGAAATTAAAATTAGAAAAAGCCCCTTTGTGCAATACCTCAAAGATGAGTAAAATGCAAGAGTTTTGACGTTTCTCAAGCCACTGTTGAATAGACATCTTCTCCACACTGTCTAGCAAGCACATGGACCCTTTGGAATGAGAAATCTAGCATTTTTCTCTATATTTCTACCCAGATAAAAAGTCCTGTCTCAGTAGGAAGATCTGATTGTTCTAGGCTTTTATGAAAAATGAAATACAAGCCTTTTGTGATCTATCTTGACTGGCAGTACCTCTGTTTGCAGTGTCAGAGAATGGATAAAATGGGATTTAGCTGCCTACCTTAAACTCCAGGAAGTGACTCAGGACAGATACAATCTGTCATTATTTTCCCTCCTCCCCCTTCTCCCTTAACCCCAGCCTTTTGTCAGATCCTCAAGGGCTACATGGATTATTTTACTTTGCTTGTTATTCTGGAACAAAACACCATAGGTCAAATTCCAAATGGCCATTTGAAAGTCCCAAAGGTAACTAAAACCAGAACCCTCTGTCTGAATTTGGAGTGTCTCACACACACACAAAAAATAGCTTTATCAATTAGTTTTTCTTCTTTCTACAGGGTAGAGGTGATAAGCTAACTTGCAGCATTAGTATGTGAAGTGCTTGTAATCTCAAAGCAAATGTAGAATTCTGCTGCTACGGCTGAATTCATCATGTGCTATGTTATATAAACACAAATGGGATTCCCTGTTTATTAGTAGGGCTTAAAAGGAGATTATCATAAGCTAAAGTGAAGAATGGCATTCTTAAAATAATTATTTAGGGTTTGTTAGTTACCTTACTGAGTACAGCCGTGAAATTTTCCAAAATTAAAATGTATATATAATTTTTCTTCTGACAGTTATTTTTGAAACAAACACACCCTACAATACATTTTCAATAATTTTAAGAAAGAAATAGACTTGAATCCTAGCACTGCCAGGCCTCTGCCTCTCTCTTACTCTCCTACATCTGTCTTCAGGATCTATGTTGATTCTCTCTTTAGCATCTACAGATCTCTTTATCTCAATCTTTTCATCTCTCCTCTATCTCTAGTTTTTTGTGTTGAGCATCTGGGCCTCCCAGGGCTCCATAGTCCTTTCACTAAAGATCACAATCATTTTATTTGAGTCTTACTATGAAAAAGATGAAATAGCAATAGGACACAGAATTTCTATTTGGGACAAACATCATTACTATAATTTTATGTAAATTATATTATTATTAAATTTTATTATTAAAATTTTCCCTTGTTTTAGGCAAAATATCCAAGCTGAAATGATACCATATGTGGCATAGTAAAATACCCTTGTAGGCTTACAGAAGGCAAGCATTTTAATTATCCATTATAGTTTCATTGCAATCCTTTAAGTATTCAATCCTTAAGTATTTAAAAATAAAATGAAAAAATTATTCTTGGACTTCAGAGCAACCACAAAAAACACTTTTTAAACCGTTTATTTGACATCTTCTTTTTTCCTTGAAATTATCTGTCAAAATGAGTCTGCTTAGGGAAGAGGAAGTAGAGACTAGGAGGATGGAAAATAGGAGAGAAGTGTCTTGAGGCTGCAAGTTTGGTTCAATAGGACAGAAGCCCTGAGGCAGGCCCAAGCCTTGGAATCCTCCATGCAGCCCTGGCCAGACTTCTGTCCAACCTGGCAAAGGGGAACTCAACACTTCTGGAAAGGTTGCTCAATGAAGTAAGGAGGAACATGTTCTCTCATAGCAGACCCTAGTTATCCTGAAGGACTCTGCAATACCTACTTCCTGGACGGAGAAACCTCCACCTCTAACTGGGTAAGGAGGAGATAGAACTGAGATGAGAGCCCTAACCCTTCTAATTCATGTGAGCATGACTTTGGGTGTAATTTAAAGGTGATAAAAAACCACTTTGAGGTTATTGATAGAGTTCACACAGTGGTGTAGATGATTAGTTCAGGCAAAGATCATCAACAAGGTGGTGGCTAAGGTGGATATGCTAGGAGGATGGAGGACAGAGTACATAGTAATGTCTGGGCAGGCTCAAGACTTGCATCGGCACCTACCTGGCAACCATGTCACTGGTTCTTTCTAGCCATTGCTGCAGCCCCACCAGACTCTTGGTGACCAATCTGACTTCTCAGAGCCAAGTTGCCAGACGATGCCTAATGACTCTTCTTTCCTGCCAGGCTAGGGCTTCCGTGGCTATGACCAAAAAGAGGATGAGGAATAGCTGTCAATGCCAACTAGCATTCATATAGCACCTTGGAGTTTTCAACATGTTTTAATACACAGTATTTCAGTTACTCTTCATCACATCTTAGTAAGGAATGTCAGGCAAAAGGTAATATACACATTTCAAAAATGAGGAAACTGAGTCACAATGTGGCTAGTTGATTTATCAATATCCTAAAGATAATGAGATTTAAACCAAGTGATTCTCATTTAATTTTTTTTTATTTAAGTTTATGTGGTTCCATATGAACATGCTATAAATACGCAGCTGTAGGTTCTATCATAACACAAAACATTTCTGGTATTAGGTACCTTTGGTCTTTGAAACAATCAAAGTCTTTAGAGTTCAGCTGTGGCTCAGCAAAGGCATAAAGATTTTTAGTTTCTCTGTTAAAAACATTTTCAGTTTTGTTTCTGACAAATGAATAGGTAGGTATCCAGAGCTCAGTGTAATATGTGAATAAAATATGAAAGAAATTATAGACAGAAGCAGATGATAATTAAATGCTGAAATCATAATTAAATCCTGAAATCAAAAGATGAAGGTGCATAAGCAAAATTCTAGGCAAGGAAGTTCATATTTTTTATTATAGTTTGTTGTCATTAGAGAAATGAACTTTAATTAGAAAATAAGAGAAGTTACATACCCATGTCAAACAATGGATATTTAGCTTTTTACTTACTAGAATGAAATATACCCAAAGGAAAGGCTACTGTACTTGAGAGAAGTAAGCAAAAATATTGGTCTTCTGGGCTCTTGATGAATTTATAAAGGATCCGAAAGCATTCCAATAGGAGTCCTACTGATTTTTTTTTTCAAATAGGTAACTGTACTATTTCTTGATTGACACTTAAAATGCCATGTTTACTATTTGCTAAATACTTATAATGTACTCAGTTTTGTGTCAGAGCTAACTATTCTGTTCCCGTGGTAAACTGTCTTTTCTAGTATTAAGTATTATTAACACGTTATCTTAATTCTTGTATACTTAGATATATTTGAAAATGTAAAAGTGCAGGTCTTCTCTGTTCTTCTCTCTCTCTTTTGTTTTTGTTTTTGTTTCTGTTTTTTGTTTGTTTGTTTGTTTGTTTGTTTGGTGGAGACAGGATTTCACTCTGTTGCCCAGGCTGGTTTCAAACTCCTAAGCTCAGGTGATCCATCCACTTTAGCCTTCCAAAGTGCTGGGATTACAAGCGAGAGCCACAGCACCTGCCCTGATTGTTCTTTAGCAGAGATTTTTGCGCTTAGTTTGCCATGTTTGCATAAGTTTTATAATTGTTTTTTTCAATTCTGGGAAAAACTTTTATTGGAATTTTCATTAAATTTATAAAGTAATTTTGAGAGAATTGTCATCTTGGTAATATTTTTCCTTCCCATGCAGGCACAAATATATTTTTCCATTTATTCAAGCTTCTTTTCTGTCTCATTAAATATTTTTATGATACCTCATATAGGTTCAAAACATTTATTGTTAAATCAGTTCATATATATTTTATATTTTTGTTGTTTTATAAATGGCCACCCTCTCTAACTTCCTAACATAATGTTGGTAGTATATTGGAAAATGATTAATTTTTGTATACACATTTAGTAACTAGATTAGCTACCATCTTGAGTAGCTGTTCTGTCCATGACATGCCATTTATCATCCTTTACTGATATTACAGCTTGAACATCGAAAGCCTCTGCACTGTAAGAAACAACCCACCTAATCTCTCTTTTAGGGAAGTTGACCAATCTGTATATAGTCTTTAATGCCCTGACTATCTTCTCCCATTTTTTTTATCTGAACTTTGAAGCTATAGTTTACACCTATTGTTGTTACATAAAATTTCAAATTCTACTTCATTACCGCAAGGCAGTAATAAACTATGACTTACACTTTAGAACTTGTGTCTGAAGGGAACAAGATCATTTTCCACAAAATCAAACATAGTTTTAAAAAGCTTGAGTAGCAAAATTCCATAAATACAAACATGTAAAACATTAGCTGATTCTTACGTATTTTTAACAGAAAAGACACAAACCAGTAAGTAAATAATGTATTTAATTAATTGGCAGTACATTGATATGGGCCAGAAATAAACTTGATGTTCAGAAAAGGGAGAGGTCAGTGCTCACTGAATAATCAGATAAAAACATCAGGGAGAAGGTGAGACTCAAATGAGTCTCAAAGAATGGGCAATTTTAATAAAGGAAAAAGAGAAGAGAAGAACCTGCAGATAATGACCCTACTTTGACTTTTTAAGGAGGCAGCTATGAAGCCTAGTTCCATCAGAGGCCCTCTTTCATGTCCAGAAGAGGCTGTGGTTTACAGATGGAGGGGTCAGGTCATGCTGACTGCAGTTGGTATTAACCTTCTTTACAGTTTCTCGAATTAATGTATAAATAGCAAACTGCGATCTTGCAAATAATCTTGAATCAAGGGGACTTCAAAAAAAATTAACAGATTGCTAGAGCTGTGGTACGTAGAAGCTCCAGGTCAACTGCTGGTGTACCCCAAAGCCACAGAGGTCCCTATTAGTAATCATTTTTTTCATGATTGTTTTCTATTTTCAGACAGTCCTACCAATCCTTCCTCCGCATCCCAACCAGAAATAAGATATAGTGATAAATTATTTTTATTTTGTTTCACATACCTATAATTTTAAATAGCCATTTTTTTCCTTTGTATGGATTTTCTTTTATTTATCTTACTTAGATTGTTAGTGGGAACATTTATATTCCTAATAGAAAGTGGGAGTTAATTTTCTGCCTAATGAAAGGACGAGTACAAAGTACACTGTTCTATTTAAAAAGAAAAGCTGTTTTATTTTGCCCAAAAATATAGTTCTGAACTACAGTTGCCTGAGTGAATGTACAGCCCAATTTCTGAAGAACTGAACTTTGAAATTCTAAAAGCTAGATAAGGGAGAGAAGTTAATGCAGACATTCATGGGGGATAAACAGCACAGCATGTGATTCCTTCTGTCACAAGAATTAAATTTGATATGACTCATTTCTTTTGCCTGAAGTGGAAAAGTGCAGAGGGAGAGATTAAAAATTGGTCTGTGTTGTGTTTCTCAGATCTGATAGGCATCAGTTATTATCATGTTGAAGTTGTTCTTTCCCATTTTTATTTACAAAGAGGAAATACTAAATATTGCAAACCAGAAATACTAAATGTTATTTGAGAATTAATTAGTTTTGGCAAAGTCCTTATTTTCAAAATAAGTACATCCAAAAGAATGTACTTTCAAAAAGAAAATGAATATGTGCAAAAAAAGCTATTATAGGTGCTTCCCTTGGCTGCAGGACAAGAGAGCTCAGGGCCACATGGTATTGTGTGACATCCCTTTGGAATGATTTATCCCGTGACCTGTCAGTTGTGTAATAACACATGGAATGTAGCTCTAACAGCTTTGCAGGGTTATTGAATTGACTGAGATCTCTGGGAAACTTTCCTACAATTTCTTTGGATTTCAGTTTGAATTTCTGTTATGGATCATACTCACTTTTTAGGACTACCAATTATGCCACAAGCAGCCTAGTTTCTGACAGTATGGGAAGGAGATGTTTTCATCAGTTGTACATCGAGGTTTCAGAATACTGGCTGTGTATTATTACTCTGTAAGACTGAACGTCTATGTGGGAGACCACTTAGCTTTATTTTATGAACCAAAATAATAATAATAATAATAATGTAATAACATAGCTGACATCTATGGAGCCATTACCAGTCTCCAGGTACAATGCTAAGTACTTTTATTTTAGTAATGTATTTTATCCTAATCTTCTTGGGGTAGATTCAGTGATTATCGCTGTAAGTGTAATAGGAAACGAAGACAAAAAATGTCAGCTAACTCCCTCAAGGTCACACAGCTGAGATGCGGATAGCGATCTTAAGTTGATCCCTATGAATTGCTTTCTAGTCCTCCATGGCATGAAGCTATTATAATTTCTAGTCAATTTCTTGAGAAGATGACAAAAATTATGGCTGAGAAGACAAAAAATATATTGAAGGGTTTGTTAGTTGTAATCATTATCTACTGTGAAAGTTTCTGTGGGTCAGGAATCCAAGGGTGGCTTAAGTGGGTGATTCCTATTCAGAGATTATCATGAGATTGTAGTCATTTTAAGGTCCTTGAGGAGTTGCTTTTGAGCTTACTCACATGGCTGCTGACACATTCCAAGGAAATAGAGTCAGCTATGTGGCTTCCATTTGTCACCACATGGGCCTCTCCATAGGGCTGCTCCTATGACATAGTAGCTGGCTTTCTCTAAAGAAGTGAATGTAAAGAGAGAAATGGGACGGGCGCAGTGGCTCACGCCTGTAATCCCAGCACTTTGGGAGGCCAAAGAGGGCAGATCACTTCTGCCATATTCTATTCACTAGAAGCAAGTCAATAAGTCCAGCCCACACTCAGTGGGAGGGGAATTAAACTCCACTTGCGTGTATATATCTTTAAAACTACCATAGTGGTCAACTTTTAACTTTGTGTGTGTGTGAGTGTGTGTGTGTGTGTGTGTGTGTGGTGGAGTGGTGGAAGAAAATCTTTACCTGTTTTTTTCCTCCATTTATATCTACCCCATTAAAAGAAATCAAATTGATTTTTGAAACTCTGACATACATGCCTATTCCTTATATTAGTTGAATGCTTCTAATATGGTTTGGCTGTGCCCTCACCCAAAATCTCACTTTGAATTGTACAATCCCCATAATCCCCGTATGTCAAGGATGGGACCAGGTGGAGGTAATGGGATCATAGGGACTGTTTCCCCCATGCTGTTCTCGTGATAGTGAATGTGTCTCATGAGATCTGATGGTTTTATAAGTGTCTGGCATTTCCCCTTCTTGCACTCCATCCTGCCACCCTGTGAAGAAGGTGCCTCATTGTCCTTTGCCTTCTGCCATGATTGTAAGTTTCCTGAGGCATATCCAGCACTGTGGAACTGTGAGTCAATTAAATGTCTTTTCTTTATAAATGACCTAATCTTGGGTATTTCTTCATAGCAATGTGAGAACAGACTAATACAGTAAAAATTCTGAATGATAATGAGAATCAATTATGTTTTATCTTTAGAACTAAGCCACATATACAAATGTATATATAATGAATATATATCAATAGAGCCAAAACATATATAACAAGATGAAAAATACATTTTCCTGAGTTTGAGTTAATATTAAATATGGTCACTCTAAAACAAGTTTTTAAAGAAGTATTTTTAAACTATCAGCTTTCAAACAAAGAGGGTTCCAGATTTTAATGTCTGAAAATCCACGTCCCTGAAAAACAACTCAGTTTATTCACTGGTTCAGCAGAAATTCCATTCTAGGAAATGAAAGGAATCTAAGTTTTGCAACATAATGCCCTCAAGAGTCTCACCATAAAGCAAAATGGGTAATTTAGGACTACCTGCCATCCAAAACTTTAAGTAGATTTCATAAGAAAGGTTTAAACAACATGTGGTAAGACTAATAAATAGGAAAGCGTCACTTTGTCCAGTAAATCTGGAAAGTTATCATGGAGTAAACAGTATTGAAGATAAACTTCAAAGAGTGGAAGGTTTATGGCCAAAGATTGCTGGGAAATAGTGAGAATGAAAGTCATTTCAAGGAAAAGAAGTAATAGAAACAAAAGTGTTAGAAACACAATGCATTTTCATAGAAATTTGGAGAATACAGAGTGTTTGAAGCATTAAGCAATTTTGGACATTGTGAGTGTCCAGGCTGACAGGCAAATTGGCTGAGAAATTTAGCATTTAATCATTAAGTAGCAGAGGTGTATTGGAAGTTTTTGAATAATGGAAATAAAGAAAGTTGGTCACATGAGGGTCAGTTAGGAAAGCTTTACTTCTCTCATATCTACTTATTTGTTTCCCAACTGTCACCTCTAAAATGAGGATAATGTTTAGTCATAATATTGATCTTTATTGTTAATTTGTAAGTTTCCTACTTACATAATATGTAGCTATTCTACATATTATGCCATTTTGTGTATATTTATATATACATTATCCTAGGTATTTCTATGAATTCTAGAGGGTTTTTCACAATTTTCAACAAATATTACCTATTCCCATATAGAAAAAAATGTAATAGAACCAAGAGTTTTTCTCATTTTAAAAAATGTCATTCTTGATCTGATTCTTTTTTTGGTTGTTGACAGTCACAGAAGGAATTAAGAAAGACAAAGTTTAGGTTATTAGTACTGAATGCTGTCCTAGTCAAGATTTTTTTTCTCTTTTTTTTCCTTTTTTTTTTTTTAGATAGGCTTTCACTCCTGTTGCGCAGGCTGGAGTGCAGTGGTGGGATCTCAGCTCATTGCAACCTCCACCTCCCAGGTTCAAGCAATTCTCCTGCCTTAGCCTCCCAAGTAGCTGGGACCACAGGAACACACCACTGTGCCTGACTAATTTTTGTACTTTTAGTAGAGACGGGGTTTCACCATATTGCCTAGGCTGGTCTCGAACTCCTGGGCTCAAGCAATCCAGCTGCCTTAGCCTCCTACGTTGCTAGGATTACAGGCGTGAGCCACCACACCCAGCCTGAAGTATACTTTTATACTTGATAAAGTTTTATGTTTATCCAAACATAGCAGCTAAAGGCCAAGAATTTTTGGTTTATAATGACAGGCAAAATGGCAATTATGCAAAATGTTCAGAAAATATTTGTAAGGATTTTTCTTGATTTTCTCAGGAGCATCAGAAGACATAGCTTATCACTCTCTTCCTTACATGGTCATGTAGTTTTTCTATATTACTTTGAATATCAGCATTTCAATGAAATAAAATTGAGGTGTGTGAGGGGTTAATGCATAGGTTTTTTCTCTATTGTGGGAGAGAAATGTGCCTTGATTTTCTTCATCGTTCAGTCAAATATGAGCATTAATAGCTATCTATGATAAACATTGATAGCATCATAATTTCCATTTTCATAAAAAACATTGGCTAAGTATCACATCTATCAAATTTTCTTTGTAACATATACAATATTTAAAATGATGTTTTAACAGTAAATAAATATTTTAAATGAAAAAGAAATGACCTATGTGATTATTAACCCCCCCAAAAGGTGATTGTCATATTTGTACCCCCTTTAGATCTTTGTTGCCTTGTGCTCTTTGCTTTATCCTCTACGATCAAGTCAGTCACCCATTCCTAATGATTTTGTCCTTAATGTTGCTCATGTCCATCTTCTTCCCTTGCAACCCACTGTCTGGGCTACATGAGGCAGAGCCTCCTTGACTCGCGCAGGGATTCCTTGTCACAGCACCGAAGTCATTATTTTTCATCCAGTGTTGTCTACAGACCATGCTCCATCCTGCTGGATGAGACATCTTTCCAAAAAATAAGACTGTCCCTCACCTCCTTAAAACCTTACATTGGCTCCTCATTGACCTCAGGACAAAGTCTAGACTCTTTGCCCAGAACACACAGGCACACCCAAATCTGAGCCTTCCCTGCTCATCTGGTACTCTCCCCATCTCTCTAGTTCCACCTCTTGCCAGTCCTTACCGGATGATTTTCTCTCCAGCTATACTCAGCCATTTGTACTTCTCTGAGTTCCCCACCATCTCCGTCTCCCAACTGGATATTGCCATATAGTGGTCCTTCCTTGTGGATGACATCACTCTGCCCTCCCTAGGTCCTTCCTCAGGGCCCCTCCAGTTACCTACTTGCTCTTCATCTGGCTGGTCCTCTAATATTCCTGGTGATACTACGGGACTTAGCTTAACTGTCACTTCCCCTAGGAAGCCTTTCTTGATCCTCCAAGCGGGGTGTTGGTGGGGGTAGAGGGGAGATTAGGTGTTTTCAAACCACCTCTTGCACATCCCCATGGTAGCTCCTTTTACTTTTTACTTGTCTGTCATCCCAACTGTCTTGAAGTGTCTTCTCTCTCACTGTATCACCAACAACTACTAGTTAAAGCACTCAGTTAATTTTTAAAAATATATATCGGCTCCCAGGGGAGCTGCGGATGTGCTGAAGACCACTGATGATCATGAATCAATCACCTGGAAAGGAAGAGGGACTTGGCGACCACAATCCAATTCTGGACAGATGGACAGCCCAGATGGGTGTCCCTTCCAAGGGACCAGGGAGAACATGAAAAGGGAGCAGATTTCTAGAATATACATCTCCAAACTGTTTCTAAAATTTGGAATGATTGCTTGTCCAGAGCAACACAATACTCTTTCTGAACTCACCAACTCATGGCGTGAAAACTGTCTATCTCCATCCTGCCTGAATTCCAGCAGTGCAGGAGGCAATAAGGGCCCCCTGAAATGGGCCAGATGGATTTTATGGCCAGCTGGGGAGGTCTGGGGAAAAGAAAGGGACTAGCAGTTTTAATTCTAGTGCTCATACAGTTTTGTATTTTGTAAAGAATGCTATTTTTTTAAAAAAAATTATAGGTCAACATCAACTATTCTTGTAGTTGGATTTTTTTCTTCAGTTCATTATGTTGAACTTGCCTTTTAAATGATTTTGCCTATGACACATCTTTAGTTCATGATCTGCTCTGACATTTTGAGAGCTGTAACCAAGATTATAATGTGGCAGGACATGATAGGCACAGGTGAGTAATATTTTCAGAATTTCTTAGAAACAGAAGCTGATTTTCATGCTGATAACCTAAAAAGCAAGGAGGAGAAATAGACACATATAGCATAAATATCATATAAAGTGGACAAATATCATATTTAATTGTATATTTGTAACAGTTCCAGACACATTTTTTCTCACATAAATATTTTTAATAATGGTTATGCTAAACAGAGACCAATTCTTCCTTAATATATAAGGAAATACATGATATTAGAGGAATAAAACTATTTTTACTTCCTTGTTAATTCTGCCTTTGAGTTTTGTATAGGTCATTTATATACATTGAAATATGGAAAACTACCTCTCACTCCTCAAACTATACAAGTCAGAATATGTGGGATAAATGGAGAGATGTCTCCAGAAATAACAATTTCATACTTAGGAAAAACTTGATATGATTCCTAGCTCTGCTACTTGCTAGCATATGCCCAAGTTAATCTTTTTGCCTTCATTTCTTTCATTGTCAGATGTTGGGAGAATAAAATGATATAATACATGTAGGGGGCCTAGTACTGCAAGTGGCCCATAATAGGCACAATATAGGCATAATAGTCATGGGACTAGTTGTCTTTCTACTTCCAAGGTCATTCTCAAGTTTCATACTTTGTTATTGGAAACGATTGCTAAACATGTGGCTTGGTGCTTTATATGGATATGATGGATTCTTTCTTACAACAACCAAAATATTTTATTTCTATAAGGTAGAAGGGAGAATTCAACAGAGCAGCTAACTAATAATCTAAGTAAATATTTGGAATGTTGACCCTTCAGAGAAAATTTTAACTTTAAGTCAGAATTTTACATCCTGATTTTTTTAGATAAACAGATAATAAGTGTAAGTGCTTCATGAGACTTCCCTTCATTTTAAGGATATACATTTCAGCTGATCTATGACAACCAAATCAATAGTTTAATGAAGCACAGGGGCTTGCTTCTGGGAGAACTTCAGTCTGGTGAATGCATAGAGATGCATGTATTTCCCTGAGTGATTGACTAAGCTGCTGCTTATGGGAAGAGACACATATGATTGCATAGAGGCACAAATGTCTGTTAACAGAATTATCAAAACTAAACAGAAATTAATTCATAAAAATATAAAGGAACAACTAAAAGGGAAGCACAGCACCTAGTCAGCCATCTCCTTGTTAATATGATGAAAACAGATCATCTGCAGTGACAGAACATATACTCCTACAACACTCTTGGAAGCACAAAGGAGGTATGTGAGACCTAGCTACCAAAACTATAAATAACTCCAGGAGCAGAACTCAGTGTCTCTGAATCCCAGAGAAAGAAAACAGAAAAAGTAGTCTCAACACTGAGGAAGCATAGAAATATTTTGAAAAGCAAAAAAGAAACAAACCAAAGGCATGTATGTACAGAGCAGGTGCCACCTCAAATCCAGTTTAATAGACACAAAAAGCACCTACCATGTTCAGAGTGTTGCCATGTGCTAGTAACCAAAAGGAATATAATAGGAAACAAAAATTAGCCTTTGCTCTCCAATCAAATAATATAATAACAGCATTTTGTACTGTCTTGATCATTCTGTTGCAGGTTTATTTTTCAGCTGATAGAAAAAGTGATTATGTATTTGATAAAGAGAAACAGATTAGGAAATTCTGTGAAGCCCCCTTCCTTGCCCCATGAAGTTAAATGAAAATTAGTCAGATTTGTGGCCTCTTTTCAAAGAGAGGAGTGCTGAGTGGAATTGGCCTGTGACCACAGGAGAAGTATTCCATAGAGAATTATTCTGTGCAATAGATCTGTGGCAGTAGCTGAAAGGGACTGTTTTCCTTCCTTTAATTCTAACTTTCTACTCCCTTTTACGTTTTCTCATGTAAATCAGAGGCACAATTAAAGCTCAATGAGCTGATGTCAGTAGGAGAATAATTTTTCCAAGTTACTCATTTTAGACCAAGTTTTATGCAAAGTCTGTATTTTATGCAGCCTAAGAGACATTCTGTGGATGAGTCTTAAGAATTTACCTCACACCCGTAATAGGTATACTTATTCTTGTCGGGTGCTGTGTCATACCATGCATCTGTAAGCTGATGCAGAGGCTCATAAAAACGGCACTTACTAAAACCTCCCTTAGCTATCCTCCACCTTATCCAGAGAAGCTTCTTCTCTTGGAAAATCAAGCAAAACAACTAAGCTAAGACATGTTTAAAAAGTTTGAAAAGAAAGCTGTAAGGAAATACAAGAGGAAGAGTTGTTAGATATGAGTTCTAAATTTCTTCTCAAAGAATTAATATGTCGGCCGGGCGCGGTGGTTCACGCCTGTAATCCCAGCACTTTGGGAGGCCGAGGCGGGTGGATCACAAGGTCAGGAGATCGAGACCATCCTGGCTAACATGGTGAAACCCCGTCTTTACTAAAAATACAAAAAAATTAGCCGGGCATGGTGGCGGGCGCCTGTAGTCCCACCTACTCAGGAGGCTGAGGCAGAAGAATGGCGGGAACCCCGGAAGCGGAGCTTGCAGTGAGCCGAGATGGCGCCACTGCACTCCAGCCTGGGCGACAGAGCAAGACTCTGTCTCAAAAAAAAAAAAAAAAAAAAAAAAAACTAATATGTCAGTATATTCAATTCTCTGCCTTCTACTTTTAAACTTCCTCGTAAAGCAATCTTTTTCGATTATCTACTCCACCCTGACTCATCCTGATTACCTACTCCACCCTGACTCATTCCGATTACCTACTCCACTCTAACTCATTCGGATCACCTGCTCCACCCTAACTCATTCTGATTACCTGCTACCTGCTCTGCCCTGACACCCGCCAAAGCACTCATCCCTTCATTCTCTTTAAATTAGCCAATCAGAATTAGTTTAGCCTGTGAGGTCTAACCCTAGCCAATAGGGGAACGACACAGCAGCAGGGGTGAGGTGCGTCAGGGATAAGAACCCCTTGCCCTCCCTTCTCCAAGTGTGCGCTCCATTGTTCCTTCCATATAGAAGTACCTTGCTTTAATGAGAAAAAGAAAATTTAAAAAAATAATAATTAAAAAAAGAATTTAGCAGGCAGAAAGCAGCAATAAAATTTTCTACTTCAATTTCAAGCCAAATTATTGGCAACTCTTCCTCTTCTGTTCCCACAATCCTTAAGAGGATCCTTTGAGGGGCACAGATTTACTATAGGTCCACCACTTATCTGTGATTCCAAAATCCAAAAACTTCTGAAAATTGAATGTTTTGGTTTTGTTGTTGTTGTTGTTTGGTAAACTTAGCACCAAAATCCATTTGGTAGCAAAACCTATTTTAATATTAAGAATTTTGCTGCAAAACTACCAATATGGTCATTACAGGGTACTGCTCTAGACCCTGCTGTGGGTATTATAAAATTACATGACATATGCTAGGTATTACCTCTCTAGATTCTGAAAAATTCTGAACTTTGAAACGTATCTGGCTCAATGGTTTCAATAAAAAATTAAGATGGCTATGTCATTATATATGTTATGGAAATGGATGTTCTAATTATTTTTTCAGACTATCAGATTGCATGCTTCAGCAATGCTGAAATGTAATACTATCTTATGTTTAAAAAACAAAGTAAAAAAAAAACTATCAATTCTTTGAAAAGTTTATTGCATTTCAAAGAGCAGTCAAATAATATGCACAGACAAGTGAAAATTGACCCCCAGTGGTCTGGGGAAAATGTAAATGAATTTATTAACCTTTCAAAAATGAAACTTTAGGAGACTCAACTGATAATGCTTGTGGCAAGTGTATTGGCATGAAATGAATGAAGAATGCCTTCATTTGTAGGCTTAATTTACTAAGAGAAATCAGGACTTGCCTCCTGTAAGTCACTGTTGGCAGATGATTTAAATGGCTGTGAGTGTAATCATTTGATTTAAAGAATAATTCTTTTTTATGTTTTACTATTGCTACAGAATAAGATTATCATCTCTTTACAAGCTTTTTATCCTCTGTCATTTTCTGTAGTAGTTTTCCTACTTATAGCCTGTATCTTCTTTGGAGGTAATATGACCTCAAATTTGTTCCTTGCATATAGAACATCTCTGTAATCAAATTACAGTTAAGAAAAGACCATGATTACACACCTCACTATCAGGCTGCATTTTGAGTGATAGTGGAAAAACGAACTACCAAGCCTGGCTGCTCCCATGAGAATAAGTTCAGATAGGAAGGAAGTCAAGGCTCACCCCAATGCTTTCTCTCGAGTCTCACCTCCCCTCTTCCATCACTACCACCACTCAGTGCCCCAAATCCAAATTTAAAATATAGCCTTGTCTTTAGACTTGGAGTAGCACAACTTTTTTATTTAAATCAATATTGTCCCATTTCACTGAGATTAGACGTCATATTAACTATTTGGGAATCTGTAAAACCACAGGACCCTAAAAAATTAACACATTTGATATTTGGGGCCACCTAGAACTGACAGTCTCCAGAAGGCCTAAAACTTCAACAAAAGTAGCAGCTCCAAGTGAGTTTGAAGCCTAGTTGCTGCTTGGACTGTGCTTCCTGTTCCAATACCCCTGTCTTCTTCTCTTGCCTGGCTCATTGCATCTTCTATAATGCCCAGTATCTCATACCCATCTGTCCTTTTCACACCTAATTCAGTATAATTATTGAGAAAGAGATAGCTACTATTTATTGAGCATAATACATGTTGACCACAGTGCATACATTATCTCAATTAGTCTTTTAGCCCAACTGCACTGAGTCACTCTCATAGTCAGGCACCTGGTACATGGTAGGTACTCAATCTACTTTCCTCAGCTCTCTCTTCACCTTCCTAATAGTTCATTTGTCTCATCCCAGCTGAGATTCGTTCATCTGGCACAAGTATTTATGGAATACCGTGTCTGCTCAAATCCTCTAGAAAGCAGAAGCCAAGTGCAAGAGATGTGTTGGGAGAAATGCCCTTGGAAGGTAAAGGGGAGAGGGAACAGGAGCAGTGGGAAGATCCTTCAGGCTGCCCTGCAGATCTGGCACCTGTGAAAAGAGGAAGAAATGGAAATTGGGCTGGCAGAGAGCCTCTGACAAAGTTTTGGCTATGTCAATGGGACGCCCAAGGGCAAAGACTGCTCATAAGAGGAGTCCCCCCAGACTTACACCATCCTTAGTCCTTGACAAGGAATACTGGAGAGAATGTGGCTTCCGCATGAACACTGCTGATCCCCAAGGTGTGGCAGCTGGGGATCGTTTTAAGTATGCTTATGTTTTAAGCATACTTAAAACAGTTTCTCTCTGTGGTACCTTGGTGACTGCCATAGTGTATACCAGGATGTGATTTGAGGAGCATGGGCAAAAATTCAAGAATCTGTGAAAATTCAGCTTTAAAGATCCACTTTTCTTACTCTCAAAGGTTTTTCAGTCTTTAAGAGTCTAGTCTTTACAAGTTTTTAAAAGTAAATATCCCTGGGAATAGAAAGATCTAAAGTCCTAGTTACTGAATAACTTTGCAGAGGGTAGTTAAAAGCTCACTAAAAGGAAAGAGATGGGACCCAAAATTTATTTGAGCTGGAGCAAGTTTAGAAACTCTGGAACAGAGAGATGTGCAGAAAGAAATAGTGATGCACCAAAAATCAATTGCCTAGGTTTAGCTCTGCCATAGTTTAAAATATGTTGATGCTCAAATCTTGTCCCTCATGTATGTGATATTGTACAGTACATTTGATTTTTGTATGTGTTTATTATACCTTGCTTCGATTCAGAAAGGTTTACAATGCTTCCTTTATCATAAGAAACTCATAATTCAGGTGGGTGCTTGTTTCTTATACCAGCATGAAGCTAAACATAATAGTTTGAAACTACTGAAAATATTGAAACATAATAGTTCTGAAAATAATATTTTCAGAATATTCTGGGACCTTAACTGCACAGTATGTAAGAAGGAAGGAAACATTCCTTCCTCCCTACAGTCTGATACACTAGTGAAAATAATAAGCATTACTAAACCAACAATGAGCACTCAATGGGGAGCCTTGAAGAGTACCTTAGTGTTTAACACGGTGCTGTAAAGGCATGAACCTTTCCCCTGCCTTTCTCTATGAGTAAACTTAGTGTTGCTGCATTTTCCTTATTAGAATTATTTTCATTTCATTAGTAAAATAGACAGTTGCTCAGGAGTAGAGCAGCTGACCTTAGTCTTTATATACCAATATGGGATGATTCAAGGGTCACGTGAAATGTCAAGCTACACACAACAGAACAAGCATAATTCTGTATACTCTGAATCTTCCCACATTGATCACTTTTGAGGCCAGAAAGTAACAACAGAAGGGTAGAGTAGGCGTGACAGAATTGCTTCACCAATGGAACAAAGAGGAAAAATGGTTCTTTTCTTCTCCTTCAACTCTAGATGAACCAGTGAACACAGACTTAGCCAATTCCAGGATGGAAACTGAGCCCCATGTTCTCATTTCATATATTTGAGAAAACAAACACAAAGGGGTTAATAGACTTGCCTAAAATCATAGTATGAGTTAACGGCAAAGCCCATAACCCAGCTTAGAATCTTATCCTCTATAAGGGTAAGAAAAATATTATTCAGAATTGGGTAGAATTAGTTCTTTCCCTTCCAATCACTAAACTGTTAACACAATGCCTCTTGGGAGCATAATTAAGACTATCACTGTAACCTTCCAGGTGCAGGATTCTTTATCTGTTGCCATGGCAAAGGAGCAAAATCTAAGCCCCTGATTAAAATGAATGCTTTTGTAAGAAATAATCAAGATCCCTGTCAGGGTTTCATCACGCTCTTATACTCTTTGTCATTTTTTATATGACCCCAAGCCTGGGGCTCAAAGTGCCTACTTGAAATTTCTTTTTGTTGTTTGTATAATAACTGAATTTGTTCTGCTCCACCAGTTTCTTGATGACTTTTCAGTAAGATAAAGGTACTTTAATCAGTCGAAATACTTGAACATTTTTATTTTTATTTCAGTGGTAAAAAATAGACTGAGGCAGAGTGAAGTTATAAATTAGAATCTAAAAATTTACGTTTCAACATTAATATTTCTTAGTGCTCCAATATAAAACACAGAAAACCTATCTCAAATATAAAAGACGAATATAAAATTATTAATTAAATAACTGGCAGCCTGGAGATATTCATTCCAGCATAGGCTTTGATAAATCTTTTCCTGAAGGCAGTTAAACCTTTTTGAGAAAAACCTTCTGAGGCTGATATGATTTAAGTCTCTCTGTTAAAAAAAAAAAATTGGTGTTTATAAATTATGCTGCCTTTTTGCTACTCTCAGCTTAAATAGAAATTCAGCTGCAATTTAGATGATGTTTCCTTTCCTTTTTTAATTGCTGGTTTTCAGCTCTGAAAAGCTTTCCTTCCAGTGGTGCCCTCAAAGGCACAGTTTTATAATCAAGAGCCTTTGCCCCTTGTAGCCTCATGAGACTAGAACCCGCTGTTTCTCTCCAGGTATGTTTAACACAGACCTGGGAACAATCAAAAAGCTTTTCGTGTTTTGTGCTTTAGACATCTTTTGATAAGAGGCTGCAGGAAAAGGACACCTGTATTCTAGTCTAGCCGAGGAGAGCTATGTGGTCTTCAGCAAGCCTCCTTAATTTATCTGGGCTTCCTTTTGAAAATGAGGAATTTGTATTCAGTGGTTCCTTCTAGCTCTATGTCTTTGGTGGATTTGCTGATTGCCTGTGAAATTTGTATAGTACAACCATTTGACCCTGAATTTTGTATACATACAATGTATACTCTGTTCTTGTCATTAATTGAATAGTATCACTCTCTCACACTAACTTGAGCCTTGTAGTTATATACATTTAATGGAGGAATGAGAATGTTTCTTCATTAGCAAACCCTATCTATATTTAGTGTTTGGCTAAAACCTCGTTTGGGCTCTCTTTATGGTTTTTTTTGTGTGTTAATGTTACATAAGTATTTGTTGAAGCATTTTAATCTATACTGCAAAAGGATGTTTTATTTCCTTCTTTAATGTACTTTGCACAGTTATATTTACAAAGGAATATTCTATAAATAATATAGGTACTAATCCGCATATTTTATTCTTTCTCTTAAAAATAAGAAAAGCCTGTTTTTTGAAACTTCTCAGATTGTTCTATTATGAAACATCACTACTGGCTGGGTGTGGTGGTTCACACCTGTAATCCCAGCACTTTGGGAGGCCAAGGAGGGTGGATCACTTGAGGTCAGGAGTTTGAGACCAGCCTGGACAAAAGGGTGAAACCCTGCCTCTAGTAAAAATACAAAAATTAGCCGAGCACAATGGCACATGCCCGTAGTCCCAACTATTCGGGTGGCTGAGGTAGGAGAATCGCTTGAACCCAGGAGGCAGAAGTTGCAGTGAGCCAAGATCCACTGCCACTGCACTCCAGCCTGGGTGACAGAGTGAGACTCTAAAAAAACAAACGAACAAACAAATATTACTGTTAAGTTACATATGTAGAAAAGGAGTCAATTGAATTATGTTGTACTTACTAATGCAAAGGGGCTCTCTGTCTCTCTTCATGTGTGTATAACACACACATAAATTATACATATAATGTACCTGTACACACATTTTACAGTTTATATTCTATAAATGTTCAAGTTTATCAATAGTTAAATAAATATAAATTAAATTGACAATAAAATATACTTCTGTCAATTAAAAATGTTTAAAATAATAATGCCAATTGTTCAAAAACACAGGAAAATGAAGACTCTTAAACATGATAATGGGACTTTAAATTAGTACTACCAGTAGGAGGGCAAACTTAGTGACCTTCTACCTGTAGGAGGGCAAATGTGAGAAAATATATCTCACATTTTCAATTTAGGTATTATTCTACCTAGTAATTTCACTTCTAGAACATTAACTCGGAAATAATTTAGTATGTATACAAGGAATATTCACCATATAAATGTTTATACTAAGAAAAATTAGACAACTATCTTTAGTTTATATTCAACAATATGAGATTGATGAATAAATTATAAATATAAAATATACTATTTGGCTATTAAAAACTATATAATATATGAATACAATTGACATGGAAAGATGCATGTATTTTTATGTGCAAATAACTGATTTAAAATGTACATGTAATTGGTTTTGAAAAAACAATATATTATAGGTATTTCAATAGCTTTATTGAGTTATAATTTATATACCATAAAATTAACCAAGTGTAAGCATACAATTAAATATTTTTATTAAATTTATAGAGTTATACAACGACCACTGCAATCCCATTTTAGAACAATTTTTAAAAAATATTTTATGTTGCCAATCTGTATTTTCTAATTTATAACATTGCTACTTCAAATGTGAAAGTTATTTATATTTTTAATTTAAAATTTTCATATAGCTTTATCTGCAGAACAAAACATGTCACATATCTTTTCAACCACTTTAGTCTGTAATTGTAGGTTTGTTATAATAAAAGTCAGTAGAGTTTTAAGGTAGTTACTAAAACCAGTTGCTTTTTATTTGTTAATTTTTTCTGTGGATCAATGATTACTTACTCATGAACAAAAAAGTCAAAACTTACCTGTTAGCTATCTGACTTTAGGCAGATTACTTTATCTCTTATGACAAGTTTGGGAGGTTCAAATAAATGAATCCATAGAAAATACTTAGCAACTTCTGTTTATAGCAGTTTGGGGGAAGAGATTCTTTCGACAATTCTGTTGCTGAAACAAACTAAAAATAATGGATAGAATATATTTTTACATTTCTGAAATGTATCCAAGCCCTGGCAAGAAAGCAAAGACTTCACAGAGGCCAAAATCTAAGTGAAAGAGGGAACACAAAGAAATAAGCAGCGCAGGGAAGCGGCTTTAACTCATTGACCTTACATTTCAGTTTTAAAGACTTTCAGCACTGGGGTAAGAGAAAGCGTAGCCACCAGCACCCCACAAGGTAAGGATTCTGATAACAATCTTCTGCAAAAACTTGGAACCCAAAAGCCTTTACTCTTCCTCGAAAGGAAAGTCACCCCTAGTGATCCAGGGCACCAAATAAACAAAGGGGGAAAGAAGTCTGCCCTGAGAATTTATAACTACAAGTCAGTCCTCATGTAAATGTGCAGGCCAAATCCAAACTTCCTGGGTGGAGGGGAAAGCCTCAAGCCAAGAATTTAATTTAAAATTATTCCAAGATGATGGTGCCCCCAGATAGTGGACAAAAGCAAAATCAAATTCTCTCTTAATCTAGATCTGGTATAATTTCCACAGATTAATCCTGCAAGGAATATGTACTGAAAGCAAAAAAAAAAAAAAAAAAATCTCAAAACATACTTCAGACAGTATTAGAAGACTTTATATATTGAAATCATCAGCTAAATAATAAGTATGTTAATGTATTTATATAAATATATGTGGGATTAAAAATAGGAGAAATGAGCAAGATATAAAAAAGACAAAACAAATTTGAGAAAGCACAAAAAGATTTGCTAAACATTTTAAAAATACAATAATTGAAATGAAAACATCAGGAAACTAGTTTTACAGTAGATTAAATAGAGTAGAAAAGAGAATTAGTGAACTAGAGGACACAACTGAAGATACCACAGAGAATGTAACTTAGAGAGACAAAGATCTAGAAAATAGAAAAGAAGTTAAGAGACCTAGAAGATTGAGTGGGAAGGTCCAATATACTTCTAATCAAATTTCCAAAAGAATTAATGAGAAAATTAGCAGAGAAGACAAATAATACAAAAATTGTATATCTATAAACCAACAATAGTTAGAACATGTATAGAAACCTAATTTATGATGGATCTGGCAAAAATGTATAGAAATCTTACTTGTGATAGAGCTGACGTGACATATCAGTGCCAAAAAAATACTGGACTGTTCAATAAATGGTGCTAGAAAAATGACTTATCTATATGAAAACAAAAGAGTTAAATTCTGAATCCATACACAAAAATCAATCCCAGTTTAAGACTTACATGTACAAAAATTTAAGAGTTTTAGTATAGAAGAAAATAGTTTAATGACTGAAGAAGGATTTCTTAAACAAGATGCAAAATACAAACTACACCTTTAGAACATAGTATGGCATAACTTTCACTTTATTAAGTTGTATATCAAAAGACAGCACTTACAAATTGAAAATACAAACAAACCAAGAGAATTTGCAAAACTTAACTACCAAGGGCTGGTGTTAAAAACATTTAAACAAATGCTATAAATCAATAAGGAAAAATTAGAATACATAATAGCAAATGATTTGGCAAAATACAGGAACAGGAATTTCAAAAAGAAGCCAGGGAAAGTCCAATATAGCCTATGAAGAGTTACTGAAACTCTTGTTTGCAGAGGGTTGTAATGTGCAGTGTTGGGCAATTGTGACTTATCTTAAGCCAAGTTAGTGCAGTGGTTCAAGAGGTCCATGCAGATAATTTAGCACTTGTACCCTAGAGTTTAAGTGTCTGGTGGAAGACAGAAGAGCAAGGCTGCACAGTTAATAGCCACAGGTTCATCAGCAGTTGGAACAAGGATTCATACATATTGTTTTAGCTCTGGATTTCAAGAAAGGAGAGAAAGAAAAAAAATTGCAGATTAATTGTTCTATTATTTTCTAAGGTTTTACTATATTGCATCTGGGTGCTAATTTCATCTGTGCTGCTGGGCATCTGCTGTGATTTCTGACTCTGAAGAGTCATACCTTTGTTTAATACAGCAAAATTATCAGCAATTGTCTCTTTACTGTTATCTTTGTTCACCTCTTAGAACTCCTTATATATAAGTTAAATACTCTCATTCTCTTCTCTGTCACTTCTATTTCATATTGTTCATCTCTCTGCTTCAGTTTGGATAATTACTTCAGATTAATATTCTAATTCCTAATTATTCTTCATCTGTATCTAATCTATTTCCACATATCCATTGGATGTTTATTTTTTGGAAGTTCTTACTGCCTCTTTTGAAACCTGCCCGGTTTCTTGCAACAGTGTCTCACTCCTTTCTCCTGTTTTCCATAACCCTGTTTATGTCTTTGAACATTTGAAGCATATTACCACTGACTCTTTTTTATGATACTTTTTTTCTTTGTGTGATATGGATATGTGCGGATAGATTGGCATTTTTCCACTATTAGTTTATACTTGGATGATTAAATCATTGGGGATTTGATGTATTTCTTTACGGAGAATATGTTTTTGTTTATGCCAGCTGCCTCAAGATACTACCAATACAGAACTGAGGTGAGTTAATCTCTCAGTTTTGGGCTTCCCTGAATATGCAGGTATAGGAGTTCGAACTTCAGACTGTTGAGTGGACTGAATCTTGATTTTAGGTTTTCAGGAGAGAGTTTTGCACCCAGAGTTAAGATTGAGAAAACTTATTTGTCATCTTCCTTTGTTCACACATAGTTTTTTTTCCAGCTCTCTTTTAGTAAAAATGTGGTTCTTTGAGTGTTCCAGCTTCAACCCCCTACCTTGACTCATTCTCTGTTCTTCCAAAAGTTGTTAAAATCTGGAACTTAAGAGTCTCTAGTTAGAGAAAATGCCGCAGTAGAGCAAGGCCTTCAATGCAAGATTACTGTCAGTCTCTTTCTCTGTCTCCTGTTCATTGTTGACACTCTTGGTTTTCTCTTATGTTCTTAGAAGCTTTGCTGTACATTCAAATAATATTTGCCACACTTTACCTTTTATAGTGCATTCTATAGAAGGAGTATTTTAGGATATTTAACTAATCCTAATGCCAAAATTGGAACTTTCAGGAATTTTCTTAATGTAAATATTACCTTCCAATTTATCAATAAGATATTCAGAACTAATTTTAAGTAGTCTGTATAGTTATCTAGAAACCTTTTTTAGAAAGGAGTATGCAGGTAGATTTGAATAATCCACCTTTTCCTTACATATGAGATATATATATATATATATATCTTCTCACTTTATTGCTCTGGCTGGAGTGCAGTGGTGCAAACATGGCTCACTGCAGCCTCGACCTCCTGGACTCAAGCGATCATCCCATCTCAGCCTCCTGAGTAGCTGGGACCACAGGCGCATGCCACCATGCCTGGCTAATTTCCCATATCATATATATTTTTAATAATGAAAATTTGAGGGTCTTTACTTCTTATAATCCACCCAATTTTGTGTGTGTGTGTGTGTGTGTGTGTGTGAGAGAGAGAGAGAATTAGTAGACTGCATTGTTTTAGCTAGCTAATACTATGAACTCTTGGCTTATTCTTCCGGATGACCATTAAGATTCCAGTTAGCTTCTGAGCCTGTCTAGATACCCCTAAAATGCCAAGAGACCTTGACACAAACTCAATGCTAAGAAAGGCAAGCCCAGGCTATGATTTCAGGCTATAGCCAGTCTCTTATGTTACCCAGTCATTTTCTTGAACATGTGTGAGAAATGGTCAGTGCTGTCTTTCAATCCTGACTTCTAAATGTGGGATATAGAACACAATAAAGTTACAGGTACAGACAGATCATCCACACCCCTTGCTTTCAGTCACGGGCCATATTGAAATGTAATAAAAAATACAATATATTTCACTAATTCTAGGATACATATGTTTCCTTTTTCTGACAGCTATGAAATTGGGATATATCTATCAATTGATGGTGCATAAAAGTTAACTGGTGATATTGTTATTTCCTTGTGGTATGTAAAATACCAAAATAGTGGTGCATCTTATAATTAATGGCACTTTATATTTGATGAAGTATAGTATTTTGGTTTTTAAGTCCCACTGGAAAAAAAAGTCTTACCTGTTTGTTATTCTGAGCAAGTTATCTATTCCCAAAGGTTTTTTTTTCCTGAATAAAAAATTACCAGAATATTTTGGTATTCTCTCATAGTAAGTCACAAGGGAAAATTAAATTCAGAAATGTGTCAGTTTTCACATATTTATAAGCTACTATTTTCCATACATTATGATGTTTAGAAATGCTCATAATATTTTAATGTTCAATTATTCTTCTGTCACAAAATTTGTTTAGATCAAAAGCAAGGATAATTCGCCTTTGAAAGCAGAGAGATCATATATGATATTTTGAAAAATGTATTTGTGTCTGACAAATTTAGTAACTTAGGCCTATTAACTCAACATATTATAGGACTGTGGTTAAAATAGAACTATCCATCTGACACATATACTGTTTAGGAATAGTAACATTACAAATGAGTGGTATCCTTTGAATATCATTTATGTCAACTTTGTCTCATGTCTATTCCACAAGCTTAAAAATGATATTCAAAGAAAAGTGTGTGAGCAATAAGGTGGAAAGTAGTGTATTTATGGGGAAGAAATTTTGGTGATATTTTATCATCAATATCAACAAACATAAATTCAATCCAATTTATGTACGAACATAGTTTTATGCTCTTCATACTTAAAAACGTAACATTTGGTTCTACGTTACACTCCAGAAAAATGCACACTAGCAGTTGAGAAGATGGCATATAAGAGGTGACAAAAATTACTAGTTTGGAAGTGTTTACAGATTTTCTCGTCCTACTGCCTGCCAAAGAGTCCTGTATTTTACAGCCCCTATCTGTCTACTCCACAGCTCCTCAAACATATGAAGATAGTATATTTCTACTAGACTGGTTCCTACACATACCTTAACCTTTTTATTGTAAAACAAAGCAAAAAGGAAAGCCACACGAATCAAACGTAGAACTTCATGATCATAAGGCAAACACTCTTGAATCTATCACCAAGATTTTAGAAACCTGACCTACCAGTTACCCCAGAAGTCTTTCCACATGCTCCGTCCCAATTATGATTCCTCCTTCCCCTGAAAATAACTACCAATGGATCTTTCTAGTAGTCACTTCCTTGTGTTTTATTATGGTTTTATTACACAGATTTTCATCCCCAGAAACTGTAGTTAAATTGTACTCATTTTCTCTCTATTGCATTTCTTTTAATTTATAGGCTATCTTGCAATCCCTTTTATTTATATATTTTTACAGTTTATCCATTACAGAGCCCAGAGAGGTGCTTATGCTCATGGTTTAGGCTTTACTGATTGCCGATGATGGTACAAGTAAGCACAAATAGAGTTCTTCTGAACTCTATTTTTGCTAGAAATTGTCAGCTAAATCCAGAGGCTAATTTGACAAAACTATAGTGGATAGTGTGTTCTCCTGTCAAGGATCACATCTTTTAGTTGTTTTTATTTTTTAGGTTGGCAGCCTTTGATACTCAGTGACTGAAACAGTGATCAGCAAACGCCAGCCATTGGCCAAATTCTGCCAGTCATACATTTTATATGGTCTATGAACATAGTCCAACTAATTCAGTATTATCTATGGCTGCTTTCATGTGATCTCTTGTTCACAAAATCTAAAATATTTACTCTCTAGGCCTCTACAAAAAAAAAAAAAAAATGTTGCCTGGATCTGGTCTAGATCACCAGTATTTATGTTGAAGTCTCCCTGGTTGTTTTGGTTGTCTGCAGCTCATTTTCTAAGATTCCTGAAGAAGGGCTCATAAGAACAATATTACCTGAGTTTTAGCATGTTCACAATTTTCAGGGACCTTTTATACTTAAAAGACAACTTTTCCTGATACAAAATTCTTGGCTCTATTTTAAATATCTTAAAATATGTTACTACATTTTTTTCTGGAATAAAAGTGTTGGTTTTGGAAAACCTTGTGATAATCTAGATTTTATTTTGTTTTGTTTTTCACCCCATAAGGCATTTGCTCTATATGTCTCCATGCATGAAGAATTCTTGCTTTGTCTTTTAAAGTCCAGCAATTTTACTAAAATATGTCTTGATGTGTTTGTTCTGAGTCGATATTCTCATACATATGGCATACTTTCAGTATTTAATATCAACTCATTTTATTTTAGGAAAACATTCTTGAATAAGAGTTTCTAGTGTTATTTTCCTTTGTTAGTTTCTATACTTCCTTAGAAATTCTATTATGAGTATATTGTATATTCTTTGTATATTCAACATTTGTCACTTCCTCTCAAATCCCTTTTGTTTGTTTTCTTTGTTATTTTATTTTAAAAGCTTTCTTTCCTTTCATTTTCTCTTATTAAGGTATTACATATAATGTTTATTTGTTTTTATGTTCCTTCTAATTTTGACTTAATTTCGGAAATAATACTTTTCTTCGATTACTAATTCTTTTCTGAATCCTATCACTTCATTTCTGAGTTAATCTAACTCTGATTTATGTTTTTGTTCATTTCTTGAAATTTTTTTCTTAATATCTTCTAGCTTATTTTTAAATACTTGGTTGCACTTCGGTCTGTTTTGTCGTCTTGTCTTTCTGGTATGCTTTCATTGTCTGCAGGGATGTTATTGTGCTTCTTATTTTTCTTTTTCTTATTATAACCTTGTATAGGATTTGACCTTAATAATTTTTTGCTGCTTTTAAGAATTCAGTTTTCCTGAATTTTTTCAAAGGAAGTTGTGTTCAAAATTGTTTTTCTAACTTCACAGGGCTTCCTCTTAAGTGGTTTGTCTTATAGTACTGAAAAAATAAGGCAGCTTTTCTTCCAACGCTTTCTGGCTCTGTTTCTCTCCCCAACTTTTTATCTGAATCTCCCTTTTTATTTCTTGTCTCTGTGACCATCTCTCTCAATTTTGAGTCCACTCCTAGCTAATTCCTCAGTGTAGATCCCTCCTGACATAGCCTTTGGAGTGACTGATTTTAAGAGTTCACAGGGGCTACACAGTTCCAATCCCTTTAGGCCTTACTAAGATTTTTGTGCTCTCTCATTTTTGTACTCAACCACTTTTGGATAAAATGACTGCCAGTTTCAGTTGCTATTCTCAAATTAGCCATTGTTATTCTAGTGAACATTTGTTGGCTACTTTGGAGTTCTCTTGCTCTCAGGTTTGTCTCACAACCCGTTGTGTTCCTTTGTTTCTGCCTACACATCCAGCAACACCATGCAATGCACCTCTTGTGGCTGTCAGTGATTTTGTCCTTACCCACCTGCAATTGTAGATTGATGATGACACCTTGTCATCTAGTTTTGTGGCATTCATTGTCTATTGGAGCTTTTTGTTGTTGCTGTTTTCTAGTTGTTTGCTCTGTTTTTATGTGAAGACTCCAAGGGTTTTATAAACTATGCCACCAACGTGGCCATCTTCCCCAAATCCTCCTGTTACTATTTTCTGGTTTCTACACAACTGTGATACAGAACAAGAACTGGGCCTAGATGAGTAAAACCAGACTCATACAAATTTGAGGAGAAAGGAAGAAATCTTAGCCAATATACATATGAAGATATAGGAGAGAAAGGAAGAAAGAGGGGTAAAATCAAAGACTAGGAAAGAATTTTGGAAAGATTCTAGAAAACAAGATGTTCTATAGGAGGCTATGGCTCATAGAATTCAGAGGAGATAGAGGGGAATGCAAGAAGTACTGTTTATAAATTGTATCTGATTGTATCTATTATAAATTGTATCTAATTTACTATATCTAATTTACTAATTTACTA
Organism: Pongo pygmaeus; assembly: GCF_028885625.2. Lineage (NCBI taxonomy): Eukaryota > Metazoa > Chordata > Mammalia > Primates > Hominidae > Pongo > Pongo pygmaeus. Next base: position 103,272,247 of record NC_072380.2, read on the forward strand.
TACTTGAGGAGAATCAAGTCAAGAATGGAAAAATTTTTGATAAATTTTGCACTTGAACTCTACATATTAAACTTGACACTCCTCAAACACCAAATTCCATGGGTCACAGCTTCAATCTGGTAACAAGTATGTATATAAAGGTGTACATTTTTGAATAAGCAAGGTAGCAGATATGCAGTAGAAAATATGTGTCAAAAATAACTCAGGAAAATTAATATTTGTGGAGAGCCTGCTATGTGTCAAACACTAGCTACATATTTGTCCTAGCAATAATTCTGAGGTGAACTATTATCACGGCAAACAAACCCAGGTCTTGTGAAGTTTGAGCCAATGATCTGTCCGTTACACTTTATAATATCCTTTCTCCAATGGGTTAATAGCAATAATGAGCATTTATCAAAAATTATGAGCTAGACACCCTACTGTGTGTGCCATATGCTGTATTTAATTTTAATACTCGCAACAAACTTGTGATAACTATTCTTATCCACAGTTAACAAAATAAGGATTTAGAAAGGTTGAATACTTTCCAAAGTTCACATTGCTGTCAAGTGGCACAAACACAGAACTTAAGTGTGACTGTCTTCAGAGCCAGCTTCTTAACCACCACATTATGTTATTAGACACCTATGAATGTGACCTGGGTCCTCATCTAGTAGTTAATCTCAGATTTGGGCTGACTCTCTAGATGTCCCCATCCTCATACCCATGTGCATTTTTCTAAAATTCCCAATGTTTGAAGAGGATTACTTCCCAGCAGAATGGGATTGTCCTTTAGGCAAAGACATCCAAGTAGTCTTATGTTCTTGTTAGGGTCTCCTGATATGAGACAGAGCAATAGGAGGAGCCAGAGGAAAGAATCCTACACAAAATAAGTTCTTGATGACTTTAAGATGAGCCCTTTAAAGTGGAGTTTGTCAATGTAAAGGTCTTAATATAATTCATCTTTAAAGTATCAACTTATTTCAAACCACAGAATATCTGGTTAAGATAGGGCTCAGAATTTATTTCAATTTATTAATTGTTTAATAATATTTAATCCAAAATTATAATTTTGTCTCCTCTTTCACTAATCTGAGAATCTATCATTTCCTTAATCCTTGGGAATCTGTAGTCTGAAATTATTTTGATATCTTGTTTTGCCTTCTAAGGTTTGCAAAGACTAGCTGGAATTAACCTCTGTCCATTATTAGGACAAGTAAGAGCCAGTTCTTTATTTTTGTATTTTTATAAGGCTTAAATTTGATATAGTGGTCTCCCAGTTTGGGGAAAAAAAAAAGTGCCATTTAAAATAAAAGCCTGAGAATATTTAAAAGAAGTGGGACATAGATAATGTGTGTAACCCACTTCATATTTTAAAAAGTAATAATTGTGCATAGAGTAGAAAAGAGCAAAAGACAACCTTATCTTTGTAAAGTTATTTTTTTTTTCTGTTATAGAAGCTGCCACAGATGTCTTACACAAGAATGGTGAGAGCTGCAGGGAGTTAGTCCAAAAGACAGTCAGAAGCAGTGCCCCTTGCTAAATGTGATTGTTATCTGACCTCATAAACAAGAATACACTAACCCTAGATGTCACTGACTTGATTGATTTTCAAACAGGGAAGACTGATGCTCTGATTTTCCTAATTAACTCAGATGATTCCATCAACCTGATGGGCAGAGCTTGCTTACTGAGAAGTGATGTGAAAATTAAGATGCACAGACAGTTTTCTAAGAAACCTGATTCAAAGCACTATGCTTCCAATGCTAGGATTTTTACTCAAATGAATTCTAGCTCTGTTCCACCTCCACCAAAGGAAATGTGTAGATTGAAATGTTTACATTTTGGCTTTCCGCAGACAAAAATGGAGGTATTAATACTACTTTGTTCACAATTTCCACTTAATGATTTGTGTAACTAATAATTATCAATGACATGAATGAACATTATTAAGATCTGAGAAGTATACTGTTAGCTTTTACTTTCCCATATCCTTTCTGATAGACACGGAGGATTAAACTGTGTTTGAAAAAAAAAAGAAGCAAAATCTGAATAATGAGTATAATCTGTACATTTTTAAACTACTTTATTTTGTCTGTAGGAGTTCTTTCTGCCAGTCTCTCAAATACAGGTTTTGCTTAAAGGAACACATGCCTTATGCCAACATACCAGTCTTTTGGGGAATTAGGAATGCAAAAAATCTCTTTTTGTACCTTCGCTACCAACACATTTGCTGAGAATTAAAAGGGCCGGGCTTTGACATTTTCCAGCTTGTTATCTATTTAATTTTCCATCTGCTTCTTTTGCCACTGCCTTCCAAAGGAACATCTGCTGCATATCTGAGAAAAGGGAAGGAAGATTGGATCTGTGCCACCTGGGTCTGCAGTCTCAAACCTTCAGATCCAGAATAAGGGAAGGGAAGGAGACTAACAAATGGTCCAAATAATAAAATGAGGACAGTCTGTTAGAACAAAGCTGTATTTTTCTTTATTGCAGAGCCCACATGACTGAGCAAGCCGGGTGGCAACGTCTACAACCAGCAAGGGCTGGATGCAGGGGGAGGCAGGTGGTGATTAGCTAGTGGCAAGAGCACTTCCCAGAGCTTGGACACTCCCTCTGGTGCCTGTCTCTCCATGTGGGACCCGGTTTCTCACACATTTCTTAAGCATTTATGGGGCAGCTGCTATGAGGCAATTTTGTTCTGAGTACTCTGGAGGCAGAGACGAATAAGACATAATCCCTGTGCTTAAAGAGCTAGCCTAAAATAGGGAAGATAGACAAATGAACAACAGATTACAATATCACAATGAAAAATTCTATATCCTAGGTAGGGAAGAAATGTCACAGAAATACATAGAAGTGGAAAGATGTATTCCTAATCCTGTGAAGAGAAGTGGTGGTTCAAGGAGAGGAACATCTGTACAGAGACAGTGTTACAAGCTGAGTCTGGAAGCATAAGTAGGAATATTAGAAAACAAGTTTTTTTTTCTCCTTATCAATGAGGGGTAGTATAAAACAGCAAACCTTCACAATTGACTCAAAAAACTTAATCCTCCAAACCTTAAACCCACCCACCACCCCTCTCAATGTCAAGGCATCAACATTTATATCAAAGAAATGTATCAACCAACTGGGTTCTGCCACTTTTCAATGTTACCTAGAGAGTCACTAGTAAGGTTATCAAACTCTCATCAGAGTGAGATAAGAGGGTTAGCCTAATCATAACTTTCTGATTTACTATGGTGGAGCAATGATGACTGGCCAGTTGTCTGACTTTAACTTTTCTTAATTATCTAACTTTAACATCATCAAAATATTTGTATGTAAGATCACAATAGCAAATGCAATAAATTCTTAGAGTTAGGAGTGTATCTGCAAACCATCAGGTATGAACGAACCTCTACTCCACCATAAGGGATACAGAAATAAAAGACATGACCTTTCTGTCAAAGAAGCTGAAACCTAATTGCAATGACTGGAATGTTTAAAATGGCTAACTATACTTTTTTAATCTCTTTTCTGTAATTCTGACATGACAAATATTTAACATTTAAATGAGAAAAGAGTAAGGACAATGCTATGCTTTATTGCTCAGTAAATGTTTTCTTTCTTCATTTTTCAATGCAGTCTACAAATAAGTATAAAACTTTTTATCATTTGCTTTATATTAGTCATAGTATATACTGAGATGCAAAAATAGTTGGCATAATCCCTGACTTTGCAATTATATTTTATCTTCATTTTAATAAATTTTATTTTTTAAAATATCCATTGGTGATATGGAAATAACTGTGGGAAAAGACTCAAACACACCTTTTTTTCTACCATCACATTTTCTTTCAACCTCAAAGAAAAGCCTTCCTCAATTTTAAAAACTCATTCAGAGAGAATTTTTTGAAGTTTTTTTTAACCAATAAATAGCAAGCTATGAGATCAAATTAAATATTTGGAATATTTTTAGCTTGATTTAACTCACCCAAAACTCTTAAGATTATTATAAGCATGTAATGGTTATGTTTAGTTTATGGTTAGTTTCTTAAATGGGGTTTAAAGACATTGCAATTTTTAATTTTTAAATAGGACTATTATATATGGTAGATGTATTGGTCAGGGTTCTCTAGAGGGACAGAACTAATAGGATAGATGTTTATATGAAGGCAGTTTATTAAGGATAGTTGATTCACACCACACGATCACACAGTAAAGTCCCATATAGGCCGTCTGCAAGTTGAGGAGCAAGGAAGCCAGTGGTGGATCAGTCTGAGTCCCAAAACCTCGGAAGTAGGGAAGCCAACAGTCCAGCCTTCAGTCTGTAGCCAAAGGCCTGACAGCCCCTGGGAAACTACTGATGTAAGTCCAAGAGTCCAAAAGCTGAAGAACTTGGAGTCTGATATTTGAGGACAGGAAGCATCCAGCACAGAAGAAAGATGAAGACCAGAAGACTCAGCAAGTCTGCTCTTCCATCTTCTCCTGCCTGCTTTATTCTAGCCATGCTGGCAGCTGTAGTAGTTGGTACCCACCCAGATTGAGGGTGGGTCTGCCCCTCCTAGTCCACTGACTCAAATGTTAATCTCCTTTGGCAACACCCTCACAGACACACCCAAGGACAATACTTTGCATCCTTCAATCTATTCAAGTTTACACTCAATATTAACCAGCTCAGTAGATAAGAAAATTTCCTGTGTTGTTCACCTGTAATGAATGAGCTTAAAAAGAGTCTGATGATTAAAACTTTTTACTATTTCAAATTGAGAAAGAAATGAGATTTTCTATGCTATTACATTATTCTTCTATTAGAAAAACTTCCAAAGTAAATTATATCAGGAGGCCATAGTCCAATTCTTCCTAAATTAAAGTTGATAGAAGCACAGAATATTTTTGAGTTGGAATGTATGCCAGAGTTACTTAGTGATTTATAAGTAGGAAAACTGAGAACCAGGAAGGTTAGATACCTAAATCTTATTTGTTTGGGTTTATAACTATGCCCTAAGCTTCTCCAGCATATCAGGATTCGTAGTATTGTGTTATCACCCTCAGTCGTTTTGTGTTTTGTCTTTTCAGCCATAAAAAAAATTTTGTTTAGGGACAGAGACAAATAAATCTTTTCCTTGGCTGAATTTGAATATACCATTTCCACTCAAGACTCTAGAAAATCAGATTTCACTGGCTGGTCCCGTGACCTGAAAGAGTGGCCCTGTCACTATCTTATTCCACACCAACCTGGTTTTCGTTGTTGGTTCTCCCTGAGACTTTAGGAAGACAAGCACAGCAGGTGGTACCATCCACAGCTCACCCATCTACCTTGAGTAGGCTTGGCAAGTACACTTATGCAGTCTGCAGTGACCTCCGCAGTGACCCTGGGGCTGTTTCAGTGAATGCTGCTTTTGTGGCTCAGGTGTTGTCCTAGAAGTTAATTGTAATGAGCCTCAGGTAAAGTTACTGAGGGAGAGACATAAGCAGATTTAGTAAACTGTTTAAATATTCCAAGCCTAACATTTTCTGAATTTTAAATAACTACACATAATTTTCTTTGTCTTCAGCATAATACGGATCAAGCATAATAAATACATCAGGAGTGAATTAAGCCAATTGCTGAAACATGGCTGCACTTTGTTGGTAATAGGGAAAATATATGATGGCATGGTCAACATTCAAATGAGACATAGAACAAACCCTGAGTTAGTCACATTCTGATCTTTTTTTCCCCCCGGATATTTATTTTTTCTTTTCTACAGATGTCTATTTTCAACTCTGCTGGTTTTGTCCTTTTTTTTCAATCTTGAGGCAGGTACATTGGGAGGCAAGATATTCCAGTCATTTCTGCAGCTTTTTTATTCATCTCCTGGTGGGTGGATGAGAGCAATGCTGTAGCCTCCAGGGCTCAACAGATCTTTTCCCTTCGCTCCATCCTCTCTCTCTAGGATCAATCTGGGATTGATGGGTACATGGTAAAAGAAAAAAAAAAAATCCTGGATTTTTTTTTCTACCATACTTCTAATTGCATTTGTTTTGTCACCCTTAGGACTACCAAGAAGCCTCCAATTTGGAACAATTTGTAACTCGATTTTTATTGAAGGAAACTCTGAATCAGCTGCAGTCTCTCCAGAATTCCCTGGAATGTGCCATGGAAACTACTGAGGAGCAAACCCGTCAAGAAAGGCAATTTACATGTTTTCATCTGATGTCTATTTAGTGACTCTATGTTTATGAAAAAACAATTGAGAGGCATTGTACTTATACTAGCGAAAACTAAAAAAGAGAATTGATATATTTTAAAAAAATGACAGTGACCTCCACTGGTTGCTTGCCTTATTATTTGCCTCTAAAAAGACCATTCTACTTTTTCTTTTACTGTCAGTCATTTAGTCAACTATATATATATATATGTATGTGTATATATACACATATGTGTGTGTGTATATATACATACATATGTGTGTGTGTATATATACATACATATATGTGTGTGTATATATATCTTTTCCCTTCTCTCCACCCTCTCTCTCTAGGATCAATCTGGGATTGATGGGTACATGGTAAAATGGGTATATATATATATATATATATATATATATATACGTATATATATACATATATACACACATATATATACATATATACATATATATGGGTACGTGTGTGTATATATATATATTTCTTTCTTTTTTGAGATGGAGTCTCACTTTGTCACCCAGGCTTGAGTGCAGTGGCACGATCTTGGCTCCCTGCAAACTCTGCCTCCCAGGTTCAAGCAATTCTTGTGCCTCAGCCTCCCAAATAGGTGGGATTACAGGCACACACCACCACGTCCAGCTAATTTATTGTATTTTTTAGTAGAGACGGGATTTCACTATGTTGATCAGGCTGGTCTTGAACTCCTAACCTCAGGTGATCCGCCCATCTTGGCCTCCCAAAGTGCTGGGATTACAGGTGTGAGCCACTGAGCCCAGCTGAGTCAACAAATTTTAATTGAAAATTTAGTAGATGGAGAAGACTTTAAAGTATTATGAATAATATAAAGATACATTTAACATAATGTCAATCCTTAAGGAAGCCTAAGTCTATCATATAAATAAGACATGAACACAAAAACTATACTGCAAGGAACAAAGTGATAATAAATACCATAGAGAAGAGGAAATACATTGCCAATTGTTTTCAGAATATTAAAAGATTAAATATGGATAGAGGGATGGAAGGATGAGAAAGTCAATTTCATGGAGTTTCTCTATTTGAGCTTGTCTTGCAAAATCAAGAGATCAGTCAAAAAGCCTGATGGGAAGACAAGACTTGAACTGGACCTATAGGATGAATTTGAATGGCAGAATGAGAGCCTCTCTAGAGGGATCCGTCTCACCCACCTTCTGTTACCCACCTCTCATCTGGCTCACTTCTCTTTGGTTGTCTGGTCACTGATTGGACAGTAATTTCTCTGGGAAGCCTTCACTGCTCATTCATACCTCCCACTTCACTACCATGTATTCCTATAGTGCCCTCTATTTATATCTACTTATCTCAGCCCCTTCTTGTTAATTTGGTGTAATTTTGAAAATGTGGAAATGATGGGAAAGACCCTTACAGACTACATGAACCTGGATATACTTGGGAGGCCTGATAATTCAGTAAGCCTAATTATTTCAGGAAATTGAGAAAAGTGAATGATGGAAATTATTTCAAAATTCAATGCCACCGATAGGTATCACTGAGAAAATAAGTAGTCATATTGCAATAGCTATATCAATAAAGGCACTAATGCTTAAGAGAAACCTATA